>NC_053028.1:341505739-342225417 GCF_003073215.2 Triticum urartu
AGAAAGTTCACACTTTGATCATATCCCTTTCATACCCAGTTTTATGCATTAGTTTCACCCCCAAACATTGCATGGTTAGGGCTTGCTAACATGTGGGTATTGGGAAGTAGTTGATGAGGTAGGAACCTATTGCCCTGCATTCAAACCTTGGGAGTTACTATTACGTTATGCTTATATTGTTATGCTATGCTCGTAGACGTGGATTGGGTTTGAGAGTATTCATGACAGATGTGAGATTGTTAATTAATGGCTAACTTAAGGTGGCAACTTTAACAAACATCTGGGTGGATTGAGGCACCTGGGTATTCCAGCGATTGCCTGTCTAGGCACCTGGGTATTCTAGGATTGCCTGTTTTTTATGGACCGCCACCCAGGCTCAAAGGGATCATGAGATTATTCATACTAGAAACTTCCGTGTGCAGCCACAAGCTACTATGGGCTCTAGCATAGTTGACTAAGTCGTGCGAACTCTTACAGTGGTAGACTAGCAGATGTAGGGGAAAGTAGGTGTAACGGTCTACCCGATCGTAAGGTGATAGCGCTTCTGAAAGACTATGTCTCGGTCATCCGTTTCTCAAACATCATGTAGTGCGAGAATCCCAACGGAGGAGATCGGGTCTTGTGGGGAAAAGTGCGCAAACCTCTGCAGAGTGTATAAACTAATCATGGTTAGCCATGTCCCCGGTTATGGACAATTTGAGTATCTAGTACTTGGATTATCATGTGTATCTCATCACGTTCCTTTAAATTAATTTTTGCTGGGTTTAATGATGTTACTTAATTGGCATTGAGAATGATGTCAACCATTCTCAATGTTTAACAACCACCATGATAGTTAATTAAAATTTATTCCTTTGTAGTAGGGAAAAATTGGCTTTTCGCAAAAACTATAACCATAGAGCTTTTCCACCAGCCAAATATGCATGTAGTGATAGCCTTCATTCATCATTCTCTATGGTGTGAATTTGCCAGTACATTCAATGTACTGACCCTTTGTGGCTGCAACGTCTCATGTTGCAGGATTATCTTACGACGAGTAAGGGATACGTTAGGGTTACGATTTCTACACTCAACTTTGCCATTGGTGTTGATGGGAATCCACAACCTTGTTACTTCCACTATTTGGATTGAGGTAGTAGTATTTTACGTTACTTTATACATGTGATTTACCTCTTTTATAAATCCCCGAGTACTGTGCGTCAGCATACCGATCCAGGGATGACACTTAAGCACAAAGACTTGATCCATTCGGGTCGGGTCGCTACAGGCAAAAAGCAAGCAAACGAGCAAACAAGGAAAAAGGCAAACGAGAAATATGTTTGGTATCTTTGTGGAAACATTTCAGAAGTGTGGGAGACCAAAACAAGAGGCAAATGGCAAATAATGTAAATGCAAGGAGATGAAAGTTTATGCAATGGTTCTTGATAGATGTTGATGATGTCTCCCCGGCAACGGCACCAGAAATTCTTCCTACTACTTGTGAGCTACGTTGGTATTTCCTCGAAGAGGAGAGGATGATGTGAACTACATCGGTATTTCCCCAAAGAGGAAGGGATGATGCAGGATAGCGACGGTAGGTATTTCCCTCAGTGATGTGACCAAGGTTATCGAACCAGTAGGAGAACAAAGAAACACTACGTAAATAACATATGCACACAAATAACAATTACTCGCAACCCGATGTCTTAAAGGGGTTGTCAATCCCTTTCGGGTAACGGCTCCAGAAATTGGCAAACAGACGTGAGAGAGTTGTAATAATTTGATGGCTAGATCGCGCAGGAACGCGAGATAAAATAAATTGTAGCAAGGTATTTTTGTATTTTTGGTTTAATAGATCTGAAAATAAAAGCAAAGGAAAATATACCGCAAAGGCAAATATATTAAAGAAGAGACCCGGGGGCTGTGGTTTTCACTAGTGGCTTCTCTCGAGAAAAATAGCAAACGGCGGGTGAACAAATTACTGTTGGGAAATTGATAGAACTACAAATAATCATGATGATATCCAGGCAATGGTCATTATATAGGAATCATGTCCAAGATTAGTAGACCGACTCCTACCTGCATCTACTACTATTACTCCACACATCAACCGCCATCCATCATGCATCTACTGTATTAAGTTCATGGAGAAACGGAGTAATGCAATAAGAATGATGACATGATGTAGACAAGATTTATTTATGTATAAATAGACCCCATCTTGTTATCCTTAATAGAAACGATACATACATGTCGGTTCCCCTTCTGTCACTGGGATCAAGCACCGTAAGATTGAACCCATCACAAAGCACCTATTCCCATTGCAAGATAAATAGGTCAAGTTGGCCAAACAAAACCCAAATATCGGAGAAGAAATACGAGGCTATAAGCAATCATGCATATAAGAGATCAAAGAAGACTCAAATAACTTTCATGGATAAAAAGATAGATCTGATCATAAACTCAAAGTTCATCGGATCCCAACAAACACACCGCAAAAAGACTTACGTCATATGGATATCCAAGAGACCATTGTATTGAGAATCAAATGAGAGAGAGGAAGCCATCTAGCTACTAACTACGGACCCATAGGTCTACAAAGAACTACTCATGCATCATCGGAGAGGCACCAATGGACATGATGAACCCCTCCGTGATGGTGTCTAGATTTGATCTGGTGGTTTCTGGAACTTGCGGCGGCTGGAATTGATTTTCGTTGACTCGCCTATGGTTTCTGGAATATTGGAGTATATATATAGAGTAAAGAGGCAGTTCAGGAGGCAACCGAGGTGGGCACAACCCACCAGGCTTTACACTTTATGCTTCCGGCTCGTATGTTGTGTGGAATTGTGAGCGGATAACAATTTCACACAGGAAACAGCTATGACCATGATTACGCCAAGCTATTTAGGTGAGACTATAGAATACTCAAGCTTATTTCGTGCTCGTCCCCGAGTAGGTAAATGATAAAAACAGAATTTTTGATGTGGAATGCTGCCTAACATGCTCATCTCATATTATTTTATTTATAGCATGGACATTTGGACTTTTATATGGTTGAAAGCAATAGTCTAGTTTTGACACGAGACTTAAATACTCAAGCATATCAATAAGCAACCATGTCTTTCAAAATATCTACTAAAAAGGTGCATGTGATAGAAGAAATTAATGTTTTGACTGGAAAGATGGATAAACTTATGAAATTATTTGCTAATAAGAATGTTTTTTCTGATCTTAATGATGTGCCCTTGTCTACTTTGATTGAGAATAATAATGAATCTATGGATGTAAATTTTGTTGGTAGGAACAATTTTGGTAATAACGCGTGTAGAGGAAATTTCAATCCTAGGCCTTATCCTAGTAATCCCTCTAATAATTATGGTAATTCCTAAAACAATTCTTATGGAAATTATAATAAGATGCCCTCTAATTTTGAATCCAATATTAAAGAATTTATTTCTTCGCAAAAGAATTTTAATGCTATGATTGAAGAAAAATTGCTTAAGATTAATGATCTGGCTAGGAACGTTGATAGAATTGCTCTTGATGTTGATTCTTCGAAACTTAGGTCTATTCCACCTAAGCATGATATCAATGAGTCTCTCAAAGCCATGCGAATTTCCATTGACGAGTGCAAAGAAAGAACCACTAGGATGCATGCTAAGAAGGATGCCTTTATAAAAGCGTGTTCTTCGAGTTCCTATGAAAATAATGATGAAGATCTAAAAGTTATTGATGCGTCCCCTATTAAATCTTTGTTTTGCAATATGAATCTTGATAATGATGGGACTGAATATGATCCACCTTTACCTAGAAGGCGTTCTAAGAATTCGGAATTTGTTGATCTTGATGCTAAATTTGATAAAAGTGGGATTGAAGAAATTAAAACCCTAAATGTTGCTAAACCAACTATTATGGATTTCAAGGAATTTAAGTATGAAAATTGCTCTTTGATTGATTGTATTTCCTTGTTGCAATCCGTGCTAAAATCTCCTCACGCTTATAGTCAAAATAAAGCGTTTACTAAACATATCGTTTATTCCTTGATGCAATCTTATGAAGAAAAACTTGAACTGGAAGTTTCTATCCCTAGAAAACTTTATGATGAGTGGGAACCAACTATTAAAATTAAAATTAAAAATTATGAGTTTTATGCTTTGTGTGATTTGGGTGCTAGTGTCTCTACTATTCCCAAAACTTTGTGTGATTTACTAGATTTCCGTGATTTTGATGATTGCTCTCTAAACATGCATCTTGCGGATTCCACTATTAAGAAACCTATGGGAAGAATTAATGATTTTCTTATTGCTGCTAATAGGAATTATGTTCCCGTAGATTTTATCGTTCTTGATATAGATTGCAATCCTTCTTGCCCTATTATTCTCGGTAGACCTTTCCTTAGAACGGTTGGTGCAATTATTGATATGAAGGAAGGGAATATTAGATTTCAATTTCCATTAAAAAAGGGCATGGAACACTTCCCTAGAAATAAAATAAAATTACCATATGAATCTATCATGAGAGCCACTTATGGATTGCCTACCAAAGATGGCAATACCTAGATCTATTCTTGCTTATTATGCCTAGCTAGGGGCGTTAAATGATAGCGCTTGTTGGGAGGCAACCCAATTTTATTTTATCCCTTGCTTTTTGCTCCTGTTTCCTAATAAATAAATTATCTAGCCTATGTTTTGGTTGTGTTTTTTGTTTAATTAGTGTTTGTGCCAAGTAGAACCGTTGGGAAGACTTGGGGAAAGTCTTGTTGAACTTGCTGTAAAAAACAGAAACTTTAGCGCTCACGAGAACTGCTGTCATTTTTATTTGAAAGGTGATATTTAGTTAATTATTTTTGCAGATGATTAATAGATAAATTCCTCACGTCCAGAAATTTATTTTAGAATTGTTGGGGTTCCAGATCTTGCGCTAGCTACATATTACTACAGACTGTTCTGTTTTTGACAGATTCTGTTTTCCGTGTGTTGTTTGCCTATTTTGATGAATCTATGGCTAGTAAAATAGTTTATAATCCATAGAGAAGTTGGAATACAGTAGGTTTAACACCCATATAAATAAAGAATGAGTTCATTAGAGTACCTTGAAGTGGTCTTTTGTTTTCTTTCGCTAACGGAGCTCACGAGTTTTCTACTTTAAGTTTTGTGTTGTGAAGTTTTCAAGTTTTGGGTAAAGATTTGATGGATTATGGAACATGAAGTGGCAAGAGCATAAGCTTGGGGATTCCCATGGCACCCCCAAGATAATCTAAAGACACCTAAAAGCCAAAGCTTGGGGATGCCCCGGAAGGCATCCCCTCTTTCGTCTACTTCTATCGGTAACTTTACATGGAGCTATATTTTTATTCACCACATGATATGTGTTTTGCTTGGAGCGTCTTTTATGATTTGAGTCTTTGATTATTAGTTTTACCACAATCATCCTTGCTGTACACACCTTTTGAGAGATCCATACATGATTTGGAATTTGATAGAATACTCTATGTACTTCACTTATATCTTTTGAGCTTTATAGTTTTGCTCTAGTGCTTCACTTATATCTTTTAGAGCACGGTGATGGATTTGTTTTATAGAAACTATTGATCTCTCATGCTTCACTTAGATTATTTTGAGAGTCTTAATAACATGGTAATTTGCTTAAAATCCTAATATTCTTGGTATGCAAGATTAATAATAAAACTTTGGTATGAGTGTGTTGAATACTAAGAAGAAATTGATACTTGATAATTGTTTTGAGATATGAAGATGGTGATAGTAGAGTCATGCTAGTTGAGTAGTTGTGAATTTGAGAAATTCTTATGTTAAAGTTTGTGATTCCTGTAGCATGCACGTATGGTGAACCGTTATGTGATGAAGTCGGAGCATGATTTATTTATTGATTGTCTTCCTTATGAGTGGCGGTCGGGGATGAGCGATGGTCTTTTCCTACCAATCGATCCCCCTAGGAGCATGCGCGTAATACTTTGCTTTGATAACTTCTAGATTTTTGCAATAAGTATATGAGTTCTTTACGACTAATGTTGAGTCCATGTATTATACGCACTTTGCTTCCTTCCACCATTGCTAGCCTCTCTAATACCGCGCACTTTTCACCGGTATCATAACCCACCAAATACCTTCCTCAAAACAGCCACCATACCTACCTATCATGGCATTTCCATAGCCATTCCGAGATATATTGCCATGCAACTTTCCACCGTTCCATTCACTATGACACGCTCCATCATTGTCATATTGCTAGCATGATCATGTAGTTGACATCGTATTTGTGGCAAAGCCACCGTTCATAACTCTTTCATACATGTCACTCTTGATTCATTGCATATCCCGGTACACCGCCGGAGGCATTCATATAGAGTCATATTTTGTTCTAAGAATCGAGTTGTAATTTATGAGTTGTAAGTAAATAAAAGTGTGATGATCATCATTATTAGAGCATTGTCCCAGTGAGGAAAGGATGATGGAGACTATGATTCCCCCACAAGTCGGGATGAGACTCCGGACGAAAAAAATAATAAAAAAAGAGGCCATAAAAAAAGAGAGAAAGGCCCAAATAAAAAAAGAAAAAGAAAAGGAGACAAGGTACAATGTTACTATCCTTTTACCACACTTGTGCTTCAAAGTAGCACCATGATCTTCATGATAGAGAGTCTCTCATTATGTCACTTTCATATACTAGTGGGAGTTTTTCATTATAGAACTTGGCTTGTATATTCCAATGATGGGCTTCCTCAAAATGCCCTAGGTCTTCGTGAGCAAGCGAGTTGGATGCACACCCACTTAGTTTCTTTTGAGCTTTCATATACTTATAGCTCTAGTGCATCCGTTGCATGGCAGTCCCTACTCACTCACATTGATATCTATTGATGGGCATCTCCAGAGCCGGTTGATACGCCTAGTTGATGTGAGACTATCTTCTCCCTTTTTGTCTTCTCCACAACCACCATTCTATTCCACCTATAGTGCTTTATCCATGGCTCACGCTCATGTATTGCGTGAAGATCGAAAAAGTTTTGAAAATGTCAAAAGTATGAAACAATTGCTTGGCTTGTCATCGGGGTTGTGCATTATTTAAATACTTTGTGTGGTGAAGATAGAGCATAGCCAGACTATATGATTTTGTAGGGATAACTTTCTTTGGCCATTTTATTTTGAGAAGACATGATTGCTTTATTAGTATGCTTGAAGTATTATTATTTTTATGTCAATATTAAACTTTTATCTTGAATCTTTCAGATCTGAATATTCATACCACAATTAAGAAGAATTACATTAAAATTATGCCAAGTAGCACTCTGCAACAAAAATTCTTTTTTTATCATTTACCTACTTGAGGACGAGTAGGAAAGCTTGGGGATGCTTGATACGTCTCCAACGTATCTATAATTTTTGATTGCTCCATGCTATATTATCTACTGTCTGCGAGTACTATGCCAATCACCCTAAAAATAGCTCTGGACCTTTGGGTCAAAGTTGTGACACAGTGTACAAATAAAGAAAAATAGATTGGTGCTTCTTTCAGAAAAGAGTACTCCCTAGAAAACTGCCAATATAAGCTACTAGTATTTGGTTAGATGATTTGCTGCCGAGAAAGATCCGTCCACAGAGAGCGCCACACATCCCACTGGTGGTGGTGGATGCCAATGTGTGCATGCAACATGGTTGGTGTCGGTAATTTTTTACTTGGCACACCTCGCACTCTGCATATATGCCGGTTCCATACGTACATTTGTGCAGTTCCACCAAAATGCAGCCGAATAACCCTCTTTGCATAGATAATGAAAAAGCGTGATTACATTATAGTGGGAGTAGTTGATGAAACACACAAAATAAATAGAAGAAAATATTGTGATAGTATCGTAGTATGCCTTGCCGCGAGGGCGAGATGGGCCATGCGATGCCTCATACGGGACGCCTCATACTGGACATCGCCCCAAGTCTCCCAGATACACCTTCTGCCAGTGATGAACATCAGTGTACAGCGGTAGCACAAGGAGGCGCCTTGAGACATTCAAATCTCTATTTTTGTACATATCAACTAAAATTAAGCACCCCAATTTGCAGAAACGCTTAAACATTAACAATGGGACTAGTTGATGAAACATGCATTAACAAAGAAAAGCACTTTCTTTATCTACATTGGAAATGAAATGATAAAGATGACACTCGCTCTATTTTAACTTTATTATTACTTCATTTTATCAGTGACACTAGGGTCGAGCAGGTGGCAAACGAGGTGTGTCGTGCGTCGCAAGGATGGAGGCAGGGGGTGCTTAGACTGGGATGCTGAAGCTGGTTCTTTCAGTCACCAACATGGATGATTCAATTCATGGGACCTTTTGGTGCAGTTCACCTAAAATGAAGTAATGTCCCGTGAGCTAGCAGCTTCTTCTTCAATTTTTTTAAGAAAAGGGCTCTAGCCCCGGTTCCATTTCCATCAGAAAACGAAACCCACAGAGCTTCTTCTTCATTAGTTGCAATAAAATTGAGCAACATCAAGGTTGGTTGTGAAGCTCCTGGAGTGATCAACTATAATTTGGATATCATTTGTGCAGTTCAACTAAGATCGAGCATGAAATGTATATCTCTGTTTGCACAAAAAAGGTGGAAAGGAGGGTGACTAACAAGTGATGAAACATGCATCAAATGAAAAGAAGCATGTTCCTTATCTGAATGGCAATCCTACAAGGACAGTAGCAATTTCTAAAGCACTGGGATTGCTAGATATTAGTGTGGGCATTAGGATTAACTATGACAACCGTTAAATATGACATTACTTTGGGCACGGGAGAGTAGGCGGACCAGGACAGTTTCATTTCTAACTAAAAGAACCAACTTATCTTAATGGGAAATTTTAGCAGGACATGTAAAGAAGTGCCATTGATTCATATTACTGGAGGCATTACATTGAAACCAACATTGGTTTAACGTGTCCTTACTTTTAACAGTGCGACTGCTACATTTTACTAGTGGCATTACATAAGAGTGGCTCGGGGCAACAAACATCAGAACAGGATATCTGGGTTGCTCCCATTTTTGTTCGGTATAGCCACCTTACACTGTGTGAGGCTAGCAAATCTAGTGCTGGACTTACTCTGTTGACTTGTCCCCCAGTCCCCACTTTCTTTCCTTTTTCAACCAATAGATCGGGTTTATATTGAGTTTATATTGCGTTTCCCTTTCTTTCCCTATTAGACCTAGAGACCAGTTGGATAGCCAGTCTCTACTACTTTTCGCCCCCATTATTTCCTCTTTCGACCAAGTCCTAGATTCAGGTAACAAATCCTCCCCCACACCATCCCCTTTCTTCCTTGTTTGAACCAAGTAGTACTAGATTCGAGTGCATCAACTAGTTTTACCTCTTAAACATAAAAAAATTAGGTGGTTTTCGAACAGCCGATCAATCCTATCTACGAGGGGGCCTGAGAAATAGTAAAAGATACAAATGCAGCGACGTCGGGAGCTTGGGAAGTAGAGCAAGGCCGGTTTTGAAGGAAGTCATACCTGATGATCGCCGGGAGCTCGCTAGGTGGGCGGGGGGAGGCCAGATCTGCCCACACTACGGCAGCGAGGAAGAAGGGGTCGGAGGCCCTCCCTCGCCAGCAGTGCTTGGGAGAGAATGGCAAGGCATGCTAATTGGGACGCGCCCAGCAGTGGGTATGAGCCGTCGCCAAGGACGACCGTGTGAATGTTGCACCTTCTCACCTTCCCCAGCGGAGAGGATCCGGCTGGATCTATGACCAGCGGTGAGCAGAGAGAGAGAGTGTGGCCACCGATGTCGTATTTAGATCTAGAGAGGCCGAGACAGTGTGAAGAGAGCAACACTAGCAAGAAAGCGCGGAGGCTCCTGCCTATATAGTGGAGTAGTACTAGTTTTCTTTTGTCTACCAGAGCCGGCTTAACCTCGTCAATGACTGTCGAGAAGTCTTCATGCATGTGGCGCAGTTGTCGTCATTTTGATCTGGAGCGCCGGATTATAACATATAACATGAAAAAAATGCCACATGACAAGAAATCATAACCTCACTGCCCAAAGGAGACAACATGAATCCCGACGGACAAACTAGACGAGGAACAAAGCTCAAATTAAAGAGAAACTCGTAGAAAAGGGGTTCGTCGATAGATGCCCTCATTAACATAGCCGGCTTGACCTAGATGGCAGCCGAGTAGTCACTGCTCGTGCATGTGCCCCCAATGACTAGCCCAACTCAGTTGTCGCTGTTTAACCCTCGCAGTGATCCGAAGCACATGACACCTAATTTTGCGAGATGACAAGAAACCTTTTTTTAGATTTCTCACCACAACTACAGCCATGTACAACACAGCCTGCATGATATGTAGACGATAGCCAATCCAGGCGTGTCTACTGGAGTCTAGTCACATGCATGGATGAACTGATCTTCCGTGTCTTGCAGGGATCGTCCAGGAACCAACGTAGTACAACAATTCTCTAGTACTATCGCTCGTCTCCCTCTTCTATTAAGTCACCTGAATTGCGGGGCCGGGGAGTGTGCCTATGGTCGGTTCTCAATTGCCGTCCCACATGTGTGTGCAAATGCACTATGACGCGCGTTCCATTCGGAGAGTAGCGTGCCAAACTGACCGACCGTCTGGGGTGCGACGCGAACGCGACGGGCGTGCTGTATACTCCGTACATGTGTACCGCCGTTTTCTAGACGCTTTCCTCCATGGCGTAGGCGCAATCCATGGATACAAAATTAGTATACTATATACTAATTAAAAGTCGATGGCGGGGCTTTTCCTACGCGGTAGGCGGCGGGGCAGTTCCGCCTAGTCGTCTCGATAGAGACGCGAGAAGACGAGGGAGTAGACTGCTGCAAACGTAGGGCTGTGTGATTTGATAGCGAGTTACTGTTGGACAGGTTGGGCCCCGTGATTTGACTTACCATTATCATTTTAACTGCAGTGCTACGACAGGCGTGAGTCTCCCGATTCCTGACCACCTCCATACAGGTGCCTCTCCCAATGCTCCACCATGTAGTAGAGGCTGGCTCTTGCATGAGAGCCCACTTCTCCACTTTTTCCTTGCCTCTCTTTCCTCTACATATGCAAAAATGCCATGTAAAGCGCACTATTGTACTTACTTTTACTTGCTCCTACAGGTGCTTAAGCTTGCCACATAGGCATAAAGTCTGATGTGGCAAGTTAATGAAGGAGAGAGAGACTAGTTTGCTGACCCAAGGAAGAAACGGTGCTAAGTGCGTGTACCTAGGTGAAAAGACAATTTTGAGTCGATAGATAATTAAATGAATCAAACTTAGCAACACCATTTCATTGGAAGAGGTCACTCCTTGGCAAATGCAGTAAATACTAGTACTCCCTGTGTCCCATAATATCAGAACGTTTTTGGCGCTACACTAGTGTCAAAAACATTCTTATATTATGGGACGGAGGAAGTACGAAGAAAGAGATAGAGAGGAGTAAAAAAAATACACTTATAGCCAACCTTATAGACAACCTTTGTTGTAGTATGAGTGACTAAGTGATGACTATGTATGACATGCCAACATCAGATAGCCTAACGCACCGTGTTAAATCTCCAAGGGCACGACCGCGCGAGCGGCACGATGGTCGTGGTAGGCGTGACCATGATACGGGCTGCTGGCAGCCCTTGGATCTAAGATCAAACGGTCGCATGCTAAGTTGCTAAAAATTTGCAGAATAACCCTCCAGGATAGGATATTCACCCATAGGTCTAGAATCACGCCATGCAACCGTTCGATCTCAGATCCAAGGGCTCTCGGAAGCCCGTATCATGGGAGAATGGAAAGCCACTACCCTGCCGTTCGCACGCTGGCAGTTCGCTCCTAGTCGTCCCCGCACATCCTTCAATACTAAGGCGGTTCGCTCCTAGTCGTCCCGTCCATTCACATTACGGCAGTTCCACTAATCCTAACCCTCCTCCCAAATCCATGGCGTCCCAAATCTCCACGATCGGCGGTGAGTACATGGTTAGAACCATCACCGGCGATGAGTTCGACGTCATCTACACCCGTTCTTCCGCGACGGTGAAAGGATGCCTTTCTCGCTTCAGACGCATGTTCGAAGACTCAGATGATGAGTGGGTTGCTGGGCTAGATGTTGAGTACACCACAGTCCTGGCACGAGAGAAGGATCTAAAGGACGAAGAGAGGAAGAAGCCTGTCGTGATCCAGGTTTGCGTGCATGACTTATGCTTGGTCTACCACATATGCCATGCCGACATTGAGTGCCAGGATTTTAAGGACTTCCTCGAGAGCAACCTAGTCAAATTCGTTACTTTAGACTTTGGTAACGACAAAGAAGTCCTGCGTCGGATAGGCCTCGTTATAGGCAACACCTTCGACCTCCAGAAGAATCGGCTTGTGTCCTCTTGTCAGCCTTCAATGCTGACCCTGGCAGGAGCCATGGTTCATCTTTCGTACGGTAAACTGGAGAAGCCTCCATACACGTTTCATTGTCATGCATGGCAGCGGAATGTACTAGATATAGACCACATCCACTATGCTGCAATGGATGGCTACCTTTGCTTCAATATCTACAAGGGTTGGATGAAGAGCAACAACCAAGTGTGTGGTTCAAGCAAAGAAGTATCGGCCAAGAGGAAGAGGGACAAGGACGAAGTCGAGGACGTGGACGAGGACTCCGAGTAAGGTGGCAGTGTCGTTGCTCATGGTGGTTCTAATGCAGTGTCTACCGGAATAGTTGCAAAGTTCAATTTCAGGTGTGCTTACTTTAATTTGAGGGGTGTGTTGTGCTGAGCCCCTAGCAGAACTATGTTATGTTTCTTCTCGTTACTTTAACTCTTCAGTACGTACATACTAGTATTTCTTACATTTCATCTTTTAGTTGGTATAGTACTACCACTCGTTTCTTCACATTATATACGTACAATATATATGGCCAACATCATATAGCCAGCAGTTTAGTTGTCAAAGAATTTCACGGTGCTTAGTTTTGTCAAAGAATTCCAGGATGCTTAGAGGGTGCTTGGATCCAAGGGATTTATTTTAGTCTGACTAAAAATAGTCTCTTTAAGAGGCTAAAGTTCCAAGCACCCCTGACTAAAGAGGGGCTAAAACTAGTCTTGAGACTAAATTTTTTTTAGTCAGGGGTACCCCTACTAAAGTGTGGATTAGTCCTCTCTCTACTCATTTAACTCCTCTCCTTTAACATAGGCGAGTTCTGGATTGGAGGGTTTGGAGGATAATAAATGCTCATTAACTTGATTTTAGCCTTTTTAGTATTTGGATCCAAGCATGGGTGAGGCTAGCATGTTTTAGTCCCACTACTTTTAGTCATGGGACTAAAACGTATCCAAGCACCCTCTTAGTTTTATTTGAGGGGTGGGTTGTGCTGGACACCATTATTGTGACTAGCCTTTTTAATAGTACTATATGCATAATTTGGCGACGAGCGCTCTCTATATGTACCACCTTTTTTTAATTTCAAGTTTTTCTCCATGGTGCAATCCATCGATACTACTGCTGTACAAAAGTATACATTTTTAAAAGACTAGAGGGCGGGGCAGTCTAGCTTGGTCGGTTTCACGAGAGGCGAGGGTCTTTGTGATTTGACGGCTCATTACTCCTCGAAGGCGGGGCCTTGTGATTTGACTGCTTATATAAATGCGCCAACGACCTGATCGAGGAAGAGTAAAGAACCGTGCGGTATACTCAAGTTTTCCACTGGAGTAGTACTGCGATGGACGAGCATGAAACACGGCAGCCCAGTGCCATATGGCGATGAAAAATGATCTAATTTGCTAGTCATCTCATTGTTAGCATTGTTCTATTCATTCCCTCAAAAAAACCATTGTTCTATACATGCCTCGCAGAGAACGTGACACGTGCGGTGAAACACCCGAAGCAAAAGATGAAACACAGGAGCAAAAGAAGAAGGAAGATTATCTCCCCAAATGATCTAATTCACCGCGGAGTCGTAACTGCTTCTTCATCGCCTCCACGACCTCCATCTCCTTGCACGTCTCCTCCGCCATCTTCTTCATTCTGTCCATGACGCGGGATTTCTCGACACGAGACTTCATCATCTGTTCCACGGCCGCATTACGTACCTTGACAGCAGCCGGGTGATCGATGCGGAGCTTCGCCAACTCCTCCTTCTGTTCCATGACGAGGGCCTGCAGCATCTTCATTGAGGAACTACTATTTTCATGCAGCTTATTCCTGCCGGTGTTCTTCTCCTTCAACAGGTCGATCTCATTGCAGAGCTTCGCCTTGTCCTTCGGAAGTCGCAGGATTTCGCCGGTCACCTTCTTCTCCGAGGCAATGCTCTTCTTCAGCAGTATCAACAAGCCGGCGGTCAACTCCCCTTGCTGATTGAGCTCAGCAGGCATGTCGTCGAGTCTCTCCTTCAGAAACTCCATCAAGCCTTGGATGAACTCCTTCTGCTTATTGAGGTGCTTATTGAGCTGATCGGGCATGCCGTCGAGGGATAACGACTCCAGCTCCACCGGCTCGGCATGTTCACCTCCGCGGCTAGGGCGCTCCTGGGAGCCATCGCCTTCCCGTGAGAGATCTTTTGATGTCTCTACGTGGCGGCAAGCCCTCTTTTTTTCCACAGCCTTGTTTGCCGCTCTCTTGTTACGAGTAGTTCTCGACCTAGAGCTCTGCTCACCGGCCATGGCAACGACGGACAAAGAAGAAGCAATTATGAGGAGGAAAGGTAGAGTAATTTTATAACGGTTAGGTAGTTCCCCTTTTTATAACCTAAGTACTAGCACTAGTACTAATACCTACATAGTGGGAACATGTTCAGGTTTGGTACGTACTAGTAGGTGTGAGCAGGCTTTCGAATGTGATGGGAACAAGGTAAAGATTAATTGATGGTTTTGGTTTCGAGGCCCGAAACAGCTCCCGATGAGTTTAGAGGAACATAAATTTCAAGTACTAGACTACTCAAATGCGTAAATATTATGTTACTGTCAAAAATTGGCACAAAATATGAAGGAGACCAATGGAAGTACTACTAGCAACCCACGATTTAACTACTCGCATGCGTGCAGTGGAGTAATAATGTCTTTCTTCCGCCCTCACGTCCACTCAATTTGCATGCGCTGTATTAATTGACCATCAATGAAGTGAACGACTTTACACACGTCAAATTATCACATGGGGTGGATCTTGGTACAAAATTGCGTCCGCCCGTGTACCCGCGTTTGCGTGCGAGGGAATGAGTGTGTTCGTGGCGTGCGTGCACATCTTCACTTCGTGCATGTACCGCCAGTATGGCTCAGGGAGGACGAGTACATTCTTCTAGAACCAGCAGCACGTCACTGTGATCAATCCATGCAAGGAGGTCGCGACAATGCCTCCACATGTGCCACGTGGCTTCATGAACTGTAAGAGAGACACTGTGTAGCGTGCCATTGGTATTCTAATTTACGTGTTTTGCACATACTCGAAGTACTAGTAAGGTACACGTGCATTGCATGCATCAGATTTTGCAACCAAATTATGAATACATACCACACTATAGCATGTAAGCTCTGAGTCATATATGCCTGATGTAGCCCTTCTTTTAATTCTTATAGTTCATCTCATTCAAAATCAATTTGTTTTTATAAAAAAGCTAAGAACGCAGGAATGGGAAAAACATGGGATTATAGTGGAATGTCGTCTTGAATCCTACAGGATTGTACGAGTGTTTGATTGTGCATAGAAAAAACGCAGAATTCTTTCAAAGAGGTTTGAGTGGATGGGATGTTTCCTATGAAATCTAGTGCAAATGAATCATGTGGAAAAATTTCTATGGTTTACAATCCTACGAATCAAACAACTAAGATAGGAAAAATTCCTAATGATTAGAATCCTCCAAAATTCCTTTGAGAATCCTTTGAATCAAAGAATCCCTTAATCTATTTTATGATTCATGGAATTGTGCGTTGCAAAGCATAAAGTAAAACAAATAATGGCAATTCAACTAAAAAAACGTTTGGGCAGTTATGATATGGAAGATTCTAGAACAAAAGAGAACCACTGTTGTTTTGAGGTTTGTGCATTATGCTTAAGTTCAACCATGGAGTCTGCTAGATTGTACATGTGGCAAAATCCGGTGGGGGGCTAGAAGATGGTGTGAGGAGCCGAGTGGAGGGAGACTATGAAGGAATGCACAAGTGCGAGATCGATATTTAGAGAGAGGGGCCGAACACGTGCGCTGTTGCGCGCAAATGGCGGAGCCATGAAAAATAAATGAGCTAGGGGGCCAAGCATTGCTAATCCTTTACGAGGAGAGTCAATTCATGAACTTAAACCATTTTTAGCAGCAATTGTCTAATGATCACATTCATATTAGCCTCGATATATAGTGATGTTAGGGGGGAAGGGGCAGGGCCCTTACTGCCCCCTGTCTTCGCCATTGTGCACGCGTCTGAGAGATGAAGCGGAAGGCATGGATGATGAGAGGGGGACGTTGGATATATAATTAATGTGGGTGTATTAGCTATATATGTTAATACTATATAGAGAGGTATAGATTGATCGATGTGGACGTGGGAAAGAGGGTAAGACCTCACTGGATATATCGATTGATCGGTTTGTGTGGAAAACTATGAAAGACCTAGCTATATACACACATACATAGAGGAACATCGATCGCTGCGCATGCATGTGTGAGAGATAAAGAATGCCCGATATGATGGAGAGGGGGATGTGTGTGGGTGTGTGCCTTCATGGGAGACCGACTTGAAGAAAAAGATTGCATGCGTGCGATGGATAACGCCGACTGGTAGTGTGTGTGCATGCATGCACGAGAGTAAGTTAGTGGTACAATTATAAAGAGAAGACTACTGTGTGGGTGTAAAAGAATAGGTGAGGTCATAATCAATGTAAAGTTGAATTCAAATATTTGAATAAGAGATCCTGATGTTTGAAACCCATGCATGCATGAATATAACGGAGATCTGCGCAGTGTGGTTTGGAAATGAGCATGTTGTAATGTATACACATTGAACAAGGTCAGACTGATTTGAATTTGAGATATTGATGGCAGACATCATTTGGCCACGTCGCATCCGTGCATGGACACACTATTCTAATTGGAGATGATGGGCGGTTTCGCATCACATATCTATATCTATACCCCTATATATATTATATTTTATATTTTTTTATATTGTGTGCGGGTAACTTTAACTTTGAAAGATGGTCGTTGGATGAGGCGAATCCGATGGTCCAAAGATGGCAAATTTGAGCACTACTGGCCATTGGATATCATCTAGATTCCACCAGATTTCGCCACATGTACAATCTAGAAGACTCCATGGTAGAACTTAAGCATAATGCACAAACATCAAAACACAAGCACTTCTTATTTGTTCTAGAATCTTATGTATCAGAATTACCCAAATGTTTTTCTACATGATTTGCCATTATTTGTTTTTACTTTATGTCTTACGACGCACAATTCCATGAATCTTAAAATAGATTAGCTTTCTTATAAAAACTAGATGATTTTGAATGAAATGAACTATAAGAATTAAACGAACATCTACATCATGCATATATGACTCAAAGCTTGCATGCTATAATGTGGTATTTATTCATAATTTCGTTGGCAAATCTCATGCATGCAATGCACGTGTGCCTTACTCTAGTCTAAATGGTGTTTGTGTGTGTGTTGTGCGTGTTGAGGTGCAAATTGTCTTTTTTGGGTACACGTTAAGCTTGTTCTTCCGAAATTTCAAGCCGCGCCTTGTTATGCCGAAAATTCAAGCTAGCGTCTCTGTCTATCGTGCTGCGAAACTCCCGCCTCTTCAACGCGCGCCTGGTTAGCCTGAATTATTGAAGATATATCTTTGTCTCGTTGTGCTCCAACAACTCCATCCATCTCAACCCGCGCCTTGCTATTCCGAAATTACAAAGCGCGCGAAAACTCCCACCTCCTGTGAAATCCCGACACGCGAAATGTCCGTGGTACCCCTCAACCGAAAGAACCACCTCAAATCGGTGGGGGTAATTTCGTAACTTACCCCACATTTCGGACAAGCGCGTCTCTAAGCCATGGTTCCGCACTGCCATCCCATCCGCCCACCCATTCGTACACCGAGGCCGCGAAAACCCGCAACGAAACCCCACACCCTGCTCCGTCCGCCACCCAGCCGGAGCCTCTTCCCCGACCACGTCGTCCACAGCAACACCTCGACGTTACTCATCCACCATACCGGATGAGGATCCGTCGTCGATCTCATCGTCCCGCCAGTTCAGCCAGCCCTTCCTCCACCTCCAAGGAGCTGCCCCGACGTTCCCCTCGTCTTTCGCGCCACCTCCATTCCCACACCGCCGTCTTCACCTGCACCACCGGAAGAGCATCATCATCACCGTTTCCTCGGATGAAGTTGCGACCTAATCGGCGCCACCAAAGAGGTTGTACACTAATCGCCGCATTTTCTTCTTGATTGGATCTCACGGTGTTGCCGGCGCTCGGTCCCGAGCCGACACGGCGCGGCTCCATCCACGGCGGGGTCGCCAGCCACTTCCTCCACGGCGTCGCTCCCTCTGCGGCGACGTCCACATCATTAGGAGCCGCTGCTGCTTTAGCTCTCGCTCGCGCTGCTGCTGTGCTCTTGCTCTCGGTCCCCTGCCTGGTCTGCTCTTGCTCGCGCTGCTGCTCTTGCTCTTTCTCTTGCTTGCGATGCTACTCCGATTTAGCTACACTTCAGTCGACTGAATCGACTTTTGGGTCAGTCGATTTTCAGGGGGTGGGGGGGGGGCTCACCGGGGTGAAGGAAGAACCAGCCGCAGCGGGGAGGGGGGCTCGCCGGAGAGGTACCCCACTATCTATCTTAGGGTTCAGGATGGGGGCGGTGGTCGCCGGCGGTGGCGGGGCGTTGGCGGGGAGGTGGCGTGGGGATCGCCGGAGAAAAAGCTCGGCACGGGAGGGGGCCTAGAGGGATGGCCGGGGCGGCGGCAGACCGGCGGTGGGGAGTGTTTTCGGGGTGGGTGGGGCGGCACAACGCCGACCGCGGGCGGCATGGGGCTGCTGTTTGGCCGGTGGTGGCTGCCGGCTCAGGGGGGTGGAGGTTGAAGATGAACAGCAGGCCCTTGATTTCGTATCCAACGGCTGCAGAATCGATTGACCAGAGATGAAAAAGTCAGTCGACCGATGTGTAGCCTCACCTTGCTAGTGTGTCCAGTTTCGACAGCAAAATTCAGTTTTGACAGTTAAGTTCAGTTTCGACAGTTAAGTTCAGTTTCGACAGTTAAATTCAGTTTCGACAGTTAAGTTCGGAGATGAGCGGCTGATGTATTTGACATCTAGCCCTTTGTGGTTATGTATTTTATGTCATGTATTGGAGATTCCATTAGAATTCCACTCAGGTTAACGTTGTTCGTTGTCTCTCTTGTCCTTCTTCAGCCTCGGCGTCGTACAACTCACCGGAGCTGCTCCAACGACGAAACCCTCCATCACAGCGGAGCAGTACCTCGGGCTCCATCTCCAGACGCCTAAGATCTTCTTCCCCTCCTCCGACAGCCAAGTCTGCCGGAGCATCCTCACCGGCCAACCCAATCACGCTAAGATTGACATGGCTTCGCCAAAGAGGTTGTACACTTGTTGCATCTCTTTTTTACTTACATGTTATATATATTGTCCAATGAGCACTCGTAGTAACGGGAAATACAATTATTTTATCCTACTATATGACAAGCAGTGAGGTACCAGGCAACTTAGCTATCCAAGATAGACTCTCTTGAATGCCATCATTATTTATCTCTATGCGTTTGAGTTGTGCATTTGTCGATTGGCCTGGGAGTTGAGCTAGATGGCAGTGGCCTGGGTCCAAAGTAATAGAAGTAGCACAAAAACATTTTTTAGTGTAGGATTTTCCTTGCTCAAGCCTGCCTACTAGAATCGCCAGTGCTTGAAAGGATAATTGAATGAAAAACATAAGAATTGGAAAGTTTCCTATAGTACTACTTTTCATGAATTTGGTGCAAAGGAATGGAGCAAAGGAAAACTGTAGGATTTGTTCCTGTAGTGTCTCCTTGAAAGAAAAACCGTAGGAATTCTAATTTCCACTTCTCCTCCTTTTTATATTCCTATTCATCAAGCACAATACTAAGAGATAGTAGCATAATAGCATTATAACCGTACATTTTCTTGTGGTTTGACTTAATCTCACCATGCTTTTTTGCATCCTATGATCTTCCAATTGTTGTGAATCAAACACCCAGATTGGCAGAAATCTGTGTTTTTAAATTCTCTGTTTTGCACGTGCATTCCTATCCTATTCCTGTCTATTTCCTATCCCTGCATTGTTAGAATCCTCAAATTCAAACAAGCCCTTACTCAATTACTTCTGTTACAGATATGTGTCAAAGAAAACCATGTGTGGTTTGTCCTGCTCTTGTGGCGCTGTGTTCCACCCCAGCTCAGCTGCTCCAACGACAAAAGGGTTCACCACAGCAGGGATCCGCTCTCCAAACTGTCTTTCACTGCCTCAGAACTTCTTTCCCGCCACCGGCAGCCACGACAACTGCATTACCATCATCAACTGAGCAGATGACCTTGAGGACTACACGGGTCTGCAAGAGAGGTCGCACTCTTCCGTGTCTGCTTACGTTATGTGTCGCTTAATATGATGACATGCTACATTATCGTCGTGTTCACCTATTAGACTCCGAGTCAGGTCCAAACTAATGCTGAAACTTGAGTTTTTAAATGGTTGTGGGGTACATATTGGGGCAGCAATCAGTACTATCTATCTACTATCCGGTTAATCTCCGATGTCTACTATGAGTTTCATGTTGGGTGCAAACAAACATTAAAGGAGCCATTATCTATATTTTTTAACTAAAGCTATTATCTGCCTGCTATCATTGGTTTTGGGTCTATCCACAGTTTGCTACCATCACTCTGGATTTGTGCATGCACTCCTTACATAATCTCACTATGTTTTATTCCTATGCATGCCAGTTATTGTACACAATGGAACTGATCATGTAGAGCAAAAGAGACGAGCCTTGCGTGGCAATAAAATTTCATGCAGACATCGTTCCATGGTGGGCTCAAAGGCAGCCCCCCTCCACCCATTTCGGATCGTAATCAAGAGGAAGGTAACTGTTCTGAGGGGGATTCAGAAGGAGAAGACCACTCCTATTTACCCCATGAGGTCTTCGCTCTAACTTGGCATGCCGATGTTGGTAATATCATGCATATGGTGCCTTGCATTGCTTACTGTATACATTAAAGATGTCATCTGCCTAGTTTAGACATGCTTTGTGTCAATGGCATCTGTTTAGTTTCTTTATTGTATATGTGAATCATGCAATGCCATCTTGTTTAGCCAGGCATCATATATGTGAATTTTGCAATGCCACCCTGGTTAGGCAGTCATCTTATATGTGAATTATATCATGCCATCATTTTTTTATTACGTGTTAAATTTGTCAACAATTTTAGTACATTCAATTACTCTTCCCGTGCATCAGCCATTCGGCACGGTCATGGAAAAATCTGGAGTGGAAACAAGGTCTTCAGAGCAGACAATGCTATCTGACGAAGCGCATGTCTTCCTGGTTACCGATAGCTCCTCAGAGGAGGATTCAAAGACAGATGACCAGTCATATTTCCCCCCCGAGGTGCATGCCCTAACTAGGTAGGGTTATGTTGCTCATATCGTGCATATGGTATCTTGCATTGCTATGTCATTTGCTTAGTTTAGACATGCTTTGTGTGAATGCCACCTGTTTAGTGTCTAATTACCATATATGTGAATTATGCAATGCCATCTTGTTGCAAGACATTATATATGTGAATTATGCAATGTTATCTTGTTGCAAGGCATTATGTATGTGAATTATGCAATTCCATGCTGTTTAGGCAAGCGTCATATATGTGAATTACATCATGTCGTCCTTTTTTTGTATTTATCATTGCTTTTGTCGACAATGTTTGTATATTCTACTGCTCTTCCTGTGCATGAGCCATTTGAATTGGTGATGGAGAAATCTGGAGTGAAAACAAGGTCTTCAGAGCAGACAATGCTACCTGCTGAAGCAGATATCTTGCTGGTTACAGATAGCTCTTCAGAGGAGGATTCAGAGGCAGATGACCGGTCCTATTATCCCCCTAAAGTGTATGCTCAAACTTGGCAGGGTTATATTACTCATATAATGCATATGTTGTATTGCAATGCTTAGTTTTTACATCATATACACAATATTGAATGCCATCTCCTTAGTTGACACATCATATATGCGATTGCCCTCTGCTCACTTCCTTAGTATATAAATCATATATTTGAATTATGTCATGCCATGATGTTTACATAGACAACATGTATCTGAATTATGGCATGCCAACCCATTTTCTAAAGACATAATATAGTTATATCATCTCATCCTGTTAAATAGTCATCATATTTTAAATTATGTCATTCTATCTGTGAATTATATCATGCCATCATGTTTCCATCGACGGCATGTTTGTGATTTATGGCATGCCAACCACTTTAATAGACACATCGTATAGTTATATCATGTCATCCTTTTTACATAGTAATCATATTTTGAAGTATGTCATTCTATCCTGTTTAGTTAGCCATCATACATGTGAAATTGTGTCATGCTATCCTGTTTAATTAGCCATCATATATTTGAAATTATAGCCTGCTATTCTGTTTGGTTAGACAACATAAATGTGAATTATTTCATGCCCTGTTTTCTTTCCTACTATCCATTGCACCTGTCTATCTTACAATGTCTGTACATTCAATTACTTTTCTTGTTTACCAGCCATTTCAATTGGAGGGGGTGATGGCAGTATCTATGGGAGTAAAAACAGAGTCTTCAGGAAATATCGTGCTACCTGTCGATGCAGATAGAACCACGGTTGTACTTGCCTAAGAACCAGCACCACCACACATAACCCACACTCATGCAGATTGTACCCCTACCCAGTTGGACAGAGAACCAACTACACCCCTTCTAACCCCAACCCCAGCAGATAGACACCCAGTTCCCGTTGACACAGCACCATCTCCACCACAGAGCACCCAAACACGAGCAGTTAGTAAGGCAACTGCAGTGCCCAAATCACGAGGACCACCACTCCGAACCCGAAGTCAACGCTTAAAGCAGAAGAAGAATTGTTCTCAGGTCAGGTTCCGTAGCTATGGTTCATACTACTTTGCTCTTGCATCACTGTATTTACTAATACCAACTAATTTCAAATTTGAAGGATGCAATTGAAACTCCAATGGCCCAACAGGTATGTTTTAAACCTGTTTCTTCAACGTGTTTGGCTGTTTGCTGTTGTAACTTGCTCTATGTTGATTTCAGTTTCAATTGAATAAACAGTTATGTTCTCATTCCATGCACATTACAAGTGTTGTTATTGCTGTGTAGTTTCCCACACTTATATTCTGTCTATGCTGCTTTTCCTTAAATCGATATGATTCGAACTGTATCTATCTTGATTTGGCAACATAAACTAGAATGATATAGACCATACAGTGACCATACTACATAGATATATGTTTGTTTCATGCTGTTATCCTATCCACCTTACTACTGAACTGGTTTACCAAAATGAGTTTCATATACTACATTGTAAACTTGAGATGTGTTTGTTTGTTTCTCTTTTAGAACGCGGATAAAATATTGGAGAAGAGTCCCCTGTTATGCAATGGTAAAGGAAGTAATGCAGATAAGGTTCAAGATAGTGAGACATCCCTGTTGGTCTCCAAGAAAGCTGATAAAAACTATATTGAAGATACTGAGATAACCCCAAAGTCCTGTCTTGATGTAGTGTTCGAGTTACTGGTTACCACTGTTGGCACCAGCTCTTCAAACTCGTTGCCTGAATCAGTTCGGTTTCTTGAGTCTCAACTTCAAGTTGAAAGACATCGATCAGATGTTATGCGGCAGGAAGTCGAAGGACTAAGGAAATCCCTGCAGAATTCAGATGCATACTTTCTGGTGCAACAACAAGCGCTAGAGGACTTAAGCGCCAAATAAGAGAAAGCTAATAAGATTGCTAAGCATCTTGCCGGCATTATGGGTACCCAGGATATTATTTCTTGAGCTCTTCTGAAGTGGTTTCAGTTCTGGAGTTGTTTTGCTGCGGCGTTTATATGCTGTTGTGTTCCCTATATTTGCACTAGTGGCGTACTTTGATGCCCAGTGGATGTAATATGTGTAATAGCCATGATAGCCTAGTGTAAGTTGCTTGCTTATTTATTTCCTTAGAGTCTTGTTTATTTGTTTGCTTGTAGTCAGTGCAGTTCTTTTTTTGCGGTTTGCTAGTGGCTGAAATAACCTATTTTTTAAAACTAGGCCACAATAACCATGGGCTAAGATTTACTGTAGTGACATTGGGCCTCCTACGGGCCGTAGAAACAGTGTTCCTTCTACGGGCCGTAGAAACAATGGGCCTTCTACGGGTCGTATCATCAATGGGCCTTATACGGTCCGTATGATCGATTGGCCAAACAGACCGCATTCTGGTCATAAACGGGCTAGAGTTGTAATCGTCCGTTCATGGGCCGACCATAACGGGCCATCGTTAATAGGCCGTCTTTGATGACGCTATGAAAACGGCCCAACGTATTAACGTACCACAAACGGGCCGACTGTAACCATGGGCTGAATTTGGCCCACAAACAGAAAATGACAGTAATGGGCCGTAAGTAAACGAATGCTGGAAAATAGCCCAAGAATAAATGGGCTCTGAGAAGGCCGAAAGATAACATGGGCTGGAAACGGCCCAACAGAATAATGGGCCGTTAATGGGTATAAAGTAATACACTGTTCTTTATGGGCCAGTTTCACCACGGGCCGTTAATGGGTGTAAAGTGATACACTGTTCATTACGGGCCAGTTTCACCACGGGCTGTTAATAGGCCAAGAGTTACATAGGGCCTCATATGGGCCAAAAGACGTTATGGTCCATACATGGGCCAGAAGTGAAAACTGGCTGGAATCATATTGGATGGCCCAAATGAGGCTACTGGGCCTAATTCGAATAGGGCGTAAAGGGCCTTGGGTTGGCGGGTTGTAAATGGGCTATATGCAAACAGGTCATTAACAGGCTTTCCATGCGCGGCCCGCCACCTTTTGACCAAGTCAACCGGGCCGGCCTTCTCACAGGAATGGGCCTCTGTTGGGCCGTGCCACGTGTCGACGTATCATAGGGGCCTTCTGTCCAATGAGTGGATGCCATCTCTCCCAGCTATGAGCCAACACGTGTTTCCTCCAACCAATGATGATTTTACACATGGAAAATCCCCATTGGTCCGGGCTGTTAACGGGTTATCGGATCCAAAACCCGACCCAATAGCTTAACGGCGTTCTGTTACGGTGGATGCCACGTGTCGGTCACCCTTGACGAAAGCACTTCTATGACGCGTGATTTATCATCATGGAAGTGGACACTTCCAGGATGATAATTTTGGTAATGTCATGGAACACTTCTACGATAGCACAGGTATGACTATCTTGATTCTGTCATAAAATCGTCATGGATGTACATGCATGACAGAAAACGCGACCTACTGTGACAAACAAGTATCATCGCGGAAGTGTATTTTTTTGTAGTGATGGTTCCATTAAGATGAAGTTGGCCATGACTTGGTCTTCGACACCTCACCTACAACACATGAGCGATTCTCCAAAGGTAACATATGTGATGGTGCTTCTCTTGTCCCACTAGTGGACTATCTCACCAATGATTGCTTGCATGATGATGGTCGCCTTATGGATTCACCACATACTATGTCTTCTGCATGCTTAGATATGCCACCTATTTATGATGAATATGATGATGAGCATGTTGATTTTCCTAGTTGTGATGCTATGCTCCATAGGATATCATGTGAAAATTCTATTGGTCACATCATGTTTGATAATTCTTTAAACTTGTCATATGCTATGAGTGAGATCTCCCATATTGCATCATTTCAATCTCAACATAGTAACTATGCATGCCCAATTAAAATAAATCCCATTTACACTTATGGCATAGATGACGAGATGATGGTCATTGGCTTTTGTTTTTCATGTGATGATATTGCCATGCTTCCTTTACATGATTTGCGCAATTCATCTACTATGCCATTCCATGATCACATTGTTCCAAATATGCATTGTTTTGGATGTTGTCAATATTCTCCATGTAATGTTTCCACTAATGCTCATGAGGAGGCCCCCATAGTTTCCTCATACATATTAGGAGATTTTGCTGCGTTCCATACTTTGCATGATTCCCATAATTGTGTGCACCATATGCATTCCACGAATAAAAATGCTCTACATACTCATGATGCATTGCACAATTGGAGTCTCCATTATGCCATACTTAACAACAAACCTCTCATGATGGATGATATGTTTCTATATCATGCATCTAATTTATTTGAGCATTGGATAACACAAGCACGTGCGCATCATGATGGATGATGTGTTCATATACCACACACACACAATTTTCCCTTTGTCTTTGTTTTGTGTAGGTACTCACATATACTCGTCAACCTCTCAATCCCAAGAGTTGACGAAACGAGGTCTTGAGAGCAATGACGATTTGGGATCCCGTGGACTATTCTTACCACCGTTCTCTTCGCGCAATGACTTCACGTATTCCTTTTACTTGGCTCTCACACGGCTTTGGGCTATTTACCATTTTTCACCTTATGTCCATTATATCGTGTTCACTTTGCATGTTATGCCTATTTCTATGTCTTTGCCATGCAATTGTGACCCTTGTGTGCATTTACCCATGAGCCACCATTATACTACTTCTATGTGTATTTGCATGCTTGGTGGAGATCCTTGTTGCTATTGCCATGTTATATACATGCTCTATGCTATTGTCGATTCTTGTGGTGGGAGAGTCATGATGTCCCATTGCTATTTACATATGACCTCTTGCCAATACATTGATGATATTTTACTCATATCTTGCTTTCATGTTTGTGATATGTCATGTGCATTATTCATGACCACTATTTGCACACATGACATGCTTGCCATGATCCATTCTAGTATGTTGCATCTTCGCACTACTAGCTTGCTTGACTTGATCACAATGATTGCTTGCTTTGTCACATCACCCATGTTCCATTCTTACTTGCTTTCTTGGGTTGATGACATATATGTTCATGCCTCTCACTTGATTTAACTTGATCACTGTCTCTTGTCTCCATTAGTTGCACCTCTCATATGCCATTATAGTGAGTGCACCCATGCTATGCTTATCTATCTTGGAGACTTGGACATATTACTTGTGAAGCTTGCTTGTTTGATTGAGCTTATTGTCTTTGATTGTACTCGCATCATATGCTTTCATACCGTACCACACCTTGTCCTTTGTTATGATAAGAATGATGAAAACACTTGTTGGGTATCTCACTACATGAATGATAGGTTTTGCACCTCCGCTAACCTCATTTGTTTTTCTGAGTGTTTTCCATGTTCTTTCATTTTGAGGGATTCACAAGGCGGTGCTATCATGGAACATATTGGTTATGTGAAGGCGTACATGATGTGCGACACCAACATTTTTGACAAACTACTAAAGGTGAACTTCTTCCCTTTGAGTCATTCTCAAATACGCATATTGGATGGGTCATTATTTCATTGTTGTCTCCTTTTTGTTGTCTACATGATACATCTCGCGAACGGAGGAGCAACATTAGATATTGGCTCGATGGACCTTCAAATTGAGGAGCACTCGGACTTATTGGATGCACCTTCGAACCTCCACTCATGCCACGACATCGAGCGTTGGTACACCAACACCTCCATATTTGTTGATTGTGCTAACACATGTCATGCTCGATGGACATATCATACACATGACAAATTTGCATCTTATGCATGGATTGACTCACATTATGTTTGCCTTGTTGCATCTTGTGTTTCTTGTGCATGATCGCATAGTCATATTGAGCGCCAATTACTATGTTCATGTTTTTGATAATCCGTCCCATTATGACATCATTTTGCACAATGGTCGCATTAATCATATTCACAACACCTTTGTGCATACATCAAATTCTTTTGCTCCCATGAATGCTTTACATATCATATTAGATCATTTGGCTAAGCATCATGTGCCTTGTTACGAACAATCTTGCCGCACGGACAAATGTTTACTTGATGGACACCATGTGTGCGCTAACCACTGTATTTTCGAGTGTCATTTGTGTTTGATCCTTTTGCATGTATACCCATCCAGTGACACCTTGGAGTACTTGGATTGCGCCATGTCTTCCAATCCGTCCAACTACAAGTCTGTCCACGACAACCATTTACCAAGCCCCAAGTCCCAAGTGGACATATGACGAGACCTCAAACATACGCCATTGGACTACTCCCAAGTGTCCATGAGCTTTTCAATCCGAGATCGGATCTTTCCCAAGGGAGGGGAGATGATGCGGAGCATCCTATGATCATCCCCATGTACATTACGACTACTCCCTGTCGGTGTCAAAACTGGCGGATCTCGGGTAGGGGGTCCCAAACTATGCGTCTAGGCGGATGGTAACAGGAGACCGGGGACACGATGTTTTTACCCAGGTTCGGGCCCTCTCGATGGAGGTAAAACGCTACATCCTGCTTGATTAATATTGATGATATGGGTAGTACAAGAGTAGATCTACCACGAGATTGAGGAGGCTAAACCCTAGAAGCTAGCCTATGGTATGATTGTTGTTGCTACGGACTAAAACACTCCGGTTTATATAGACACCGGAGAGGGCTAGGGTTACACAGAGTCGGTTACAGTGGTAGGAGATCTACATATCCGTATCGCCAAGCTTGCCTTTCACGCCAAGGAAAGTCCCTTCCGGACACGGGACGAAGTCTTCAATCTTGTATCTTCATAGTCCAGGAGTCCGATCGAAGGTATAGTCCGGCTATCCGGACACCCCCTAATCCAGGACTCCCTCAGTAGCCCCCGAACCATGCTTCAATGACGACGAGTCCGGGGCGCAGATTGTCTTCGGCATTGCAAGGCGGGTTCTCCTCCAAATTTCCGTGTACCTGTTGAATTATGTCTGGTTTCTTGTAAATGTAGCGCTCCTTGGCTTCTACGCCCAATAATGGCTGTCTTCCGCGTGTCAAACGAACACGAAAAGTCAGGGTGTTTTTACATTTACACCCCTAACCGCGTGAATGAGCCTCCTATTTAAGGGGACGAGGATTTAAATCCAAACCACACCTTCTCCCCTCCGCGAGTATTCATTAGAGCGTATCCGACAGAGGTCCATTCTATCATGGCCGGCCGCCGCAGGTCCTCCTCTCACCCTTCCAGCCATTAGCCTGGAGATTGGGAGAGATGCTCCATCCCGCACAGCGAGCTAGTGACGCTCCATACCAAGGGATTTCTCCCCCCGGCCTATATGGTCCCGGTTCGAGCCGGACTTGCCACCTATAATGGCGGAGAGCAAGCGGAGAGCGCCCCCAATCCCTCCATAGGAGAGTGGGTATGCCTTGTCCCTTACTTAATAAGAGGGCTCGGATTTCCAATTCATCCGTTTCTCCGGGGGCTCCTGGAGTTCTATGGCCTCCAGCTGCACAACCTCACGCCTGCCTCCATATTGCATATCGCGGGCTTCGTAGCCCTTTGCGAGCTGTTTTTGGGCTGCGAGGCTCATTTCGCGCTGTGGAAAAGGCTATTCTGCCTTGTGCCCCGTTCTCAGAAGGGGTCAATATATCAAGTGGGCGGAGCCGAAGTGTGGCGCATAGCCGGGACCGGATATCTATCCGGAACCCCAAAGAAGGCGTCCGAGGACTAGCCTTCGGAATGGTTTTATATAGAGGATATCCCGCTGCCGGATCCTGTCCGGATTGGCCTCCCTGAGTTCGACAGTGCTCCCCTAAAGAAGCGCCTAAGTTGGCGTCCATGGAGCCCTCCGAGGGAAAGTGATAAGGACGTTCTTTACCTGATGGGCCGGATAAGATTGTTAGCTCATTCCGGACTGACCATGATCGGGGTCATGGCCGCATGCATCATGCGAGGGGTGCAGCCGCTTCAATATAGAGGGCACCCCATGTTCTTCAACGGGGAGGACAACGCCACCCGCCACGGCTGTAAGGGGCCGGATTCGGCTCCCGCTCTAATAAAGATCTTGTCCGCTTTGTACAAGGGAGAAGAGGAGGAATTTCTCCGCGTCAACCCACAGGGTGGATTTTCTATGTACAATCCCCCAAGTTGGGTAAGTGAACACTTTTACTTTCCCATCCGTTTTATATTCCCATCGTCAAATATTCAGTCTAACGACTTCAACGCAGGAACTGTGCCAGGTTGTTAAAGAAATAAACAGCCCTCCTCCACAACCCGAGGATCCGGGACGATCCCTCGACCCGGCCTCTCAAGAGGATCCGGACTTATCTGTGGAGCTGATTGATGGGGTGTTTCATCAATTGAGCAAGGACAATGCCTTGGTGGCCATTACGGCCGATTACCCAGGGCTACTCCCAGCCTCACAGGTAACTGAGACCGAAGTCCCTGCACTTTGAAAAGGGATCTATCCTCGCGTGTTTTCGATTGCCGTATGAGAACCGTGTTTTGCAGGGGAGGTCCTTGAGACGGGAGGCCGAGCCTGTGGCGACTAGCCAACGAGGGACGGAAAGGCCCCGCGGGCTGAAAAGAAGTGCGGTCCGAACTGAGACGCCGACGCAAAGGTATAGCGCGCCATCTTATTCCCAGGTGTTATTCCTTCAAGGCATATTAACGCTCGTGCTCTCTTTAGGACGAAGAGACCTCGCCGAACTATATCGAGAGAGGTTGCCAATCGCGCCTCCACCAGCCAGGATCCAAAGCCTCATCCGGAAGCGGAGGCGAACACAAGGCGTGCACCGGACGCTCCTCCGACAGAGGATGCGGACAGGCTGTCTGCCACCAATTCTAAGGTGGAGAGTGCCATGAACCACAGGCGTCGCCGGATAGTTCTTCGCGACGCTTGTTTCTCCCAAGAGGCATTGGATGCCTTCAATTCGGGAGATGCGTACCTCCGTGCTGCTCAAAATGGTCTAGCCAGAGCCACGGAGCAATATGTAAAAGACATACGGGTAAGAAAATTTTGGTAATTATATATATACCAGTAGCCCTCGAGACTTGAAACAGTTAGAATAACTGATTTAAGGATCATTTGTTATGCAGGTTCTTAGAGAAAAGAATACCCTACTGTCCTAGGAGCTGGAAGAGTGCAAAGCCCAACTTGAGGCCGCACTAGCCACGGCAGGGGAGCCCAAGTAGACCCCCTCTAGTAATATATGCTTCGAAAGATAAGTATTTTGTGAAGTGCGGTGTGGGTGCAAATCTGACAAATGAAATTGTAGATGGCGCCGGATTAAATCCGGAAGAGTAACAACTCCTATGCCAGCTGAAGGCTGGTGAGAGTTTGCTGACAAAGGTGAGGCGGGAGAAGAATGATCTCCAAGATGCCAACACCAAGCTGGGCGTTGAACTGAAGGATGTTCGTGCCCAGCTGTTGGACTCCATTAAGGAGAATCACCGGCTTCGACGCGACATATTTAGTAAGTGCTTAAACAAACTTTGAAAAAAGAGTTCGGCGAGGAAGTCGACTAACAGAGTAATGTCTGTAGGTATGCTAACAGGTCGTCCTGCAGAGGAAATGCCCGGTTCTACGGGTGACTGTCTTCCCGAGCTCTCACAACTGCACGAGCGAGTTCGGCAGGTGATGCAAGGCGTCGCCCAGGCCTTGTGGCCATCCATCTCCATGCCCGAAGGACTTGGAGAGCTTGTAGAGAAGCTGAAGGGAGCGCGGCAGTGCTTCCGATTGTGGAAGATGTCGGCCTGCCGTCAAGGCAACAGGGAGGCCTGGGCCATGGTGAAGACGCGGTACACGAAGACTGACCCAAACCACATGGCCGAGGTCGGACCTGTGGGGCCCGATGGGAAGGAGATCCCTGTGAGCTTAGTATACAGCCAAGTAGAATTGGCCGCAAAGTATTGCCAACAGGACTGTAAACTAGACAGCCTGTTAGATGGTATTGAAGTGGAATACAATCAGTCAGATTGAATATGTAATTTTAATTGACATGTGTAATGCCTTCTAGCCGAATTGTAGATCGTTTGTCATGGCCGACCTTTTCGTTTCAACCTCGGGACCTGACGGTCCAGAGTGTGTCCGAATACCCTTGCGGTTATATAAGAACCGGGGTATGCATGGAGACCAGGCGTAGGGGTCATAAGTGCTTGAACAGACAAGTGCCCAACTAGTTATGTTATATTACATGGTTAGTAAGAAACATCTTCCAGGGAGAATAGTTCCGTTAGGGGTTCCTTTCCCTGGGAGGCATGCCCTAAAGTGCATGTCCATTCTGCGAAAAGAGACGCAGGAAAAACATCTGGGGGCATATAGATAAATAAATAAAAGATCATCTTTAGTTCATCGACCGAATATTCCCTTAAGAACGCTAGCTTTCGCTTCACCCAGTCTGAGGTACACATCCGGCTGACCCGGCAGTAACAATCGCAGAGGTGCTCCCTTTACCACCTAGCCGAACAATCGGGAACGAAGGGGTAAGCACAGGAGCCAGGCAACCCAGCTTGGCCAAAACTTAAGTCATACCGATGCATATAATGGTGAATAAAAGGTACATGCGGAAGTGTGACACATGTGTTGGGCATGAAGCCCGTATAAATAAGCTTCTGTTTAAAGAAGCCCCCAGGTTTAATGAGCGCGGATAGCGCATCACTTTATGAGCCTTTAAAGGCTATAAGAGAGAGGGAGGGGAGAAGGAGAGAAATGTAAGACAGAAAGTATATAAAAAATGGACAGAGGAAGGAGACGAACACAGAGTCCGGCGCTAGGCATAGAATCTTCGGAGATGGGCTGCGTTCCATGGGTTCGGCTCGAGTCGGTTATCCGATGCATCTCGCAGGCGGTACGCTCCACCAGTCAGGACTTGGTCAATTATGAAGGGACCTTCCCACTTGGGCTTGAGTTTGTCCTTTTTCGTGTCCGGCAGGCGTAGAACTAATTCGCCAACGTTGTAATTTTTGGCCCGTACTTCTCTGCTTTGGTATCTTCGAGCCTGCTATTGATAGAATGCGGAACGGGCTTTTGCCACGTCACGCTCTTCCTCCAAGGTGTCCAAACTGTCTTGCCGATCGAGCTCGGCTTCTCTTTCTTCGTACATGCGCACTTGAGGTGACTCATGAATTATGTCGCAGGGCAAAACTGCCTTTGCACCGTACACCATGAAGAATGGTGTGTATCCGGTGGTGCGATTCGGTGTGGTCCGCAGCCCCCAGAGTATGGAGTCAAGCTCCTCTACCCAGTGCGTATTAGATTCCTTAAGGGACCGCACTAATCTGGGTTTGATGCCGCTCATGATAAGACCATTTGCATGTTCGACCTGGCCGTTAGTTTGTGGGTGATAGACGGAAGCATAATTGAGCTTGATGCCCATGTTTTTGCACCAGAGTTTTACCTCGTCGGCCGTAAAGTTCGTGCTGTTATCAGTGATGATGCTGCGGGGGACGCCGTAACGGTGTACAACCCCGGACATAAAGTCTATCAACGGTCCGGATTCGGCCGTCTTAACAGACTTGGCTTCTATCCATTTGGTGAACTTATCCACCATGACCAATAAGTATTTTTTCTTGTGGGTTCCGCCTTTAAGGGGTCCAACCATGTCAAGCCCCCAGACCGCGAAGGGCCAAGTGATGTGGATAGTTTGGAGGGCGGTGGGTGGCATATGGCTTTGGTTTGCAAAAAGCTGGCAACCGACGCATCGTTGGACTAAGTCCTGGGCGTCTGCCCTGGCCGTCGGCCAATAAAAGCCTGTACGGAAGGCCTTGCTTACAAGGGACCGAGCTGAAGCGTGATGACCGCCGAGTCCGGCATGAATTTCAGCCAGGAGGTTCCGCCCTTCCTCTTCGGAGATGCACCTTTGAAGGACTCCGGTAGTGCTTTTCTTATAAAGCTCTCCCTCATGGACTTTATAGGCTTTAGATCGCCGCACTATGCAGCGTGCCTCATTTTGGTCCTCGGGGAGTTCCTGCCTAGTAAGGTAGGCGAGGAATGGTTCTGTCCACGGGGCGATGACGGCCATTATTACGTGGGCTGAAGGTGTTATTTCATTGGCAGAGCCTCCAATTATGTCAGAGTGTTCTGTGTCGGGCAGTGCGATTGGGTCCGGGCTGTTATTGCCGGGTTCCCCTTCCCATATTACGGATGGCTTGAACAGCCTTTCCAAGAAGATGTTGGGGGTGACTACATCGTGTTTTGTGCCGATGCATGCCAGGACATCTGTCGCCTGATTATTTTCCCGGGCTATATGGTGAAATTCGAGCCCTTCGAACCGAGCTGACATTTTTAGGACGGCGTTGCGATAAGCTGCCATTTTTGGATCCTTGGCATCAAAGTCTCCATTTATTTGGGATATTGCGAGGATCGAGTCCCCGCGCACCTCTAGGCGTTGAATGCCCATGGATACTGCCATCCGGAGACCATGTAAAAGGGCCTCATATTCGGCTGCATTGTTGGAGTCTGTGTACATTATCTGGAGTACGTATTGAACTGTGTCTCCTGTGGGGGATGTCAAAACAACGCCAGCCCCTAGACCGGCCAACATTTTGGAGCCGTCCAAGTGCATGACCCAGTTTGAATATGTGCCGTACTCTTTAGGGAGTTCGGCCTCCGTCCATTCTGCGATGAAGTCGGCCAAAACTTGCGACTTGATAGCTCGTCGTGGCTTGTAAGTTATGTCGAATGGGAGGAGCTCAATGGCCTATTTTGCAATCCGGCCCATCACGTCGCGGTTGTTTATAATATTGTTAAGTGGCACTTCCAAGGCTACTGTTATTGAACACTCTTGAAAGTAGTGTCGCAGCTTCCGGGATGCCATAAATACCACGTACGAAATCTTTTGATAATGCGGGTACCGTGACTTGCACGGAGTAAGGACAGTTGACACAAAGTAGACCAGATTTTGAAGGGGGAATTTGTGTCCGTCCATTTCTCGTTCGACGATGAGCACTGCGCTTATGACCTGATGGGTTGCTGCAATGTATAATAGCATTGGTTCGCCAATGTTTGGCGCGGCCAGGACTGGGTTTGTTGCCAAGATGGCTTTTATTTCATCAAGTCCGGCCGTGGCTGCATCCGTCCACTCGAAGTGTTCGGTGCGCCGAAGGAGGCGGTAAAGGAGTAGGGCCTTTTCTCCCAAGCGGGAGATAAAGCGGCTTAGAGCCGCCATGCATCCGGTTAATTTTTGTATTTGTTTGAGGTCCTTCGGGATATCCAATTGTGACAGAGCTCGGATCTTGGCTGGATTTCCTTCAATTCCTCTACCGGATACAATGAAGCCCAAGTGCTTTCCGGCTGGAACGCCAAAAAGGCATTTTTCCGGGTTGAGCTTGATGTCGTATGTTCGGAGGTTATCGAATGTTAGCCTCAAGTCGTCTACTAGAGATTCAACATTTCTTGTTTTAACGACCACATCATCTACGTATACCTCCACTTTTTTGCCGATCTGGTTTGCCAGACATGTCTGAATCATGCGTTGATATGTTGCGCCGGCGTTTTTGAGCCCGAAGGGCATTGTGTTGAAGCAGAATGGGTCGTATGGTGTGATGAATGTCATTGTGGCTTGGTTTGACTCTGCCATCTTTATTTGATGGTAGCCGGAGTATGCGTCGAGGAAACACAATGAATCGTGTCCTGCGGTAGCGTCGATAATTTGATCGATGCGGGGGAGAGGGAAGGGATCCTTTGGGCAAGCCTTGTTAAGGTCTTTAAAATCAACGCACAGGCGCCAGGATTTGTCCTTCTTTGGTACCATCACCAGGTTTGCTAGCCAGTCTGGGTGTTTTATATCTTTGATGAATCCGGCCTCCAATAGCTTGGCTAGTTCCTCTCCCATGTCATGTCTCTTATGTTCGGAAAAACGCCGAAGAGCCTGTTTGACTGGCTTGAATCCTATTAGGATATTTAAGCTGTGTTCGGCCAGCCTGCATGGGATTCCTGGCATGTCTGAAGGGTGCCAGGCGAAAATGTCCCAGTTCTCTCGTAGGAACTCTCGCAGTGCGGCGTCTACATCAGGGTTTAACTGTGCCCCGATGGAAGCTATTTTATTGGGGTCCGTTGGATGGACCTGGAATTTTGACTATTTCGTCCGCCCGTTTAAAGGATGTGGACTTGGATCTTTTGTCGAGTATCACATCGTCCCTATTCACCATGGAGCGCAGCGCAGTCAGTTCCTCAGCCGCTAGGGCTTTGGATAGCGCCTCGAGGGCCAGTGCGGCTGTCTTGTTTTCGGCGTGGAGTGCTATGTACGGATCACTAGTGAGAGTGATTATTCCGTTAGGCCCGGGCATCTTGAGCTTCATGTACCCGTAATGGGGTATTGCTTGGAAGATTGTAAACGCTTCCCACCCTAGCAGAGCGTGGTATCCGCTACTAAACGGGGCCACTTGGAATGTGACCTCTTTGGACCTGTAATTATCCGGCGTGCCGAACACCACATCTAATGTGATTTTTCCTGTGCAACGCGCTTCCCGACTGGGGATTATTCCTCTAAAGGTTGTGCTGCTTCGCTCAATGCGGTTCCAGTCTATTTCCATTTTTTGAAGGGTTTCCTTATAAATGAGGTTCAATCCGCTGCCGCCATCCATGAGTACCTTGGTAAGACGAAAGCCGTCCACTATTGGACTGAGGACCAATGCGGCTGGTGCTCGGGCTGTTCGGAATTTAGGTTCATCACTGGCGTTAAAAGTAATAGCCGTGTTACTCCATGGGTTTATTGTTGCTACTTGGTGGACTTCGGCGAGGCTGCGGAGTGTTCTTTTTCGCATATTATTTGATGCGAAAGTCTCAAAGACTGTTAATACCATACTGGTGTCTCTGGGGTGGCTTTCTATGGCTTCTGGAATTAGAAGATCTTCGCCAATTTTTGCCACCTGCCGGAGTATCCAACATGCTCTAAGGCTGTGAGTTGGTGTGGCGCCCTCTGCGCTGTGAATTTTACAGGGTCCATTAAGCCATCCTTCCAGCATGGTTCCGTGCCCTCTAGAGGGCTTTTGCTTTTTGGTATTGAACCCGGGTGTCTGGCGATGATGCACCCTTTTATTTCGGACTGGGTTTGTATTTAGGGCCGGATTGTCCCAAAATTTTATTTCGGTTTTCCAGGTGCTTTCCATCGCACAGTACTTTCGTACTGTGGACGCCAAGTCAGCGAAGCGTGTAATATCACAGCGACTTATGGCGTTGAGGATTCCCTTGTCCGTGCAATTATTGCAGAAGAGTGAAATTGCGTCTTCCTCGCGGCAGTCCTTTATCCTGTTCATAACTAGGAGGAATCTGGCCCAGTAATGATGTACTGTTTCTTCGGGCTCTTGCCTAATTTGGGATAGATCGCTTATGTACGGCTGGGTGGGTGTAATCAAATCCGAAACCTCACCCAATATGAGACCTAGAGGCCAGGGAGTTTCCGAACTCGGAAGTTTGGATTCTTGGATGCTGTCCAATGAATCTAGCCCGTCGCCTGACTTTAAGTTCAGGTCTTGAGTGATGTCCTCCCCTCCGCGGGTATCTGGCTTGGAGGGATCGGGAATCCGGACATAGCTAGTCCTTAAGATAGATGAAGGGTCGCCGCACTGTCCCTCTACCACGGCAACGTGATGGGTGACCTGGGGAGAGTTAATCTCCCTCAGATCGGGTTTAGGCCCAATCTGGTCGTAATCCGTAGCGACTCCCAGGGCGGCGATGCGATCCAAGAGCTCGTTTAGGGAAGAGAGCTCCATTGGATCTAACTGCTCGGTGAATTCCGAGTTGACATGAAGATTGCTTTCGATGACCCGAGAGGTCATCATCGGCGCAGCAGCCGAACAGGCGGTCATAAGGAAACCACCTAGCCAGAGAGTTTGGCCGACAGCCAAAGCTCCGTTAGCAACGGTGCCGTCTTTAAAGACGGGATGAGGCATCCTTCCTGATGGCGATGGCACAGAGAAACTCTCAATGAAAGCACCAATGTCGGTGTCAAAACTGGCGGATCTCGGGTAGGGGGTCCCGACCTGTGCGTCTAGGTGGATGGTAACAGGAGACCGGGGACACGATGTTTTTACCCAGGTTTGGGCCCTCTCGATGGAGGTAAAACTCTACGTCCTGCTTGAATAATATTGATGATATGGGTAGTACAAGAGTAGATCTACCACGAGATCGAGGAGGCTAAACCCTAGAAGCTAGCCTATGGTATGATTGTTGTTGCTATGGACTAAAACCCTCTGTTTATATAGACACCGGAGAGGGCTAGGGTTACACAGAGTCGGTTACAATGGTAGGAGATCTACATATCCGTATCGCCAAGCTTGCCTTTCACGCGAAGGAAAGTCCCTTCCGGACACGGGACGAAGTCTTCAATCTTGTATCTTCATAGTCCAGGAGTCCCGCCGAAGGTATAGTCCGGCTATCCGGACACCCCCTAATCCAGGACTCCCTCACTCCCCAAGCCCCAAGTGTTCATATGACGAGACCTCAAACATACGCCATTGGACACAAGCTGAACCCATTTGATGCGGAGCATCCTACGGTCATCCCCATGGACCTACCATCGTCTCACGAAGTGCCAAGAGGACCCATGACACGAGCTAGAGCTAGAGATCTCGAGACCGAGGTGACTTGCTTCCTTAGTGATATCACATATGATCCTCTCGAGACATGGCTACTACCTAAGTCTGGAATGTTGTGCATGATCAGGTACCAAGAGGACCCTCCTGAAGATGCATGCGAAGGCGGACAAGCCCCCAAGTTCACGGATGAAGAGAACCAATGGAAGGAGTCAAGAATAGCTTCCAGGCCCCGGACAACCGGCCATGACCCCAGACATCCAGCCCCGGGAGCATCGCCCACAGCAGCCGGCTAGCCACCAAGCACCTACATGCCCTAGACATCCGGCCCCAGCCCTGAAATTCGGACCAAGCCTAGAAATCCGGCGCTCCCATTCCCGAATGCGTCAAGGCCAACCCCTCCAACCCGGACATCCAGCCACCCCAGCACGGACATCCGGCCCCTCATGAAAGCCCAAACATCCGGCCTCCCATGTCTGCACACGTTGTAAGGGCCCAAGGCCCGTGTACCCCTTCGCCCACCTAGACTATATATACTCCTCCTGCTCCCACTTTCTAGGGGTATGGCTGTGTTAGCTCATATGCGAGATTGAACTTCGCTCATCCATCCGGATCTACTCCATCGCGAGGGAACGACACCTCTTCGGAGAAGATCCACTTGGATTCAAGACCCCTAACGGGAAGACCTCAAGACCTCCTCTCGGAGAAGAACCGACTACCCTATGTATTGTCCTTTGTTTGATACGGATCGTGTATCTCTTTTGTGTTCGTGGATCTAGCATATGTGTGATCGTTCTTGTTGGTTCGAGTGATTCTCTCGTGTTTCCCCTCGTGTTCTTTGTGGGATCCACTCCTTTCGTGAAAGATCGGCCATCTAGGGTTCCACCCTACATCGCCGCTCCTAAATTCTTCCCCTTTCCACTCGTGCGAGACATGGTTGCTACCTAATGCAAAGACACTACGTGTCGGATTTCGGGTTCCGGCAAAACCCTTGAGGTTCGAACACTGGGTGCGCATGAAGATCTCTCCTCCCTCTAGCTCACGCCCTCACCGCAATCTCAAGGCTTAGCGCATTGAACTCGCAGGACAAAGGGACACAAGATTTATACTGGTTCGGGCCACTGAGGTGGTGTAATACCCTACTACAGTGTGGTGTGGTGGATTGCCTCTTGGGCTGAGGATGAATAGTTACAACGGAAGAACAACCTCTTGAGGAGAGGTGCTCTTGTGCTTGGTGAGTGGATGCGGGAGAGGATAGTCCTATTTATAGTGGCCCGGGTCCTCTCCCCAAATATTAGGTGGGAAGGGATACCACGACGGCCAATGCGAAGGGGGACATCTAGTAAAAGCTATCCTGACAAAAGATGGTCTTCGCCTGCCGAAGGCTCTGGTGGTGGTGCCGTCCTCGGTTCCACGGTGACCTCCCTCCTGCTGGTCTTGGTCTTGTTGCACCGATATGGAAATCTTTGCTTGATTCCTCAGGACCCAGCTCGCCACCACCCAAGAGGGGGCGTGCTCGCCAGCGCAAGCACGCCGCGACCCCCGCTGTGGCCCCTCACGGCAGCGGCGGCGCTTCCCCACGCGGTGGGAGTCACCCAGGTCGTGGTAGTCCTGTCGATGAAGTGAGGCGTGCCATGGTTGCGCGGCCACCTCGGGCGTGCTTCCATTTTGCGGAGGTGATGCCGGAATTCATCATGTGGTCAGAGAACCCGGCTGGCACCTGGCTTCAGCTCCCGTGCTTCCTCGCCGGTGAACTGCCGGCCACGGGTCTGGTCGGTCTCTCGCTGCAGGCAGATGGCTGCTGCAGCAAGGCTTCGTGGGTCACGGTTGAACTCTCCGCCACGGGCAACAAAGCCCTGGCCCGCGACTGGTAGACGTTTCCCCGCGCACGCGGCCTGGGTAGGCGGTGTTCCCTCCACTTCAAGTACGACGGCGGCACGACCCTCTACGTGAGGGTATTTTGGGAAGATGGTTGCCGCGTCGGGTGCTGCCCCGACGACAATGACGACGACGAGGTGCTTGGCCTTTGTGATGGTCGTGACGAGGATGAAGGTGGCTTCGTCGTCGACGCTGGCCGCGGCTCTTCTAGCTACGGCGGCTACTCCTCCAGCGGCGGCTATGACCAGCCGCCACGCCGTCGCGCTCGTTTCGAGGGTGGTAGCTGGTCGTCTCGTTGCCGCACTCCAGTGAAGCGTGAGGGGGGGTCTGGCTGAGCCCAGGAGAGCGCCATGGGTCCGTCCTCACGAACTGCTGCGGGGGAACGCGCCACTTTTGTTTTGTTCTTTCCTTCCTGCATTTAAGAAGAAACAAGTATGGGCCCTGCAGGGGCATGTAATGAACCATGATTTCCGAGTTGCTATGTTATGTTTATCGTCCCTGCGTCGTGCTGTGGTACCAATGTTTTACGTAGGCGTGTAGAGATAACTTAGCTTGATGTGCCTGAAGTAGTTTCCGTCTCGTGAGCACGCATTTCCCAGTCCTTGGTGACGCCTCCTTTGCTCGGAAGGTGTCTAGGAACTACAAATATTCGTTAGGAAACTCTTATTCTTCTGAATCCTGGTCGCAGGCGCCGCCGGCCATTACCCAGCACTTCGTATCGCCGTACCCGAGGGGCACGAATTAAGAGATGTGCACCAGCTTGCGGGCTCCGGTGAGGGTGCCTCGCGAAGAACAGGAAAAACGCTCACGGGGGCACCTGTCCAGCCCCCTCACGAGGCATGCGAGGGAGAGCACGAACCAAAACAAAGATCGAAGGAATAACGGAGGAAAAGGCGGTGGAACGAAGAGGATAAGAAAAGCCAAAATGCAAACTTCCATTAAGAAAAAAAGGGCCAAGGCAACTACGGAAAGCAAATGAAAAGCAGCGTCCGGCACCTAGTCTAGTCTTCTCACCAGCGCGGAGCTAGGTGCTGCCACTAGGACGTGGGAGGGAGCCCCCGAGGCCCAAGGGCGGCACTCCTGGGACTTCGGGGCGTGTACATCCCCACTCATTATTATGTGAGAGTGTCACGAGCGGAGACCTTCACAGGCATGGGGCCTTGCTTCACATGCGCTGGGCCTTGCTTCATGGGTAGAACCTCCAGAGGTTCTGGATGCTCCAAGCATTCTGGATGGGGATCCCGTCCTCTGTCTCTAGGCGCGCAGCATCAGGACTGGAGACATGAGCGATCCTAAACGGGCCCTCCCACATGGGTGAGAGCTTGTGCAGCCCTTCCCTGGAGAGCACCCGCCTCAGGACGAGATCACCCACCTCGAGCATCCTGGAGTGGGCGCTACGACAGTGGTATCGTCGCAGCGCCTGCTGGTACCTTGCCGCTCGAAGTGAGGCTTCACAGCGGTGTTCCTCCCCCAGCACAAGGTCCATCCCCTGCATGGCATCCTACTGCGTCTCATCAAATGCCAGGACCTACGCGGAGCGATGCTTGACCTCGTGTGGGAGAACCGCTTCTGCTCCATAGACGAGGAAGAACGGCTCTCCTGTTGGCTTGGTGGCGGTGGTGCGGATGGACCACAACACAGACTGGAGCTCGTCGTGCCAGCCCTTGCTGCAGGCCTCAAGCTTCTTCTTGAAGGACCTGGTCTTGAGGCCCCTGAGGACCTCTGTGTTGGCGCGTTCGGCTTGACCATTGCTCCTGGGTGTGGCACTAAAGCGTAGCAGATCTGCGTTCCAAGGTTAGCAAAATATGCCTTGAAAAGATTGCTAGTGATCTGGGAGTTGTTGTCAGTGATGATGTGATTAGGGACCCCAAACCAGCTAACGACATCCCTGATGAACTTGACCGCAGATCCGGCCGAGATGGTGTAGACGGCTTCTACCTCCGCCCATTTGGTGAGGTTGTTGATGGCGACATAGAGGTAGTGGTAGCCCCCCGACGCTTGAGGGTACGGGCCTAAGATATCCAGCCCCTGGACTGCAAATGGCCACGAGAGCGGGATGGTCTAGAGGCCCTGAGCTGGCTGATGGATCTGCTTGGCCTGAAATTGGCAGGCCTTGCACGACTTCACCAGCTCGGTTGCGTCGTTGAGCGCCGTAGGCCAGTAGAACCATTGCGAAATGCCTTGCCGATGAGGGTCTGTGATGATGAGTGGTGCCCGCAGTCTCTGCCATGTATGTCTGCCAGCAGCTTGTTCCCCAGTTCCCTGGAGATGCATCATAAGGAAACATCATTTGACCGCTTCCTATATAACTCATCGTCCTGGATGCAGTATGCCGTAGCCTATCGGGCCACACGCTCTGCATCCTCCTCCTTCTCCGACACCGTCCCTTGCATTAGGTATTCCTTGAGCTCCTTGGTCCAGCACCCCTCCTGAGGCTCGAGCGCCATGAGTAGGCGCGCTCCCGAGGTCGGGCCGTAGGCCGGGGCTCCCGAGGCAGGTGATTGGGGGAGTTCCTCCCGAGGCGCCACCGGCCTCGGGAGCGGAGGTGCTGCCGATGGCTTGAGAGCCGCTCCTCAAAGACGTCAGGCTCTTGGGGTTGTCACTTCGACGCCCTCTTGGCAATGTCTTCAGCCTCCTTGTTGGTGCCATACGGTACGTGCTGCAACTCTAGACCTAGGAAATGCTTTTCCATTTTGCGTACCTCCGCGAGGTATGCCTCCATCTGCTCGTCCATCGCTCTTATACCTTGTTGGAGAAGTTGACGAGGAGCTGTGAGTCGCCCTTGGTGGTGAGCCGCTTCGCCCCCAGGGCCACCGCGGCCTTGAGGCCGGCGATGAGGCCTTCGTACTCCGCAATGTTGATGGATACCTTCTCACCCTGCAGGAAGCAGAGCTGCATGACGTAGTAGAGCTTGTCCTGAGTAGGCGAGATGAGCACTGCTCCAGCCCCCGCGCCCTCGCGTGCGAATGCGCCATTGAAATACATGACCCAGCCATCTGGTGCTTCACTTCCTGGCGAGAGGGATCGGTCCTCGCTCGCTTCAAACCCTGGGGCGTCGGTCCATTCTGCCACAAAGTTGGCGAGCGCGGCCCCCTTGATGACCCTAGTTGTGCTAAACTCTAGCTAGAATCCTTGCAGCTCGATGTTCCATTCGGCAACTCTTCCAGCAGCGTTGGGGCTCCTGAGTACCCTCTCCAGTGGGTAGGCCAAGACGGCCTTGATTGGGTGACCTTGGAAGTTGTGCCACAGCTTGCACGAGGCCACCAGAAGCGTGAGCAAAAGCTTCTGAGGCATGGGGTACCATGCCCTTGCATCCAGTAGTACCGTGCCGACAAAATACACCGGGTGCTCGGCGAGGGCAGGAACGTCGACGGAGCTTGTGCCTGTTGGCAGTTGGGGCATCTCCTAAGATGACGGGACCTCAAGAGCCTGATCGTCTGCTGGGGCCTCTGTCGGCCCGCGAACACCGCCCTGCTGGGACTGGTCACCCATTGGCATTGCTTCAGCCCTTGCGGTGCCCTCCGGGTCCTGCATTGCCTCGGGTGGTGGCGCGGAAGCCCCCTGGCCTAGTGCTCCTCCCGGACCGCCACTAGAGCTGCGCTGGCTGAGTAGGGAGTGGCGGCAAGGTAAAGCACCAGGGGCTCGAGAGGGCAAGGCGCCACCATCAACGGAGGGTTTGTCAGGTATCTCTTGAGGTCTTAAACGCTTGGTCAGCTTCTAGGGTCCACTCGAATGGGTCCTTCTTCTTCATCAGCTTGAAGAATGGCAGGGCGCGCTCTCCTAGCTTGGAGATGTAGCGCCCCAACGAGGTCACGCAGCCTGCAAGCTTCTGCATCTCCTTAAGAGTTTGCGGTGGGCTCATGCCTTCTATTGCCTTGACCTTCTCTGGGTTGGCCTCGATCCCCCGGTGGGACACGAGGAAGCCTAGCAGCTTGCCGGAAGGGACACCAAACACGCACTTCTTAGGGTTGAGCCGCAAGTCCACCTGGCGCAGGCTTGCGAAGGTATCCTCCAGGTCCTGAATCAAAGTTCTTGCCTCCTGAGATTTTACCACAATGTCATCGACGTAGGCTTCAGCGTTCCTCCCGAGCTGCTGACCCAGGGCAATGTGCATCAGCAGTTGGAAAGCCGCGCCTGCGTTGCGCAGCCCGAACGGCATGCAAGTGTAGCAGTACACCCCACACGGGGTCAGGAAGGCCGTCTTCTCCACATTCTCCACCACCATCTTGATCTGGTGATAACCTGAAAACGCGTCCAGGAAGCACAGCAGGCCGCATTCGGCGGTGGTGCCAGCACACATGCGCTCCTTCCCGCCTTTCTTCGGTACGACGACAGGGTTCGCCAGCCACTCGGGGTACTGAACCTCATGAATGACACCAGCTTCCTCTAGCTTGTGGGTTTCCTGGACGATGAAGGACTGCCTCTCCATGGATTGCCGCTGCGCCTTTTGCTTCATGGGGCACACATTGAAGCACACCCTTACGTGGTGCTCGATCACCCCTCTTGGGACCCCCACTAGCTGCTTGGGTTCCTAGGCGAACACATCCTTGTTTGCACGCAAGAACCTCACCAGTGGCTCCTCTTGATTTGGGTCGAGGTTAGTGCCTATGGTGAAGGTGGCTCTAGAGGACCCGTCTTGCTCGATCGGCATCTGCTTGGTTTCGGCCCGATTTTGATTGAACAACTGCTTCTTCTTTGCTAGTGCGGCCTCCTTAGCCCCTGGGGTGGCCTCGTTGACCGGTCGTGCCACCGCAGCAGTTTTGAGGGCGCACTTAAGCGCCGCTAGAGCCTCCTAGGTATCCTGAACCACGGTGAGGACGTCCTTGCTCCCGATCATCTTCAGGAGATTGTATGCCGGATGGGTCACCGCTGTGAACTGAGCCAGAGCCGAGTACCCAAGGATGGCATTGTACGGGAGGGTGATGCAGGCAATGTCAAAGTCGATCAACTCGGTGCGGTAGTTGTCGCAGGTGCCAAAGGTCACAGGGAGGCGGATCTGCCCCAAGTGGCTAGTGGAGCCACCGCCGACCCCGGAGAAGGGCTTGCTGGGTCGGACACGAGAGAGAGTCTTCTGTCTTGTATCTTCATGGCCCATCAGTTCGGCCCATGTCCAACAGGTCGGACACCCGAGGACCCTTAATCCAGGACCCCCTTAGTAGCCCCTGAACCGGGCTTCAATGACGAGGTGTCCAGCGAGCAGATTGCCTTCGGCATTGCAAGGTGGGTTCCTGCTCCAAATACTCCAAAACAGCCTTTGAACACAGAAAACCTATCCGGCTCTGCAGAATGAATACCACACGTAGAGAGTATAATATTTTATGAGTCCAATCCACTGACAACTTTTCTAGCGTGACATCATGTCACAACCCGCACTAAAAAAGACACATCTGTGACATTTTGGGCCGAACGAAAAAAAATTATGTCATACTTATGACACTTCTATGACGATAATTGTGAGAAAACCCGGTATCATCATAGATGTGGTGGGGTCCTACTTCGATGACAAAAAATCTTGACAGAAAATGGGCTTTTCATCCTGGGCAGGCCGGAGACGCAGCTGCATGACATTCTTTGGGTCGTCCATGATGGAAAAAACTATGGTAGAAGCGAGGGCGAGGAAAATATCGGGGTGTTCCCGATTATGGTGGGTGGTCAGGGCAGAGCGATGCGCATTTCTCTCATACACGCACGCGCGTGGGCGCGAGGCATTGGGATCTAACTGAACCTGAGCGAGGCGTTGGGCTCTAACTGAACCCGAGCGATGGCACTGTGGGCTACGCGTTACTGAACCCGAGCGATTGATCGATGGCTGTTAACTGAACTCGATCGAGCGATTCCTTCGCTACTTCTACTAACTAAAGCCGATCGATGCTGCCTCTGGATGAACAGTGAGCGTTGCTGGGGGGTTTGGATGAACAGTTCTCGGTAGAGATGGATGAACAGGACCCCGTGGTGTTGCCTCTGGATGAACAGGACCCCGATTGATCGAGCCGGTTGGGGCTGGATGAACAGGACCCCGTGGAGGGATGGATGAACCGGACCACCCCGTGGAGGGCAGGATGAACATTAGATGGTGGAGGGCTGGATGAACAGTAGCCCGTGGAGGGGTGGTTGAACAGGAGCCCGTGGAGAGGGCTGGTTGAACAGTAGCCGGTGGAGTAGCGCGCGGTGGAGGCTGGATGAACAGGAGCCCGTGGATGAACAGTCACAGGTGGAGGCTGGAGGAGGTCGACGGTGGATGAACAGTAGCCCGTGGAGGTTGGAGGGGGTCGACGGTGGAGATGAACCGTATCCTGTGGAGTCTCGTTTTGCGGTACACCACACCCCTCCCGATGAACAAGACCCCCGTTTCGACCGTAGCGCTCCAACACAAGTCTGTTTCCTCCGTTTTGCGGTACGCCACACCCCTCCCGATCAACATGACCCCCGTTTCGACCGTAGGAGGTTCGTGTCCTCCGTTTTGTGGTACGCCAGACCCCTCCCAATGAATAGGATCCCATTTCGACCCTGGCCAGTCGAACACAAGGCCGTTTGCTCCGTTCTGCGGTACGCCAGGCCTCGTTTCCATCGGCTGTTCTATCCAAGCCCTCCTGATGAACACGACTACACATTCCGTTCCGACCCAGCCGGTTGCCTCCCCATGAACACGACAATGACGTAGTTTCTCCGTTTCGACCCAGCCATGTACACGAGCCCTGCCCGTACGTATGCGCGAGTAGGTGTTTGAGACCCTGCCCGTATGTACGTATGTGGCTGTATTTTCTTTCTTGCACACTGGCTGCTGTACGTACGTGTATATGCTATGTGCGCGCCTCTAATAAGACACGTGCGCGTCTCTACATAGACTACTATGTACGTACACGTTCGCGACCAGAATGACAATGCTACGTATGCTTCAACCAGGTGGGTCTCGACTGTCAGGCACTTCCTTGGCTGCAAAGATGTAGCTGGTGGGTCCCAACAGTCAGGGGGCGAATCGTTTTCTTTACCTGGACACACTTCCTTGCATGTGAAGATGTAGCTAGTAGGTCCCAGCAGTCAGGGGGAAATGTTTTTTTCGTGAGATACAGTTGCCCGTCTGGTGGGTCCCTGCTGTCAAGTGGAGGAATAAATTATTTTGCGTGTAATAAGGAGGCACTTCCTTGTGGCCGCCGTGGACCCAGCTGTCAGCCTCTCCACGTATAGTACTCTTCTGATGTAAGTCGTTCCTTGACCACGTTGACCATGCCGCGCTGAGAGCACCAGGGCGGTGGACGACGGCGACGCCTAGGAAGGGGACGACGCGGAGCCGGTGAAGATGCGACAGTGGAAGCCCGGGCAGAGAGGAGTACGAGGGTTCACTGGTTGGGCTGTGGTGTGAGGCTGCAGTCACCGCAGGGCCTGGCCAACGGTGGGAATAGTAGGGGCGGTGAGGCCTCTGCAGCAGCACAACCGGCCAGGGGAGGCAAGAGGATGCGGCACAACGGGGGCTGCTTTGGGCAGCTGGAGCAAGAAGACCAGAGGTTGAAGAAGCACTACAGCTGTTGGATGGACATCGTACAGTCAATGGAGCTAGATTCGTTCATATTGAATAAGTTGACAAAGCACTCCATCCCCGTCAACTTAGTAGGCCCACAAGTCAGCCTCCCACCAAGGTGGGTCCCAACTAGTAGGGGGAGTATTCATTTTTTGTGCGTAATAAGGAGGCACCTCCGGTGGGTCCGAGCTAACAGCGGGGGGACGTTTTTTTGCGAAATACGTTGGCCCATCCATGGGTCCCAGCAGTCAGGGGGGAAACATTTTTTTCGCCAAATACGTTGGCCCGTCCGGTGGGTCCCTGCTGTTAGGTGGAGGAATAATTATTTTCGGCGTAATAAGGAGGCACTTCCTTGCAGCTGCCATGGACCCAGCTGTCATCCTCTCCACGTACAGTACTCTTCCGATGGAAGTCGTTCCTTGACCACGTTGATTGCGCCGCGCCGAGAGCACCAGGGCGGTGGATGACGGCGAGGCCTAGGAAGCGGACGACGCGGAGCCGGGGAAGACGCGACAGTGGATGCCCACGCAGAGAGGAGTACGAGGGTTCACTTGTTCGGCTATGGTGTGAGGCTGTCATCGCCGCAGAATAATAGGGGGTGTGTGCGAGTGGAGGGATGCCCTGGCCAGCGGTAGGAGTAGTAGGGGCAGATGAGGCCTGTGCGGCTGCACAACCGGCCTGGGGAGGCAGGAGCAGGCGGCACGACCAGCGCTACTTTGGGCGGCTGGAGCAAGAAGACCAGAGGTTGAAGAAGCACGACGGCCGTTGGATGGACATCGTACGATCACTGCAGCCATAATCATTTATATTGACTAAGTTGATAAAGCCCTTGGTACGCGTCAACTTAGTAGGCCCACAGGTCATCTTCCGAAATGGTGCGCCCCAGATGTCAGGAGGAGGAATCACTTTTTGGGCGGGTGAAGCTAGAATATCCGAGATTGAAGAAGAAGCACGACATCCGTTGGATGGACATCCAACGGCCACTGCTGCTAGAACCGTGTGTTGACTATAAGTTGACAAAGCCTTGCATACGCATCAACTCTTTTTTTGAGGGGACGCGTCATCTTACTAAGGCCACAAGTGTGTGGCAGAGAACTTATAGCCCATTTGAGATTTCTAAGAATGTGCAGCCAATTTTTGAATTCTAATGGAATTTACTACAGCCCAATTACAGTTTGTTAAAAGTACAACCCATTTCAACCAACCGTTCAAAATAGAATTCAATAAAATTTCCCACATTTTGATGGGATCCGAAATATTTTTATCCCGAAATTTCTAGTCAGATTAAATACAATTTCAATATAAATTTATATTACGTAAAAATCCAACGAAACATTGCGCTCACAACAATTAATGAAATTACAATTTTCAATATCCAAAAATGATATTTTATAAAGTAATTACGTGTTTGGTGCATTTTTTATAGTTACTGCCCAGTTTTTATAATTACATCCCATTTTTTATTTCTTAAAGCCCATTTTCTTGTTAAGCCTAATGCATCCCTCCTAGGAAAGATTTGCAGCCCAGCAGGGTGGAGAATAACAACTTGACCTTGCCTGGGTATTCCTAAAAAAAGTATAGCTGGGCTAGCCATTTTCAGCTTGAAAAAAATTAATATCTGGGCTAGATATCTGGCCTAGGCTAGATGGGCCACAGCCTGCCCAATTAATAGCTGCAGCGATGTTTTCGTTGATGTTCAGAGGGGAAAAATTAATATCTAGGATAAACATCACTCAAGAAAAACTCTGAAGTGCTCACACCTCAAAAACACAAATACTGCTCGAGCTGCTTGATCCCAGCTGTCGGCCGCTTCTTGTGAAATTCTCTCATTTATTGACTACATAGGTTGACAATAGTGTGGAACCGTGATGTCAGGAAACCATGAGGAAGCAAAAAAATATAGTTTTATATACTAATAAGGAGCCACTTGTGTATGTGCAGCTATGGCCCTAGTGGGTCCCCACTGTCATCCTCTCCAAGTAAAGTCATCTCCTCATCCTCATGTCCGTTGACCATGTTTTCAACGCGAGACGCCGGTGCCACGGCGAGCGGAACAACTCGAAGGACGATGGAGAGGGCCTCGCGGGCCCTAGGAATGGTCTGATACAGCGCCCGCTGCTCATTTAAGAAGCCAAGATCATAGGGCCACATGTCCGCGGCGGCATTGTTGTTCGCTTGTTCACCGGTGCTCGTTGAGGAGACGAAAGTTGTAGCATAGGTCCTCCCGCGCTGGTAGCTCTTCCGCCATAAGGGCGTCGAAGTGCGGCCGCACCTGCTCTATTGTAACGACCTTGATGCGGCTATATCTCCCACGTGTCGAAGCATGACTTAGAGGCATAACCACATTGAAAGCAATGTCACAAGTGAGGTAATCTTCACACAATCCATGTAATACATAAGGGAAAAAATACATAGTTGGCTTGCAATCGCCACTTCACACAATTACATGAATAAAGCATTACATCATCCAGATACACACAAGGTCCGACTACGGAACCAAAATAAAATAAGACTACCCAAAAACTACACAGATCCCCGATCGTCCCGACTGGGCACCACTACCGATCAACTGGAAACAGAACAACATGACGAACACGATCTCCAACAAGCTCCTCCTTGAGCTCGCTTGCGTCACCTACGTGGTCTCGTCGGCACCTGCAAGCTGGTTTTGGAAGTATCTATGAGTCACGGGGACTCAGCAATCTCACACCCTCGCGATCGAGACTATTTAAGCTTATAAGAGGGGTAAAAGTATGAGGTGGAGCTGCAGCAAGCGACTAGCATATTCGGTGGCTAACATACGCAAATGAGAGCGAGAAGAGAAGGCAAAAGCACGATCGAACAACTATGATCAAGAAGTGATCCTAAAACAACCTACGTCAAACATAACTCCAAAACCGTGTTCACTTCCCATGACCCCGCCGAGAAGAGACCATCACGGTTACACACGCGGTTGGTGCGTTTTAATTAAGATCAACTTCAGGTTTTTTACAACCGGACATTGACAAATTCCCATCTGCCTATAACTGCGGGCACGGCTTTCGAAAGTTCAAATCCCTGCAGAGGTGTCCCAACTTAGCCCATCACAAGCTCCCATGGTCAACGAAGGATATTCCTTCTCCCAAGACAATCTGATCAGGCTAGGCATCCCAGTTACAAGACATCCTCGACAATGGTAAAACAAGTCCAGCAAAGCCACCCAGATGTGCCGACAAATCCCGATAGGAGCCGCACATATCTCGTTCTCAGGGCACACCGGATGAGCAAGACGTCGGGTGGGCTAGCCCACAGTTGCCCCTGGTAGCTCCAGACATCGCTTAGTTTGGACCAACACTTAGACAAGCACTGGCCCGGGGGGGGGGGGTTAAAATAAAGATGAACCTTGGGTTGGCCGACCCAAGGGAAAGAAAAAGGCTAGGTGGCGAATGTTAAAACCAATGTTGGGCCTTGCTGGAGGAGTTTTATTCAAGGCGAACTGTCAAGGGGTTCCCATTATAACCCAACCGTGTAAGGAATGCAAAATCCGGGAACATAACACCGATATGACGGAAACTAGGGCGGCAAGAGTGGAACAAAACACCAGGCATAAGGCCGAGCCTTCCACCCTTTACCAAGTATATAGATGCATTAATTAAATAAGAGATATTGTGATATCCCAACAAATTATCCATGTTTCAACAAGGAACAAACTCCAATCTTCACCTGCAACTAGCAACGCTATAAGAAGGGCTGAGCAAAGCGGTAACATAGCCAAACAACGGTTTGCTAGGACAAGGTGGGTTAGAGGCTTGGCTTAACAATATGGGAGGCATGATAAGCAAGTGATAGGTATCGCATCATAGGCATAGCAAAAGAGCGAGCAACTAGCAAGCAAAGGTAGAAGTGATTTCGAGGGTATGGTCATCTTGCCTGAAATCCCGCAAGGAAGAAGAACGAGTCCATGAAGAAGAAAAACGGACGTAGTCGAACGGTTCCTCACAAATGCGACGTTATCGGAACCAATCCGAAGAAGCAACACCGGAAAGAAGCACACAATATAGTAAACAACCAACACATGAACATGGTATGATATGCGGGATGCGGTATGTGATGCATATGCAAGATTTGGAAAGGAATGACTGAACCTGGACTCAACATGGAAATCCAAGAGTGCCACTGGAACGAGGAGGTGATTTCGGTTGAAATCGATATAAAGATCACCGGAATCGGATGCACGGTTTGGAAATGGCAAGCAAAACAAATATGGTACCGGTCTGCGATAATCAGCAAGTGACCATCTAAATGCATCAAGATAAATATGCTACAGAACTCAAACATAGCAACAAATTACATGGAAGCGATGCACTCAAGATGCTTGACAAAATATGAACACTGAGCTATGACTAATTCACTCAATAGCAGGTTCAAACAAGCATGGCAAAAGTGCAAATGATAACAGGTTTCAGACTTAGTGAAATTAACACAAGTCTGGATTTATCATCAGGAAGCAATTTTTAGAGCATGAAAACTACATGCTACAGGAACTTAACATGGCAAAGCAAGGCATGGCATTAAGCTACTCAAAGCACTTAACAAAAGTCCCTTAGTGACCTTGAGACAAAAGGGATCGGAAAATACAATTGCAAGCATGTGAACATAGCAAAAACATAAAAACAGATTCAGACTTAGTGAAAAACTGGAGCATGTAAAACAGTTAACGAGTAGGCATGTTTACGAGCTCGATGCACTCACTACAAAGCATGGCATGACAAACTAAGCATACAACCAGCAAATAGACATGGCATAGAAGCTAGACATGGCAAGAACTACAACATAGCATGCACGGATCAACAACAACAAGCTCGGCAAAATTGCTAAACATGTTAACAATCTGCCAGGAACATTTTATAGCAAAAGTAGAGCTCGATTGACTCAAGCTAGGGTGCTCCATAAATGCAAAAAAATACATGGATGGATAGAGCACCACAATATTAACAAAACATCCTTACTAATCATCCTCAAAAGAGGCACGGATCACTAGGAAACAACATGAACATATGGCATAACAACAATATCAGGACAAGGACTTGGTGAAATTCTATGTCCCTGAAATGAGCATCAACGATTACGCTACTTTGCATGCTTGTGCTAGTCACCACAAATATCAAAAAATACATGGCAAGCACCTCTGTAAAGATGGCATGGCATTTAACAAAACACATGTAGAGCTCAGGATCATAGCATGCACACATTAATCATGGAAAAAAATGACAAAAGGCCATTTGCTGAAACAGGTCTGACAAATTCATCACATAGCCCTCTTCCAACAGCATTTCGGGCATCAAGATGAGCTCAAATGAAAATGATGCAATGAGATGAAATGATGTACTCGTCGAGACGAACATTTTGATATGCTACACACGCGAATTCGAGTCACAGATGCAAAGTTATGATGCGATGAAGATGCCTAAAAATTACTGGGACTTGGTAGAAAAATGACCTCCGAAAAGTCAACGCGGGACGAGATGGAGCGGGACGAGGAGATTCGGGTTCGCGAGACGGCGTGTTTGGATCGGGGGACGGGTGGGTCTCATCCACCCGCCCGGATCTGACCGGAGGGAATTCCAGCGAGTGGCGGCTCGCCGGCGGCGTGGAAGACGGCGGCGGAGAGAAGAAGCCGGCGACGCGGGGCGGCGCAACCGGCGAGAGCGGTGCGGTGGTGTGCCGGCGGGGCGAGGCCGGTGGACGGTGGAGGCGGCGGAGGCACATGGCGGCGGCGGCGAGGCGCGGAAGGGCGCGAGCGGCGGCGGCCCGATCTAGCCTGGGGCGGGCCCGATCTGGGCTCCCTCGGGCCCGGCGGTGGGGAGGAGAGAGAGGAGCGGCGGCACTGACGTGTCGCGCCCGGATTCGTTTGGCACGGCGGCTGGACGTGTCCGACGACGAGCAGGGGAATTTTTTAGGGTTTCAAATGCGCGAGATTTCGGAGGAGAGCACATATTTATAGGTAGAGGGAGCTAGGAGAGTCCAAATGAGGTGCGGTTTTCGGCCACGCGATCATGATTGAACGGCCGAGATGATGGAGGAGGTTTAGGTGGGTTTTGGGCCACTTTGTAGGGGGTGTTGGGCTGCAACACACACGAGGCATTTTCGGTCCCTCGGTTAACCGTTGGAGTATCAAACGAAGTCTAAATTGCACGAAACTTGACAGGCGGTCTACCGGTAGTAAACCAAGGCCACATGACAAGTCTCGGTCCAATCTGAAAACGTTTAACACACGCACATGAAAAGAGGTAGAAAGGGACACCGGGTGACATAGGAGCGCCGGATTGCAAAACGGACAACGGGGAAAAAGCTCGGATGCATGAGACGAACATGTATGCAAATGAAATGCACATGATGACATGATATGACATGCATGACACGCAAGCAATGACAAGGCAACAACAGTGAAAAAACTGGAGGACACCTAGCACATTGGTCTCGGGGCGTTACAACACTCCACCACTACGAGAGGATCTCGTCCCGAGGTCTAGAATGGCACTAGAGGGACAAAACGGAAGAGAAAGAGGAGAGGTAAAGCTAAGTTGCTTCTTTGACAAAGGAGTGAAACCACGAGCCCTGAGAGGTTGAAAAAATTGAAAGAAAGAATGCAACGAGAATGAGCGAAGTTGAAAGCACTCCGTTAGGACAAAGAACAAGGAAGAACAAATTCGGGCAGCACTCCGGTTGAAAAGAGATGCAAGGCTTGATAAGGCGAAAAGAACTTGTTCAAAAGGGGTACAACACTCCGGTTAAATGGATAGGCATGAAAAGAACATGATATTTGCCAAAACGAGATGACGGGTGAAAGAACAACAACTCAATGCCTCCGGAACGAAAGAATATAAGATAAATAATTGAAATAGGAGAATTGAGAAGAAAATGCCAACTTCTGCCACAAAAGAGCTTGAGAAGTCATCCTTAGGAGAAGGGTCGAACGGAGTTGTCGGAAATGAAACAATGAAAAGGATAAGCTTTATATGGTCTTATGGAATACATCTCAAATTATGAGGTGACAACCTGCCACTAACGAAAACAAGATTGGATAGATGACCAAGAAGACGAGGAACTTGTTTCACCGTGAGGATAAAAGAACTTGGGTCAATTATAAGCACCATAATAGCAACAATCCTTAGGGAAGCTTTAGGTGAAATATAACCCAAGATAACTTCAATGAAGAGATTGATGGATTTAAAATACCTCATTCTTAACAACGTGTGAGTCATGAAACATGAACTCAAATTATCAAGAATGACATAATACCACCTCCAATGATACGATAGAAAGAATTGCACTCCGGAATGCAAGATGAAGAATTCTTGAGCTCCTTTGAAAAGAATCTTGATGAACGCTTGGAGAAGGGAATAAATCCTTTGATGAACCACCATTGTAGAACCTTCATGAAGAACTCCGTTAAACAAAAGAATGATCAAACGGAAAGAAAGAGAAGTTGAAAACACAAGGTGAATCCTTGTACCGATTTAGATGAATCTCCATGGTGAAATGATTGAAAAGGTTGGAACTCCGGGAAAGAAAAAATGAATAATTGAGATCAAGAATTTGATGAACCTCCGGAATAAGGAATTAATCACTTGGATGAACAAGAACAAGAATTATGTTATGCGTATCCTTCACAAATAAAATTGATGAACAACCAAAGGATTTGGCATACTACTTATTCTTGTAGAAAGGATTAAGAGAGATATAGCGCCAACTTGAGAAAGTGTTCAACGAACCATCGGTAGGATCGAAACAACGAATGAATTAAAAGGATGAATCACCGGTAAGGATTAGCAAATGAATGAACATACATGAGAGAGTTAAGATATATGAGAACGAAGAGATCACGAAGTGATTAGAGATCACTTGAACGATGCACCGGTAAGATTGGAGAATGATAACTGACAGCTGAGAATGAATAAACCTGAATTGATGGACTCCGGATAACAAACTGAGAAGACTCTTGAATTGCTCTGGATGGGTGAAAAGAATTGCCACAATCGAAAATAATTATGAGAGGATGGCATGAAGCTAGAGCCATGAATATTTAAGAGAATGGAGCAAGATATGGAGGAAAAATTCTTCTTTGGTCTTCAAATGTTGAGAATGACGATGAGAAACACCAGCAAGAATTATTGAGGCACACCAGAATGAAGAATGGAAAAGTTGAGCCAACGATGAAAAGAATTTGAAAGATCTTGGAGAAATACATATGACTGATGATGAATCATTCTTACGTCAAACTTCGAAATGCATTTGAAAAGCTCCGGAAAAAATAAGAAGAGTCAGGTAAGATCCTGGGAAAAACATGTGGGTTAGGGCCCACTCAAAAGAAACACCGTGGAATGATTTAAAAAAGAGAATGCACTGGTTGAATTAAATGGCTTGAAAGAGATAACAACCTCGAGATATGTTGAACGGATTAACAATGAAAATATAAATCTTCTGAGATATCTTGAGCACTCCGGAACAATTGAATAGCGAGAGGTGAATGATTATGAGGTGCACCTGCATGGAAAAACATGTGAAACGAGGAAAGGATATGGTCAACACCAAAACTTCAATTCGATCCACCGGAGAAGAAAAAGAACGGATGATGGTGAACTAGAAGCTCCGTTAGTCTCTTCATGAGAATCACCGGATAAGAACATTGAAGGAAAAGAATGGAGAGACTTCACAAGAATAAAATGGATACTTGATTAAGACATCGGATTCCTTGAAGAAAAAAGGGTGGGTGAGTGGGAAAACAAAGACAATTTGGGACGAATGAAACAAACACCGTTGAGAATGCTTGAGTTGATCTTGCGGATGTTGAAAATGATCGGATCCACTTGAGGAGAAAACACGCCGGTTGAGAAGGATTGACATGACAAACTCGATCATCATGAAGGATTAGTATCCACATAGGAATATGAAAACACCGTTAAGAAAAGGTATGGAATCAACACTTTACTTCGAAGCAACTCGAATAACACAACTCAAATCAAAACCAATGATTGGCTTGCAGAATAAGCCGGAACAAACATATGATAGAGATTTCGTCCGAAGTTTTCGTGGTGGGGCCTACACGGGCTCGATCGTACAACACCATCATGTACAAGGCAGTGCATATGACATACGTAACGTCCCCGAGTCGGCATAGCCAAGAACTCTTTAAGACACAACGAGACCACTGTAAAACCAACTGTGGATAGGCGGACCACTAGACGTCGAACCCCAATTTCATATCATACATCTATCAGAAAGATATACTAGGAGCTACTTGAATTCCCACTTATAGACTCCCGAAATTTTCTGGTTATGCAATCGGGTGTTGGGGATACAGGGAAGCATAATATCTCACCCAAACTAGCAAATCCTACATCCAGCTGTATCCATCCTTCAACACATAACCAAGAAACCTTCGGAAATCATTACCTCAACCTTCGAAAAGCATCCGTTATGTGAGTTATGGCAATACTCCCGAACTCCCGCCCCAGTACTGGGTGGCGTCGAGGTTATCTCACCAACAACTGTATAAAAGAGATTTTCGATGTCGGCGAAACTAAACTCAGGTATTCCAAAACTGCAACGATAAAATTGTGACGACAACACCTCGGAGCTCAACTCCCCGGGACACTGCCACAACCCATAAATGTTAGGAGGCACCAAGAACAATGTTCTCATCACAAAACCATCGGAACGATTCCAAGATACCCGCGTGATCCTAAATTTTTTTTAGTGAAATTTGAGAAGAGAAGAGTCAAAACTCTACGTCAGGATGCCTCACCAGACCGACGAAGGGACTGAGGAGTAAAAAGACTTCCTAACTCTCCGATATATATAATCCTAAATGACTCAAAACATTTTTCTAGACTCAACAACACCAGTGATTCAATCAAATAGGGGGCTCCTAAGGTCGGGGAAGGCTCTGATACCAACTTGTAATGCCCTCGATGCGGCTATATCTCCCACATGTCGAAGCATGACTTAGAGGCATAACCGCATTGAAAGCAATGTCGCAAGTGAGGTAATCTTCACACAACCCATGTAATACATAAGGGAAAAGATACATAGTTGGCTTGCAATCGCCACTTCACACAATTACATGAATAAAGCATTATATCATCCAGATACACACAAGGTCCGACTATGGAACCAAAATAAAAGAAGACTACCCCAAAAGCTACACAAATCCCCGATCATCCCGACTGGGCACCACTACTGATCAACTGGAAACGGAACAAACATGACGAACACGATCTCCAACAAGCTGCTCCTTGAGCTCGGTTGCGTCACCTACATGGTCTCATCGGCACCTGCAAGCTGGTTTTGGAAGTATCTATGAGTCACGGGGACTCAGCAATCTCACACCCTCGCGATCAAGACTATTTAAGCCTGTAGGAGGGGTAAAAGTATGAGGTGGAGCTGCAGCAAGCGACTAGCATATTTGGTGGCTAACATATGCAAATGAGAGCAAGAAGAGAAGGCAAAAGCACGGTCGAACAACTATGATCAAGAAGTGATCCTAAAACAACCTACGTCAAACATAACTCCAACACCGTGTTCACTACCCAGACCCCGCCGAGAAGAGCCCATCACGGTTACACACGCAGTTGATGTATTATAATTAAGATCAGCTTCAGGTTCTCTACAACCGGACATTAACAAATTCCTATCTGCCCATAACCGTGGGCATGGCTTTCGAAAGTTCAAATCCCTGCATGGGTGTCCCAACTTAGACCATCACAAGCTCTCACGGTCAACGAAGGATATTCCTTCTCCCAAGACAATCCGATTAGGCTCGGCATCCCGGTTACAAGACATCCTCGACAATGGTAAAACAAGTCTAGCAAAGCCACCCAGATGTGCCAACAAATCCCGATCGGAGCCGCACATATCTCGTTCTCAGGTCACACCGGATGAGCAAGACGTCGGGTGGGCCAGCCTAGAGTTGCCCCTGGTAGCTCCGGACATCGCTCAGTTTGGACCAACACATAGACAAGCACTGGCCCGGGGGGGGGGTTAAAATAAAGATGACCCTTGGGTTGGCCGTCCCAAGGGAAAGAAAAAGTCTAGGTGGCGAATGGTAAAACCAATGTTGCTCCTTGCTGGAGGAGTTTTATTCAAGGCGAACTGTCAAGGGGTTCCCATTATAACCCAACCGTGCAAGGAACGCAAAATCCGGGAACATAACACTGATATGACGGAAACTAGGGCAGCAAGAGTGGAACAAAACACCAGGCATAAGGCCGAGCCTTCCACCCTTTACCAAGTATAGAGATGCATTAATTAAATAAGAGATATTGTGATATCCCACCAAAATATCCATGTTCCAACAAGGAACAAACTCCGATCTTCACCTGCAACTAGCAACGCTATAAGAAGGGATGAGAAAAGCGGTAACATAGCCAATCAACGGTTTGCTAGGACAAGGTGGGTTACAGGCTTGGCTTAACAATATGGGAGGCATGATAAGCAAGTGGTAGGTATCGCAGCATAGGCATAGCAAAAGAGCGAGCAACTAGCAAGCAAAGATAGAAGTGATTTCAAGGGTATGGTCATCTTGCCTGAAATCCCGCAAGGAAGAAGAACGAGTCCATGAAGAAAACAAACGGACGTAGTCGAGCGGGTCCTCACAAACGCGACGTAATCGGAACCAACCCGAAGAAGCAACACCGGAAAGAAGCACACAACATAGTAAACAACCACACATGAGCATGGCATGATATGTAGGAACATATCATGGAAAAGCAAGGAATGGCATGAAGCTACTCAAAGCATATAACAAAAGTCCCTTAGTGACCATGAGCCAAAAGGGATCAGAAAATACAATGGCAACGATGTGAACATAGCAAAAACATAAAAAGATTCAGACTTGGTGAAAAACTGGAGCATGGCAAAACAGTTAACGAGTAGGCATGTTTACGAGCTTGAAGCACTCACTACAAAGCATGGCATGATAATCTAAGCATACACCCAGCAAATAGACATGGCATAGAAGATAGACATGGCAAGAATAACAACATAGCATGCACGGATCAACAACAATAAGCTCGGCAAAATTGTTAAACATGTCAACAATCTGCCAGGACATTTTATAGCAAAAGTAGAGCTCGATTGACTCAAGCTAGGGTGCCCCATAAATGCAAAAAAATAAATGGATGTATAGAGCACCACAATATCGACAAAACATCCTTACTGATAATCCTCAAAAGAGGCACGGATCACTAGGAAACAACATGAACATATGGCATAAAAATAATGACAGGGCAAGGACTTAGTGAAATTTTATGTCCCTGAAATCAGCATCATTGAGTAAGCTAGTTTGCATGCTTGTGCTAGTCACCACAAAGATGGCATGGCATTCTTCAAAACACATGTAGAGCTCAGGATCATAGCATGCACACATTAATCATGGCAAAAATGACAAAAGTACATTTGCTAAAACAGATCTGACATAATCATCACATAGCCCTCTTCCAACCACATTTTGGGCATCAAGATGAACTAAACGAAAATGATGCAATGGGATGAAATGATGTACTCGTCGAGACAAAGATTTTGATATGCTACACGCACGAATCGGAGCCACGATGATGAAGTTATGAGCTGACGAAGATTGCAAAAATTTAGGGTTTTGGGGAGAAAAGTCAACCCTCATCTTCCAGATCTGGATCTAGGCACGAACTTCGAGGTCCATCGGAGATTCGCCGGAAACGGAGGTGGTGGTGGCCGGAGCTGTCGGAGTCGAGGGAGAGGAGCGGTGGCATCGGATCCGGCGACGAGGGCAGGGCGGTGAGGCGGTGATGGCGGCGGCGCACGGCGTGGAGGACCGAGGCGACGGGGTCGGCGAGGCCGGCAACCAGCGCGAGATGAAGGCGCGGCTGTCCGGTGCGGCGGCGCGGCGATCCGGTGCGGCAGCGCGGCGAAGAGGAGCGCGGGGAGCGGGCGGCGCGGCGACTGGGCCTCGGGGGCCGGCAGTGTGCTCGGCGGGCCTTGCGCGGGAGGTGGCCGGCGGTGCCATGTGGCGCTCGGCGATTGGCCGGGGGGAGCGAGGCGGACGTGTCCGGCCTGGTCGGACACGTCCGGCGGCTGGAGGAGGAAGGACACTATGGTTTCGGGGAAGAGATGCGAAATGAGGTGCGGTTTGCGGTCACGCGATCGTAATCGAACGCTCTAGGTGATGGAGGGGTTTTTGGTGGGTTTGGGGCCAGTTTGGAGGGGTGTTGGGCTGCAACACAAATGAGGCCTTCTCGGTCCCTCGGTTAACCGTTGGAGTATCAAATGAAGTCCAAATGGCACGAAACTTGACAGGCGGTCTACCGGTAGTAAACCAAGGCCGCATGACAAGTCTCTGTCCAATCCGAAAGCGTTTAACACCCGCACACGAAAAGAGGTAGAAGGGGCAACGGGTGACATAGGAGCGCCGGAATGCAAAACGGACAACGGGGAAAATGCTCGGATGCATGAGACGAACACGTATGCAAATGAAATGCACATGATGACATGATATGCAATGCATGACACACAAGAACATGACAAGGCAACATCAACGAATAACTGGAGGACACCTGGCACATCGGTCTCGGGGCGTTACAACACTCCACCACTACGAGAGGATCTCGTCCCGAGATCTAAGATGGCACTGGAGGGGAAAACGGAAGAGAAAGAGAAGAGGTAAAAACTAAGTTGCTTCTTTGACAAATGAGTGAAACCAAAGAACCTTGAGAAGTTAAACAACATGAAAGGAATAATACCACGGAGGTGATCACAGTTGAAAAAAACACTCCATTAGGAACGAGGAACAAGGAAGAACAAATTCGGACAGCACTCCGTGTGAAAAGTGATATGAAACTTGATAAGATGGCAAGAACTTGAGTAGAGGGCACAACACTCCGGTTAAAAGGATAAGCATGAAAAAAACACGATCCTCAACATTCGAGATGATGAGAGGAGAGGGCAACAACAGAATGCCTCCGGAACAAAAGAATTGAAGATAGAAAATTGAAATAAAAGACTGGAGAAGAATATGCCAACTTCTACCACAAAAGAGCTTGAAAAAGGCATATTTAGGAGAAAGGTTGAACGGAGTTGGTGGAAAACCCACAACAAAAAGTATAAGCTTGATATGGAATTATAGAAGACATCTCAAAATTATGAGGTGACAACTTGTCACTCACGGAAAAGATTTGATTGGATAGCTATGACAAGGAGACGAGAAACTATTTCGCCGGGAGGATAACATAAGAACTTGGATCATTTATAAACACCATAGATAGCAACAATCCTTAGGGAAGGCTTTAGGTGAAGCATAACCCAAGATAATGCCAATGAAGAGATTGGCGGATTCAAAATACCTCATTCCTAACAACATGTGAAACATGAAACATGAACTCAAATTATCAAGAATGACATAATACCACCTCCAATGATACGGTAGAAAGAATTGCACTCCGGATTACAAGATGAAGGATGCTTGAGCTCCTTAAAAAGAATGTAGATGAACACTTCGAGAAGGACTTAAATCCTTGATGAACCATCATGTAGAACCTTCATGAAGAGCTCCGTTAAACAAAAGAATGATCAAACAGGAGGAAAGAGAAGTTGAAAACACAAATTGAATCCTTGTACCGATTTAGATGAATCTCTGTGGTGAAATAGTTGAAAAAGGTTGGAACTCCGGGAAAAAGAGAAGATGAAACAATTGAAATCAGGAATTTGACGAGCCTCCGGAATAGGGAATTGAGTTCACTCGATGAAACAAGAATAAGAATTACATTATGCTTATCCTTCACCAATTAAATTGATGACAATCAACGGATTTGGCATATTACTTATTCTCATAGAAAAGGATTAAGACAGATATAGCGTAAACTTGAGAAGGTCTTCAACGAACCACCGGAAGGGTTGAAACAACGAATAAATTGATATGATAACCCAACAATAGAACTCTTGAACGAACCACCGTATGAATTGAAAATGAACGAAGTAAAGGGATGAATCACCGGGTAAGAATTGTGAAATGAAGGAATATACTTGAGACAATCTAGATACATGGGAACGAAGATATCACGAACTGATTAGAGATCACTTGAACGATGCACCGGTAAGATTGGAGAATGATAACTGACAGCTGAGAATGAATAAACCCGAATTTATGGACTCCGGATAACAAACTAAGAAGACTCTTGAATTGCTCCGGATGGGTGAAAAGAATTCCGACAATCAAAAACAATTATGATAGGATGGCCACAAACTAGAATGACGAATCTTCGAGAGAATGGAGTAAGATATGGAGGAAATTTTTTTCTTCAGTCTACAAAAGCAGAGAATGACGATGAGAAACACCACCATGAATTGTTGAGGCTCTCCGGAATGAAAAATTAGAAAGGTTGAACCAACGATAAAAAGAATTTGAAAGATCTTGGAGAAACCATCTGACTGATGATCAATCATCCTTATGTCAAACTTCGAAAAGAATTTGGGATAGCTCCGGGAGAATAAGAAGAGTCAGGTAAGATCCTAGTAAAAGACCCGTGGGTTAGGGCCCACTCAATAGAAGCAACATAGAATGATTACTAGAAAAGGAGATTGCACCAGTTGATTTAAATGGCTTGAAAGAGATAACATCCTCAAAAGAGTTTGAATGAAAGCAGTGTAAACACGAATCTTCGAGATATCTTCAGCACTCCGGAATAATAGAATAGCGGGAAGTGAATTATTATGAGGTGCACCGGCAAGAGAAGACATTTAAAACGAGGAAAGGATATGATGAACAAAGCTTGAATTGGATCCACCGGAGAAGAAAAGAATGAATAATGATGAACTTGAGGCTCCGTTAAAATCTTCTTGAGAATCACCGGATAAGAATATTGACGGAGAGAACGAAGAAACTTTACATCCATAAAAAGATACTTCATTAAGAAATCTGAGTCCTTGAAGAAATAAGGGTGGGAGGGCGGGAAAAAACAAAGGCAGCTTGGGACGAATGAAACAAACACCGTTGAGAATACTTAGAGTTGGTCTTGCGGATGTTGAAGTGATAGGATCCGCTTAAAGAGAGACACACCGGTTGAGAAGGATTGACATGACAATCTCAATTATCAAGAAGGATTAGTATTCACATAGGAGTATGAGAACACCGCTTAGGAAAGGTATGGCATCAACTCTTGACTTCGAAGCAACTCGAATACCACAACTCAAAACAAAACAAAGGATTGGCTTGCAGAATAAGCCGAAACAAACATATGATAGAGATTTCGTCCGAAGTTTTCGTGGTGGGGCCTACACGGGCTCGATCGTACATCACCATCATGTACAAGGCAGTGCACATGACATACGAAGTGTCCCCGATTCGGCATAGCCAAGGACTCTTTAAGACACAACGAGACCATTGTAAAACCAACCGTGGATAGGCGGACCACGAGACGTCGAACCCCAATTTCATATCATACATCTGTCGAAAAGATATCCTAGGAGCTACTAGAATTCCCACTTATAAACTTCCGAAACATTCCGGTTATGCAATCAGGTGTTGGGGATACAGGGGAAGCATAATATCTCACCCAAAACCAGCATATCCTAAATCCAGCTGTATCCATCCTTCAACACATAACCAAGAAACCTTCAGAAATCATTTACCTCAACCTTCAAAAAGCATCCGTTATACGAGTTATGGCAATACTCCCGAACTCCCGCCCCAGTACTGGGTGGCATCGAGGTTATCTCACCAACAACTACGCAAAAGAGATTTTCAATGTCGGCGAAACTCAGGTATTCCAGAATCTCAACGATAAAATTATGACGGCAACACCTCGGAGCTCAACTCCCCGAGACACTGCCACAACCCCTAAATGTCAGGAGGCACCAAGAACAATGTTCTCGTCACAACACCATCAGAACGATTCCAAGATACCCGCGTGATCCTAAAAAAATATTTAAGTGAAATTTGAGAAGAGAAGAGTCAAGACTCCATGTCATGATGCCTCGCCAGAGCGATGAAGGGACCGAGGAGTAAAAAGAATCCTACTCTCCGATATATATAATCCTAAATGACTCAAAACATTTTTCTAGACTCAACAACGCCAGTGATTCGATCAAGCAGGGGTCTCCTAAGTCGGGGAAGGCTCTGATTACCAACTTGTTACGCCCTCGATGCGGCTATATCTCCCACGTGTCGAAGCACGACTGAGAGGCATAACCGCATTGAAAGCAATGTCGCAAGTGAGGTAATCTTCACAACAACCCATGTATTACAATAAGGGAAAAGGATACATAGTTGGCTTACACTCGCCACTTCACACAATACATGAATAAAGCATTACATCATCCAGATACAATCAGGGTCCGACTACGGAACCAAAATGAAAGAATACTACCCCAAATGCTACACAGATCCCCGATCGTCCCACTGGGCTCCACTACTGATCAACTAGAGATGGAACAACATAACGAACGAGATCTTCATCGAGCTCCTCCTTGAGCTTGGTTGCGTCACCTGAATGGTTCAACGGCACCTGCAAGCTGGTTTTGGAAGTATCTATGAGTCACGGGGACTCAGCAATCTCACACCCTCGCGATCAAGACTATTTAAGCTTATAGGTAGGGTAAAAGGGTATCAGGTGGAGCTGCAGCAAGCGACTAGCATATATGGTGGCTAACATACACAAATGAGAGTGAGAAGAGAAGGCAAAAGCACGGTCGAACAACTATGATCAAGAAGTGGTCCTAGAACAACCTACTTCAACCATTACTCCAACACCGTGTTCACTTCCCGGACTCTGCCGAGAAGAGACCATCACGGTTACACACGCGGTTGGTACGTTTTAATTAAGATCAACTTCAGGTTTTCTACAACCAGACATTAACAAATTCCCATCTGCCCATAACCGCGGGCACGACTTTCGAAAGTTCAAATCCATGCAGGGGTGTCCCAACTTAGCCCATCACAAGCTCTCACGGTCAACGAAGGGTATTCCTTCTCCCAAGACAATCCGATCAGACTCGGCATCCCGGTTACAAGTCATCCTCGACAATGGTAAAACAAGTCCAGCAAAGCCACCCAGATGTGCCGACAAATCCCGATAGGAGCTGCACATATCTTGTTCTCAGGGCACACCGGATGAGCAAGACGTCGGGTGGGCCAGCCCGGAGTTGCCCCTGGTAGCTCCGGACATCGCTCAGTTTGGACCAACATTTAGACAAGCTATGGCCCTGGGGGGTTAAAATAAAGATGACCCTTGGGCTGGCCTAACCCAAGGGAAAAAAGTCTAGGTGGCGAATGGTAAAACCAAGATTGGGCCTTGCTGTAGGAGTTCTATTCAAAGCTAACTGTCAAGGGGTTTCCATTATAACCCAACCGTGTAAGGAATGCAAAATCCGGGAACATAACACTAATATGACGGAAACTAGGGTGGTAAGAGTGGAACAAAACACCAAGCATAAGGCCGATCCTTCCACCCTTTACCAAGTATATAGATGCATTAATTAAATAAGAGATATTGTGATATCCCAACAAAATATCCATGTTCCAACATGGAACAACTCCAATCTTCACCTGCAACTAACAACGCTATAAGAGGGGTTGAGCAAAGCGGTAACATAGCCAAACAATGGTTTGCTAGGACAAGGTGGGTTAGAGGCTTGGCTTAACAAAATGGGAGGCATGATAAGCAAGTGGTAGGTATCGCAGCATAGGCATAGCAAAAGAGCGAGCAACTAGCAAGCAAAGATAGAAGTGATTTCGAGGGTATGGTCATCTTGCCTGAAATCCCGCAAGGAAGAAGAACGAGTCCATGAAGAAGACAAACGGACGTAGTCGAACGGGTCCTCACAAACGCGACATAATTGGAACCAACCCGAAGAAGCAACACCGGAAAGAAGCACACAACATAGTAAACAACCAACACATGAACATGGCATGATATGCGGGATGCGGTATGTGATGCATATGCATGATTTGCAAAGGAATGATTGAACCAGGCCTCAACTTGGAAATCCAAGAGTGCCACTGGAAAGGGGAGTTGATATCGGTCGAAATCGATATAAAGATCACTGGAATCGGATGCACGGTTTGGAAATGACAAGCAAAACAAATATGGCACCGGTGTGCGATACACAACAAGTAGCCATCTAAATGCATCAATATAAATATACTACATCACTCAAACATGACAAAAAAATACATGGCAGGGATACACTCATGATGCTTGACAAAATATGAACACTGAGCTACGGCTAATTCACTCATTAACAGGTTCAAACAAGCATGGCAAAAGAGCAAAAGATAACAGGTTTCAGACTTTGTGAAATTAACAGCAAGTCAGGAATTTATCATCAGGAAGCAATCTTTAGAGCATAAAAACTACATTCTACAAGAACATATCATGGAAAAGCAAGTCATTTCATGAAGCTACTCAAAGCATAAAACAAAAGTCCCTTAGTGACCATGAGCCAAAAGGTATCAGAAAATACAATGGCAACCATGTGAACAGAGCAAAAACATAAACAGATTCAGACTTAGTGAAAAACTGGAGCATGGCAAAACAGTTAACGAGTAGGCATGTTTACGAGCTCGAAGCACTCACTACAAAGCATGGCATGATAATCTAAGCATACACCCAGCAAATAGACATGGCATAGAAGCTCGACATGGCAAGAACACAACATAGCATGCACGGATCAACAACAGTAAGCTCGGCAAAATTGCTAAACATGTCAACAATCTGCTAGGACATTTTATAGCAAAAGTAGAGCTCGATTGACTCAAGCTAGGGTGCTCCATAAATGCAAAAAAAGACATGGATGGATAGAGCACCAAAATAACTACAAAACATCCTTACTGATAATCCTCAAATGAGGCACGAATCACTAGGAAACAACATGAACATATGGCATAAAAATAATGACAGGGCAAGGACTTGGTGAAATTCTAAGTCCCTGAAATCAGCATCATTGAGTAAGCTAGTTTGCATTCTTGTGCTAGTCACCACAAAGATCACAAAAATACATGGCATACACCCCTTTAAAGATGGCATGGCATTCTTCAAAACACGTGTAGAGCTCAAGATCATAGCATGCACACATTAATCATGGCAAAAATGACAGAAGTACATTTGCTGAAACAGATCTGACATAATCATCACATAGCCCCCTTCCAACAGCATTTTGGGCATCAAGATCAACTCAAACGAAAATGATGCAATGAGATGAAATGATATGCTACACGCACGAATCGGAGCCACGATGATGAAGTTATGAGCTGACGAAGATTGCAAAAATTTAGCGTTTCAGGGAGAAAAGTCAACCCTCGTCTTCCAGATCTGGATCCAGGCACGAACTTCGAGGTCCGTCGGAGATTCGCCGGAAACGAAGGTGGCGGTGGCCGGAGTTGTCGTAGTCATGGGAGAGGAGCGGTGGCGCCGGATCCGGCGACGAGGGCAGGGCGGCGAGGCGGCGATGGCGGCGGCGCACGGCGTGGAGGACCAAGGCGACGGGGTCGGCGAGGCCGGCGACCAGCGCGGGATGAAGGCGCGGCTGTCAGGTGCGGCGGCGCGGCAAAGAGGAGTGTGGGGAGCGGGCGGCGTGGCGACTAGGCCTCGGGGGCCGACAGTGGGCTTGTCGGGCCTCGCACGGGATGTGGCCGACAGTGCCACGTGGCGCTTGGTGATTGGCCGGGGGGAGCGGGGCAGACGTGTCTAGCCCGGTCGGACACGTCTGGCGGCTGGAGGAGGAAGGAGACTAGGGTTTCGGGGAAGAGATCCGAAATTTGAAAAGGGGGTCTATTTATAGAGGTAGAGGGAGCTAGGAAGCTCCAAATGAGGTGCGGTTCGCGGCCACGCGATCGTGATCGAACGACCGAGATGATGGAGGAGGTTTAGGTGGGTTTTGGGCCACTTTGGAGGGGTGTTGGGCTGCAACACACACGAGGCCTTTTCGGTCCCTCGGTTAACCGTTGGAGTATAAAACGAAGTCCAAATGGCACGAAACTTGACAGGAAGTCTACCAGTAGTAAACCAAGGCCGCATGGCAAGTCTCGGTCCAATCCGAAAATGTTTAACACCCGCACACGAAAAGAGGTAGAAAGGGACACCGGGTGACATAGGAGCGCCGGAATGCAAAACGGACAACGGGGAAAATGCTCGGATGCATGAGACGAACATATATGCAAATAAAATGCACATGAAGACATGATATGCAATGCATGACACGCAAGCACATGACAAGGCAACAACAACGAATAACTGGAGAACACCTGGCACATCGGTCTCGGGGTGTTACAAACTTGGACTAGTACAACATGCATATGTTACTAGTCTATGTTACTACTACGCGAAGTTTGCCGTCGGAAGCGAGCCGATCTGGCTCTCCTGAGCGAGCAAGGTTTTTCTAGACCACCCAAGCTAGCTGGCCCACAAAAGCTAACATTTTTTAACAGTTCCAAACGCCTAACCTTGCCCAGCTATGCTACAAGTTGTTCTTGCTAAGGATCCAAACGCTTCCTAAGTAACAACGCTCGCTAGCAACAAGGCCAGGAGGGGATTGAGATGCGAAGTTAATGGACGACGCCTAAACATTTTGGGAATATCTGATTTCCGTAGGATGACTTAACACCTAGACGGCGGGAGTACTACTCCTCAGTCCATGTTTGATGGAATATTCGTCACCTCTTCTCTTCTTGTACGTAGTCCATTTGTATCTCACTTCTTGTGGCTTCGCACTCGCACGATTTTCCTATTCTATGAACCTGTGTGTGTGTGTGCGTGTGCGTGTGTGTCTTTAATAGCATGTGTGTGTTAGAGGGAGCGACAGATCGACCTACTCCTACAGAGAGATGGTGTGTAGTGTATGATTTTAGCCGTGATAGTCGGTGCATCTTCTAGTTTCTGGGCGTCCGGTAGGGACAGGCGGACAACTGCCACGCCCGCTCCTGACCAGCCTGGCCCACCCAAAGGCCCTCCATCGCCCGCGCGCGCTTCCCGCCCGAAACGGTCAGTGCCGCTCCAAAGAATCGGTGCCGCATTCATGCCCGGGCAGAGCGGACGCGACCTCTCACTGGTGCCTGCGTTGAAGGGAGAAGCGGATTCAAGAGTGATGGTTGCTTCGTCCGTCCAACATACTGCTGGGTCTATGTGATTTGACGGCTCATTGGTCATTATTACTGAGGTGGTAGGACTGCTGGATGTCCCATGCTTGCGGCGAAAGGAGGTACTACTAGATTACAATTTTCTCCATTCTTACGGTGGAGGAGTGCAAGAGCAGTGAAAACACGCATGCTCAGTGATTACATGGCCCACCTCACACTATCACCATATTTGCTGGACACCGTGCGACACCTAACTCTTTACATAGTACTCCCTCCGTTCCTAAATATAAGTCTTTGTAGAGATTCCACTAGGTGGACTACATACGGAACAAAATGAATGAATCTACACTTAAAATGCATCTATATACATCCGTATGTGGTTCATGATGAAATCTCTACAAAGACTTATATTTAGGAATGAAGTACTTGTAGAGTACGTACTTGTAACACCCTCGATGCGACTATATCTCCCACGTGTCGAGGCACGACTTAGAGGCATAATCGCATTGAAAGCATATGTCGCAAGTTAGGCAATCTTCACAACATCCCATGTTATATAGATAATAAAAGGGGAGATAACATAGTTGGCTTACACTCGCCACGTCAATCAAGTACATAAATAACATTACATCATCCAAACACTCATGGCCCAACTACGGCGCCAAAATAAAAGATAACCCAACATGCGACACGGTCCCGATCACCCCCAACAGGGCACCACTACTGATCATCAGGAAAGGAAACATAGTAACGTTGAGAGTCTTCGTCGAACTCCCACTTGAGCTCAAGCGCGTCTCCTGGAGCGGAATCATGAGGCCCTGCATCTGGTGTAATAGTAATCTATGAGCCACAGGGACTCAGCAATCTCGCACCCTCGCGATCAAGACTATTTAAGCTTATAGGTAAGGCAAGGTTAATATATGGAGCTGCAGCAAGCGACTAGCTAATATGGTGGCTAACTTATTCGCAAAAGAGAGCGAGAAGAGGAGGCAAAGCGCGAGCGAGAAACTAGAGAACATCCTGCGCAAGCATTACTCCAACACCGTGTCCGCTTCCCGGACTCCGCCGAGAAGAGGCCATCACGGTAACACACTCAGTTGATTCATTTTAGTTAAATTAAGGTTCAAGTTATCTACAACCGGACATTAACAAATTTCCTTCTGCAAGGGAGTCCCAACTTAGCCCATGACAAGCTATCACGGTCAATGAAGGAATAGACCTCCTCCCGAGACGTTCCGATCAGACTCGGTACCTCGGTTCTTCAAGACACTTCGACAGGTTAAAACAAGACCAGCAACACCGCCCGAATGTGCCGACAAATCCTGATAGGAGCTGCACATATCTCGTTCTCAGGGCACAATCGGATAAGCAATCCGTAAAACTAAAACAAGCCCTCGAGTTTCCCCGAGGTGGCACTGCAAGGGGCTCTAGGTTGGACCAACACTCAGAGGAGCACTGGCCCGGGGGGGTTTAAAACAATATGACCCTCGGGCTCCGAAAACCCAAGGGAAAAGAGGCTAGGTGGCAAATGGTAAAACCAAGGTTGGGCATTGCTGGAAAAGCTTTAATCAAGGCAAACTATCAAGGGGTTCCCATTATAACCCAACCGCGTAAGGAACGCAAAATCCGGGAACATAACACCGATATGACGGAAACTAGGGCGGCAAGAGTGGAACAAAATACTAGGAGAGAGGCCGAGCCTTCCACCCTTTACCAAGTATATAGATGCATTAAGATAACATGGCAATATAATGATATCCCAACAAGTAATGAATGTTCCAACAAGGAACGGCCTCCAATCTTCACCTGCAACTAGCAACGCTATAAGAGGGGCTGAGCAAAGCGGTAACATAGCCAATCAACGGTTTGCTAGGACATGGTGGGTTAGATATTTGACTTGGCAATTTTGGAGGCTTGAAAGCAAGTGGTAGGCATCGTAGCATTGGCATAGCAAAAGAGCGAGCATCTAGCAAAGCAAAGATAGTAGTGATTTCGAGGGTATGATCATCTTGCCTGCAAAGTTGTCAGAGTTGACTGGATCCTCGAAAGCAAACTCAACGGGCTCCTCGTTAGCGAACTCATCTCCCGGATCTACCCAAACAAGACAAACAAGCAACAAGGACACAATCAACCACGTGCAAGGATCAAACAATATGATGCAAAGATGATATGCTATGCGGGATGCGATGCGGGATGCATATGCAAGATGTGACAAGGGATGCATGAACCTGGCCTCAACATGGAAATACAAGTGTGCCACTGGAAAGATGAGATGAAATCGCTTGAAAACGATATAAAGAACGCCGGAATCGGAGTTACGGTTTGGAAATGGCAAGCAAAACAAATATGACACCGGTCTGCGATTTACAGCAAGTAGCCATCTAAATGCAAAGAGAAGAACAAGCTACAGCACTCAAACACAACAAAAAAAATACATGGCAGGGATGCATTCAAGATGGTTAACAAAAGTCTAGCACTGAGCTACAGCCAATTCATCCATTAACAGGTTCAAACAAGCATGGCAAAAATGCATATGGCAAACAGATTTCAGACTTAGTGAAATCAACACTTGTCTAGAATTTCAGATCAGGTAGCACTCTTAGGAGCAACAAAACTACATGCTACAAGACCTGAACATGGCAAAGTAAAGCATGCATGGAGCTACTCAAAGAGCTTAACAAAAGTCCCTTAGTGACCTTGAGCCAAAAGGGATCAGAAAATACAATTGCAAGCATGTGAACATGGCAAAAACATAATCAGATCACAGACTTAGTGAAAACTGGCACATGCTGAAATAGATATCAAGTAGGCATGTTTACGAGCTCGATGCACTCACTACGGCGCAAGTCATTAAAAGCTAAGCATACATCTATCAAGAACACACAAAATATAAGCTAGACATGGCAAGATCAATAGCATAGCATGCACGGATCAGCTACAACATCATCGGCAAAATTGCAAACAAGTTGACAATCTGCCCAGATTCACAAAGTAGCAAAAGTAGAGCTCGATTGACTCAAGCTAGGGTGCTCCATAATTGCAAACAAATTCATGGATGGATAGAGCATTACAAGATTAACAAAACATCCTTACTGATCATCCTCAAAAGAGGCACGGATCACTAGGAAACAACATGAACATATGACCATATGAGATAAACAGCTCAAGGACTTAGTAGAAATGCCAAGTCCCTGAAATCAGAATTACCAAGTGCACCACTTTGCAAGCTTGTGCTAGTCACCACACACATCACAAAATTACATGGGTTGCACCTCTAGAAATATGACAAAACCCTTAACAAAAGATATGTAGAACTCATGGGCATATCATGCACACATTAATCATGGCAAAAAAGACAAATATCTAAATGGAGTAGCAGATCTGACAATTATCTCAAGTAGCCCTCTTCTAACAGCATTTCGGGCATCAAGATGAACTCAAATGAAAATGATGCAATGTAATGAAATGATGTACTCTCTGAGATGAACATTTTTATATGCTATATGCCAAAAACGGAGTTACGGATGCGGAGATACGACACGATGAACAGGAGCACTTGAAACTGAAAAACACGGGGACTTAGTAGAATTTCGACCTCCGGATCTAGGGTTTGACCCGAGCACGCAAAAAGAGGATGGCCGGGGAGCTCGCCGGAGTTCGAAGACGGCGGCCGGCGAGGTTGGGGCGCCGGATCCGGTCGCTCCTCGACCGGATCGGGCCGGAGGAGGGAGCTGGTTGGCCGCGACGGAGACGGGCGGCGGCTGCGGAAGCCGAGGCGGCGGGGCGGAGATGGTGCGGCGGCGGAGCGCGGGGGTGGCCGCGGCGGCCCGGTGCGGCGGCGCGCGCCGGCGGGCGCGGAGGAAGACGAAGGCGGGCAGCGGCGCGGAGGACTGGCCTCGGGGGCCCGACCTGGGCCTCTCGGGCCGGAGCGGCGGCGGCGGTGATGAAGGCCACGTGGCGGCACGCGATTGGGCGGCGGTGGCGGCGCGGACGCGTCCGGTCCGGACGGACAATGTCCGGCGCGCGCGAGGGGTGGATCTAGGGTTTTTCGGGAGGAAGGAGAAGGAGATTTTCGGGGGCTCTTTAAATAGGCATAGGAGGAGCTAGGAGAGTCCAAATGAGGTGCGGTTTTCGGCCACGCGATCGTGATCGAACGCTCTAGATGATGGAGAAGGCTTAGGTGGGTTTTGGGCCAAATTGGAGGGGTGTTTGGCTGCAACACACACGAGGCCTTTTCGGTCCCTCCGTTAACCGTTGGAGTATCAAATGAAGTCCAAATGATAGAAACTTGACAGGCGGTCTACCGGTAGTAAACCAAGGCCGCTTGGCAAGTCTCAGTCCAATCCGGAAATGTTTAATCACCACACACGAAAAAAAGGTAGAAAAATGACCACCGGAGGAGAACGAAACGCCTGAATGCAAAACGGACAACGGGGAAAATGCTCGAATGCATGAGACGAACACGTATGCAAATGCAATGCACATGATGACATGATATGAGATGCATGACAACGATAACAACACACGGAGACAAAGACCCGAACCCGAGAAAATAAAATAACTTAACACCGGAAACGGCAAGAGTTGGAGTACAAATTGGGAAAGTTACATCCGGGGTGTTACAGTACTATAATTTATCAGCGAGATAATACAATGCTATGAAGCTTCCAGCTTCTATTACATGTATCTTGCGTCCAAGGTTCCCCGTTGCAACATTTCATCAAATACAAAGGAGACTAACATGCATGCTATTGCATCTCAATGATTGACAAATCATAGCAAATATGTACTCCCTCCGTTCCAAAATAAGTGTCTCAACTTTATGCTACATACAGAGAAAACATGAGTGAATCTACACTCTAAAATACGTCTATATACATCGGTGTTTGGAGTATGTACTAGTAGTTCATATTGAAATCTACTAAAGGACATATATATTCCAAACAATATGATAATATCTCTAACCAAGGTTGTAGGGACGAAGAGTAAACGGAGGGAGTAGTAAAAATTTCTCCTCGTCCTATGAGCCACCGCACACGTGGGCGAGGCAGCAGGCGTAAGGCGTACAGTACTACTACTACTCATGCAGTCCCTAGCCATTGACACAGAGACAACTAAAGAAAAAAAGATCCATGCAGTCCCTAGCCCTTGAACCGTAAACCCTAACTAGGCTTTAATTTGCTGGCAACATCGGTGCATCCTAAGAAATGAAGTTTGCAACCCTTTGACAATCGGATCATTTTGTGAAGTTTCACCAAAATCGAGATGAGCATCCTTGTGGCAAAGAAATTGAGGAAGCATGATTAGAATAAGATTACCTAGACTAATTGATGAGACATAAACTCATCAGAAATGTAGTACGTAGAAGCTAGTAGATGTATGTGCGGGCAAAAGAAGTAGAGAAATATCCACATGGAGTGATGTGGGAAGCTGGAGCAGGGATGCAAGCCGGCTGTAAAGGGAGTTGTACCTGAGGGATGTCGGGATGTAGCTCAAACTAGAGGAGGGTGGCGGGAGGAGGCAACTACCCACGTTGCGGTAGTGAGTAATGGATGAAGGCAACCTCACCGGCTTTGTGAGAGAGAATGGCGGGGACCCCTGATCGGGACGTGCCGACAGTGGGTTTTCGCCGTCGGTGACAGCGACCGCATCTACACTAAGCATCCACCCCTTCCCCCGGCGGACGTGATCCACCGGGATGATAGAGATGTGGCCACAGTGGTTTTGTGCGAGAGAGTGTGAAAACTGAAGAGAGCAACCCCAGCAAGCAACCGTGTAGGCTTGTCCTGCCTTTGTATATAGTGGAGCGGTTTCCTTTTGTCTCCATATGAACCTATTTATATTGTGTACGTGCCACTGAAGAAAAAAAATATTTATAAATGACGCGGCACCTACTACTCGTTCTCCTATAAACCGTGCGCTTGGCATCTCCAAACTATTAACCTTGCGATTGGCTCTTCGCCTCTTCGGGAAGTCGAGAAATAATGGTACTGCAGTATATATCATTCTGGCTATATGAGACCGAATGAATTGCTGCACTTCCACCATGTGGCGAGGGTCGAGGGGCGAGGGAGAGTGCATACTATTACGTCCGTTTCAATATGGACTACATATGGAGCAAAATGAGTGAATCTACACTCTAAAATACGTCTATATACATCAGTGTTTGGAGTATGTACTAGTAGTTCATATTGAAATCTACGAAAGGACATATATTCCAAACAATATGATAATCTCTCTAACCAAGGTAGGGACGAGGAGTAAACAGAGGGAGTACTAGTAAAATTTTCTCCTCGTCCTGCGAGCCACCGCGCGCGTGTGCGAGGGAGCGGACGTAAGGCGTAGTAAGCAAGCTTCACCTCATCCTGCGAGCCACTCTGCCTGTGGGCGGGGGAGACGGCGTACTAAGCAAGCTTCTCCTCGTTCTGCGAGTTGACGGGACACATCAAAAGTACTCCAGTGTATAGAGCCTTTCCTCTAAGGTAGGCCCCACATGGTTTGCCTCTTTTTTAACATAACGCGTCAAGTCGCAATTTGTTTGTTCACCCGTGGTAGAGGATCCTCCCTCCATCTAGTGGATAACCAGTACACGTGTTAAATTACCACGTGGGCTGCCTTTTCGTACGGAAATGAGCTCTACCGTATACCCGTGCGGGTGTGGTTGGGAAAGAGACGGGAGTACGTGTGCCATGCGTGCACCTCTTCTCTTCGTGCACGTCCCCCACCTACATGGGTGTGTGTGAGAGATACAAACCTAGACAAATGGCTTGTGCGTTCGGGAGAGTTTTTTGTTTTGGGGGGGAGGTTGATTTCGTGAATGTATTTGTGGGAATATGTGTCGATGACATCTCAAACAAAATTTTGCATGCAATGTGTGTGAAATGGAGGCCTATCCATATCTTATATAGAGGGTCGAGCGATCCACGAGAAGAGAGGGAGGGGTCATAGATATCGATAGAGTCGAAGAGAGGATCAAGTTGGTGGGTGCGAGATCGATGAAGAGAGCCATCGACATTGTGTGTGTGCAAGTCAAAGATATAGGGAGACTGACCTAGCTACCGGAACATCAGAGGGCACATGTCAAGTTTGTGTGTGGCAGGGAGACATGACTAGAGCGCTCGATGTATAGGTGTGTGTGTGGGATGGGGTGGGGGGAGGGTAGGCAGAGGCCTAACTATAGAGGTAGAATGACTCGTATATGTGTTGAGAAGGTGAGACCCAGCTATGTCTTGAGGGAGATCGGTCTACATCCATACATAACTGAAGGACAGGAAATAGGATGGGACAGGGAGAGAGAGAGAGAGAGAGAGGAGAGAGAGATGGAGGGAGAGGGGTAGAGTGTTGGATGGGTGATGGAGTTGCTTCTCGAAGATGGTGGGAGAGGCCTACTAGACAAACTGAGGGTGGAACTGCAATATTATTAGTAAGAGTGGGGATGTGTTTCTGTGTCTGCCTGTGCGTGATAGATCTGTCGGGACACATCCATGGATGATGAAGGGGAACCATGTGTTTGGTAAGCAAACCTAACTAGATCGGTAGATCAATTGTTGTTTGTCGGAGAAAGGGAGAGGAATAACTAATGAGGTAGATCGATCGACGCATGGGGAAAAACGAGTTATAAGTACCTAGGTAGCTATATGTATAGCGGGAGATCGATTGGTGTACGTCCATTTGTTAGAGGCAAATAAGGCCCGGCGAGATGAATAGACAGAGAGAATGGAGCTAGGAGGTGGTGCGAGAGGCCCAACTACTAGCTAGATAGGGGGAGGAGTGTGCAGTTGTGAGATCGATGAAAAGAGGGGCAAGAGTTTACACATGTGTGGGACCGTATGAGAGACACGAGGCAAGGACACATAATGGAGGAGATTGAAGGTGCGTGTGTATGTTGTAGGCAGACATCGCTCGAGAGGTTTATCGATCGGTGTGTGTTGGAAAGGAGTTGTGGATACTGTGGGAGAACGACCTAAAGAAAATAAAATGAATGTGCGCGATGGATAGAATGCTGAGGGAAAGGGAGGGGGAGGAGGGCGTGTGCATGCACGAGAGAAAGCTAGTGGTAGCTACAAAGGTTAGAGGATTGTGTGGGTGTAAGAGACTAACAAAAATCACAATTTGATACGAAAGTGGATTCATATAATTGAATAGGAGATCATAGTGTTTTAAACATATGCATGCATGAATATAGCGGTGATACGCGTGTTGTGGTTTTGCACATATTATACCATAATGTGATAATGCATGGCGTTTGCAACTCACAGCTAAATGTCGAGCAATCTAAACCATACTATACATCAAACAATCTCACATTTTATTTGAATTTGTGATAATGTGTGGCGTTTACAGCTTATAACTAAATATCGAACAATCTAAACAATACTATATATCGAACATTCTCAGATTTTATTTGTATTTGTGGTAATGTGTGGTGTTTGCAACTCACATCTAAATATTTGTAGGCATAGGGGGCGGGGCACCATACATAATGTGATAAACACATTATACATATGAGACATGGTTTAGTTTGTGAAGATCTAGCTAGAACTTGAAATGTACTATGATTTGAAATCAACATAAAGTGGATTCAAAAAATCGAGTTCGAGTTCATATAGTACACATAGTTCATATGTAACTCGAGACTAATCATGTGGTGTGCTCTGAAGATAATACAAAAACGGTGGTTTAACTTGACAATAATGACGATTGTAGATCTTATTAAAATAGAGAAACGAATTCAAATGCTTTGAATTCACAACAATTATTATTGTAGATCTTATTCAAATAGAGAAACGAATTCAAATTTAGTTCATATTGAAGCGGTAGTATATACGTTTGGAATGCACTAAAATGTTCATTTGAGTACTAGGTTGCATGCATTATACACTTAGCGAAATATTTTAATTAAACATAACATGAATTCAAAGTTTTGAATGACATTTGTAGTGCGAATTGATTTGGTACAGTACACATTAGGCTTGTCCGGAAATTTCAACCCGCGCCTTGTTAGCCCGAAATATTTAAGATATATCTGTGTCTCGTTGTGCTCCGGCAACTCCCTCCATCTCAACCCGTGCCTTGCTATTCCAAAATTACAACGCGCGCGAAAACGCCCACCTCCTGTGAAATCCCGACACGCAAAATGCCCGTGATACCCCTGAACCGAAAGAACCGCCTCAAATCGGTGAGGGTACTTCCGTAACTTACCCCACATTTCGGACGAGCCTGTCCCTAAGACATGGTTCCCCACTCCCATACCATCCACCACCCATTCATACACTGAGGCCGGTAAAACCCGTGAAGCCCCACACCCTCCTCCGTCCGCCACCCAGCCGGAGCCTCTTCCCCGACGACGTAGTCCACAGCAACACGTCGACGTCCCTCATCCATCATACCGGATGAGGATCCGTCGTCGATCTGGTCGTCCCGCCGGTTCAGTCACCCCGTCCTCCACCTCCAAGGAGCTGCCCCGACATTCCCCTTGTCTTTCGCACCACCTCCATTCCCACACCGCCGTCTTCACCTGCACCACTGGAAGAGCATCATCATCACCGTTTCCTCGGATGAAGCTGCGGCCTAATTGGCGCCACCAAAGAGGTTGTACACTAATCGCCGCATTTTCTTCTTGATTCGATCTCACGATGCTGCCGGCGCTCGGTCCCGAGCCGACACGGCGCGGCTCCATCCACGGCGGCATTGCCGGCCACTTCCTCCACGGCGTCACCCCCTCGGCGGTGACGTCCACATCAGTAGGAGCTGCTGTAACTTTAGCTCTCGCTCGCGCTGCTGCTCTGCTCTTGCTCTCGGTACCCTATCTGGTCTGCTCTTGCTCGCGCTGCTCCTCTCGCTCTTTGCTCTTGCTTGAGATGCTGCTCTGATTTAGCTACACTTCAGTCGACTGAATCGACTTTTGGGTCAGTCGATTTTCAAGGGGTGGGGGGGAGGGCTCACCGGATTTAAGGAAGAACCAACCGCAGCGGGGAGGGGGGGGTTCGCCGGAGAGGTACCCCACTATCTACCTTAGGGTTCAGTGTGGGGCGGTGGTCGCCGATGGTGGTGGGGCGGTGGCGTGGGGATCATCAGAGAAAAAGCTCGAGACGGGGGGGGGGGGGGCTATAGGGATGTCCGGGGCAGAAGTGGGGAGTGATTTCGGGGCGGGCGGGGCAGCGCACCGCTGGCCGGCGGTGGTAGGGGGCGGCTGTTTGGCCGGTGGTGGCTGGTGGCTCAGGGGGGTGGAGGTTGAAGATGAACTGCAGGCCCTTGGTTTCGTACCCAACGGCTGCAAAATCGACTGACCAGAGATGAAAAAGTCAGTCGACTGACTTGTAGCCTCACCTCTAGTGCGTTAAGTTTCGACAGTAAAATTCAGTTTCGAAGCAAAATTCAGTTTCGACAGTTAAGTTCAGTTTCGATAATTAAGTTCAGTTTCCATAGTTAAATTCAGTTAAGTTCAGGGATGAGTGGCTGATGTATACATCTAACACTTTGTGGTTATGTATTTTATATCATCTATTGGAGATGCTATTAGAATTCCACTCAGGTTAATGTTGTCTCTCTTGTCCTGCTTCAACCTCGGCGTTGTACAACTCACCGGAGCTGCTCCAACGACGAAACCCTCAATCACTGCGGAGCAGTACCTCGGGCTCCATCTCCAGACGCCTAAGATCTTCTTCCCCTCCTCTGATAGCCAAGTCAGCCGGAGCATCCTCACCGGCCAACCCAATCACGCTGAGATCAACATGGCTTCGCCAAAGAGGTTGTACACATCTTGTGGTTTGACTTAATCTCACGATGCTTCTTTGCATCCTGTGATCTTCCAACTCTTGTGAACCAAACACCCAGATTGGCAGAAATCCTGTGTTTTCAAATTCTCTGTTTTGCACGTGCATTCCTATCCTATTCCTATCTATTTCCAACCGCTGCATTGTTAGAATCCTCAAATTCAAACAAGCCCTTACACAATTACTTCTATTACAAATATGTGTCAAAGAAAACCTTGTGTGGTTTGTCCTGCTCATGCGGTGCTGTGTTCCACCCCAGCTCAGCTGCTCCAACGACGGAAGGGTTCACCACAGCAGGGATCCGCTCTCTAGACTATCTTTCGCCGCCTTAGATCTTCTTCCCCGCTGCTGGCAACCACGCCAACTGCATTACCATCATCAACTGAGCAGATGACCTTGAGGACTACACGGGTCCGCAAGAGAGGTCGCACTCTTCCGTGTTTGCTTACGTTATGCATCGCTTCATATGATGACATGCTACTTTATCGCCGTGTTCACCTATTAGACTCCAACTCAATTCCAAACCTATGCTGAAACTTGAGTTTTTAAATGGTTGTGGGGTAGATATTGGGGCAGCAATCAATACTATCTTTCTACTATCTGTTTAATCTCGGGTGTCTACTATGAGTTTCATGTTGGGTGCAAACAAACATTAAAGGAGCCATTATCTATATTTTTTAACTAAAGCTATTATCTGCCTGCTATCATTGGTTTTGTGTCTATCCACAGTTTGCTACCTTCACTCTGGATTTGTGCATGCACTCCTTACATAATCTCACTATGTTTTATTCCTATGCATGTCAGTTATTGTACACAATGGAACTGAACATGTAGAGAAAAAGAGACAAGCCTTGCGTGGCAATAAAATTTCAATGAGCCGTCGCTCGATGGTGGGTGCAAAGGCAGCCCCCCTCCACCCATTTTGGATCGTAATCAAGAGGAAGATAACTGTTTTGAGGGGGATTCAGAAGCAGAAGACCACTCCTATTTACCCCATGAGGTCTTCGCTCTAACTTGGCATGCTGATGTTGGTAATATCATGCATATGGTGCCTTCCATTGCTTACTGTATACATGAAAGATGTCATCTGCTTAGTTTAGACATGCTTTGTGTCAATGCCATTTGTTTAGTTTATTTATCGTATATGTGAATCATGCAATGCCATCTTGTTTAGCCAGGCATCATATATGTGATTTTTCCAATGCCACCCTGGTTAGCCAGTCATCTTATATGTGAATTATGTCATGACATCATTTTTTAGTACGTGTTAAATTTGTCAACAATTTTAGTACATTCAATTACTCTTCCTGTGCATCAACCACTACTAGGAAAAGGGCTATAGATAGGATTGACACTAATGGCGCACCAGGGAAGTAGTGCGCCACTACTATATACTAATGGCGCACCAGTTGGTGATGCGCCCTTAGTGTGGAAGACACTAATGGCGCACCAGAAAATAGGTGCGCCACTAGTGATAATTTTTTTTACATACATACTAATGGCGCATCCTACCGAAGTGCGCCATTACTAGTTCTAACTAGTAATGGCGCACCAGACCTGGAGTGCGCCAGTACTGAATTTTTTTTTATTCTTTTTTTTTGCAAAACTACTAATGGCGCACCGCCTCACAGTGTGCCATTACTAGTTTAAACTACTACTGACGCACCCTGTAAAAGTGCGCCATTAGTATATATATTTTTTTACTTTTCTGCAAAACTACTAATGGCGCACCACCTGCAGGTGCGCCATTAGTAACCAGGGTTACTAATGGCGCATTTGCAGGTGGTGCGCCATTAGTAACCTGGGACCCCAACAAGATATTTTGGACAGCCCCACACCTACCCACTCACTTTCCCCACTTCATTCCCTCCACCTCCTTCTCCAAGCTTTCGGCTGCCTCCTCCTCCTCACCTCATTTCCACCATAGATTCATCAAAATTAAGTGGTGAAATTACCTTTTTTTGATAGGTAAGTAAGGGGAAAGCTATCTTCATGATGTAGATCTATTTTTTTTCTCCCTAGCTCGCTCCAACAACGTACACATGCACTTTTTGTGTCCTAGCTAGATCTATGTATGTTTGTGGTGTTGCATGTGTTGTGGTGTTGCATATATGTTTGTGTTTGCAGGAACCGGTATTTGAAATGTGATAGTTGCCAATATTTTGCCAGAATGTTGATTCATTTCCGTTTCGGCGAGAATTTTGGCACTATGCATTCTTTTTGGTCCTATTTTTAAGGAAGGTCATGCCAAATTTTTTCTTGGTTCTAAAATACTGTTTTGCCCTACCCCACAGGCGACCATGGTCCGCACGATGACCGAAGGCATCGTGAATAGGTTTTTGAGCTCCGCGAAGGCCGAGATGCTTCAAAAGAACGAGACAGAGATAAGATGTCTGTGCCGAAGATGCAAGCTGAAGAGCCTTATTGCGGACCCGGATTCCGGGCAGGTGCGGGACCACCTGCTCTTGCGTGGTTTCATGGATGGCTATCGGTGGCAAGGTGATGAAGATGACTATGAAGTCGTCCATGGGGGCCGGGCAAGAAATGAGGAAGGGCAACAATAGAAGTACCACCGCGGCGAGGGCGGGCGAGAAGACGAAGAATCTCCAGGACATGATCACGACGGTGATGCTGTACACAGTCATCATGTAGAAGATGTCGTACATGATGATGAGGAAGATCAAGACGAAGGGCATGATCATGAAGATGAAGATGCCAGAGCAGACGACGATGGAGGCTGGGTTCAGGACCCTCATATTCAAGAGCTGCTTCTCAAGCAGACGGATAATGAAGAGCTGCCGCCCGAGAGAAAGCCAAGCTGGATCAACTTGAGATAGACGCGGTTACTCCATTGTATGAAGGATGCAGGCCCGAGGATACCCGCCTGAAAGTAACGCTCATGGCTCTGGAGATGAAGGTAAAACACAAAATGACCGACGCATGCTTTGACGAGAACATGTCATTCTGGCACGAACGTCTTCCCAAGGGGAACAAGTGCCCGACCAGTTTCGAGGAGGCAAAGAAAATCGTGTGTCCTCTAGATTTACCGCACGTGAAATACCATGTGTGCATGAACAATTGCATCATTTATCGGGACGAGCACGCGGAGTCTACCATATGTCCGGTGTGCGGCGTCACTCGATACAAGAAGAGGAAGAAAGCTCCTCGAAAATCGGTGTGGTACTTTCCGATCACTCCTCGTCTGCAGCGGTATTTCGCGGACCCTAAGGTAGCAAAGCTCCTGCGTTGGCACGCGGATAGGGAGAGAAGAGGCGGGAAGATGACGGAAATGATCCGGAGATAAATAAAAAAGACAAGATGCTGAGTCACCCTAAGGATGCGAGCCAGCGGCAAGCGTTGAACTTCGAATACCCAGAATTTGGGAAGGATCCAAGGAACATCGTGCTGGGCGCAAGCACCGATGGAGTCAATCCGTTTGGCAGCCAGAGAAGCACACATAGCACGTGGCCTGTGTTTGTGTGGATGTACAACCTTCCCCCCTGGTTGTGCATGAAGAGGAAGTACATTCACATCAGTATGCTAATTGAAGGGCCAAAACAACCAGGGAACGACATCAATCTGTATCTGGGGCTGCTAAAAGAGGAGCTAGACACACTGTGGAAAACGCCAGCCAATACGTGGGACGCCGCAGAGAAAGAATATTTCCCTATGAGAGCCGCACTGCTCACGACGGTGCACCACTATCTCGGTTATGGATATCTCGCGGGGCAGGTAGTCCACGGATTTTCTGGATGCGTAAGGTGCATGGATGACACAACGTATCGCCAGCTAGATAGAGATCCCGGATCTTTGAAAACCGTGTTCATGGGACATCGAAGGTGGCTTCGCGATGATGACCCGTGGAGGAAATGCAAGGATCTGTTCGATGGTGAAACCGAACCCCGAAAACACCCGCGTACGAGGAGCGGCGAGGAAATAGACGAGATGTTGAAAATTGGAAAGATTGCCCACTGCCGGGAAAGAAGCAAAAGGCGCCAGAGCCGGGAAAGAAGCGAAAGGCGCCAGAGCCGCTGCTGAAGGTATGGAAAACGAGGTCTGTATTCTGGGACTTGCCATACTGGAAGATCCATCGTGTGCCTCACAGCCTTGATGCCATGCATATCACAAAGAACGTGTGCGAGAGTCTGCTTGGTACCCTGCTCAACATGCCAGAGAGGACCAAAGATGGGCCGAAAGCAAGGGCAGACTTGAAATCAATGGGCATCAGGCAGGAGCTTCACGCTAATGATGATGATGATGATGATGATGATGATGATGATGATGATGATGATGATGATGAGGTGAAGCAGGACACAGAAACTCGTCGCAAAGGCAAAAAGGCCAAGAAGACCGGAAGTGACCACCCTCCCGCGTGCTTCACTCTAAGTCAGGAGGAGATCGAGCAGTTTTTCACTTGCCTCATAGGAGTAAAACTTCCTTACGGTTACGTAGGGAAGATAAGCAGATACCTAGACCCAGCGAAGCAGAAGTTCAGCGGGATGAAGTCTCACGACTGTCACGTGCTGATGATGCAGATACTTCCAGTTGCAATCCGTGGGATCATGGACGCGCACGTCCGTGAAACGCTATTTGGCCTATGCAACTTTTTCGACGTCATCTCTCGGAAGTCGATTGGCATGAGGCAACTCAGAAGGCTACAGGAAGAGATCGTGGTGACACTATGCGAGCTTGAGATGTACTTCCCGCCCGCATTCTTCGACGTTATGGTGCATCTGCTGGTCCATATCATGGAGGATATCATCCAACTCGGGCCGACGTTCCTGCACAGCATGATGCCGTTCGAAAGGATGAATGGTGTCATCAAAGGATACGTTCGCAACATGTCACGTCCAGAGGGAAGTATAGCCAGGGGCTTTCTGACCGAAGAGTGCATCTCCTACTGCACGAATTATCTAGGCATCGAGAACCCCGTTGGTCTGCCCGTCAACAGCCACCTCGGCATGCTCCCTGGATGGGGTCACCGTGAGGGTCGCCGCGAAATGCATGTCGACTTCGAGGGTCGACTCGCCGACTTTGAAAGAGCAAACCTAGTCGCGCTACAACACATAGACGTGGTCGATCCTTGGGTGGTAGAGCACAAAACCTTTATTGAGAAGACGTACAATGACCGAGGCCAACAGAGGACGGATGGAGATATAATCAAAGAGCACAACTCATGTTTCACATGTTGGTTCAAGCAGAAGCTTCTGTCGTACCCTTTACATGAGGATTCTTCCGCGGAAAAACAACTCATATTCGCCTTGTCACAGGGCGCCGAGCACAACCTGATGACCTATGAGGCGTACGATATCAACGGCTACACATTCTACACCGAGGACAAGGACATGAAGAGCGATGGTTATCAGAACTCTGGGGTAACGATGGAATCCTACACCGGTAACGACAAGGACAAATACTACGGAAGGATCGAGGAGATCTGGGAGCTGAGCTACGCTGGAGAGAAGGTCCCGATGTTCCGTGTTAGATGGGCCAAGAGCGTCCTAAAAGAAGACCAGTATTTCACCACCATGGTTATACCCGAAACCAAATCCAAGACTGCGGGTGCAAACGTCACCGCGAAAAATGAGCCATGGGTACTGGCTTCCCAAGTGGACCAATGCTTCTTCATTACCGACCCGTCAAAGCCCATTCGTGTTGTCGTGAGGAGAGGCAAAAGGAAGATCATCGGAATGGATGGAGTAGCCAATGAGCAAGACTTCGACAAGTACGGCGACCCGAAGATCGAACATGATGACGATGATGAAGTAGCAGCACACACCACAAGAAGAAGCAGGACCACCCTACCTAAAGGACGTCTGTTCCACAGAAAAACTCCATTTGTGAAAAAGAAGGGCAAGAAGATTGTGAACAGATAGCTAGCTAAGATCAATTGTATTTAAATCGTAGTCTTCATTTCTCGATTGTATTTCATGGGCACTTTTTGATATCATGAATATTTTTAAATTTCACGAGCACTTTTTGAATTGATGAGGACACTCGATCTCGATCCCCCTCCACCGCCGCCGACGAGCACCCGGCCCCCCGCACCCTCCCCTGCTCCACCGCCGCCGACGACCCACCACTCCCCCGGCCCGCTCCACCGCCGCCGCCGACACCCCGCACCCTCCCCCACTATTTGATGATATTTTTAAATAACAAATTTGATGATATTTTCAAATAAAAAATTTGATGATATTTTCAAATAACAAATTTGTTGATATTTAAAAAAAATTGATGATATTTGATGATATCTTCTGTTCTAGTCCTCATGAAAATAACAAATTTGATAAAAAAACAAATTATTAGATGCAACAAGAAATAATGAAAAAAATAATTTACTAATGGCGCACCAGAGGAGGGTGCGCCATTGCTATCAGAAAAAAAAGTTACTAATGGCGCATCAGAGGGGGGTGCGCCATTGCTATCAGAAAAAAAACTACTAATGGCACACGAGAGGAGGGTGCGCCATTACTAACATTCCCCCCTCTAGCTGGATACCCCTTCGCCTGATCCCCCCTTCCCTCTCCCTTGCCAGATCACCCTTCCCTCCCCCTCCACACCCGCTCCGACGACCCCCGCGCCCGCTCCACACCCGCTCCGGCTCCCCCGCACCCGTTCCGACGACCCCCGCGCCCACTCCACACCCTAGCACCTCCCCACTTCCCCTCCCCTCGCGCTGCTTCACCCGACTAGGTCGTCCCCGTCACCGCATCGTCCCCGCGACCACCTTCGTCCCCGCACCCCGCCAAGGAGTCCAGGAGCTCTGCAGTGTTATTCTACGTCATCTACGGCCAGCCGTTGAAGCTCGACGACTCTACATCGTGCGGATCGAGTCTTCTTCCACCTCCGGCAACCGCGGCCTCACCGTCGATCCGCGTCACCTCGTCAACCCCGGCCCCGCACGAGCTCGCCATCATCTTCCTCTCAGTGAGCTGCACCGGTTCCCCTACCCCCCTTTGATTTCGTCTTCCTCTCTGTCAGTGTAGCTAGTTGTTATCCAAGTCGCCACAGGGCCGGCCTTGTTTGTTTAGGAGCAGATTTGTACTTCTTCTGGAAAAGAAACCTAAACAAAAATGATCTGTGATTAATAGCAAAATTATATATGGCAATTGGTTAAAACTCAATTTCATGACATATTCCAGGAGATTTGTTTGCTTTTGTGTGAAACATACTAGTATGTAACTATGTGCTCATGTTAATTGCTTAGTTTATGAAAGGGTAATTATGTAAGAAAGTAACTGTGGCACACATAGGTAAACAGGAAATAGCATCACACTTGAGCTAGTAAAATTTGAGAAAAATCCTAGGACATCAATGACACAGAACCACAACTGCAGCAAGCAAAGACATATCTGGTGCCTCATAACAGCTAGCAACTCATATCTGTCTTTATTATTCTGCAAATTCAGTTTATACATTCCTTTGTTTCTAGACAAATGATTTGAAGCGATGATGATCCCAATGTCATATTATTAGTGGCTATTTGGCTATCAGAAAAGCAAGAGACACTAAGAACGATCTGCATATTGTTTGCTGAGTTTTGGCGAACATACTGTATTCACTCTAAGAAATAATTATGGAAACATCACTCATTTTTTCATGGCCTTGCAAGCATGTAGGAGTTCTCACTTGTTTTAAAAAAACCGCATATAGCTCTCACTTAATCCAGTAGCTCCATGGAACTGTTAGGCATTTGTTCGTTATTGGTTGCAATTTTTTGGTCTGTGAGTGGACATAACAGTACACTGCGCTGTCCATGTAGTGAGATGAAGATGTTTGGTCAGAGAACAAGGCTATAGTAATCAATGCACATGACACATGTATCATGTATCAGTAGAGTAATTTGTATAGTCACACCAACTGCTTCACTAAATGAACACATGCTTTGCATGTGTGTTCCTGCTGCTTGACTAATTGAACACCTGCTGTTGCTACTGTGGGACTATGTTCCTTCTTTTCTTCTTGATGTTGCTATTTCCATTGAAGTACTCACATGTGTTCTAGATGAGCTGCTGCTAGTTAGTTCCCCTTAGACTACATTGTAGATTGCATAGCATAACTCCAGAATTTTGTCATTGCACACCTGCTGCTAGTTAGTTCTGTAGACACTTAAAACACATCTCACTTGTCAGGTTTCGTTCGGTATATTAAATCCTATGAAATTATCAAAGTGGGCTGTACTATGTTGGACAGAATTTTACGTTTGGACTTGGGTGAATGTAACCAGACTTATACTCTCAGATTTTTTCATAGTTGATTGTGTGAGGACTTATAATGTGATAAAGTATATATGGTGTGAGGACTTACAATTTTTGTTGGGTGACCTATTAGATCTGGAATGGAAGCTCACATAAGTTGAGCTGATTTTTGTCCATATGCGAGCAGAGGACCATATGGTCTGTGGCCTTTTCATCCATATGAAAGCAGAGGCACATTGTGGTGCTGAATTTTCTGCTCTGATTGTTGCTCAAAGAAATTTAGCAAAAAAATGGGGTCCTGGGAGACGCCGCTGCTGCTTGAGGCCCTTGAGAGGCCCTTCGTGTCGTGATGATTTTGCAGGTACCCCGAGAGGCCCTTGAGTTTGCCAGAATGCCGATTAACTTCCGTTCCGGCAAATTCGGGTACTCCATATGTCCTATTTTCAGCAAAGGTCATGCTGAAATTTTCCATGAATTTTAGCATGACTTTGCTAAAAATTGGACATATGATGTACTTGCTACTAATGCATGGGCCGGGGTATCTTAGTACTTAATTAAGTAGGATCAACTGCCCCTTTATTCTTCCTGCATTAAACCATAGGTGGCAATAGAGGCAAGTGATTAGGCCCAACTTAGAAATTCTCCTCAGCATTGACAAACCCTAGATGATAAACCCACCATAGGTGGCAATAGAGCCAGCTGATTAGTGCCAAGTGATTAGGCCCAACCTAGGATGCCTCGGCATCGATAAACCCTAAATGATGAAAACTTAGCATTTAGGGTGCGTCGGCATCGACAAACCCTAAATGATGAAACCTTGGCTTTTAGGGTGCCTCGGTGTCGATGAGAACCTAAATGATGTATGCTTAGGCTTTTAGGGTACCTCGGCATCGACAAACCCTAAATGATAAAAGCTTAGCTTTTAGGATGCCTCGGTGTCGATAAACCCTAAATGATGAGACCATGATCTTGTTCCTTGACAATAACCAACTTTTTGACCAAACTTTTTTCCTATTTAGAGCGAAACATGGCCCACAACGATGAGGCCGGCGGTTCGGGTGGCAAGCAATTCTGGGAGCTGTCCCAGGAGTTGGAGGAAGAACCTCACCGCTATGAGGACGCCGCGGAAGACACCGATCCTGACTACACAACCCCTAGTGGCGTCTGGGATGACACCACTGATGATGGCGCCGCGGATGCCACCACTGATGATGGCGGCGCACGCACAGATGGCAGCCAACCGAAGAGGCAACGGAAGGACCGGCGCCCGAACGTGCTCGGCACCGTCAGGGAGGAATTTACTGAAGTGAACTCCGACGGGCATCCAACGGCGCCCAAACACGTAGTCAAGGGTACTCGATTCAGCTCGGGTGCATTCTCCGGAGCACCGCCTCGATCAACACCGAGAACCTAAGGCATTAGGACCGAGGGAATTTGTGCAGCCTCCTCTTCACGAAGCTGCACGAACGATACAAGTTCCCCGCTGAGTTTGCAAACACACGCCTCTCGGCTAATAAAGTGAACGGTGCCGCCCTCACGACGATGAGCACGACCTTGTCTACTTGGAAAATCACGGTGAAGGCAATGATTGACAAAGGTGATAGTTATGAGAAGATCAAGGCGAAATATCCTTTGATGAGCGAAGATGACTACAAGGAGTTCAAGATCAAGTGCGAGAGCCCCGCAACCTCTGAATCAAGTCAGTGGGGGAAAGAAATGCGGCAGTTGAACATAGGGGTCCACCAACTCGGTCCCGGAGGTTACAGAGTGGCGGAGCCTGTATGGGACAAGGAGGACGCGGAGCGTGCCGAGCAGGGCCTACCGCCCTGCTTCGAGAAATACAGTGACAAGCAGACCAGGAACTTTCTCAGGGCCCGGTACAAGGAGGACCCGGTAACAAAGGAGCTTACCACGGATCCGAAGACCAAGGAGCTTGAGCTTGTTCTGGTAAGGAATACACCCCCGCGTAATTAGCTCCATATGGTTGCATTCTAATTAATCCCCAATATTTATAAATGGTTCACGTTCCTTCCGCAGGACAAAGAAAGCAGTAGCGCGGGGTTGTCTCAGAGCTCCCCTTTCGACACCCCTTTGAATAGGGCATTGAACGTAATGAAAAACAGGGATAAGCTCAATAAGCCGACGTCAGCTGGTCGTGTGGCCGGCAAAGGCTTGTCCACAAAATGGTCGGCATACTATGGCGCTGGTGGGCGAAAGGAGAAAAAGACCAGCTCGGAAAGCCAGTCGCGCGAGGTTGAAGCACTCAAGGCACAAGTGGTGCGGATTCCGGAGATGGTCCAAGAGCAAGTGCAACGACAACTGGGATCGACGCTTACTGGCATTATGCCTACCTTGATTCATGGGATAACGACGTGGATTGCGGGTGGCCAACAGGGGCCGCCCCCGATTCCCAGCTTCATGGCTAGCAACTCACACAACGCGCAGGCGGCGCCATTGGTGTCTCCGGCGGCGGCGGTATTGGTGTCTACGGCGGCGGCGCCATTGGTGTCTCCGGCGGCGGCAGTATTGGTGTCTCCGACGCCGGCATTGGAGCTTAATGCACCCGGGTGTATGCCGGCCGGCACCTCGCTAGCAAGCGGCCCCTCCGTCAGTTGCACGCCCTCCGTTGGCAGTGCCTCGACATTAGCCGAGCTCGACGGCATCACGGTAACTAAGCCTCTCAGCCGAGGAATCCATCTCCTTGCCTTTGACTGGGCATCCCTGACGCCCTACATGTTTTCGCAGGGCGCCGCCAACGTTCCTTGCACTCCCCTGCACTTCGTGGGCGGCGAGTTGGTCGATGTCGCCAAGGGCAGAATCGTTCAACCGGGCAACCCCGTGTTCCATGGTAATCCGATGCCACCCACAATGTATAGGGTTGAAGTGGTTCGGGTGCTGCCAGGCTGCGACGAGCTGTTACCTCCGATTCGACCCGCTGGGGCTGACGAAGAAGATGAGATGACCCTCAGCGCCTGCGTAAGCTGGCCCCTGCTTTGGCCGAAGAGCCAGATTCATTTGGGGGCGGGGTACACCACCCCATAGACAAGACCGCCAGTTGTGCCGGTGCCAAGCCATGGCAAGAACGCCGCAACGCTACCGGACATGCCGGACATCCCTATGGCACAGGATCCGGACATGCATATGGCACAGGATCCGGACGACGACGACAACGACGATGGTACATTTACCAACATTGATAAGTACTTTGCCGAACATGGGTACGGTGATGAGTTCTGCGGGCCTCCTTCTCAAGAACCCAAACAAGACGACCGCAATCTAGCTGGTACGGCGGAGAAACCAAATTGCAACAGGCATCGTCTGGCGTTCAGTTCTCAGCAGACGCCTCCAGCTGCCGCCTTCACCGAACCTCAGATAGCGGAGGTGCCAAATAGTATCAGCCCCAACACGCTCAAGAAGGCGGTCTGTGAGTAGAACTCGGTCCCATTATAGTAGATCAAGAAGAAGGGCCGGAAACGGCCGACTAAAAAGGCCGCCGGTGCGAGCCAGCCGGCACCGAGTACGATCCGTGCTCAGGACGGGCCACCTTCGCCTAAGGATATCTCGAGGAGGGTGCATGTGGCGCGTAGGGCGATGCTACCGACAAATATGCTCAGTGCTGCAACCAGTGCTATGCGGAGTCTGCACATCAGTGTTCTTTCTTTGGAGAAGCGGCGTCTCAGAGAGAATGATGTGGCATACGCAGTTTTCGTGGCCAAGGTGCTAGAGGGCAAGGGCTTTGTGGATGGCGCCATCGGGGGTACGATCGTCCTGCGGTTTGATGACATCTTTGCTATGTTCAACCTTCATCCGCTGCACTACACCTTCGTTCGGCTGTTGTTGCTGAGTATGGAGATGCGGATCATTAGAGACAAGACCCGGACATCGTGATCGTCGACCCCTTCTACATGCGTGCCAAGCTCTTGAGCAGCGCTGGGGACCGCCAAGTCGCGAGTTCACACCTCGAAGACGTCATTCTGGCAAACCCAGATAAGGATAACTTCCTTGTGCCTTACTTTCCCGAGAAAGTCATCCCTTAACCGCCTTGTAACATAGGATTTCTTAGATTTTGATCGTTTTTTTTCTAACATTCCGTGTTCTGTGAAGTGACACACATTCCACACTCATCCTCTTAAGCTCAAAATATTCCATGGCCACGTATTTCGACCCGAACCGTAACTCCAAGATAGACTACACAAATATCAAGAAAGTTCTTGATGATGTTCTCCCTGGCTACGCCAAATCTGGAGGCACCTTCATCAGGGCAGTTCGTAAGTACGGCAAGCACGTGTTCACCCACAATACGATGTTCTGCTGCGTCAAGCAGCTGCCTGGCGGTCAGAAGGATGCCTACTACGCCCTCCATCACATGTGGGGGATCGTAAGGGACCATCATCACCTTCTTCTACCAAATAATCTCAAAGATTGGGCCGCGAGCTTGTCGGCAATCCAGGACGCGGAAATCAGACAAGAATTCTTTCGCATCCAGTCGGAGTTTGCGAACATCATCCATCAAGATGTCCTTCATACCTCGGGGCAGTTCTTCCTCAGATATCAACCGTCCAACATTGAGATAGACGGAATGCTACAAATGCAGGCTGACAACGCCCGTTATTTCATGACCATCACGACAGACGGCGGCTTCATCCACGCTCATGTCCATGAGTCGAGTCGAAAGTAGTGATGTGTAGTTCTGAAATATTGATTGGCTCATGTTGTAATTAAACTTTAATGAATTGTATGTCTCTTTGGTCTGGACAGTCGTTCAACTTAGATGTAATCGATGCTATTTATTAGTAGGACCATGAATCGTGCTATTAATGTCTTGCTTTTCTCTTCCGATCCTTTTGTTGAATACTTATATATTGCTTATGTATGTTTTGTCTGTTGTTTGGCTTGTGCATAGAGATGCCGTCGTATCTCGTGTACAAGGGTAAGGTTCCCTGAGTCTACGACAACTGGGAGGAGTGTCGGAGACAGGTTCATCGTTTCAGCGGTAACAGTTACAAAGGGTACACCACTAGGGCGGAGGCCGAATCTAGATACGCCCGCTATCTAGCGGGAGAGATGAGGGAGCGTTGGAGGAACCAGATGAAGACCAGTTTGATCGCGATGATGCTCATCGTGATGACCGCAGCTCTCTTCTATGTGATGGTAGTTTAGATGATTGATATCGACTTGTAATGTGAAGACAGACTCAATACTCGCGGTCTCGAGACTTGTAATATTTTATCTTTGTTCGGTCTTTTGAATTCGGAGACTAATATGATGAATTGTATTCAGAGACTAATCTTCTATTGTATTCGATGAATCTGCTGTTGCTGTGTGCTACTGTCTATATTCTGTCAAATAATATATTTTGTAACCTGTGCAAAAATCAGAAAAGTAAAAAAAAACAAATATTCATACTAATGGCGCATCACCACAAGGTGCGCCATTAGTATGCCAAAGGATACTAATGGCGCATCAAGACAGAGTGCGCCATTAGTATGCCAAGTATACTAATGGCGCATCTATCCGCAATGCGCCATTAGTGTGCCAAAGCACATGGTTAAATATGGCCCCTGGGAGGCACACTAATGGCACATGGTGTTATATACTAATGGCGCACTGGATGGTGCGCCATTAGTATACCAGATACTAATGGCGCACCAGTGATGCGCCATTATTAAAAAATACTAGTGGCGTGATACTAATGGCGCACCAGTGATGCGCCATTAGTAGGCAAAACTGGTGCGCCATTAGTAGGCCTTGTCCTAGTAGTGAGCCATTCGGCACAGTCATGGAAAAATCTGGAGTGGAAACAAGGTCTTCAGAGCAGACAATGCTATCTGACGAAGCGCATGTCTTCCTGGTTACCGATAGCTCCTCAGAGGAGGATTCAAAGACAGATGACCAGTCATATTTCCCCCCCGAGGTGCATGCCCTAACTAGGTAGGGTTATGTTGCTCATATCGTGCATATGGTATCTTGCATTGCTATGTCATTTGCTTAGTTTAGACATGCTTTGTGTGAATGCCACCTGTTTAGTGTCTAATAACCATATATGTGAATTATGCAATGCCATATTTTTGCAAGACATTATATATGTGAATTATGCAATGCTATCTTGTTGCAAGGCGTTATATATGTGAATTATGCAATGCCATGTTGTTTAGCCAAGCGTCATATATGTGAATTGTATCATGCCGTCCTTTTTTTGTATTTCTCATTGCTTTTGTCGACAATGTTTTTATATTCAACTGCTCTTCCTGTGCACCAACCATTTGAATTGGTGATGGAGAAATCTGGAGTGGAAACAAGGTCTTCAGAGGAGACAATGCTACCTGGTGAAGCAGATATGTTGCTGGTTACAGATAGCTCTTCAGAGGAGGATTCAAAGGCAGATGATAAATCCTATTATCCCCCTGAGGTGTATGCTCAAACATGGCAGGGTTATATTACTCATATCATGCATATGTTGAATTGGAATGCTTAGTTTTTACATCATATACATGATATTGAATGCCATCTCCTTACTTGACACATCATATATGCGATTGCCCTCTGCTCACTTCCTTAGTATATAAATCATATATTTGAATTATATCATGCCATGATGTTACATAGACAGCATGTATCTGAATTATGGCATGCCAACCTATATTGTAAAGACATAATATAGTTATATCATGTCATCCTGTTAACATAGTCATCATATTTTGAATTATGTCATTCTATCCGTGAATTATATCATGCCATCATGTTTCCATCGATGGCATGTTTGTGATTTATGGCATGCCAACCACTTTAATAGACACATCGTATAGTTATATCATGTCATCCTGTTTACATAGTCATCATATTTTGAAGTATGTCATTCTATCCTGCTTAGGTAGCCACATACATGTGAAATTGTGTCATGCTATCCTGTTTAATTAGCCATCATATATTTGAAATTATGGCCTGCTATTCTGTTTGGTTAGACAACATAAATGTGAATTATTTCATGCCCTGTTTTCTTTCCTACTATCCATTGCACCTGTCTATCTTACAATGTCTGTACATTCAATTAATTTTCTTGTTTACCAGCCATTTCAATTGGAGGGGGTGATGGCAGTATCTATGGGAGTAAAAACATGGTCTTCAGAAAAGATCGTGCTACCTATTGATGGAGATAGAACCACAGTTGTACTTGCCCAAGAACCAGCCCCACCACACATAACCCAGACTCATGTTGATTATACCCCTACCCAGTTGGACAGAGAACCAACTACACCCCTTCTAACCCCAACCCTAGCAGATAGTAACCCAGTTCCTGTTGAGACAACACTGTCTCCACCACAAAGCACCCAGACACGAGCAGTTAGTAAGGCAACTACAGTGCCCAAAGCACGAGGACCACCACTCCGAACCCCAAGTCAACGCTTAAAGCAGAAGAAGAATTGTTCTCAGGTTAGGTTCCGTAGATATGGTTCATACTACTTGCTCTTGCATCACTGTATTTACTCATAGCAACTAATTTCAAATTTGAAGGTTGCAATTGAAACTCCAATGGCGCAACAGGTATGTTTTAAACCTGTTTCTTTAGCGTGTTTGCTGTTGTAACTTGCTCTATGTTGATTTCAGTTTCAATTGAATAAACAGTTATGTTCTCATGCCATGCACATTACAAGTTTTGTTATTGCTGTGTAGTTTCCCACACTTATATTCTGTGTATGCTGCTTCGTCTTAAATATATATGATTCGAACTGTATCTATCTTGATTTGGCAACATAAACTAGAATGATATAGACCATAAAGTGACCATACTACATAGATATATGATTGTTTCATGTTGTTATCCTGTCCACCTTACTACTGAACTGGTTTACCAAAATGAGTTTCATATACTACATTGTAAAACCGTGATGTGTTTGTTTGTTTCTCCTTTAGAACGCGGATAAAATATTGGAGAAGAGTACCCCGTTATGCAATGGTAAAGGAAGTAATGCAGACTAGGTCCAAGATAGTGAGACATCCCTGTTGTTCTCCAAGAAAGCTGATAAAAACTATAATGAAGACACTGAGACAACCCCAAAGTCCTGTCTGGATGTAGTGTTTGAGTTACTGGCTACTACTGCTTGCACCAGTTCTACGAACTCGCTGCATGAATCAGTTCGTCTTCTTGAGTCTCAACTTCAAGTTGAAAGACATCGATCTGATGTTATGCGACAGGAAGCCGAAGGACTAAGGAAGTCCCTGCAGAATTCAGATGCATACTTTCTGGTGCAATAGCAAGTGCTGGAGGATTTAAGTGCCAAACAAGAGAAAGTTAATAAGCTTGCTAAGCATATTGGCAACATTATGGGTACCCAGGATATTGTTTCTTGAGCTCTTCTGAAGTGGTTTCAGTTCTGGACTTGTTTTGCTGCGGCATTTATATGCTGCTTTGTTCCCTATATTTTCACTTGTGGCAAACTTTGATGCCAAGTGGATGTAATATGTGTAATAGACATGATAGCCTAGGGTAAGTTGCTTGCTTATTTATTTCCGTTGTCTTGTTTATTTGTTTTCTTGTAGTCAGTGCAGTTCTTTTTCCGTGGTTTGCTAGTGGCCGCAATAACCTATTTTTTAAAACTAGGCCACATTAACAATGGGCTACATATTTACTATAGTTAACATGGGCCTCCTATGGGCCGTAGAAACAATGGGCCTTCTAAGGGCCATAGAAACAATGGGCCTTCTACGGGGCATAGACACAATGGGCCTTCTATGGGCCGCATCATCAATGGGCTTCTATGGGCCGTATGAACGGTTGGCTAAACATGGGCTAATAACAGACCACATTATGGTCGTAAGTGGGCTAGAGTTGAAATCATCCATTCATGGGCCGACCATAATGGGTCGTCGTTAACACTACAAAAAAATACACTTCCGTGATGGTACGTGTTTGTCACAGTAGGTCACGTTTTCTGTCATGCATGTACATCCATGACAAATTTATGACAGAATCACATACCCGTGCTGTCGTAGAAGTGTTCCATGACATTACCAAAATTATCATCACGGAAGTGTCCACTTCCATGACGATAAATCGCGCGTCACAGAAGTGCTTTCATCAAGGGTGACCGACACGTGGCATCCATCGTAACGGAACGCCGTTAAGCTATCGGGTTCGGTTTTGGATCCGATAACCCGTTAACAGCCCGTACCAATGGGGATTTTCCACGTGTAAAATCATCATTGGCTGGAGGAAACACGTGTTGCCTCACCGTTGGGACATATTTCATCCACTCATTGGACAGGAGGCGCCTATGATAGGTCGACACGTGGCACGGCCCAACAGTGGCCCATTCCGGTGAAAAAGGTCAGCCCAGTAAAAAATAGCAGGCCGGCCCATATAAGGCCTACTTGTGTCAAGTCCATTTAAGCCCACGACCCATAAGAGATGTGCCAATTCGGCCCGTCAACGACCCGTTAAAGATTTGACACCATTGCAGCCCATCGTCAGTTCGAGACCGTTAACAGCCCACTATATATTTGGGCTCAATATTGGCCCGATGAGATTTCGGCGTGTTAACGGCCCATTCAGTGGATGGGCCAATTTTCACGATGTACATCTTTCGGCCTTTTAGAGATCCATTTAAATATTGGGCTAATTTCCAGCACGTGTGTCTTTCAGCCTGTTGATGGCCCATAAATCAGTTGGCCATTTGTAGTCGGACCTGAGTTTTGGCCTTTTAGCGACCCATTTAAGTGTTGGGCCTATTTCCGGCCCAGTGTGTCTTTCAGCCCTCTGACGGCCCATATATCTATTGGACCATTTGTAGTCGGACCTGAGTTTTGGCCTTTTAGCGACCCATTTAAGTGTTGGGCCAATTCCCGGCCCTGTGTGCCGTTCGGCCTGTTAACGGACCATTAATGAGTTGGGTCATTTGTAGTCGGACCTGAGTTTTGACCTTTTAACGGCACATGCCCTTCATGGTCCAATACCAGCCCGGTTTCTCTTTCGGCCTGCTAAAGTCCCACAACACAGTTGGGCCATTTACAATACGACCTGACTTTCGGCCTCTTAGCGGCCCATGCTCTTCATGGTCTAGTACAAGACCGCTGTCTCTTTCGGCCTGCTAAAGGCCCATAGTATAGTTGGGCCATATGTAGCCCGAACTTAGTGACGGCTTATTAACGACCCATGAAATTAATTGGGCCCACCTGTTGCCCGCTTTGATGTCAGCATGTTAACGATCCGGGTGTTAAGAGGGCCGAGCATTAACTTTCGGCCTAGTAACGGCCCATTAACTTAATGGGCCCACTAAAGTTCGTACATGTCTTTAGGCCAAATTAGATAATTTGAGCCCATTACGACGAGCAATTATGCACAGGACCAAAACTGATCAAGCAAAGGTATGGCATACAGGGAAAAACATTGCACAACCAACATATATTACAGGAAATTACATCCACTGAGCAATCGAAGATTGATGCCAGTGCAAATAAATAAACAGAACCTAACGATCTACAACGTCACAATCTGCAACCTCAGCACGGATGACGCCCATAAGCACGTGGGCAAGTTCTTGCTGCTTCACTATACTGTCTCTGAAAACATTGATCAGTTGTTGTGTCGCACGACTCTGCACCTCTGATTCCTCCACCATTTACATCATTCCTTCATCCATTAATTGGTTCACAAAAACACATTTTTTCCATTGCATTCGAGACAGAGGATACTGAACAGATTCAGATGTCGATTTTGGCAGGCTTGTATTATTGATAGTGGAGAGTGTCTCGACGACTTCATCATAACATAAATTAGGAGGGGAACCAAACAGATTAATCATGAGTTATTGGCATATTACCTGGCCTAGATTTATTGGAAAGAAACAATCAGGTTGCCTTGCTGTTTTCAGAGTTTGTCTTCTTATCTTCAGCAGCCTGCACCAACTTAAGACACTAGCATTGCTATCACTAGCCAAGCCAGATAATAGGAAAGCAACATTGGCACAACGAACGTTTGGGCAACTAGACAACACCAAATTAACACAATATGGCACAACTGTCATCAGCTAGGTAAGGTAATACGAAAGCAACTTTGACACAATGAATGAATGGGCAACCAGAGTAGCACTACAATTGAGTAATGTGCATGATATGATATAGTACACTCATGCAGCTCAGTATGCAAAACTACCGCGCAGTTTTCTTTACAAAAATCAAACTTGGTGCCTTTAACATTTTGCTACAACTAATTTTAGATCAGGCAAAGGTTGGATTCATGCCGATTAGCAAATACATGCTGATGTAAAAATATAGTGATATACAACAGGTACTTACAACAGCATTGGAGCACAGAGAATTCCCGCAAGATATTTTCCTTGAATACAATCCCAATGAAGGAAATCTTCTATCATTTAACCTTATTTTCAAAAAGAGAGATGGGTAAGAAACATGTAGAAAATATGATCAGAATGCTATAAAATTTTAGGATGCGAGGATACGCACACGCTTCTTAGAATGGAGTTGACTTTCTTTGTGTGTGTGTGGTCCTCTCTCTTTCTCTCCATCTCTCTCTCTCTCTTTGTGTGTGTGGGGGGGGGTCTTTCTAGTTCGCATGCATATATACTCCATCTATAGGTCTCTCTTACACACTATGTATGATTCTCTTGTCCAAGCTAGATATCTTGGGTGCACTCATCGTATGCACACAAATTCCTTGGCTCGTTGCCCGTAACTCTCTCACACACCACTCTGTCATCTCGGAGCTCTTCCCCCCCTCTCTCAAACTCTCCATCTACCTGGGTCACACATACACATACATATCTCACTCGCACTTGATAGGCCCATCTAAAACTCTATCTCTCTCCCTCGTTCTCTCTCCATCTCACACGCACACACACACAATCTAATGCCTAGCTAGCCAAGTATGATGGTCTCTCACTCAATTGTAGGCACACACAGTCCCCCCTATATGTATATGACTAGCTAATCTTAGTCTCCATCACAAACATGTGAATGGTCTATCTCGATTTCTCTCGAGGCATCTTTCTATCGCGCACGCACCTCCCTCGATCTCCCACCCATATAGTCCCCTCACGATCTCGAGGGGGTCTCTCTATCACAAACACACCCTCTCGCCCTCCCCATGCGTCCATGTTCTCCATGTGTCCCTCTCGACCTTTGTTCCTTGTTGGCCAGACCTCTATTGGACATGTGCTATAGGGGTGTATCTCTCCGTTGCAAATAATCACACACTAGCTATCTTCGTGTATCCCCTCGCCTCGCTTTTTTATCTCGGAGATGCATGCGTGATATGTTCGCCTAAGAAACGAAAAACACACACTCTCTCTCTCTCTAATTTATCGTTTGTTGTCACTTTCTCTTTCACACACATACTCTTTTTGCACACTTACTCATTCTCCTTCACACGCACTTGATCCCTCTCGACTTAGGCACTCTCCTTGGTCCATAGAATATTGATTTATTGAAAAGTCAAACATCACGAAGTTTGACCATGTACATGGAGAAAAACAATTACATCTGGAACGGCAAACATATACCATAAGATTCACCATGAGATGTAGTTTCGTATGATGTATCTTTGGTATTTAAGATATAAATAACACTTGTGTAAACCTGATCAAAGTTTCCAAAGTTCTAAAACAATTACATGCACTGCATTATCGAGTGGATGGAATATCTCTTTCCCCCTCTCAGCTATCGGACGCACCACTCAGCCTTATCGGGGCTCCTCAATCTCTCTCAAACTTTATATCTCCCTGGTTCACACATACACATGTCTTGCTTGCGCTATACGTATAGACCCATCCAACACTCTCCGCCCTTGTTCTCTCTCTATGTGACACGCACCCCCTTAATAAGTACCATAATCCCTCACTCCATCATAGGCGCAAGCACCCCCTAAGTATGATTATCTCTCACTAGCCATCAGGAACACACGTATTGTCTCCTTCCATCCATATGTCTATCTCGATATCTCTCGGGGTATCTTCTATCGCGCACACACCTTGTCACTCGATTCTCACCCATGTAGTCCCATCACGATGTCCAGGGGATCTCTCTATGACAAACATACACTCTCTCCTCCCCATGTCTGCATTTTCTCCGCACGTCTCTCTCGACCTCTCTCCCTTGTTTGTCAGACCCTCTTGGCCACGTGCTAGGGGTCTTGCTCTCTTGGTTGCAAACAACCACACACTATCTCCTCACCTTGCTTCCGTTGTTGAAGAAGCATGTGTGATATGTTTGCATAAGACACACACATTTTTTCTCGACTTTTATCGAGTGTTATCCATGTCTCTTTCACACACGAACACACACTTTTTTCACTCACTCTTTCTCTTTCACTCTCTCTCTCTCTAGTTAGGGACTATCTCACGTCCATAAGCATATGGATGTTTTGAAAAGTCAAACCTCAAAAAAGTTTGACCAGGTATATGTGGAGAAAAACATTTACATCTGGAAAGATCATTGGATTCATCACAACATGTACTTACTTCATACTATCATTTATCTTTGGTATTGTAGATATAACTAATTTCTTTATAAACTTGGTCAAAGTTTCAATAGTTTGACTTCTAAAAAAATGTTGGAACTACATTATCGAACGGAGGGAGTAGCTCTTTCTCTCTCTCTGCTATCTCTCAGGGGCCTCCCCTCTCACATGAACACTCTATACTGACGGATTATACGCTCACTGTGTCAGCGTATACCTTCGTATATTGTTTAGTTGACCGGTCAACCAGTCCACATGCTGCCTTGTCAGCTCGTGTTCTGTATCTTCGTGTGCTGGCCCATGTGGCAGTGGGTGAAAATAAGTAAACTAGAGGCCCATCGGACACGCGGTGAAGTAAACAAAGTTGAAACCACTCGGTGTAGCACCCCACATGCATGTAAATTGAGGGCGCATTGAGGACACACTTCTTCCATGTGGAGGACACACTTGCGCACAATTCACCACTGCATGGTGGCAAGCACAGAAGGATGCACTCACGCACACCCAGCACACGTGTACACTGGCATCGCCGCCGGTTGAGATGGACAGCGAGGCAGCCAACAAGCGGAGGCGGCTCGAGCCAAAACTGCATCCGACGAGCCTGGACTTCATCAGCAGCCCCGGCGACATGCTACTCGTCATCATCGGCCTCCTCCCCACGATATCTGCCGTGCGGACCGCCCTACTCTCCCGGTGGTGGCGCCCCCTTTGGCGCTGCGTCCCCCTCAACCTCACCGTCGATAGCTGCCTCTGCGACGGGGATTGCAAACCGCATGGCCGCAGTCTCCAAGATCCTTTCATCGCACCCTTGGCCAGCCAGACACCTTGACATCTGCATGTTCAGTACCAACTGCAAGGTCCAACCCAAGTTCGACGAGTGGTTCTTATCCCCCGCCCTAGATCAGCTCGAGGAGCTCAGCTTTGAAGCTGGACGATGTCGCTCTCTGCCACCGTCCACGCTCTGCCTCGCGCCAACGCTGCGCCGCGCCAGCTTCAGCTCTTGCTATCTTACGCAAGATTAATGTCGCACCCGCCCTTCTTCTCCCTCAACTCAAGCAGCTTGACCTCTTCGATGTTGTCATCTCGAAGAAAGCTATGGAGCACCTGCTCCATAGCTGTACTGTGCTCGAGTACCTTCGTCTTGAGCAGATCCACGGGTTCGTTAGCCTCCACATCTCCTCGATGAATCTCCGATGGATTTATGTGTCTTGCTGGCCCCGCAACAAGACATCAATTGGGAAGAGATCACTCCAGCTGTTCCACGTTATGGTCATTGAGAATGCACCTTTCCTTGAGATATTGCTTGTATCGGATCTAGAAGGTCCAACAAAAATCAGGGTCATTGATGCACCAAAATTGACAACGTTGGTGCAATCGTCTGCCAAATTCTCCGAACTCTTTATTGGATCCGTACTCGTTCAGGTACAACACTCATCTTCTTCTCCATCTTCTTGAAATTCACATTTTTAAATTTCTTCTTGATGTATTTACGACCGTCTTCTAGAAAATGATTCCCACAAGCTTCACCCAGTCTATGCGCAAAGTGAAGATCTTGGCAATAAAATCTATCGGCCCCAATCTGGATCAAATTGTTGGATTCCTTATATGCTTTCCGTGCATGGAGAAGCTACTCATCGAGGTGAAACTTCTTTCCTATTAGTAAATGGTAATCACAATGTAGCTCAAATTTTTCGTAATTTTCCCAAATTATGATGACAAGTGTAGTCTTCAAAAATGCATCTACGCACAGCACCGAAAGAAATGTTTTTAGTATTTTTTTCTCACGTGATCACCTGCATCATTTTTTTGTTGTACTACTATAGTAGCCTAGGCTAGTCATAGTGCAAAGTAACTTAGACCACTCCAGTAACTCTATGGTTACCCTAAGAGCAAGTACTACCAACGTTCTGGTTTACTCTTCCTATTTTCTAGTATCAAAATTTGACCATAGATTTAACTGACAAAATGTTGATGCATGTCACTAAGAACTATATCGTTGGATTCGTATTTGAACATAATTTCAAATGGTGTAATTTTTAGTGACATGGATGGGCATTTTCTTACGTAAATCTATAGTCAAAATTTTATACTAAATAAGAGGTAGTACAAAACTGGGCTATAATGGCCCTCCACTATGTAGGCCAAAACATGTGCCAAATTCACTTGTGATGCATTAGGCATCGATGGCCCTCCATTTCTCACCTGGTGCCCCAATCTAGATCACCTACTTTGCTCTGTTGCCAAATTAACTCACGCAATGAAAAAACACTTGCATGGGTGAGAGAGAGGACTGAGGCAATAAAAAAACACTTGTTTGGGAGAGTGAGAGGCTGGTGTAGTTGGTTTGATTGATTTGTTCATACATGTGGGTCTGTGTGCACAGCGGTGCCAACTCTCTCACATCGCGAAAGCGGTGCCAAAATCTTTTGATTTGACATCGATGCGTATTATGTGGCATAATTTTGTGAAATATGGCATCGGCCACATAGTGGAAGGCGACAAATGCCGAAGCTCTTCACATACTCCTAGCTAAATGAAAGGAAAGAGAAAGAGAGAGAGAGAGTGAAAAACTATCACTAGCCAGCCAACCCTATCGTATGAGCGAATGATATTGGTACCTCTTGATGACACGGCAATCTTATACAACCAGCTGCTCTAATATGTTCTCTTATTTTGCAGATAAAAAAAGACCCGAAAGTGAAAAATGTGCTGCACTATAACAATCTCATCGAATGCCTTGATATCCATCTTACAGAAATTGAATTGCTCGACTACCGAGGTAGAACATTTGAGCTTAAATTGGCCAGGTTCTTTGTTCTGGAGGCATGTGCGCTCAAGGTAATTACGCTTAGCGTTCTTTGGTGCAACAATGAATGGCGTGCTGATCACCGCAAGCGTCTAAGCCTAAATGACAAAGTCTCCACAGAAGCTAAATTTGTTTTTGAAACATCAAGTGGCGAGAGACTCGAAAACTTATTTCCCCATTAGTGACTTGTCTGGGTGGTGGATTTTAGTTTGTACGATAATGCTGCATCCACATAAACTAACGAAAGTTCTTACACAAACTTCCTAGTAATTCCCTCTTCGTAGGTGCAACATTACTCCTAACATATGTAGTATCAGTTCAAAACTTGTAATATTGCCGTGTCATATTCCTGCGTTTTCAAAATCCTGCGAATCAAACAGATACTGAGTTGGTGATGATGTTGTGCATGCCATCTTTCACCAATAGCCGTCGGATCTAGATCTGACGCATACAAACCAGACTTCTCCAGTTTTGCAAAAAGATGCCCGCACTTGTTCCCTATTTACAAACAACTCCTTGTCTCTCACAATCAGCCTTATCTCCTCCCCACTACATCTAGAAGGCCATGGAAAAATCTGGCGCGATGGCCGCTACCAGCGCCGTCCACCCCCCAATCTTGGTGTTCCGTGCAATGCACGGGCATTTACGCACGGGAAATTATGTCAAACACGGCTAGCTGTAAGCAGACTAGGTCTACAGCCATGATGATAGTGACTACAGACGGTGAGGCTGATTATGGTATGCCGAACATGGCGCCTATACTCAGGTGTCATCTCTGGCGTAGGGTCTTGTCACTTCACTGTGAGGAGCAGCACATAATAATTTGACCAACGGGTAGTGCAGTGCTAGTACATTGGTAGTACTACTACTACTAGTACTAGCACCACCGTATGGATTAGTAGTACTACCACGTCCATCTGGATTTAGTATTTGACTAGCAATATCTAGTAATGCATGTCACAAAAAATGTACTACTCCTTGTGTAAATAAATACATGGTGTATTGTTCTATTCCTATCGGCGAGATAACTTAATGTCTTTTTGGTACTTAATAGGATTACATGCAATGAACTAACCACTTCATGTGATGTTTAGTAGTCTCAAGTCATTGAAAGCATGCATGGGCACGGAGGGGGACGCAGCTTCATTGACTTACTCGACCTGCCTTTGGGTGTATGACACGTGGGCCCAATGGGTGGCTGGCCAACCTGTCATACAGCCAAAGGCAGGTGCAGTAGAAGGGCGAGGAGTAGATGGCCAACATGCACGTGAATTCAACGCAGTCTGCACTTCTCATATAAAGGCTCCTGCTAGTCCAATCTACGAAATCCTACGCACCTACGCACCCAAGGGCAAGAGTGATCACTCCAATCGCAATATCAGTTGACTAGAAGCTAGACCCATGGAGGCGATGAGTGCGAGCATCAGCCGGCTGTGCCAGATGGTCCACGACGCCGGCCTACGGCCCGACACCGAGGAATGTCTCCAGGTAGTGCTTGAGGCCGCCAGGGCGAGGCGCCGCTTGGACGACAGCTTCGTCTCCTTGTTAAACGAGCTCCTCGTCGGCTTCCTCAATAAGTTCACCGTCGTCAATAAGCTCACGGACGACAGTGACGTACGCCTCCAGCCCATGCGCCCAATCTCTACGATGCCTTCCACCCTCAACGGCCTCTATGGTGACAACCTCTTCGACGCACTTGTGGCCCTACGACTGCCCGCCGTCGCGCCGTAGAATGTCCACCTCGAGGTCGCGCTCGCCGCGCAGCACCTGGCGCAGCAAGACACCATTGACATAATCACCCACGTCTACGCGCAAATCGTCCACAAGGACTACTACATGCAAGAGGAGGACGATAGGATGCTGGCCTTCTTGGACCGCAGGGCAACCTTGGACGGAATTGTTCAGAAGCATGATGAGCTTGCCGCCAACGCCGCTGCTCCTCACACGTCGGTTGGTGACCCAGTGCACTAGGGCGTGAGGATGTTGTTGATGGATCCGTATGTATCTTTATCTTTCCGTCAAATCCATGTAGTAGTATATGGTACTACTAGTAATTATCTTAGCTTTCGCATCAACTTCATAATTTTCCTACATACTCCATGCATGAACCACCCCAGAACCAAACTTCTCATTACACTAGGGAAAATCGTTATTTCTATTTATCGATCGCGCCATGGAGCAGAACCAAATTTTACAAGTTACAAGTTCAAAAGGAAAAGCCTGCCGTGTTCGAGTCGCAGCCCGCACATGGTTGGTCCGGCACGCCACTCAAGGGGGACTGCGTGATGTGTTGCATTTTCACTTACAAGTGGAACCGAAGTTGAGAAAACCGACTATCGGCAAACCCCCACCCCGCCCACCGCGCGATGGCTAAGAAAACAGGAGGGAGAAGAGATGGTTGTAGCATGGACTCCAAGAAAATTGGTGTCGGGTGGGACTCGTGTGGGTGGCGTGTGCCATACTGCTAGACTTGAATGCTAGTTATGGCCGATGCCACCCCACTATATTGAGGTGCTGGTTACATAGAAAAAATTTCCTGGAGTCCGTGCTCAGCCCTCCTCTATCTCTCTTCTCAGCCAGCCAGCAGACATGCAGAGCCCATCATCTGTTTGCTCATATGAGGTCCCACATGTCAGTGAACACGCAAGATGTCCCACTGAACCTGCACATCTTTCACCTTGACGTGCTGATGATGAAAAACAAATCCAATAAATATCTTCTGTGGCCGCTTTTGGAGTTACTCAAGAGTAGTAACATTCTATTTATAGTTTAACCCAAGATGCACATCACGTGGCTTCAACTACCACTCTATTTTCTTGCATGATAGGACCTGGATGCTGGATGTCCCACGTGTCGGCAAAAGTAGGAAGAACTCGACCAAATCTTCGGTTGTGCTCTCGGATTAGACTAGTTGTGCTAACTTAAATTTTTATTGTATAGAATGGATGCAAGTTTTGGTATTGGGAGGAAGAGCACAACCATATATTGATAGAGCGCAATTTAGTAGATGTTCTAGCACTTTTAGCTAGCATAGAGGCTAGAGATGGGACTAGTGCACTTGTTGATAGAATAGACGCTAGACACGTCTACTTCTTTACACTCGAAGAAGAAAGAAGCACACATGATGCATCGAGAAGGCACTAATCCAACTTACAGGAGCAGTTATGGAAGTTGGATATCTTCTAAAATGTATTGTTGTGGTTCTTGTTTTTATAGTCAAATTTTTGGTGATGTATTTCCATGTACCAAAAAATCAATGATGAAAAAAAGATATGTGTTTGCAAAGAAAAATGTATGCGGCCAGGATGCGTCCGCGTGTTCGGCGCACGGCCACCGCATCCGAGAAATGGCCCGGACACGACCCCATTGCCCTACCCAAACAGACAGAATCCGGGCAAAACGGAGGTCCATTTGGGGTCATGCGTTGGAGTTGGCCTTACAAGTGGGACCGCAGTTGAGGAAACCGACTATCGGCAAACCCCCACCTCACCCGTCACGCGATGGCTGAGTTAGAGAAACGACGATGTTGAAGAGATTGCTGTAGCACGGACTCCAAGAAATATGGTGTCAGATGGAAGTCGTGCTGGTGGCGTGTGCCGTACTCCTAGATGTGAATACTTGTTCTGGCCCATGCCACCCTACTACTCCTACTACTTATAGTAGTAGTATCGAAGATTCGAGGTGCTGGTTACGTACAGTGAACACATTAACATATGGCCCACCTCACACTATGGCCAAATTTCCTGGAGTCTGTGCTAGGTTAAAAAGTGTTCTTTATGGGGATGGGTGGCTGGTCTCAAGTTTAAAACTTGTTCTATTACGTACGTAGACCTAGAGATAGTGCAACATGTGAAGCTAGTACAAATAGTGTACTATTGTTGATTGGCCTCATCCGATAACCTGTTGCAATGCACGTACAATTATGTGTGCAGAAAATATATTTTTTCCTCGTCGCAGCACCCACTCAGAGAAGCGACTCGAAAGCCATTCGTAATTTTAGTAAGTTTATCACAGGCATATCATTTTATTACATACAACAGGTCATCAACCCACAACAACAATGAAGATACATTATTAATACTAAAGTTTTCATCACGCAACAAATAACAAGCAATGAAATGAACTTCAACTCAACCAATCCTCAGTGTTGGAAATGCTTGCTTTGAACCACAGGTGATTCTCTGGGAATGGCCAGCTACTGTCAATCTCGAGACCAACGCAGGACTGATCATCCAGGCTGAAGCGACCTACTATATCACGACCAGGGTAGGGAACCACCGCAATGTCCGATGTATAGATACAGTTGCTTCTCATAAATGGTAGTAATGTTGTGTCAACAGCAGTTGGATCACCTTTCACCATCATTGGATTGTTTTGTCCAAGGAAGAGCGAGTTTGCTCCAAGACTACCAATATTGTACCAGGGAGAAGGTGTTGGCGCTAGCACAGTAGTATCCATCCCGAATACCATGCAACGGGTGTTGGAATAGGTCCGGAGAGTGCAACCATGGGAGACAACACCTGCTTCCTTAGTAGTAACATCAGAAGTGGGCTGTATGCAGACAAGAAGGGGTGGTCCATCGGAAGTTGCCAGGCGCCACTGAGTATATGGGCCTGCCCCGTCCTCATGCTCGTGATCATCACCATCGTCATCTCCCCCTTGGTTATAATTTTTTTCAAGTATAGGTGGTGGAATGTTCACAGGACCTTGGAAACACAAGAAGAAGGTTAATTAGTAGAGATGGGAAACTTGCTAACTCGCATGCATGTGGATGAAACAATTATAATTACGATTGAAGATAAATGTACCGAAACTATGAGGATCCCATGCAAAAACAGTGCCACGAGTGGTGGCAGCAAACACAAGACCCTCGTATTCAATTGCATCACACTACACATCCATGAATAGAAACTAATTTTTGAGCAATATCCATCCAATCGAACCACGAAGGATGGCAACAAACTGGTCGAATATAGCAACAACTTGATATTTCTTGTAATTCCAAGAGCGGTTGGGAACTCGAGAAATTGCTACCTTCCGTAGAAGACAATCACCATGATCATATTTGAACGTACGTAGATCATCTGTGTGCTCAACCACAGGGCACTCGGAGATTTTTGGAAGAGTGGAATCCGCTGACGAGTGTACACATTCACAAGTTCCCACTTGCAATTGTACCCAATATAAACAACCCAATCTCCATTTGCGCCTGCCCAAGCCTTGCCCTCAAGGGATGGTGTCTTAACATCATACATATCATTATCAAGCGGAACCAACTTGCAAAAGGTGAGGCTTCCCTCATCCCCGCGCCAGTCAGCAGGGTCACGACGAAGAAGATAGGGGAGATCAAACCGCTCTCGGACCATTGGGTTCCTTGTAATGATGTTGTTAGTTGAGTCGAGAATGTTCTTGAACAAACCGGCCATGCTAGCCGAGGTGATGACATTGCACCGATCAATGAGTTCCCCCACCACGTCATCTTTTAGATCGGGGCAAGAATATCGGGGTCGTTTTCGGCTTGTTCCCTCCATGGAGAAGACGATCAGACAATGGCAGAAGGAAGGGTGAAGGCAAATGGAGGAGGGAGGAAGAGCATGCGACAATAGTTCCAAATCGAAAGGGAAAGGCGAAGAGTCGGTGGACGGTTGCTAGTTTGCCACGGTACACGAAGAGGCGCCCTGACCTACACATCCTTTCGGAAATTGTTCAAAAGGACTCGCCATCGTCTCACTGACATGTTGGAATGGGACCGCATGTCAACAAAACATGGTGTGTAATTTCTCGTGCAAAATGTGATCTGGCCGCGTTGGCCCGAAGTGCCGTATTATTTCTTGACTTTATTTTTTTAATGGCGTGCCGTTCAGTTTTGAAGCATGACTAACTGGTACTGTTTGCAGAGAAAATATGAACTACTCTACCACTACTCCACCTCTAGTACTATTAGTATAAAAAAGATATATAGGCTGGAGCTTCAGAACTTTCTTGCTAAGGGCTACCCACTTGCTTCTCACACTATCACCCTCTCTCCAAATCTAAAAAAGACGGCCTCTCTCTCTCCTCATCGGTGGTCACACATCCGCCGGGGAAGAAAAGGACGTGCAACATTGACGCACTTGTCGTCGGTGAGCGAGGTCACGCACTAACGACAAGGCCGTCCTCTCAAACCTAGCGCCTGCATAGGATGGCCTCCGTCCCCAAGCTCGCTGCCGTAGTGCGTGTAGAGGACGATGACCATGAGCGAAGCCACTTCCCACTGACCCTCAGGTATGCTACCTCTTTTCGAACCATACCCTTGTTCTATTGCCCCATCTGCCATGTCGCTGCATGTGGATCTTTTTCCACGCCACCATCTTCCCAATTTGCTATCCAATGCTCTGCTGGTCACGCAGACGAAAACCTTAATTTGCACTATTAAAGGAAACCCTACTTCATGCAGACTAATCCATGTCTGGGTTGAATAAGGAAAGGAAGGGATACTGTACTGTCCAAGAGAGTAGGCATCGAACCCGCATCTAGGTTGAAAAGGGGAAAATCAGTAGCTAAGGAACGAGTCTCGTGTCTCTTGGTTGAAGAAGGGTAGAAAGGCATGACAACGCAATAGAGAATGACCAGGTCAGTCGGTTTGTTGTCCTCACATAGGAAAAAGGTGGCTAAACATAACAAAAATGGGACGTAATCCACGTATGCTGCCTGGATATTTGTTGCTCTGGGCAACCATACCTCCCTCACCACTCTATGCGTCCGTGGAGGTACATCGTATTGGTGCGCCCACTGTCTGAATGGGCCAGCAGTCAAGTCAAGCAATGCTACTGCTAAAGTGATGCCACATTTAACTAATGTCGCACTCAGTCTAATGCCACTGATAAATTTAAGCAATGCCATTTAATGTCACTGGATTATTTCAGGGTTAGCTATTGATTGTGGATGTATTTAAGATTTTTCAGCTAAGGAATTCTAATGTTCTTGCAGAGGCACTATACCAATGATGAAACTTGTTACTACCTTCAGATTTTTGCACTATTAATGCTTATAGATTACATACCTCACATTCATGAGATAAGTTAATTTTTTTGTACAGTGGCACCAAAATGCCAAGGCGCTGATGTCATTTTATTTTGGTTAAACTGCACAAAAAATTGTGAAGACTAGAGGAATGGCCAAGAGTGGGCACCTCCTCCTCCGGCTGTTCTCTTGATTCGTTCGATCAAGTTTTTATGTTTGATCGATTATCAAGATTGGGATACCAATTTTTAAGGTCCCTCCGAGTTTGAAATGATATTTACCTTGGAGGTACATGGTTTGCAGTTTTTTATACTGTCATTAGTTAATAATGCAAGTTACCTTCAGACTTTTGTATTTGGTTTAATGCTCATGCACAGCTAGTATACCAATGCTGAAACGTGTTACCTTTATATTTTTGCATTGTTAATTCTTATACAAATCTTCCAGTGCCAGAGTTTATTCAAATCTGTTAAGTAAAACCATTGTACTATACCCTGTAATAAAATAACTACTCTATTGTTGCACTAGCCACTGTATTAGTGTATATTTGTAGTATTCGAAATTTCGAATGGTGTTACATTAGCGTATGGACATAAATAAAGTGTGGAAATCTTTCCCAGATATGTGCTCAAGAAAACTACTACCTGTTTTTCTAAATACTAGACGTTTGGGTACTTTAAACTGAACCATGAAAATGTCTTATATTAAGGAATAGAGGGTGTAGAGTTCATTCAAATTGTCCCGGTAAAGCTAGTCACACCTTTGTTAAAATTAATGTTCATTATGTTATCGGAGGAGGTCTGTAAGTTTGTCTCTAGTGCCTGTCGACTACATTCCTGACATCATGATGTAATTTTAAGTCATTTCCTTTTTACAGTGTCACTGAATTGTCAAGGCGGTGATGGCATTTTATTTTAGTTGAACTGCACAAAATATGCTTAAAAGAATAGGAAAGGTCAGGAATCAATCATTCTTTCATAAAGAACTATATATGCCTTTCTGACATCAGCCGTTGTTGCCTTATTTATTCCTTCAAATAGGTGGTTAGAAACAATCTTGCTAACTTTTCCCATTAAGAAATTGGAATGCTTATATTTGTGAGTCTATGCTTCAACTAGTGCCCCTTTTATAGTAATCACACTTTCAATATCTATGCAGACAGGGATGCTCGATTTTAGTGGAACTGCACAAAAAGTCCAACTGGTTCAACATTAGGAGCATGTTTTCTTCCGAACCTTTATATCCAATTGGTGGCACTATGAGCTATTCATTAAGAAAGTACATGGTTTGCTACTATCTTGCTGCTCTTTTTGTACTGTCATTAGATAGTAATACTAGTGGTTGAACTGCACAAGAGAATAGTATAGTCACTGCATGTAGTGCCATTTGAAAATAGACACAGAAAGATTGGATAGTCACTTCATGGACTGCAGAAAAGTAGTATTGTACTATTTATTGGCCAACACTAGGTGCTTCAGCGCTTTGGACTGATTACACAATGCGCATCATTTTGCCTATGTTAAAGTTTGTATTCCGAAAATAGTCTCGCCGTGTGATTGAGAGAAGACCAAATCATATTACAATAGATGTTCCTCTATCATGTGTGGTTCATTCTCATGGTTCTAGCTATTGGTGAAACCACTTACATTTGCAAGAGGAATTGTAGACTTCACAAAAAAATTTGTCTTTCGGTCTATACTGAATGTTGGCCAAGAGAAGCATCCATGTTAATAGAAGAGCATATGTTTTTTCTAGATCTTTGCTTTTGGAGCTACATATTTGTATATGATCTGTGAATCATTGAGATGCATTAACATGTTGATCTTATGTATGGGAATCGTACTAGTTGGTTTTAGTTGTGGCTGACCTTTGCTTTTGGAGCTACATATTTGTATATGATCTGTGAATCAGTGAGATGCATTAACAGTTCCTTATATCTGTTCGCCCAGTGTTTACAATTTACTTATTGATCAATAGCTAGCCTAATATGTGCTCCTGGCAGTTCTAGTTACGATGCAAGATCCGAAGTGGCAGTTTTTTTGAATGAAAATTCCTACCTCTGAAGAAACTGACAAGCTGCTCTGAAGAAAATGCCATGCGAATCTGAAGAAACTGCAAGTGAAAGCGTTTGCAAATGCCTTATCTCCTAGCTAAAGTTCATCAACTAATGCCCTCGGCTGTGACTCGTTGCATGCTGCTCCGCGTACTGGCTGCGAGCGATTTTGAGTGCCTGCATGCAGCCGGCCGTAATTAAGGCAGCTAACTTATGCGAAAAAAGATGCGCTTTAATGGTTGTGGGCCTTTTAAATTCGTGGAATCATTATTGACATGGAGGGAGATGATTCGAGTGCACTCGTTTGACCGTCATGCCGGCGTGCGACCCAACACGGACGGGACGGGATGACACAGTCAGAATTTTAGTTTCTCTAGTTTTCCATAGCAAGCTGGCATGCTAAGCCATGCCTGCTTAATTATGCATTGAATTCCGATGACCGTCGCGCTACCTTCTGACTATAAGTACTATTTCCCGGCCTTCTATGGTGGCACCATGACCTAACTCGCCCTATCCTCATAAGCCCCCACCGGCCGACGTCGCTTGCCACTTATCCTCGCTCTCGCCATGTCCACCATGCCCTCGCCGTCCGTGATAGGCGAGGCCAGAGGCGGTCACCGCCAGAACTAGTGTTCGGTTTTTCATTGGAAGGCAGACGGAGGGAGGAGGCATTCTATCGGTCTGTACATGATAATGCGGAGATCGAGGACTTGTTGGAGCGCGACCGCCTAGTGGAGGAGCAGGAGTTGTTGGAGTGCGACCGCTTGGCGGAGGAGCAGCGTATCACCGATTTGCGCCGCCAGCAGGACATGGAGCAGCAGCGCACCGACGCTCTGAGTCGCGAGCAGAGCGCCCGCAACTGGGACGACTACATGCAGGCCGGCGCCCGGCAAATAGCCCTGGAGGTTGTTGGGCACACATGCGTTCAGGATGCCATTTTTTACTACCAGATCGTCAAGTGGGTTTCCGGCTTAGAAGCCAAAGCTTCGGTGGACCACGCCGGCATGGAAAGGGCCAACGCGCGTGAGCAACGCGCCCTATCGCACCTCTGGCAAGTCCGAGGTGAGGTGGAGGACGCCGATGCCGGCGTTTAGCGTGTACCATAGATGGTGGCCGTCATCGTCTAGTTAGCTAAGAGTAAGTTAGTACTTGTACGCTACTAGAGTATTAGTGAGAGTAGATAGTTAACTTGGCTTTGATGGTTGTCAACGTGGATGTTCAGTACCCTATATGTGGATCAGACCTGTTACTTTGCTCTAAATGTTAAACTTTCCGTTTGAATGTATGGAATGGGTTGTTATTTTTTATATGGGTTGTATTTGTCCTCCACGGGTTTAGAGGTTGAATTGTGGGCCTACCAAGTTGACGCGTACACAATCAGGAGATGATTGTACGTGGAGAGGATGACAACAGGGACCCACCAAGGTCATGGAAGTGTGCAAGCAAGTGCCTCCTTATTTCAAGCCAATAAAAAATCTCTCCTCCTAATGGATTTCTGACATCTGGGTCCCATGCCATTATCAATGTAGTCAATAAACAAGAATGTTGCACAAGGAGCGACTGACACCAGGGAACCAGTAGCTCGCCCAGTTATTTTTGTTTTGGGTTAATTTGATAAATGCCACTCCAAATCTGGTGTTTCTGAGAAATGCCACTGCAATTTCCAAACTTTAAAAAATGCCATTTCATGCCATTTCCAGTGACATTTTTTGAAGTCTGGAGTAGCATTTTTCAAAGTTTGCAAATTGTAGTGGCGTTTTCCAAAGTTTGCAAAAATTGGAGTGGCATTTTTCAAAGTTTGGAAATTGCAGTGGCATTTTTATGAATCGCCATAATTGAAGTGACATTTATCTAATTTGTTTTTGAGATGGAAGTAGGGTGTCAACTGGGCACTCTAGACTGTCTAGGCAGCCTTCTCTTTTATGTTTACCACAGACCAGCCCAGTAGGTTTTTTTCTGTATAAAAAAGGCTAGCCTAGTTTTTTTATCATTTGCCAAGTAAGTCGCTTTGTTAGGCCTGTTGGGCTACAAATCTTTCAAGACGAGGAGAGCTTCATTAGGCTGACGAGAAAATGGCCTATCAGTAATGAGAAATGGGATGTACATTTTTAAAACACATCAAACCGGCAATTAGTTTCAAATTTCTTTTTTTCATTTCGAGATTTTAAATTGCATTAATTTTTATGCGTGGACAATTTGTTGGATTTTATATTGATACACATTTATTTTTAAAATCAGTTTGAATGTGACTCGCAATTTCGTGATGAAAAACAGTTCGGACCGCACCGAAATATGCAAAATTTCGTATAATTTTTTAACCGTGTCCACTATATGGGCTGTAATGCTAAGAAAAAGAATATGGGCTCCAGAAAAACCTTAATAGTTCGCAAATGGGCTGTAAATTATTAGAAATAATGGCCGATGGGTTGTATGCTGTTTTCCACAGATTTGAGGCTTTCCTAAAAAAAGGTTGGCGCACAAGCAATGAATGTTGGATGTCCATCCAATGACCGTCGTGCTTCTTCAATCTTTGCTCTTCCTGCTCTAGCCACTCAAACAAGCACCGGCGGGGCTGCCTGCTCCCTCCTCCCCGCGGCCGGCTGTGCTGCTGCATAGGCCTCACCGCCCCATTGTACTCCCATCGCTGGCCTAGCCATCCCTCTATTCACCCACACCTACTATGATTCTCCGGTGACGGCAGACGAACCAGTAAACCCTCGTACAGTCGTACTCCCCTCTGCGTGGGAAACAACTGCCGAGTCTTCCCTACCTCCATCTCGTTCCCTTCCTAGGCCACGTCGTCGTCCACCGCCCTGGTGCTCTCGGCGCGGCCTGATCAACATGGTCAACGACCGACATGCACCTGAAGTGGACGATACGTGGAGAGGCTGATAGCTGGGTCCACGGCCACACGAGAGGAAATGCCTTGTTATTACGCGCAAAATAATGATTCCTCCACCTGACATCTAGGACCCACCAAAAGGGCCTCTATATTTCGTGAAAAAATGTTACCGCGGCCGATAGCTCGGACCCACCAGCTATATCTTTGCATGCAAGGAAGTGTGTCCTTATTACGCACAAAAAATGAATACTCCCCCTGCTAGCTGGGACCCAGTATAGTGGTAGGCTGACTTGTGGGCCTACTAAGTTGACGGGGACAGAGGGCTTTGTCAACTTAGTCAATATGCACGATTCTAGCTCTAGTGACCGTACGATGTCCATCCAATGGCAGTAGTGCTTATTCAACCTCTGGTCTTCTTGCTCCAGCCGCCCAAACCAGCGATGGTCGTGCATCGTGCTCCTGACTCCCGTGGCCGGCTGCGATGCGGCGGAGGCCTCACCGCCCCTACTACTTCCACTGCTAGCCAGGCCATCCCTCTACCCACCCACAACCCCTGTTATTCTGTGACGATGACAACCTCACACCGCAGCGAACCAGTGAACCCTCATACTCCTCTACGCGTGGGCATCCACTGCCGCGTCTACCCCGGCTCCGCGTCCTCCCCTTCCTAGGCCTCGCCGTCGTCCACCGCCCTGGTGCTCTCGGCGCGGCGTGTCAACATGGTCAAGGAATGACTTCGATCGAAAGAGTACTGGACGTGGAGAGGCTGACAGCTGGGTCCAAGGCAGCAGCAAGGAAGTGTCTCCTTATTACGCGGAAAATAATTATTCTTCCACCTGACAGCAGGGACCCACCGGACGGGCCACCGTATTTGGAGAAAAAATGTTTCCCCCCTGACTGCTAGGACACACCGGATGGGCCACCATATTTCGCAAGAAAAATGTTCCCCTCGCTGTCAGCTCAGACCCACCAGAAGTGCCGCCTTATTACGCACAAAAAAATGAATACTCCCCCTGCTAGTTGGGACCCACCTTGGTGGGTGGCTGACTTGTGGGCCTACTAAGTTGATGGGGACAGAGTGCTTTGTCAACTTAGTCAATATGAATGATTCTAGCTCCAGTGACCGTACGGTGTCCATCCAATGGCCGTAGTGCTTCTTCAACCTCTGGTCTTCTTGCTCCAGCCGCCCAAAGCAGCACCGGTCGTGCCGCATGCTCCTGCCTCCCGTGGCTGGCTGTGCTGCCGCGGAGGCCTCACCGCACCCTACTATTCCCACCGCTAGCCAGGCCCTGCGGTGAGGCAGCCTCACACCACAGCCGAACCAGGGAACCCTCGTACTCATCTCCACGCGGGCTTCCACTTCCACGTCTTCCTCAGCTCTGCGTCACCCTCTTCCTAGGCCTCGCCGTTGTCCATCGCCCTGGTGCTCTCGCCGCGGCGTGGTCAACGTGGTCAAGGAACGACTTCCATTAGAAGAGTACTGTACGTGGAGAGGCTGACAGCTGGGTCTACGGCCGCAGCAAGGAAGTGCCTCCTTATTACGCGCAAAATAATTATTCCTCCACCTGAGAGCGGGGACCCACCGGACGGGCCACCGTATTTCGCGAAAAAAACGTTTCCCCCTGACTGCTGGGACCCACTAGCTACATCTTCGCATGCAAGGAAGTCCGTACGGTCAAAAAACGATTCGCCCGCCTGACTGTTGGGACCCAACAGCTACATCTTCGCACGCAAGGAAGTGCCTCACAGTCAGGACCCACGTGGTCGAAGCGTACGTGGTGTTGTCATTCTGGTCGCGAACGTGTATGTACATACTGGTCGATGTAGAGGCACTCACATGTCATAGTAGAGGCGCGCACGTAGCATGTACACGTACGTACAGCGGCGAGGGTGCAAGAAAGTAAATACGACCACGTACTTACATAGGGGCGGGGTCTCGAACGCCTACTTGCGCGTACGTACGGCCAGGGCTCGTGTCCATGGCTGGGTCGGAACGGAGAAACTGCGTCGTTGTCGTGTTCATGGGGAGGCAACGGAATGCGTCGTGTTCATCGGGAGGCAAGGGAACGCGTGGGAGCCAACCGGCTTGGATGGAACATCCAATGGAAACGAGGCCTGTCGTACCGCAGAATGGAGGAAATGGCCTTGTGTCACACCCTAATTTTCATGCCACAATACTTAAGCTAATCAATCATGATAAAATGTGGTTTGACAAAAATAGTTGAGTGTTTTGGTCCTTGTTTGATTTGATTTTTGTGTGTGTTGGTTGCAAGTGCTCTAAAAATCAAATAAATCCTCCAACTCTTATACTCCTTCTCCTTGATCCAAAACCTTGCCCAATGATCATGCCATGTGTGCAGGACATAAAAATAATTTCTTTCAAAAATATTTTGGCCAAAAAGTATTTTTCTAATTTAGGTTTTCCAAAAACCCCTGAATTGAGACTTGAACTACAAGTACTTAATTAAGGGTGTGAAAAATCTTCTAAAAATTATATTTGACTCATATTATATATAGGACACACAGAAACCACAAAAATATTATTGTAAAATTTATTTTACTACTTTATTTAAAGGCTTTTTCTTAAGGACAGAAATTGTCTTTAATAGGTTTAAATTATTTTAATATTTCAAAAAATATTTGAGAAAAAATAGGGAAACTCAGTGGACATATATTTGCCATATATAAGAGTTTCAACACATGGTCATGTTCAAATTATTGGTAAAATCCCTCAAAAACTATTTCTGGACATTTCAAGCTTTGGAAATGTTTACAAAGAAAATATTCTCCATTAATATAGGAAAATTCTATCATATCCAAAATGACCTACTTGAGGATCCTACAAAGTCTCATGTAATGGAGAACAATATAGCCCCACCAAACCCTCTCAAAACCATTTCTGTCTTTTTTCAAGTTTGAACAACTTTGCACTGCCAAACATGTCCAAATGCTCTCAAACTTGGTGCACATGCTCAAATGGTGTAATAATGCATCTAGGAAAAATGGCACAAGTTGGAGAGAATGTTATATTGATCAAAGTGCCCCAAAACCCTTCCTGTCCAGAACCAAATTTGAACAACTCTACATTGGCAACTTTCTAAATTTGACCCCAACTTTTGTGGACATGTTCATAACCTTAAATTATGACACTAAACCAAGTGGTGCATCAAGGAGAATAGCTTTGCATGACTAAATCTTGGAAAGTCCATTTCTGTTGATTTCTAGGGTTTACAAAAGTTGCATTGGCAACTTTGCCCAAATGAACTCAATATTGGTGGAACCTCTTATTTTCTCATGCCATTTGACCCTGTCAAGCCTCATGGCAAGGGAAGTCCATTTTCTTTCCCAAACCTACATCAAACACCTTCTGGCAGAAATTTAAAATGCATGTTTTGTACATTTCCACTAATCTCCATGAGCTGAACTTTTTCCCACAGCCTCATCTGCTCCTCCTCTACCTCCTGCATGCTTAGCTGCCCAAGGAGAAATGATTAAGGGGGGCAGAGACCCATTTTTCCTCTCTGGACATCCACTTTCCCCTCCCTTTCTCTTCTCTCTCTCACTCCTTGCAAGTTCCAGAGCATCCAATACTACTTCCCCATTGTTTACTCCCCCATGCAGCTGCCAGACACAAGTGGACGCGCTGGTGTGCGCGAAAAGCCGCGGACGCCGGCCAAAGACGCGCTCTAGAGCACGTCATCACGCTCCCGACCCTTGACGCTGCATCCCACGACCACCTCGAGCCTCCCCCTCGCGCCATTCGAGGTCCTCAACGTCCGCAACACGACAGCCGTGCAGGCCCCCTCCTCTCCCCCTCTCTCTCACCTCCTGCGGCGCGTGCCCAGAGCCACCCGGCTCGGCCAGTGCTCGCGCAGCTCCTGTGGCTGCGTGCAGCTCGCCCCGCTCCTCCTCTCTCTCTTCCTGGCGCCCCACTCAACTCCCACGAACGCCGTAGACAGCCCCTCGCCCTCTCTCCTGGCCTCCCAAGCCTTTGTCGCGGCCACCCGTGCACCGTGTCCACGGTGAGCCACGGGTCGGCTACTTAAGGCCACCCCGAGCCCCCTCTCTACTCCTTTGGCTCTCTCTCCCTCCCGTGCACCCACTAGACCAACCCACTCCCCTCCTCGCGCTCTCCATCTGCCACCTTGGCTGGAGCCTTGCCGTCGGCCTCCGCCTAAATTCGCACCCACAACTCCTCCTCCTACCCTCTAGACCACACTAGAGCACCTCCACCATCACCGCGAGCCCCTCCCGTGCTTCTCCCTCTCCTCCCCGTGGTTGTTGTAACACCCTCGATGCGACTATATCTCCCACGTGTCGAGGCACGACTTAGAGGCATAATCGCATTGAAGGCATATGTCGCAAGTAAGGCAATCTTCACAACATCCCATGTAATATAAATAATAAAGGGGAGAGAACATAGTTGGCTTACACTCGCCACGTCAATCAAGTACATAAACAACATTACATCAACCAAACACTCATGGCCCGACTACGACGCCAAAATAAAAGATAACCCAACATGCGCCACGGTCCCGATCACCCCCAACTGGGCACCACTACTGATCATCAGGAAAGGAAACATAGTAACATTGAGAGTCCTCGTCGAACTCCCACTTGAGATCAAGCGCGTCTCCTGGAGCGGAATCAACAGGCCCTGCATCTGGTGTAATAGTAATCTGTGAGCCACAGGGACTCAGCAATCTCGCACCCTCGCGATCAAGATTATTTAAGCTTATAGGTAGGGCAAGGCAAATATATGAGGAGCTGCAGCAAGTGACTGGCAAAATATGGTGGCTATCCTGTTCGCAAAAGAGAGCGAGAAGAGGAGGCAAAGCGCGAGCGAGAAACTAGAGAGCAACCTGCGCAAACATTACTCCAACACCGTGTCCACTACCCGGACTCCGCCAAGAAGAAGCCATCACGGTAACGCACTCAGTTGATTCATTTTAATTAAGTAAAGGTTCAAGTTATCTACAATCAGACATTAACAAATTCCCATCTGCCCATAATCGCGGGCACGGCTTTCGAAAGTTCAATCCCTGCAGGGGAGTCCCAACTTAGCCCATGACAAGCTCTCACGGTCAATGAAGGAATGGACCTCCTCCCAAGAAGTTCCGATCAGACTCGGTATCTCGGTTCTTCAAGACACTTCGACAGGTTAAAACAAGACCAACAACACCGCCCGAATGTGCCGACAAATCCCGATAGGAGCTGCACATATCTCATTCTCAGGGCACATTCAGATGAGACATCCTACGATTAAAACCAACCCTCAAGTTGCCCCGAGGTGGCCGCGCAGTCTACTCGGTCGGACCAACACTCAGAGGAGCACTGGCCCGGGGGGGGGTTAAAATAAGATGACCCTCGGGCTCCGGAAACCCAAGGGAAAAGAGGCTAGGTGGAAATGGTAAAACCAAGGTTGGGCATTGTTGGAAAATCTTTAATCAAGGCGAACTATCAAGGGGTTCCCATTATAACACAACCGCGTAAGGAACGCAAAATCCGGGAACATAACACCGATATGACAGAAACTAGGGCGGCAAGAGTGGAACAAAACACTAGGCAGGAGGCCGAGCCTTCCACCCTTTACCAAGTATATATATGCATTAAGATAACAAGGCAATATAATGATATCCCAACAAGTAAATAAATGTTCCAACAAGGAACGGCCTCCAATCTTCACCTGCGACTAGCAACGCTATAAGAGGGGCTGAGCAAAGCGGTAACATAGCCAATCAACGGTTTGCTAGGACATGGTGGTTTAGAGGTTTGACATGGCAATTTGGGAGGCTTGAAAGCAAGTGGTAGGCATCGTAGCATTGGCATAGCAAAAGAGCGAGCAAAATAGCATAGCAAAGATAGTAGTGATTTCGAGGGTATGATCATCTTGCCTGCACAGTTGTCAGAGTTGACTGGATCCTCGAAAGCAAACTCAACGGGCTCCTCATGAGCGAACTCGTCTCCCGGCTCTACCCAAACAAGACAAACAAGCAACAAGGACACAATCAACCACGTGCAAGGATCAACCCACATGATGCAAAGATGGTATGCTATGCGGGATGCGATGCGGGATGCATATGCAAGATGTGACAAGGAATGCATGAATCTGGCCTCAACATGGAAATCCAAGTGTGCCACTGGAAAGATGAGATGAAATCGCTTGAAAAAAATATAAAGAACGCCGGAGTCGGAGTTACGGTTTGGAAATGGCAAGCAATTCAAATATGACACCGGTCTACAATTTACAGCAAGTAGCCATCTAAATGCAATGAGATGAACATGCTACAGCACTCAAACATGACAACAAAATATATGGGAGGGATACATTCGAGATGCTTAACAAAAGTCTAGCACTGAGCTACGGCCAATTCATCCATTAACAGGTTCAAACTGTTGGGCAACGCAGTAATTTCAAAAAAATTCCTACGCACACGCAAAATCATGGTGATGCATAGCAACGAGAGGGGAGAGTGTTGTCTACGTACCCACGCAGACCGACTGCGGAAGCGTTGACGCAACATAGAGGAAGTAGTCGTACGTCTTCCTGATCCGACTGATCCAAGCACCGTTACTCCGGCACCTCCGAGTTCTTAGCACACGTACAGCTCGATGACGATCCCGGGGCTCCGATCCAGCAAAGCGTTGGGGAGGAGTTCCGTCAGCACAACGGCGTGGTGACGATCTTGATGTTCTACTATCACAGGGCTTCGCCTAAGCACCGCTACAATATGATCGAGGTGGAATATGGTGGCAGGGGGCACCGCACATGGCTAAGGAACGATCTCAAGGATCAACTTGTGTGTCTAGAGGAGCCCCCCTGCCCCCGTATATAAAGGATCCAAGGGGGAGGGGGCGGCCGGCCAGGAGGAGGGCGCAGGAGGAGTCCTACTCCTACCGGGAGTAGGACTCCCCCCTCCAATCCTAGTTGGAATAGGATTCCCCGAGGGGGAAAGAGAGAGAGGGGGGCCAGCCACCTCTCCTTGTCCTAATAGGACTAGGGGAGGGGGGAGGCGCGCGGCCCACCTTGGGCTGCCCCTTTTCTCCTTTTCACTAAAGCCCACTAAGGCCCATATAGCTCCCGGGGGGTTCCGGTAACCTCCCGGTACTCCAGTAAAATCTCGATTTCACCCGGAACACTTCCGATATCCAAACATAGGCTTCCAATATATCAATCTTTATGTCTCAACCATTTCGAGACTCCTCGTCATGTCTATGATCACATCCGGGACTCCGAACTAACTTTGGTACATCAAAATGCATAAACTCATAATAACTGTCATCGTAACGTTAAGCGTGCGCACCCTACGGTTCGAGAACAATGCAGACATGACTGAGACACATCTTCGGTCAATAACCAATAGCGGGACCTGGATGCCCATATTGGCTCCTACATATTCTACGAAGATCTTTATCGGTCAGACCGCATAACAACATACGTTGTTCCCTTTGTCATCGGTATGTTACTTGCCCGAGATTCGATCGTCGGTATCCAATACCTAGTTCAATCTCGTTACCGGCAAGTCTCTTTACTCGTTCCGTAATAAATCATCTCACAACTAACATTTTAGTTGTAATGCTTGCAAGGCTTATGTGATGTGCATTACCGAGAGGGCCCAGAGATACCTCTCCGACAATCGGAGTGACAAATCCTAATCTCGAAATATGCCAACCCAACATGTACCTTTGGAGACACCTATAATGCTCCTTTATAATCACCCAGTTACGTTGTGACGTTTGGTAGCACCCAAAGTGTTCCTCCGGTAAACGGGAGTTGCATAATCTCATTGTCATAGGAACATGTATAAGTTATGAAGAAAGCAATAGCAACATACTAAACGATCGGGTGCTAAGCTAATGGAATGGGTCATGTCAATCAGATCATTCAACTAATGATGTGACCTCGTTAATAAAATAACAACTCTTTGTTCATGGTTAGGAAACATAACCATCTTTGATTAACGAGCTAGTCAAGTAGAGGCACACTAGTGACACTAAGTTTGTCTATGTATTCACACATGTATAATGTTTCTGGTTAATACAATTCTAGCATGAATGATAAACATTTATCATGATATAAGGAAATAAATAATAACTTTATTATTGCCTCTAGGGCATATATCCTTCAGTCTCCCACTTGCACTAGAGTCAATAATCTAGATTACACAGTAATGATTCTAACACCAATGGAGCCTTGGTGCTGATCATGTTTTGCTCGTGGAAGAGGCTTAGTCAACAGGTCTGCAACATTCAGATCCGTATGTATCTTGCAAATCTCTATGTCTCCCACCTGGACTAGATCCCGGATGGAATTGAAGTGTCTCTTGATGTGCTTGGTCCTCTTGTGAAATCTGGATTCCTTTGCCAAGGCAATTGCACCAGTATTGTCACAAAAGATTTTCATTGGACCAGATGCACTAGGTATGACACCTAGATCGGATATGAACTCCTTCATCCAGACTCCTTCGTTCGCTGCTTCCAAAGTAGCTATGTACTCCGCTTCACATGTAGATCCCGCTACGACGCTTTGTTTAGAACTGCACCAACTGAAAGCTCCACCGTTTAATGTAAACATGTATCCGGTTTGCGATTTAGAATCGTCCGGATCAGTGTCAAAGCTTGCATCAACGTAACCTTTTACGATGAGCTCTTTGTCACCTCCATATACGAGAAACATATCCTTAGTCCTTTTCAGGTATTTCAGGATGTTCTTGACCGCTGTCCAGTGATCCACTCCTGGATTACTTTGGTACCTCCCTGCTAAACTTATAGCAAGGCACACATTAGGTCTGGTACACAGCATTGCATACATGATAGAGCCTATGGCTGAAGCATAGGGAACATCTTTCATTTTCTCTCTATGTTCTGCAGTGGTCGGGCATTGAGTCTTACTCAACTTCACACCTTGTAACACAGGCAAGAACCCTTTCTTTACTTGATCCATTTTGAACTTCTTCAAAACTTTGTCAAGGTATGTGCTTTCTGAAAGTCCAATTAAGCGTCTTGATCTATCTCTATAGATCTTAATGCCTAATATGTAAGCAGCTTCACCGAGGTCTTTCATCGAAAAACTTTTATTCAAGTATCCCTTTATGCTATCCAGAAATTATATATCATTTCCAATTAGTAATATGTCATCCACATATAATATCAGAAATGCTACAGAGCTCCCACTCACTTTCTTGTAAATACAGGCTTCTCTAAAAGTCTGTATAAAACCAAATGCTTTGATCACACTATCAAAGCATTTATTCCAACTCCGAGAGGCTTGCACCAGTCCATAAATGGATCGCTGGAGCTTGCACACTTTGTTAGCTCCCTTTGGATCGACAAAACCTTATGGTTGCATCATATACAACTCTTCTTCCAGAAATCCATTCAGGAATGCAGTTTTGACATCCATCTGCCAAATTTCATAATCATAAAATGCGGCTATTGCTAACATGATTCGGACAGACTTAAGCATCGCTACGGGTGAGAAGGTCTCATCGTAGTCAATCCCTTGAACTTGCCGAAAACCTTTTGCGACAAGTCGAGCTTTGTAGACAGTAATATTACCGTCAGCGTCAGTCTTCTTCTTGAAGATCCATTTATTCTCAATTGCTTGCCGATCAGCGGGCAAGTCAACCAAAGTCCATACTTTGTTCTCATACATGGATCCCATCTCAGATTTCATGGCTTCAAGCCACTTTGCGGAATCTGGGCTCACCATCGCTTCTTCATAGTTCGTAGGTTCATCATGATCTAGTAGCATGACTTCTAGAACTGGATTACCGTACCACTCTGGCGTGGATCTCACTCTGGTTGATCTACGAGGTTCAGTAGTATATTGTTCTGAAGTTTCATGATCATTATCATTAACTTCCTCACTTATTGGGGTAGGTGTCGCGGAAACAGTTTTCTATGATGTACAACTTTCTAACAAGGGAGGAGGTACAGTTACCTCGTCAAGTTCTACTTTCCTCCCACTCACTTCTTTCGAGAGAAACTCCTTCTCCAGAAAGTTTCTGAATTTAGCAACAAAAGTCTTGCCTTCGGATTTGTGATAGAAGGTGTATCCAATAGTTTCCTTTGGATATCCTATGAAGACACATTTCTCCGATTTGGGTTCGAGCTTATCAGGTTGAAGCTTTTTCACATAAGCATCGCAGCCCCAAACTTTCAGAAACGACAACTTTGGTTTCTTGCCAAACCACAGTTCATAAGGCGTCGTCTTAACGGATTTTGATGGTGCCCTATTTAACGTGAATGCGGCCGTCTCTAGAGCGTATCCCCAAAACGATGGCGGTAAATCAGTAAGAGACATCATAGATCGCACCATATCTAGTAAAGTACGATTATGACGTTCGGACACACCATTACGCTGTGGTGTTCCGGGCGGCGTGAGTTGCGAAACTATTCCACAATTTTTCAAATGTACACCAAACTCGTAACTCAAATATTCTCCTCCACGATCAGATCGTAGAAACTTTATTTTCTTGTTACGATGATTTTCAACTTCACTCTGAAATTCTTTGAACTTTTCAAATGTTTCAGACTTATGTTTCATTAAGTAGATATACCCGTATCTGCTTAAATCATCTGTGAAGGTGAGAAAATAATGATATCCGCCACGAGCTTCAATATTCATCGGACCACATACATCTGTATGTATGATTTCCAACAAATCTGTTGCTCTCTCCATAGTACCAGAGAACGGTGTTTTAGTCATCTTGCCCATGAGGCACGGTTCGCAAGTACCAAGCGATTCATAATCAAGTGGTTCCAAAAGCCCATCAGTATGGAGTTTCTTCATGCGCTTTACACTGATATGACCTAAACGGCATTGCCACAAAAAAGTTGCACTATCATTATCAACTCTGCATCTTTTGGCTTCAACATTATGAATATGTGTATTACTACTATCGAGATTCAATAAGAATAGACCACTCTTCGAGGGTGCATGACCATAAAAGATATTACTCATATAAATAGAACAACCATTATTCTCTGATTTAAATGAATAACCGTCTCGCATTAAACAAGATCCAGATATAATGTTCATGCTCAACGCTGGCACCAAATAACAATTATTTAGGTCTAATATTAATCCCGAAGGTAGATGTAGAGGTAGCGTGCCGACCGCGATCACATCGACTTTGGAACCGTTTCCCACGCGCATCGTCACCTCGTCCTTAGCCAATCTTCGCTTAATCCGTAGTCCCTATCTTGAGTTGCAAATATTAGCAACAGAACCAGTATCAAACTCCCAGGTGCTACTACGAGCATTAGTAAGGTACACATCAATAACATGTATATCACATATACCTTTGTTCACCTTGCCATCCTTCTTATCCGCCAAATACTTGGGGCAGTTCCGCTTCTAGTGACCAGTCTGCTTGCAGTAGAAGCACTCAGTTTCAGGCTTAGGTCCAGACTTCGGTTTCTTCTCTTGAGCAGCAACTTGCTTGCTGTTCTTTTTGAAGTTCCCCTTCTTCTTCCCTTTGCCCTTTTTCTTGAAACTAGTGGTCTTGTTGACCATCAACACTTGATGCTCCTTTTTGATTTCTACCTCCGCAGCTTTCAGCATTGCGAAGAGCTCGGGAATAGTCTTGTTCATCCCTTGCATATTATAGTTCATCACGAAGCTCTTGTAGCTTGGTGGGAGTGATTGGAGAATTCTGTCAATGACGCAATCATCTGGAAGATTAACTCCCATCTGAATCAAGTGATTATTATACCCAGACATTTTGAGTATATGCTCACTGACAGAACTGTTCTCCTCCATCTTGCAGCTATAGAACTTATTGGAGACTTCATATCTCTCAATTCGGGCATTTGCTTGAAATATTAACTTCAACTCCTAAAACATCTCATATGTTCCATGACGTTCAAAATGTCGTGGAAGTCCCGATTCTAAGCCGTAAAGCATGGCACACTGAACTATCGAGTAGTCATCAGCTTTGCTCTGCCAGACGTTCATAACATCTGGTGTTGCTCCAGCAGTAGGCCTGGCGCCCAGCGGTGCTTCCAGGACGTAATTCTTCTGTGCAGCAATGAGGATAATCTTGAAGTTACGGACCCAGTCCGTGTAATTGCTACCATCATCTTTCAACTTTGCTTTCTCAAGGAACGCATTAAAATTCAACGGAACAACAACACGAGCCATCTATCTACAATCAACATAAGCAAGCAAGATACTATCAGGGACTAAGTTCATGATAAATTTAAGTTCAATTAATCATATTACTTAAGAACTCCCACTTAGATAGACATCCCTCTAATCCTCTAAGTGATCACGTGATCCAAATCAACTAAACCATGTCCGATCATCACGTGAGATGGAGTAGTTTCATTGGTGAACATCACTATGTTGATCATATCTACTATATGATTCACGCTCGACCTTTCGGTCTCCGTGTTCCGAGGACATATCTGTATATGCTTGGCTCGTCAAGTATAACCTGAGTATTCCGCGTGTGCAACTGTTTTGCACCCGTTGTATTTGAACGTAGAGCCTATCACACCCGATCATCACGTGGTGTCTCAGCACGAAGAACTTTCGCAACGGTGCATACTCTGGGAGAACACTTCTTGATAATTTAGTGAGAGATCATCTTAGAATGCTACCGTCAATTAAAGCAAGATAAGATGCGTAAAAGATAAACATCACATGCAATCAATATAAGTGATATGATATGGCCATCATCATCTTGTGCCTGTGATCTCCATCTCCGAAGCACCGTCATGATCACCATCATCACCGGCACGACACCTTGATCTCCATCGTAGCATCGTTGTCGTCTCGCCAATCTTATGCTTCCACGACTACCGCTACCGCTTAGTGATAAAGTAAAGCATTACATCGCGATTGCATTGCATACAATAAAGCGACAACCATATGGCTCCTGCCAGTTGCCGATAACTCGGTTACAAAACATGATCATCTCATACAATAAAATTCAGAATCATTCCTTGACCATATCACATCACAACATGCCCTGCAAAAACAAGTTAGACGTCCTCTACTTTGTTGTTGCAAGTTTTACGTGGCTGCTACAGGCTTAAGCAAGAACCAATCTCACCTACGCATCAAAACCACAACGATAGTTTGTCAAATAGACTCCGTTTTAACCTTCGCAAGGACCGGGCGTAGCCACACTTGGTTCAACTAAAGTTGGAGAGACTGTCGCCCGCAAGCCACCTATGTGCAAAGCACGTCGGGAGAACCGGTCTCGCGTAAGCGTACGCGTAATGTCGGTCCGGGTCGTCTCGTCCAACAATACCGCCGAACCAAAGTATGACATGCTGGTAGGCAGTATGACTTATATCGCCCACAACTCACTTGTGTTCTACTCGTGCATATAACATCAAACCATAAAACCTAGGCTTGGATGCCACTGTTGGGGAACGCAGTGAACGCAGTAATTCAAAAATTTTCCTACGCACACGCAAGATCATGGTGATGCATAGCAACGAGAGGGGAGAGTATTGTCTACGTACCCACGCAGACCGACTGCGGAAGCGTTGACGCAACGTAGAGGAAGTAGTCGTACGTCTTCCCGATCCGACCGATCCAAGCACCGTTACTCCGGCACCTCCGAGTTCTTAGCACACGTACAGCTCGATGACGATCCCCGGGCTCCGATCCAGCAAAGCGTCGGGGAAGAGTTCCGTCAGCCACGACGGCGTGGTGACGATCTTGATGTCTACTGTCGCAGGGCTTCGCCTAAGCACCGCTACAATATGATCGAGGTGGAATATGGTGGCAGGGGGCACCGCACACGGCTAAGGAACGATCTCAAGGATCAACTTGTGTGTCTAGAGGTGCCCCCTGCCCCCGTATATAAAGGATCCAAGGGGGAGGGGGCGGCCGGCCAGGAGGAGGGCGCAGGAGGAGTCCTACTCCTACCGGGAGTAGGACTCCACCCCCCCCCAATCCTAGTTGGAATAGGATTCCCCGAGGGGGAAAGAGAGAGAGGGGGGCTGGTCACCTCTCCTTGTCCTAATAGGACTAGGGGAGGGGGGAGGCGCACGGCCCACCTTGGGCTGCCCCTTTTCTCCTTTTCACTAAAGCCCACTAAGGCCCATATAGCTCCCGGGGGGGTTCGGGTAACCTCCCGGTACTCCGGTAAAATCTCGATTTCACCCGGAACACTTCCGATATCCAAATATAGGCTTCCAATATATGAATCTTTATGTCTCGACCATTTCGAGACTCCTCGTCATGTCTGTGATCACATCCGGGACTCCGAACTAACTTTGGTACATCAAAATGCATAAACTCATAATAACTGTCATCGTAACGTTAAGCGTGCGCACCCTACGATTCGAGAACAATGCAGACATGACTGAGACACATTTCCGGTCAATAACCAATAGCGGGACCTGGATGCCCATATTGGCTCCTACATATTCTACGAAGATCTTTATCGGTCAGACCGCATAACAACATACGTTGTTCCCTTTGTCATCGGTATGTTACTTGCCCGAGATTCGATCGTCGGTATCTCAATACCTAGTTCAATCTCGTTACCGGCAAGTCTCTTTACTCGTTCCGTAATACATCATCTCACAACTAACATTTAGTTGTAATGCTTGCAAGGCTTATGTGATGTGCATTACCGAGAGGGCCCAGAGATACCTCTCCGACAATCGGAGTGACAAATCCTAATCTCGATACGCCAACCCAACATCTACCTTTGGAGACACCTGTAATGCTCCTTTATAATCACCACGTTAGTGACGTTTGGTAGCACCCAAAGTGTTCCTCCGGTAAACGGGAGTTGCATAATCTCATAGTCATAGGAACATGTATAAGTTATGAAGAAAGCAATAGCAACATACTAAACGATCGGGTGCTAAGCTAATGGAATGGGTCATGTCAATCAGATCATTCAACTAATGATGTGACCTCGTTAATAAAATAACAACTCTTTGTTCATGGTTAGGAAACATAACCATCTTTGATTAACGAGCTAGTCAAGTAGAGGCACACTAGTGACACTAAGTTTGTCTATGTATTCACACATGTATTATGTTTCCGGTTAATACAATTCTAGCATGAATAATAAACATTTATCATGATATAAGGAAATAAATAATAACTTTATTATTGCCTCTAGGGCATATTTCCTTCATTCACAAACAAGCATTGCAAAAATGCATATGGCAAACAGATTTTAGACTTAGTGAAATTAACACTTGTCTGGAATTTCAGATCAGGTAGCACACTTCGGAGCAACAAAACTACATGCTACAGGAACTGAACATGGCAAAGTAAAACATGCCATGGAGCTTCTCAAAGAGCTTAACAAAAGTCCCTTATTAACCTTGAGCCAAAAGGGATCAGAAAATACAATTGCAAGCATGTGAACATGAAAAAAACATAATCAGTTTTCAGACTTAGTGAAAACTGGCACATGCTGAAAACAGATATCAAGTAGGCATGTATACGAGCTCGATGCACTGACTACGGTGCAAGTCATGACAAGATAAGCATACATCCATCAAGAATACACAAAATGAAAGCTTGACATGGCAAGAACAATAGCATAGGATGCACGGATCAACTACAACATCATCGGCAAAATTGCAAACAAGTTGACAATCTGCCCAGATTCACAAAGTAGCAAAAGTAGAGCTCGATTGACTCAAGCTAGGGTGCTCCATAATTGCAAACAAAGACATGGATTGATAGAGCACTACAATATTAACAAAACATCCTTACTGATCATCCTCAAAAGAGGCACGGATCACTAGGAAACAACATGAACATATGGTAATATGAGATAAACAGCTCAAGGACTTGGTGGAAATGCTAAGTCCTTGAAATCAGAATTACCAAGTGCACCACTTTGCAAGCTTGTGCTATTCACCACATAGATCACAAAAATACATGGATTGCACCTCTCGAAATAAGACAAAGCCCTTAACAAAACATATGTAGAGCATCAGGGCATATCATGCACACAATAAACATGGCAAAAATGACAAATATCTAAATGGAGTAGCAGATCTGACAAATATCTCAAGTATCCCTCTTCTAACAGCATTTCGGGCATTAAGATGAACTCAAATGGAAATGATGCAATGGAATGGAATGATGTACTCTCTGAGATGAACATTTTGATATGCTATATGCCCAAAACGGAGCTACGGATGCAAAGTTACGGCATGATGAACATAGGCACTTGAAACTGGAAAAATCGGGGACTTAGTAGAATTCGACCTCCGGATCTACGGTTTGAGGTCAACGGCGACGCCGGTGGCTTCGCCGGCGGTGTGGCGGTGGGGCGGCGCCGGTTGATGGCCGGGGAGGTCGGGGACGGCCGGATCCGGTCCGGCCCGACCGGATCCGCGGCAAGGGCGGCGGCGGCGCGCGCGCCGGCGAGGCGCGGGGTGGCGGCGAGGCGAGGCGAGGAGAGGAGAGGCGAGGTCGTCGCCGGGCGGCGCACGGCGGCCGGCGATGTGGCGAGCGACGGCGCGGGGCTCGGGTGCCCGCGGGTGGCGGCGGCGGCGTCCCAGGCCGGGAGGGCCCGATCCGGGCCCCGGCGGGTCGGCGGGGCGGCGATGTGGGCCGGGACGGCGGGCGAATGGCGAAGCGCCACGTGGCGGCGGCGGCAGATTCGGACGTGTCCGGTCGGACGGAAAATCGTCCGCCGGCGCGTGGAGACGAAGGGGACTAGGGTTTCGGGGGGGGGGGGAGAAGGAGAATCTCGGAGGGGGGTCTTTAAATAGGCATAGGAAGAGCTAGGAGTGTCCAAAAGAGGTGCGGTTTTCGGCCACGCGATCGTGATCGAACGATCTAGATGATGGAGAAGGCTTAGGTGGGTTTTGGGCCAAATTGGAGGGGTGTTGGGCTGCAACACACACGAGGCCTTTTCGGTTCCTCGGTTAACCGTTGGAGTATCAAACGAAGTCCAAATGATACGAAACTTGACAGGCGTTCTACCGGTAGTAAACCAAGGCCGCTTGGCAAGTCTCGGTCCAAACCGGAAATGTTTAATCCCCACACACGAAAGAAAGGTAGAAAAGACCACCGGAGGAGAATGAAGCGCCGGAATGCAAAACGGACAACGGGGAAAATGATCGAATGCATGAGATGAACACGTATGCAAATGCAATGCACATGATGACATGATATGAGATGCATGACAACGATAACAACACACGGAGACAAAAACCCGAACCCTAGAAAATAAAATAACTTCACGCCGGAAATGACAAGAGTTGGAGTACAAATTGGGAAAGTTACATCCGGGGTGTTACAGTTGTTCCATCGAGTTCCATCACCACCGCCAGCCTCGCCCGCCATGGTCGATGATGCGCTCGCATCTTGCCACCCCTGCGATCGTGGCGCAGCTCGGCGGGTGCGGCACGCTCTCCCGAGCACACTGGTGTGCTGGGCGCCGACGGAGGTGCCCGGTGCCGCCGAGCAGAGCGTTGACGCCGCTCGGCCTCGGCCCCTCTGTTTCTCGTCGCGTCGCGTGGGAGGTTGAAGGCGACCTGCCGCTGGGCCCCGCGCGTCAGTGACCCCGTGGGCTGGCCCGGCCGTTTAAGTGGAAACGGCTTCGGCCAGATCCGCCTCCCCCACGCGAAGGAGCACCGTCGTGAAGTCGCCTTCGTCGTCAACTCGTTCGCCCGCCAGATGAGCCGTTGGGCTGGCCCAATTTCTATTCCGCACTCAGTGCGCACGGTTGCCGCCCAGATCTAGCCCGTTTGGGTAACAACCTTTTCCTTTTTATTTTCTATACAATTTTTAAAATCTCCCAAATATTCAAATTAACTCCAAATTTGATGATTCAAATTTCTAGGAGATCCATAAATCCTGATATATCACATGGTGCTATTTGCACATTTTTCCAGAAACTTTCTCTTCAGAAATATTTATTAAAACCCCATTTTTCATTTTTGTGAGGAACTTTAGAAAATCACAGAGAGCTCAAATTTGATCTAAATGCCATGATTCAAATTTGCAGATATATCTAAGTTCATAACTTAGGTTATGAATGATTTTATTAATACTTTTTGTGCCCTACAAAATAATAAGCCATTTCTTCATGTTTGTCAACTTTGCAAATCCATAGAATGTTCATTTTGACTCCAAATCCATTAAAAGCAAATCCTATGCTTCTAAAATAATCCTTTGTTAAATGGGTGCCTCTGCTCATTTTTCAAAAATATATTTCTATACACTTATTGCAAATTCATAAATCCATTGATTCCATCATATTGAAATGTTCAAAAATATCCACTGACCCAATCCCAATGAAACCACTTTGGTCATTCCTCATATGACCAAAGGTATCCTAGAAAAGTCTAATTAATATTTTTGGAGCACTTTTATTTTCTGCCTTGTTGTGTTGCTTACTATTATTGTTTCCGACGTTAGTTGACGAAGTAGACGGAATATTCGGAGATGGACAAGAAAATTTGAAGACTCTGTTGAACCAGGCAAGCAACCCTTTGACCATGTCTATGAAACCCTTTATATGCATGTCATATAGCACTTTATTATTGTTGCATCGGGATCATGATGAGATGGTAACCACTTTGGTGGGTTGCCTTCGTTACTTCCTTGTTGATACTTGCATTGTGCATGACCCTACCTTCCTATGAGGGTTATGCCGGTAGGAGTAGTTAGGATGCTAGGTAGCTGCTACGCAAATGGGATGGGTATGTGCATGGTGATGGGAGCAAGACCATTTTCAAAAGACTTTTCGAAAATCCTATCGGGTGCCACTTATGCCCGAAGGAGATAATGAGTTGGGTAACCACTTGATGACAAAGTGGTGTACCGAGGCAAGTGTCTATGTTATTTTCGAAAATGGATTAGATTTAAGATTTGTCGACTGTCCCAACCTTACATGCGCAACCACTCTACCCTTATATGGGAAAGGGCATTATTGATTACCTAGGTTGATACTAGCATGGTGCCCGCATTACTACTGACGGGAGAGTTGTTGCTCTCTCGGGACGGGGTGTGCCTGGTAGGACGGCCAAGAACATTTTTATGGGGCACCGCACACACCGTTGTTACCCCGTGCCAGTGGTATGTGATGAATATGGGAGCGAGGCTCCACAATTTTAAGTTGTGAAATGTTGGGCACGGGGGTTACTACCAATCGAGTGGACTCTATGTTAGTGTCGTCTAGGGAAAGATAGTGATCGGGTGCTTACCCCGGGTACTTGAGGTACCGCGGGTCGTGGATGTCACAGAAGTTCCTCGGATCTTGTGGGTAAAGTGTGCAACCTCTGCAGAGTGTAAAACTATTCTAACAGCCGCGTCCACGGTCAAGGACAGTTGGGCGGTGCTGCTTAAACTACATACAGAGTTTTACAAACCGCGTGCGTGTGTGATGATAAGACTATTTGGGTTAACTCAGATGGCTTCACACAATGATCAAGTTGGATTGGTGTCCAACTTTGCTTATGTTGATATATGTAACTTGTTCATAAGGATATCTGTTCTCTCACGATGCATGCTGATAGATCATGTCATTGCACTCAAAACTAGCTTTCTGCAAATTACCTACTTAGTGCTATATCATCGCATTATTGTGCCTTGTTACAATCATGGCTTGCTTGCGAGTACATTCAAAGTACTCATTGGCTTGCCACTGGTTATTTAATTGGCCAGGCATGGAAGAGCAGGAGTTCGAAGAAGTGTTCTTTGGAGACGAACATGCGAACTAGGACGTTTCCCAGTCAGAATGCCTGTAGGATTATGGCAGATAGCATGGGTCCAAGTTATCGACGGAGATTTCCGTTGCGAAGTTATACTCAAGACTCGACCATGACGGTCATAATTTATGTAAGACGGTATGTATGGATGTAAGACTCTTGTTATTCAGCTTCTGTGTGTTCAGTGAGCATTGATCTCTGGGATCACTATACACGTGCATTCGGAGATCACGACTTATGAGTAGGGGTCCCCACACCTTGTGTTCGACCAGCCACGTTCAAAACGGGATCCTGTTCATCAGGACAGGTTTGGTGTACCGCAAAACGGAGGAAACAGACCTCCTAGAGTCGAAACGGGGGTCCTGTTGATCGAGATGGGTGTGGCGTACCGCAAAACGGAGGAAACAGACTTGTGTTGGAGCGCTATGGTTGAAACGGGGGTCCTATTCATCGGGAGGGGTGTGGCGTACCGCAAAACGGGACTCCATGGGATATTGTTCATCTCCACCGTCGACCCCCTCCAGCCTCCACGGGCTACTGTTCATCCACCGTCGACCTCCTCCAGCCTCCACCTGCGACTGTTCATCCACGGGCTCCTGTTCATCCAGCATCCACCGCGCGCTACTCCACCAGCTACTATTCAACTAGCCCTCTCCACGGGCTCCTATTCAACCACCCCTCCACGGACTAGTGTTCATCCAGCCCTCCACCGTCGACTGTTCATCATGCCCTCCACGGGGTGGTCCAGTTCATCTAGCCCTCCACGGGGTCCTGTTCATCCAGCCCCAACCGACTCGATCGATGGGGGTCCTGTTCATCCAGAGGCAACTCCGAGGGGTCCATTTCATCCACCCCCACTGGGAACTATTCATCCAATCCCCCCAGCAATGCTCACTGTTCATCCAGAGGCAACATCGATCGGCTTCAGTTAGCAGTAGTAGCGAAGGAATCGCTCGATCAGGTTCAGTTAACAGCCATCGATCGGTCGCTCGGGTTCAGTAACGTGTAGCCTGCAGTACGATCGCTCGGGTTCAGTTAGAGCCCAACGCCTCGCACCCACGCGTGTGCGTGTATGAGAGAAACGCGCATCGCTTGGCCCCGACCACCCACCGTAACTGGGAACACCCCGATATTTTCCTGCCCTCGCTTCTACCACAGATTTTTCCGTCATGGACGGCCCAAAGAATGTCATGCAGTTGCGTCTCCGGCCCGCCCAGGATGAAAAGCCCATTTTCTGTCATGATTTTTTGTCATAGAAGTAGGACCCCACCACATCTATGATGATACCGGGTTTTGTCACAATTATCGTCATACAAGTGTCATAAGTATGATAGAAAAAAATTTCGTTCAGCCCAAAATGTCACGGATGTGTCTTTTTTTGTAGTGTAATAGGCCGTATTTGATGATGCTATGAAAACGGCCCAACGTCTTAACGAGCCACAAACAGGCCGACTGTAACCACGGGCTGTATTTCGCCCACAAGTAGAAAATGACAGTAACGGGCCGAAAGTAAACGAATGCTGGAAATGAGCCCAAGAATAAATGGGCCGTGAGAAGGCCAAAAGATAACATGGGCTGGAAACAGCCCAACGGAATAATGGGCTGTTAATGGGTATAAAGTGATACATTGTTCATTACGGGCCAGTTTTACCACGGGCCGTTAATGGGCCGAGGGTTACTAAGGGCCTCATATGGGCCAAAAGACGTCATGGGCCATACATGGGCTCGAAGTTAAAATGGGCTAGAAATATATTGGACTGCCCAGATGACGCTACTGGGCCCAATTCGGATAGGCCGTAAATGGGCCCTGGGTTAGCGGGCTATAAATGGGCTATATGTGAACAGGCCGTTAACAAGAATGCCGTGGGCCGGCCCGCCACCTTTTGACCAACTCAAATGGGCCGGCCTTTCATGGGAATGGGCCTCTGTTGGGCCGTGCCACGCGTCGACATATCATAGGCGCTTTGGGTCCAATGAGTGGACGACATATGTCCCAACGGTGAGCCGACACGTGTTTCCTCCAGCCAATGATGATTTTACACGTGAAAAATCCCCATTGGTCGGGGCTGTTAACGGGTTATCGGATCCAAAAACAGACCTGATACCTTAACGGCTTTCCGTTACGGTGGATGCCATGTGTCGGTCACCCTTGACGAAAGCACTTCTGTGATGCACAATTTATCATCATGGAAGTGGACACTTCCGTGATGATAATTTTGGTAATGTGATGGAACACTTCTACGACAGCACATGTATGACTTTCTTGATTCTTTCATAAATTTTTCATGGATGTACATGCATGACAGAAAATGTGACCTACTATGACAAACACGTATCATCACGGAAGTATATTTTTTTCTAGTGCCGGTCATTGTTTTGAACCGTTTTTTAGCCTCCCGCTCCATGTTTCAAGATGCGGATTTTTTTGGCACGTCTCGTCAAAGCAATATTGTGTCCCCTTATTGCGGGATTCTCATCAATACAGGCGTGGCTAATCCAACCGCGCAGCCTGCACGACCCTTGGGGAATAGGCGAGTTTTAAGGCGAGTGGGGAGGCGCTTGATATTCACTGCCTTTATAAAGGGATAAGGATTCACCTCTTTCACCGACGCCTTCCTTCTCTCTGCCCATCCATTCTCGAGCTCCAGCTCCCAAGCTTCCATCCTTTCCTCCTAAAAAAAGCACTCCAGCCATGTCCGGATCTGGAGCACAAGCCAAGTGGATGGTTTCCTCCATCAAGGAGAAGGACATCACCAAGCTCCGGGAGGCCGAGTACTTAGCCAAGGAAATCGCCCACCGGCTCCCAGCCAAGGGACAGATCGTCCCCACTCCGGAGCTCCATGAGAGGGTCGTGTTCATCCTCCACTTCGTCCGCAGGTTGGGATTTCCTCTCCACCCATTCGTCCGCGGACTCATGTTCTACTACGGGCTGGATTTCCACGATCAGGCCCCCAACTCCTTCCTCAATATCTTGGCATATATTGTTGTGTGCGAAGCTTTCCTCCGTATCCCACCCCACGTCGGACTATGGTTGAAGATCTTCAACGTGAAACCGAAGGTGGTGGATGGCCAACATGCAGAGTGCGGAGGCGCCATGGTGAGCAAGCTGCCAAGTGTCACATGGCCCAAAGGTATCTTCATGGAGACCGTCAAAGGGTGGTAGCAGCAGTGCTTCTATGTCACAGAGCCTCGCAACGCCACCTGGGCCGCGGCTCCTGAATTCCAGTCCGGCGCCCCGATGTGGCTCACTTCCTGGCTAGAGAAGGGCCTGGACTGGTCTTCGTCGGACGAGCGGAAATCACTTCAGATGCGCATCAGGAGCATGGTGGACAAGAACATCAAGCTTTTCAATGTAATCCAGGTGATGCTCCCTCGCCCGATCCTTCCGTGCCAAAGCTGGGCTTGCCACTTGTGTTAGTTCGAACCGGCCAAGCACCAGACCTTGCAATGGTTCTTCGGCACTACGCACGAAGACATTTGGAAGGTGCTCTTCAAGGCCAATGAGACGTGGCCAGCGACGACCAAAGACCGCGAGCACGACCTGGCCCATCATGCTAGTGCGGTCGTATTTTAAGGTGTACTCAAGGAAGATGTCTAAGCATCCCTATTTGTTTTTTCATGGCTGGACAAAGAAGGCGGAGCGGATTCGGTGTCCGGCTCCGCTGCCCGAAGAACCAGCCATCCCGCTTCTGATGAAGATGCTGGTTCCGGTGCCCTATCAAGCGCCAGAGAAGAAGGCCAAGGAGACCAGAGGTGGCCTCCGCCATAAGGGCACTTCGGCCGTGACGTCCGAAGATGCCGAAACCGACTCCCCTCCCGCCACCGACGACGAGGAAGAGGATGAAAGCAATTCTCCCCCTGAGGGGGCAAGGAAGAAAAGGGCAGCCTGCACACATCTGGAGGCAGAGGCGTCCAAGAAGGGGAAGGCCTCCGCCGTTGACAACTCCGCGTGGGAGATTGATAGCGGCTCTGAGTGGCGCCCCAGGGATAAACCCCTAGCCAAATCGTAAGTACTCGAAGACGCACACAAATACCCAGCCTATTTACTTCATAATTTTAACATGTTAAATCATGCACTTGCAGTCCGGCTCGTTCCGACCTCGAGCGATCCTCGTCTTTAGGAAATTCGCTGGATTTGAAGGTGATGGACAGCGGGTCCCTTCCGGTGGCCTCCTCTCCTAAGACTACGGAGGACGTTGAAGTGTTGTCCTGAAGGATCCTCCTGTCTCAGCAGGAGGCACAGGAGGCCATCATGATGGCGCCAGAGGTGATACCTCGGCCGCCGGACACATGGGGGAGCGGATCCCCATGGAGACTAGCGATGGGGGCCATATCCAATTCGCCCCCCAGCCGAATACGATCTCGTAGACCTATACGGCTCCGGAATCCGGCAAGCAGCCTCCTTTGAAAGAAGGAGGTGCACCGATTCCACCAGTGACCTCCGTCCATCCAGAGGCACCGGATACTCTACTGGAAGCACTGCAAAGCGCTTCCATTGTTGAGAAACACCGTAGACTTATGGGTATGGTGATTGAGATGGTTCAGTCCGTTAAGAGCGGACTGACCGGAGCCTGCACCAGCCTCCTAACAGGCTTTGAGGTAAGTGACACAATTGTATAAAAAGAATGTCATAGTATAGATAGTAGCCCCTGAGACTCGGTCCGGTGTTCGGAAAGAAAAGTCGGACAGAGGATCAAATAATTTTCGTAGGAGACTAACCAAATATGTCTTATGTGAATAAGCAGGTGTCATTGCTGGCTACGACCTCTCATTCTACCGAAGTCTCTGGACTGAAAAAGAGTCTGGAGCAGGCCGAGGAAGAGCTCGGCCATGTAAAAAAGCAGCTAGAAGACAAGCAAGGTATGCAATGACCTTTTGTTAATCCAAAAAGGTTGAATGACTTGTGCTGACCATAGCTAGTGCCATGATATTTGTTAGGAGCGGCGACTGAGGTGGAGATCCTCAAGATGGCGCTGGCCGAGGCCGAGGAGAGAGCGGCAAAGGAACAAGCCGCCCGCGAAAAGCATGAGGCCAGGGTCGGTGAGGTCCAGCAGGAGCTCCAGGATGTCGTGAAGAAATACGAGTCCTTGGAGCGCCACATTGTGGATCAAGAGTGCCCAGTGCCAGTTTCTATTTTTTTCCTTGTTTTTGAGTTTTACAGAAAAGGAATATCAAACGGAGTCCAATTGACGTGCCAATTTTTGATGATTTTTTATGGACCAAAAGAAGACCTAGGAGTAAAAGAGTTGCGCCAGGAGAGTCCCGGGGCGTCCACGAGGGTGGGGGGGCGCCCCCCCAGGCGCGTGGGCCTGCCTCATGGATGCCTCGGGCACCTCCTTGATGTGAGACCGACGCCAAAAATTCCTATAAATACAGAAACCTCGGAAAATTAACCTAGATTGGGAATTCCGCCGCCATAAGCCTCCATAGCCACTAAAAACCAATCTATGCCCTCTCCGGCACCCTGCCAGAGGGGGCCATCATCACCGGAGGGCATGGAGGAGGATCCCCGAGGGGCCATTATCGTCATGAAGGCCAAGGACCAGAGGGAGAACCTCTCCCCATCTAGGGGGCAGCCATGGAGGAGGAAGCACAAGGGGGAGAACCTCTCCTCTCTCTCAGTGCACCGGAGTGCCATCGGGAGGGGAATCATCGCCGCGGTGATCGTCTTCATCAACATCACCATCCTCATCTCTTTTACGCGGTCCACTCTCCCACACCCCGCTGTAATCCCTACTTGAACATGGTGCTTTATGCCACATATTATGATCCAATGATGTGTTGCCATCCTATGATGTTTTGAGTAGATATCCTTTGTCTTTGGGTTGATTGATGATCTAGATTGGTATGACTTGTATGTTTTACTTTAGTGCTGTCCTATGGTGCCCTCCATGTCGCACAAGCGTGAGGGGTTCCCGCTGTAGGGTGTTGCAATACGTTCATGATTCGCTTATAGTGGGTTGGTGAGTGACTGAAACACAAACACGAGTAAGGGGGTTGTTGCGTATGGAATAAAGAGTACTTGATGCTTTAATGCTATGGTTGGGTTTTACCTTAATGATCTTTAGTAGTTGCGGTTTCTTGCTAGAGTTCCAATCATAAGTGCATATGATCCAAGTAGAGAAAGTATGTTAGCTTATGCCTCTCCCTCATATGAAACTTCAATAGTGATTACCGATTTTGTTAACAATTTCCTAGGACAATTCTGCACACCGATCCACCATTATTCCACACTCGCTATTTGTAATATTTAGTAATATATTCTAACTTTATGATAACAGCACCTACTTTAATATTTTAGCTCTTTGATATCATGCAAAGTTATCCACTTCATACCCACAACGTAGTTTTATTTCTCGTTGCTAGTTGAAGCAAACGTTCGGTGTACGTAGAGTCGTATCAGTGGAAGATAGGGCTTGAGAGAATATTGATCTTACATTTAGCTCCTTGTGGGTTCGACACTCCAAACTTATCACTTCCATCGTTGGAAATTGCTACGATGATTCCCTGCACTTGGGGATTATCAATCCACCATGTACACGTCATACGAAGAGGTGGCCGTCCAGCGTCCCGTAAATGGCGGGTTTTGGGCCTCCTCCTCTCCGGCATCGTCGTCCATACTGTAGATGTTTTCGGAGTCATAATCGAGCATGTCTGTTAGGTCCTCAATAGTGGCTATAAAGTGGGTGGTGGGTGGGACGTGAAATTCCCTACTTTCAGCCCCTAGTTTGGGCTGTGAATAGTTCGGACGTTGCTCCTCTATAATGACAAGGGATCGCATTAAGTCGAGAGCCTCGCTTAAAGGAGAGGTTTGTCCTGAGAGAAGATTGCCCGTGGAGTACGGAGAGAGGGAGACTCCGTGGCCGAACTCACACGATGATGACTCCGATTATTCGGAGCCCATGTCCGGGGAAGGGTCCGGCTCCATGATGGCTACCAGCGACACTACTTCCCCCGGCTCTCCCACAATGATAGCCCGGCAAGCTCAGGGAGCCCGTCTTCGGACCTGACGATACACTCTGGCTCTAAGGCCAGGGCGGAGGTTGGGGTCATGAATCATTGGAAGATCAAGTCTCCTCGGATATCAGCGACATAGTCCAGATTTCCAAAACTAATCTGGTGGCCAGGGGTGTAGCTGTCGACCTACTCTAGATGGTCAAGAGAGTTGGCCCGCAGTGCGAAGCCGCCCAACACAAAGATCTGGCCGGGGAGGAAAACCTCTGCCGATGAAGCTTCGTTGTAGATGATTGATGGAGCCATCGAACCTTCTGACGACAACACAGTGGAACTCTCAATGAAAGCACCAATGTTGGTGTCAAAACCAGCGGAACTCAGGTAGGGGGTCCCGAACTGTGCATCTAGGATCGATGGTAACAGGAGACAGGGGACACAATGTTTACCCAGGTTCAGGCCCTCTTGATGGAGTAATACCCTACGTCCTGCCTGATTGATATTGATAAGTATGAGGATTACAAGAGTTGATCTACCACGAGATCGTTGTAGCTAAACCCTAGAAGTCTAGCCTGTATGATTATGATTAAGATTGCCTCTACGGAGTAGACCCTCCAGTTTATATAGACACCGGAGGGGACTAGAGTTGTACAAAATCGGTCACAGAGAAAGGAATCTTCATATCTGAACGCCAGGCTTGCCTTCCACGCCAAGGAGAGTCCCATATAGACACAGGAGAGAGTCTTCTGCCTTGTATCTTCACGGCCCAACAGTCCGTCCCATGTCCAACAGGTCGGACGCCCGAGGACCCCTTAATCCAGGACTCCCTCATCGGGTGGCTAAAGCTTCCGAGCAGCTCCTTCTTTTGCTTCTCGCAATTGGTGTACTCGTTGTCTTGTCCATGGTCTCGCTCTTGGTTCTTGGTCATGCACAACACATATGTTTGAGGTAGTAGCCATGTCTCACATGTGGAAGGTGACGGTCCAGAGAGGAGGGACTTCACCTTGCGTCCAATAGCGTATAGTTGAGCTCTCATCGTATGTCCTCTTGGGGCATGGAGAGTAGTCGTAGTGTACATGGGGATGATTGTAGGATGCTCCGCATCATCTCCCACCCCTTGGGAAAGATCCGACCTTGGATCGTGATCCTCATCACCATGTAAACGGTTGTCGTGGACGGACTTGTAGTTGGACGAAGTTGAAGACATCGCGCAATCCAAGTACTCCAAGGTGTCTCCGGAGTGATAGACATGCAAAAAGAGCAAACACAAGAGACACTCAGAAATACAGTGGTTAGAGCACACAAAGTGTCCATCAAGTATGTATGGGTCCGTCGGCAAAATTGTTTGTGACAAAGCGCATGAACCTTATTAAGATGACATAGAATGATATGCAAAGCATTCATTGGAACAAAAGCATTTGTAGTATGCACAAAGGTGTGGTGAATGCGATTAATGCGACCATTGTGCAACATGATGTCATAATGGGACGGTGTATCAAAAGCATGAACATGGTAATTGGTGCTCAGTGTGACTATGTTATCATGCAATTGATGTTGGGCAATTTGATGATGATGTATGAATATGCCATCAAGGAATATCACAATAAATTTGCTAAGAAAATGCACAAGATCAAATATCATGGATGACATGGGAATACAAGATGCAACAGGGCAATCATAATGTGAATCAATCCATGCATAGGGTGCAAACTCGTGGTGAGTATGATATGTCCATCAAGTATGACATGTGTGAGCACAATCAAAAAATATGGAGGTGTTGATGCAATGTGTCAAAGGAGTGTTGATGTACCAATGGTCGATGTCGTGGCATGAGTGGAGGTTCGAAGGTGTATCCAATAAGTCCGAGCGCTCCTCAATGTGAAGGTCCATAGAGCCAATCTTCAATGCCGCTCCTCCGTTCGCGAGATGTGTCATGTAGACAACAAGAAAGATACAACAATGAAACAATGACCCATCCAATATGCGTATTTGAGGATGGCTTAAAGGGAAGGAGTTCACCTTTATGAGAATGTCGATAATGTTGGTGTCGTGCATCGTGTAGGCCCTCACATGAGCAAGTTGTCTCATGACGGTAATGCCTTGTTAATTCTTCAAAGCGAAAGAACATGAAAAACACTCGGAAAAACAAATGAGGTTAACGGAAGTGCAAAACCTATCATTCGTGTGGTAAGATACCCAAAAAGTGTATGCATCATTGTCATCATAAGAAAGGACAAGGGAGCATTTCATAGTATGGAGGCATATGATGCAAGAACAACCAAATACAATAGGCTCAATCAGACAAGCATGCATCACAAGTAATATGTCCAAGTCTCCATGATCAATAAGCATAGCAAGTTGGCACTCAATACAAGGGTACATGAGAGATGGCACTAACGGAGACAAGTGATAATGATCAAGATACATCATGTGAGAGGCATGAACATATATGTCCTCAACCCAAGAAAGCGAGTAAGAATGGAACATGGGTGATGCGACAAAGCAAGCAATCATAGTGATCAAGTCAGGCAAGCTAGTAGTGCGAAGATGCAGCATACTAGAAGGAATCATATCAAGCATGTCATGTGTGCAAATGGTGGGCATACATAATGCACATGACATATCAGAAATATGGATGCAAGATATCAGCAAAATATCATCAATATATTGGCGAGAGGCCATATGTAAATAGCAATGGGACATCATGACTCTCCCAACACAACAAGCATCAATAACATGGGGCACAAAGAAATCATGGCAATAGCTATAAGGATCTCCACCAAGCATGGAAAATACACATAGGAGTAACATAATGGTGAATCATGGATATATGCACACAAGGGTCACAATTGCATGGCAAAATCATGTAAAGAGGCATAGCATGCAAAGTGAACACGATAGTATGGGCATAAGGTAACATGTGATATATAGCCCATAGCCGTGTGAGAGTAAAGTAGAAAAGATGCGCGTAGTCCTTGCACGAAGGGAATGGTGGTAAGGATAGTCCACGAGATCCCAAGTCATCGTTGCTCTCAAGAGCTCGTTTCGTCAACTCATGGGATTGTGAGGTTGACGAGTGTTCATAAGTACCTACACAAAACAAAGGCAAAGGAAAAATTGTGTGTGCGTGCTATATGTACACATCATCCATCATCATGCGCACGTGCTTGTGTTGGTTAGGACAAAATATCCAATGCTCAAATAAATGAGATGCATGATATAGAAACATGTCATCCATCATGATAGGTTTGTTGTTATGTATAGCATAATGGAGACTCAAATTGTGTAATGCATCGTGGGAACTATCTAGAGCATTGTTATTCATGGAATGCATATGGTGCACACAATCATGGGAATCATGCAAAGTATGGAATGCATCAAAATCTCCTAATATGTATGAGGAAACTATGGGTGTGTCCTCATGAGAATTAGTGGAAACATTACATGGAGAATATTGAAAACATCCAAAACAAAGCATATTTGGTTCTATGTGATCATGGCATAGTATATTAGATGAATTGCGCAAATCATGTAAAGGAAACATGGCAATACCATCTCATGAAAAACAAAAGCCAATGACCATCAAATCGTCATCTATGCCATAAGTACAAATGTGATTTATTTTAATGGGTCATGCATAGCTACTATGTTGAGATTGAAATGATGCAATATGAGAGATCTCACTCATAGCATATGACAAGTTTAATGGATTGTCAAATATGATGTGACCAATATAATTTTCACATGATATCCTATGGAGCATAGCATCACAACTAGGCAAATCAACATGCTTATCATCATATTCGTCATAAATGGGTAAGTCAAGACATGAGGAAGTCGCACTAGTATGAAGTATTGTAATAGGTGTGGGAACATCATGCAAGAAATCATTTGTAAGATACTCCACTAGTGGGACAAGAGAAGCACCATCACCTATGTTACCTTTGGAGCAACACTGATGTGTTCTAGGTGAGGTGTCGAAGACCAAGTCGTGGTCATCTTCATCTTGATAGAACCATGTGGGGGGTGCATCATCGTCCACCATGGCCATCGTCGTCTCCATTGGAGGTATGGACTCGTCGAGGATAGGCACTTCGTCATGTAGGAGACCTAGCACCAAAAAAGGAAAACACACTTGGAGTAGAGGGTAATTCGTTAGAAATCATAGTAGCCTCATGTGCCGTGTCAACTACCTCACTCATTAAGTGTTGTGGCTCACTCACTCCCTCAAGGATGCTCTCACTCATATGGTTGGTGGAGTCACTCAAATGGCTCTCAACCTCACATAGGATGTGTGGCATGCTCTCATGTGTGGGGCTAGTGGTGGTCACACTCATCCTCTCATAGGAAATGCACTCAATGTCATATATGGTGGAGTCACTCATCTCACTCATGTGGTAGTGGCTCCCCTCACATGGCAATTGGGGCATCTCATCATATGTGGGTGTCGGACAGATGTAGGTGCAAACATCTCCATGCTCAACTCCTATCGCCGCCATGGTTGAAGGGATGTCCCATGCTTAACCTCCTCATCCATAACGCCTCCAAAGATGAATGCCGTAGGATGTGGCAAAGCATAACTCTCCTCCGAGATTAATGAGAAGGTCTCATGTGCGCTCGCGTAGCTTGACTCGGAGTATGAGTCTAATATGGGCACCGTATTCATGTTGTTGAAGAGGTTCGCGCTCGTCGCCGTGGTCGAAGGGGATGGCCCTAGCTTAACCTTCTTGTCACCGTCCTGTTGTTGGAGGCCCATACGATTTGGCATCTCATAGCTCATCTCCATGGCCGAAGGGAATTACCCGTGCTTGGCCATATTCTTTGAGGGGCTTCTGAAGATGGAACTGTCGCCCTCGCTTGTAGGTGGTCACCTCGTTGTTGAAGATGTCGATGTAGGGGGACTCATGGGAAGTAGGCGAAGAAGCCGTACGTCCAAAGGCGAAGATGCCTTGATAGCACTTGCCAAAGATGCCGAAGTGGTTGTTGTAGCTGTAGCACCGTCTTGGTTGTGGTCGGCTCACGGTATTCTCTTGAGCTCATGGAGTTTGGTCGTAGCTTGATGTAGAGCTTGTTGGGACTTGTAAGTTTGCGTGTGTTGAGCGTCTTCATGATGATGGTGTCGTTGTCGCACTAGCTCGTAGTGGATGTCGTTCTTCGTCATCGTGCACATGTTGCTTGGAGGTGACTTGCCCTTCATGAAGATGTGGATCAAGAATGTGATGGTGGTTGCCATGTAGATGTGGACGTGGACGAATTGCGCTTGCATTGCTTGGGCGCTCGAAGATGATCGATTTGCTCTCCGTCGCCTTGAGGATGATGAAGGGGCAGAATGGTTGATCAACAAGGTCCAAATCTCCTCCATCCTTGCATCTTACTCCTCCTTTTATGTGGAAAGGTTGTTGTTGAAGTTGTCTCTTGTATGTGCTTCGGAGTGCCGTATGTCGATGTCGAGGTTGTCGATGCACTCTCGCAATCTTGATTGTGCGCCTTGCATTTGTCATTGTAGATCGAAGATGGACACTTTGGTGATGTAGTTGTTCACACCGTCGTTGTCGTGGAAGACCGGAGATGAAATGCCTTGCATATCCATCACTAGACTCAAGCAAATGTGAGTGGGATAAAGAGAAGAACTAGACCAAATGTACCTTATCCAATGTTGAAGATGGATCAATGATCACTCAATAATGTATCATGGAAATAGCACAATTGGTACCAGATCTTGTCAATTCTCACACCTACATAAGTAGGGCTTATGGAGTAGCTCAGTGAGGATAGTGGCACAAAACTTTGATGCAAAATGTTAGAAGAGTCAATAATGTTGAAAGAGATTCACAAATTCGCAAGTGAAACAACTAGACCAATAGCAAAGCATGGCACACAGAAACGCATACGCAGATAGATAAATGGGGTCGTGCAACCAAGGAATGAGCACAAAATGTGGAATCCACGGAAAACGCTTGTGTTGCACAACTCAAGAGAGATGCTAGCACGATTGCTCAATAGGCGGATACGAAACTTGTGCACAACCTATAGGAGACAAAAAATGCAACAACTTCTATCCCATGTATGCTATGTATGTATGGTTCACAGTGTTTCTCTCAAGATGATCGGATATGAGAATCTTATGCAATGTGGTATGATGATATGGCACTTGCTTACAAGCTCTTTGTTCTCTTTTCCTTTTGCTTAAAAGCTTATTCACTTTATTTTGTATGGCCACTTTTGCACAATGCACAAACCAAGATAGCAATTGTGTATATGCGGGAACAAAATTTGTGACTCAATGGGTGATATTATACCAAGATGATATGGTATGTATGCAATGGGAGGTGTAGATCACTAATGTGCACAAGTAACATTGCCGGCAATACTCAAATGGCTAGTCTCGATAGGCAAGTAACTCAAAATGGGCTAGGTGATGTGGAGCATCCCTTGGTCATCCCCATGTGCTAACCTTGGAACGCAGATCTGCTACGCCTCAGTAGCACACCCCAGGAGCAACGGCCAGGCCGAACGCGCCAACACGGAGGTCCTGAAGGGCCTCAAGACCAGGACCTTCAAGAAAAAGCTCGAGGCCTGTGGCAGGGGCTGGCACGACGAGCTCTAGTCTGTGCTGTGGTCGATCCGCACCGCCGCCACCAAGCCAATAGGCGAAACCCCATTCTTTCTCGTCTATGGAGCTGAAGCAGTCCTCCCTCACAAGGTCGAGCATTGCTCCGCATGGGTCCTGGCGTTTGATGAGACGCAGCAGGACGCCATGCGGGGGATGGACCTCGTGCTGGGGGAGGAGCGACACCGTGAAGCTGCACTACAGGCGGCAACATACCAGCAGGCACTGCGGCGGTACCACTGTCGCAGCGTCCGCTCCAAGACTGTCGAGGTGGGTGACCTCGTCCTAAGGTGGGTGCTCTCCAGGGAGGGGCTACATAATCTCTCGCCAATGTGGGAGGGCCCGTTCAAGGTCGTCCACATCTCCAGGCCTGGCACCGCGTGCCTGGAGACACGGGAGGGGGTACCCATCCAGAACGCCTGGAACATCCAACACCTACAGAAGTTATACCCATGAAGAAAGGCCCAGTGTTTGTGAAGAAGGCTCAGTGCCTGTGAAGAAAGGCCCCATGCCTGTGAAGAATCGCCGCCCGTGACATTCTGGCGTAATAATGAGTGGGGTTGTACACGCCCCGAAGCCTCAGGAGAGCCACCCTTGGGCCTCAGGGGCTCCCTCCCACGCCGAGTGGCAGCACTTAGCTCTGCGCTGGTGAGAAGACGTCGAAGACTAGACTAGGTGCCGGACGCGGATTTTCATTTGCTTTCCGAAGTTGGCTCGCCCCTATTTTAATCGTAGTTTGCTTTCTGGTGCCTATTGCTGGTTCCGTTTTATCGCTTTATGCCTCTGTTTCTGCCTTTGCCTCTTTGGTCGACCTAAACTCTACCTTGCGTCCCTCGCGAGGGGGCTAGACAGGTACCTTCGTGAGCTTCCTCGTTCTGTCTTTTCATGAGGCACCCTCGTCCCAGCCCACAAGCTGGCGCACCTCTCCTGGTCCGTGCCCCACGGGCATCATGACGCGAAGCGCTAAGTCAAGGCCAGTGGCGGCTATAACCAAACCCCGGGTGAGCGATAAACCTCTTACGATGTTTTTGCATTTCGTAAGCGCATATCAGGTCAAGGAGGCCTCGACAAGCACTAGGAAGCGAGCGCCTCATGAGGAGGAGGTCACTCAAAACAAGTCGAGCTAAGTTATCCCTACAAAAAACGATAATGTTATGACCCGACACAGGAACGACAAACATAACATAGCGATTTGGACCATAGTTCGATACACGCCCCTCCGGGGCCCATTTGTGTTTCTTTTTAATGCAGGAAGGAAAGGAAGAACAAAATAAGCGGCGCCTACAGTAGTCCACGGGCATAGGCCCCAGCGCCCTCCTGAGCTCAGCCGGACCCCTCCTCGGGCTTCACGGAGGCGCAGCGATGAGACGACCCGCCATCGTCTTTGAAGTGGGCACGATGGCGTGGCGGCTGGTCATAGCCGCCGCTGCTGGAGCTGTCGCTCGGGGAAGAGCTGTCGTAGCCGGACGAGACGCGGTCGACGCCAAGGGCGAGGTTGCCCCCATCCTCGTCATGGCCGTCGCCAAGGCCGAGCACCTCCTCACCGTCGTTCACCTCGGGGCAGCACCCGACACAGTGACCATCTTCCCCGACCACCTTCACATAGAGGTTCATGTCGCCGTCGTGCTTGAAGTGAAGGGTGCACCGCCTGCCCAGACCGTGCACGGGCGAATATCTGCCAACCGCGGGCCAGAGCTACATTTCCTGCGGCGGAGACCTCGACCACAACCCAGGAAGCACTGCTGCAGTAGCCGCCCGCCTGCAGCCAAAGCCCGCCTGCTCGTCGGCAAGAAAGCACGGGAGCTGAAGCCAGTTGCCGGCCGAGTTCTCCGACGAGGCGACGAACTCCAATAGCATCTCCGCCGAGTGGAAGCGTGGCTGGGGAGGCCGTGCAACCATGGTGGGCCTCCCCTCATCCACGGTACCACCACAACCGGAGCGACCCCTGCCCCGCGAAGCGGCACCATCGCGGCCGCGTGGAGCCGCGGCGGGGGTTGTGGTGTGCTTGCGGGGACGGCCGCGTCCACGCTTGGGCACCGGAGAGCCTGGCACCTCACGAGGGGCCTTCCCCTTCTGCACGGTGTTGAACCTCCTTGACGGCGCCATTGGTGGCAGGAGAGGAGCAAGGAAGGAGAAGAAGCGGAAGAGGAAGAGGAAAGATGGGCGATGGGGGCTCCGCCCCCTCCCATTTATACCAGGAGAAGGCCAACCGGCACCCCCCACGATCACAGGTCATGATGGTTTTCTTGCATGTCGTAGGGACATGTCATGTCGGGCAGTTGCCGAGGCAGCGTCGGGAAGTGGAGACACCCATGTCCAATCAACCGCCACACATCGACTAAGGCTGCTGGCTATTGGGGCCCGCAGCGCTCCGCACATGACCCTTGGCTTCGCCTTGAAGCCATGCCCGAGCGCACCTTGGGACCGGGGGCTACTGTCGTCCGCCATGACAATCGAGACCAGGAGGGATCCAGGCGGGCGCCAGCGCACGCAGTGTCCATGTTTCCTCTTTTGGTGCTAAGGGGGCAAGCGCGGGCGTGGAGTACCGAGGCATCAAGCAAAGGTTTCCATATTGGTGCAACGAGACCAAGACCAGAAGGACGGCAAGACGGAGGTCACCATGGAGCCCCGGACGGCTTCACCGCCAGAACCTTTGGCAGGTGAAGACCACCTTTTGTTAGGATAGCTTGTACTAGCTGCCCCCTTTCAAATTGGCCGTTGTTGGCTCCCTTCCCACTCAATATTTGGGGAGAGGACCAGGGCCTCTATAAATAGGACTAGCCACCACCATAGGCGGGGGGAGAATCCAACATCATCCTCAGCCACACAAGGGCACCAAGAACAAGAACACCTCAACCCGAGGAGGCTGTTCTTCCCTTTGTATTGTTCATCCTCAGCCCAAGAGGCAATCCAGCACCACCACACTGGAGTAGGGTATTACACCACAACGGTGGCCCAAACCAGTATAAATCTCGTGTTCTTCGTGTTGTGAGTTCGTTCAGTTAGTTCATGAGATCTAGACTAAGTAAGGATGCGGATCGATAGGGGGGAGATCTTCGCGCGCACCCCAGTTTTCGAACCTGAAGGGTTTTGCCAGAACCCATGATCCGACAGGAGTATTGAGTAATGTGCATGGTATAAATAAGGAATTTGGTTTTACAAGTAAAACTTAGAACTTACGGTTCTTGCGAACATGCATTTTGGTAGAAACAACAAACTAAACAGCAGTAAACGATAGGGAGTATGAGCAAATTAAACAGTAATTGAGGATGAAGGCTTTAGAAGTACTGACTTACATTAACAGTTAACACCAGCTTTATAATGCCCTTCTCCATGTCAAGGGAATGATAACTCAAGAATTTCAGCACAAAATCTTCTTCATAAGCATTGCCTGTACTCTACATTTTGTAGAGAGTAATTATAGATATGATAATACTGGAAGGGATAGAGGATAATGAAGATAAGATGCAGATTGATGCTACATAATCAACTACCAATCCCTAGAAGTACAAGCGTTACATGACAAAATGTACTGACAAGAGCAATGGGCTACACTTCTGCACTGGCATTGTCTGTGTATTCTACTTTTTGGTAAGATTAAATATATATCTGATCTTTTTTAGTAAATGGTGGGTGAGGGAGTCCTGGATTAGGGGGTGTTCGGGTAGCCAGACTATACCTTCAGCCGGACTCCTGGACTATGAAGATACAAGATTGAAGACTTCGTCCCGTGTCCGGATGGGACTTTCCTTGTCGTGGAAGGCAAGCTTGGCGATGCGGATATTCAAGATCTCCTACCATTGTAACCGACTCTGTGTAACCCTAACCCTATCCGGTGTCTATATAAACCGGAGGGTTGTAGTCCGTAGGCAATCAACTCCATATACAACAATCATACCATAGGCTAGCTTCTAGGGTTTAGCCTCCTTGATCTCGTGGTAGATCTACTGTTGTACTACCCATACCATCAATATTAATCAAGCAGGACGTAGGGTTTTACCTCCATCAAGAGGGCCCGAACCTGGGTAAAATGTCGTGTTCCCTGCCTCCTGTTACCATCCGGCCTAGACGCACAGTTCAGGACCCACTACCCGAGATCCGCCGGTTTTGACACCGACATTGGTGCTTTCATTGAGAGTTCCTCTGTGTCGTCGCCTTTAGGCCCGATGGCTCCTTTGATCATCAACAACGATGCAGTCCAAGGTGAGACTTTGCTCCCCGGATAGATCTTCGTCTTCGGCGGCTTCGCTCTGCGGGCCAATTCGCTCGGCCACCTGGAGTAGATCGAAAGCTACGCCCCTGGCCATCAGGTCAGGTTTGGAAGCCTAAACTACACGGCTGACATCCATGGGGACTTGATCTTCGACGGATTCGAGCCACAGCCAAGCGCGCCGCACTGTCTCGATGGGCATGATATAGCTCTGCCGCCAAACAGCGCCTTCGAGGCCGCATACGCATCGGTTTCGACCATTGATTCGGAGCCTACTACGCCGATCGAGGATCAGCGGTTGGACGCTGCCTCAGGGGCTGCGATCTCAGAGGCGATCGAGCGGAACGCTAGCCCCGCACTCTGCACTACCCGTGACTGCGAGGATCCGGTCTCCTCCCCGGACTCTGAACCCCCCGTACCCCTGCCAATCGAATCCGATTGGGCGCCGATAATGGAGTTCACCGCCGTAGACATCTTTCAGCATTCGCCTTTTGGCGACATCCTGAATTCTCTTAAGTCTCTCTCTTTATCAGGAGAGCCCTGGCCGGACTACGGTCAGCGAGGGTGGAATACGGACGATGAGGAAATTCAAAGCCCACTCACAACCCACTTTGTAGCCACTGTCGACGATCTAACCGACATGCTTGACTTCAGCTCCGAAGACATCGACGGCATGGACGAAGATGTAGGAGACAAATAGGAACCAGCACCTGTAGGGCGCTGGAAGGCCACCTCGTCATATGACATATATATGGTGGACACTCCAAAAGATGGAGATGGCGATGGAACAGTGGGGGATGACGCCCCCAAGAAACAGCCAAAGCGCCGGCGTCAGCGGCGCCGCTCTAAATCCCGCCAAAACAAAAACGGTGATTCCGGCACGGGAGATAATACTACCCCGGATAGCGCCGAAGAACACCCACCTCAGGAAGATTCGGCACAGGAAGATGGAGAAGCCAGCCCTCATGAGAGAGCGGCAGACCGAGAGGTCGAGGATGATAACTATACGCCTCCCTCCGAAGACGAGGCAAGCCTCGATGATGACGAATTCGTCATACCATCAGACCCCACCGAACAAGAGCGTTTTAAACGCAGGCTTTTAGCCATGGCAAGCAGCCTCAAGAAAAAGAAGCAACAGCTTAGAGCTGCCCAAGATTTGCTAGCTGACAGATGGACTGAAGTCCTTGCGGCCGAAGAGTATAAACTCGAACGCCCCTCCAAGAGTTACCCGAAGCGCAGGCCGCTACCCCGATCAGAGGAGGAAGCACCTACATCAGCAGCGCATGACATGGCAGACCGGCCACCTCGTGGCCGCGACAGAGAGGCCTCTCGGCCCTCCACCCAAGCCATGCCCCGATGCCGCTCAACTAAGGCATGGGAAAATGCGCCTGACCTGCGAGACATACTGGAGGATAAGGCAAGACAAACAAGATCGATCTACGGATCACGCAGGCGCCCTACGGCATGTGACAATGATCTTCACTCCGGATACAACAAATCCGGCCGGGCCGAACACAACAGACATAGCTCTTCCGAGCTGCGTCATGATATAGCCCAGTACAGAGGCGCCGCACACCCGCTATGCTTCATGAATGAAGTAATGGATCATAAAATCCCAGAGGGTTTCAAACCCGTAAACATCGAATCATATGATGGCACAACAGGTCCGGTGGTATGGATCGAGGATTATCTCCTTCACATCCACATGGCACGCGGCGATGATCTACACGCCATCAAATAACTCCCGCTCAAACTTAAAGAACCCGCCCGGCGTTGGCTTAACAGCTTGCTAGCAGACTCAATCGGTTCTAGGGAGGACCTGGAAGCCGCATTCCTCGACAACTTCCAGGGCACTTACGTGCGACGGCCGGATGCCGACGACTTAAGCCACATAATTCAGCAGCTAGAAGAATCGGCCAGACAATTCTGGACACGGTTCCTAGCAAAGAAAAACCAGATAGTCGACTGTCCGGACGCTGAGACCCTAGCAGCCTTCAAGCATAACATCCGCGACGAGTGGCTTGCCCGGCACCTGGGACAGGAAAAGCCGAAATCCATGGCAGCCCTCACGACACTCATGACCCGCTTTTGCGTGGGAGAAGACAGCTGGCTAGCTCGCAGCAACAACTTATCAAAGAACCTTGGTAATTCGGATACCAAGGACAAAAGTGGCAGGACACGTCGGAATAAGCAAAAACGCCGCGTTAACAGCGACACCAATGAAGACACGGCAGTCAATGCCAGATTCAAAGGCTATAAATCCGGTCAGCGGAAAAAGCCATTCAAAAAGAATACTCTGGGCCCGTCCAGTTTGGACCGAATACTCGATCGCTTGTGCCAGATACATGGCACCCCCGAAAGGCCAGCCAATCACACTAACAGGGATTGTTGGGTGTTCGAGCAGGCAGGCAAGTTAAGGGCCGAAAACAGAGACAAGGGGCTGCACAGCGACGACGAGGAGCCCAAGCCGCCGAACAACAATGGATAGAAGGGCTTTCCCCCACAAGTGCGGACGGTGAACATGATATACGCAACCCACATTCCCAAGCGGGAGCGGAAGCATGCGCTACGGGACGTATACGCGATGGAGCCAGTCGCCCCAAAGTTCAACCCATGGTCCTCCTGCCCGATCACTTTTGATCGAAGGGACCATCCCACTAGCATCCGTCATGGCGGCTTCGCCGTATTGGTTCTCGACCCAATCATCGACGAATTTCATCTCACAATAGTCCTCATGGACGGCGGCAGTAGCCTGAACCTGCTTTATCAGGATACAGTGCGGAAAATGGGCATAGATCCCTCAAGGATTAAGCCCACAAGAACGACCTTTAAAGGCGTTATACCAGGTGTAGAAGCCAATTGTACAGGCTCAGTAACACTTGACGTGGTCTTCGGATCGCCGGACAATTTCCGAAGCGAAGAGTTAATCTTCGATATAGTCCCGTTTTGCAGTGGCTATCATGCCCTGCTCGGACGAACCGCATTCGCAAAATTCTATGCGGTGCCGCACTACGCATATCTCAAGCTCAAGATTCCAGGCCCTCGAGGAGTAATTACGGTTAACGGAAACACCGAACGCTCCCTCCATACGGAGGAGCATATGGCGGCTCTCGCAGCAGAGGTACAAAGTAGCCTTCTCAGGCAATTCTCCAGTCCGTCCATTAAAAAGCCAGACACTGCCAAGCGCGCTTGGAGTAACCCACAGCAGGACCGCCTGGCACACTCTGAGCAAGCGTAGTAATGCGGCCCCAACCCCAGCCTTCGCGACATAGCGAAACCAGTACCTCGCGTACATAACTACACCCTTGAAATACCATGGGCACAGGGGAAGGGGCACAATAACGGCACGCCCAAAATACAGCTTAAAACGTACTAGGGGCTGCCGGATTCTTTTTTTTTATTTTTTCTTACTTTCAGGACTCCATACTTCGGACGACCTGTCCGGCAATTCGACTGCCGCACAAATGATGCACGATCCAGGGAGGCAGACAAGCCATGCCGCATTATGGAACTCCCAGGTGGTCTCTATTACTAGCAGTATACCTGTTTTAAATATAATTCTGCGGCCTGCCCCTGGTCAGGACATACTGAATAGTCCAATATCTTTTGCTTACCGCACTATTTGTATCATTCGGCTTTGATAAATAGTCTCTCTATAAACTATGCATAGCTTTTGTCTATTTTCTGCATTACTCTCTTTTATATATGTTCATTAATGACATGTTGCACCCGTACACCGCGGTACGGCAAGTACGCCAGGGGCTTCAGTACCCTTTAATATGGTGTGAGAAGTCCGTACACTTTCACAAGTGCGGCACCCCGAACTTATAGCACTATATGCATCGGCTCCGAATCATGATTTGGGTCAATAGTTGGGTTTGCCCAGCTCCTATGTTTTGGTGCCTTACGTTCCGCTATATCGGCTAAGGTAGCACTAGGAGAACCACTGCGATTGTGCCCCGGTTGAGCTGGGTTAAGCACCTAAGTGGAGAAAGCTAAAACTGACTTTCATGATTTGGCGAGAGACCGGTCGCTGTTCGAGAGGTTTTTTCGAGTCCCTAAAGACTTATGCCGCTTCGAGCGAGGAGCCAGATTTGTCCAGCCAAGGCATGGATAGCGCCCCGAACTCGGTCTTCCGAACTAGGGGCTTCGCCGAAATTTAAAATTATAAAGTTCTATGGATAAGTAAGAGTGTTCAAGCATTATAGTCCGATTGCCTAGTTCATTGTGCTGAGCGCCTCCCTCGAAGGATCCAACTATGGGAAAAAGAGCGCTCAGGTTTATCCCGAACACCCCACCACTAGTGGCATGGGGGCAGAAGCCGACGACTGGCCATCTCTCAATTTTTTGATAAACGGCCGCACAGAAAATAATATTTTAAATTCAACAAGCATTGCTTAAGCGCCCATGAACAAGTTTTTAGCGCAAAGGATAAAAACGAGTGAGTTTATTCAAAAATTACATCCTTGGTACATTCATCCGCCACAAGGCGGGCACCCGCAAGAACATCCTTGTAACAGTTATCAGGCTTGCGATGCTCCTTCCCCGGCGGCGGCCCGTCCTTCACAAGCTTCTCACCGTCCAGCTTACCCCAGTGCACCTTTGCACGGGCAAGGGCCCGACGGGCACCTTCGATGCAGACGGAGCACTTGATGACCTCGAGCCTTGGACAGGCCTCCACCAGCCGACGCACCAGCCCGAAGTAGCTCCCAGGCAGGGCCTCTCCAGGACACAGCCGAACTATGAAGCCCTTCATGGCCTGTTCGGCCGCCTTGTGGAGCTCGACCAGCTGTTTCAGCTGGTCGCTCAAGGGCACAGGGTGTCCGGCCTCAGCATACTAAGACCAGAACACCTTCTCCGTCGAGCTGCACTCTTCAACTTGGTAGAATGCGGCGGCGTCGGATACGCTGCGGGGAAGATCTGCGAATGCCCCTGGAGAACTCCGGATTCGGGTAAGTAACAAGTAGTTTACTTTTATATTTCTGCTTTGCATAAAGAATGCCTTACCCGCTGCTATCTTCTTCATCTCCTCCAACTCTTGGAGGGCCTTTTGGGCTTCGGCCTTGGCAGACTTGGGAGTCTCAAGGGCCGCCGCGAGCTCGGACGCTTGGGTCTTTGACTCAAGCTCCAAACTCTCATGTTTTTTTATGAGAGCCTGAAGCTCTTGCTGCACCTCGCCGACCTGAGCCCAAGTTTCTCTCGCTCGGTGCGCTCCATGGCCGTTTTCTTTTCAGCCTCGGACAGTGCCTGCTTGAGGGTCGCCACCTCGGTCGTGACCCCTATAATAAGCAGTGCAATCCTGTTATTTTTTGCAATCACGCCTCTCTATAGGCACTTTTTCTGTAAGGTATTTCCTACCTTCTTTTTCCTCGAGCTGCCGCTTGGCAAGGCCGAGCTCTTGCTCGGTCCACTTGAGGTCCTGTTTCAGGACACCCACCTCCGCAGTCAGTGCGGCGGTGGATAGCAGCGAAGCCTGCCCACGCATATTGACTCTTTATTGTTAGACTCCTGCGAAATTTACTAGATCCTCTATTCGGCTTTTCTTTCCGAACGCCAAACGGAGCATCAGGGCCTACTATCTATGCGGTACTATTTTTATATATGTTTACTTACCTCGAAGCCTGTTAGAAGGCTAGCGCAAGCTTCAGTCAGTCCGCTCTTGGCGGACTAAACCTTCTGGATCACCGTACTCATAATAGTACGGTGCTCCTCGTCGATGGAGGCGCCGTCAAGCACCTCAAGCAGATTGTCCGGCACCTCCGGTTGGACGGAGGCCGCCGGCTCAGAAGGCTTGCTCCTCTTGGAAGGAGTTCGCCTACCGCGGTCCGGAACTGTTGAAGATTCCGGCGCGGTGTCCGGCACAAAGCCAGACTTGGAGCCCTGGGGGTCTTGTCCCCTTTACTCCTGGGGTCCGGGAGGTCGCCTTGCGGCTCCTCCAGGACCACCTCCTCCTGCCCCGGAGCTCGTTGCGACGCCACTTCGGCGTCGTCCGCAGTGCGGGGGGAGACAGCGGGCGGAACTGAGTTCACGTCTGATGAATCCAGGGAGCCACTCGACGACTCGTTGAGTTCGGCCCGGGGCGGGCTGCATAATTATGTTCGACATTAGGGAAAGCTGTGGACAAAGGAACGTCATGAGTTACCCTGATATCCGAATACTTACGATTTTGCTGGACGCTTGGCCCTATCTGGCCACTCCTCTTCGCCCTCTTTGGCGTTGGGGGAGTAGTTCGGCGGAGGGGTCTTCCTCTTCCTGGACCGTTCGGCCTCCCCCGTTGGGGCGGCCTTCCTTTTCTTTCCTCCCCCCGCTGGAGGGGGAGAGTTTTCTTCTTCCTCCTCCTCGTTCTCATGGGAGGAGAGCGTCTCAGACTCGTCAGATGACGAGTCCGACACCACCACATTACGAGCACTCTTTCGAGTCCCCGTGGCCTTCTTCTTCTTGGCCTTCTTCTCCGGCACCACATAAGGCGCCGGAACCAGCAGCTTCACTAGGAGAGCAGGGGCTGGGTCCTCGGGCAAGGGAGCCGGACAGTTAATCGATTCGGACTGTGCCTGCCAAGCCTGTCAAAGGTGAGGGAGTTTAGATCCCGCATAGAGTCAGACTATGAAAAAACTTAACATCCTGTAAAAGGTGAAAATAGCTTACCTCGCTAGCGTGACGCCGCGAGCTATATCCTCGGTCCTCGGAAGCGGATGTGGGAGCCTCGGTGCCTTTGGTTAGCACCTTCCAGACGTCTTCATACATTGTGTCGAAGAGCCTGTTAAGGGTTTGGTGTTGCGCTGGGTTGAACTCCCACAGATTAAAGTCCCGTTGTTGACACGGGAGGATCTGGCGGACGAGCATGACCTGGACTACATTGACGAGCTTGATCGGCTTGCTCACCAGGGACTGGATGCATGTCTGAAGTCCGGTCACCTCTTTTTCGTCGCCCCACGACAGGCCCGTCTCGTTCCAGGACATAAGCCGCGTGGGGGGTCCAGATCGGAACTCGGGGGCTGCGATCCATTTCGGATCGCGAGGCTCGGTGATGTAAAACCACCACGATTGCCACCCCTTCACGGTCTCCACGAAGCAGCCCTCGAGCCATAGGACGTTGGCCATCTTGCCCGCCATGGCGCCTCCGCACTCCGCCTGGCTGCCGCGCGCCACCTTGGGCTTGACGTTGAAGGTCTTGAGCGAGAGGCCGAAATGGGGCCGGATGCGGAGGAAAGCCTCGCACACGACGATAAACGCCGAGATGTTGAGGACGAAGTTCGGGGCCAGATCATGGAAATACAGGACATAGTAAAACATGAGCCCCCGGACAAATGGGTGGAGTGGAAAACCCAGTCCGCGGAGGAAGTGGGGAAGGAATACTACCCTCTCATGGGGCCCTGGGGTGGGGAGAAGCTGCCCCTCCTCGGGAAGTCGGTGCGCGATGTCTTTGGACAAGTATCCGGCCTTCCTTAGCTTTTTGACATGGCCCTCCGTGACGGAGGAGACCATCCACTTGCCTCCCGCTCTGGACATTGCTGGAGAAGGTTGAGGTGGGAAGTGCAGGCTTGGGCGCTGGAGCTCGAGTGCGCAGGAGATGGATAGGCAAAGGAGGAAGAAGGCGTAGGTAAAAAGGTGGACCCTTATCCCCTTTATATGGGCGGATGCGGTTGTGCATCCCCACCTGCCTGGTAAAACTCGCTTGCCTCCCAAGCGCCGTGATAAGTGACGCAATTGGATTACCCACGTCCGTGTTGATGAGAATCCCGTAAAGGGGGTACACGATCTCTGCTTTGACAAGATGTGCCAAGGAAACCGCCTCGCAAAACATGCTGAGGTGGAAAAGTAAAAACGATTCGAGTAAAGGACTTGGCTGTAGTGTGATGACGCACTGCGGAATACGTCAGCAGATTTGATTTGTGTTAATATTATTCTCTCTATGGCAATATGTAGAAGCTTATTTTGCAGAGCCAGACACTACTCTTGGTGTTTACAATCTTCTATGAAGGACTTGGAGGAGGAACCCGCCTTGCAATGCCGAAGACAATTTGCGCGCCGGACTCGTCGTCATTGAAGCCTGGTTCAGGGGCTACTGAGGGAGTCCTGGATTATGGGGTGTTCGGGTAGCCGGACTATACCTTCAGCCGGACTCCTGGACTATGAAGATACAAGATTGAAGACTTCGTCCCGTGTCTGGATGGGACTTTCCTTGGCGTGGAAGGCAAGCTTGGCGATGCGGATATTCAAGATCTCCTACCATTGTAACCGACTTTGTGTAACCCTAACCCTATCTGGTGTCTATATAAACCGGAGGGTTGTAGTCCATAGGCAATCAACTCCATATACAACAATCATACCATAGGCTAGCTTCTAGGGTTTAGCCTCCTTGATCTTGTGGTAGATCTACTCTTGTACTACCCATATCATCAATATTAATCAAGCAGGACGTAGGGTTTTACCTCCATCAAGAGGGCCCAAACCTGGGTAAAACGTCGTGTTCCCTGCCTCCTGTTACCATCCGGCCTAGACGCACAGTTTGGGACCCACTACCCGAGATCCGCCGGTTTTGACACCGACAGTGGGCGAGGGAGATAAGATGCAGAATTCTACACAATGAACCAATCCCTCTTCCCATAATACAAGAGTGTTCTGTAGAATGCTACACTTTTGTACTATACAAAATGTTCTTATATTATGGGATGGAGGGAGTAGCTATTAATGTAAGTAAAGTGATAGACGGCGTTCAGTCCTTACAAGAAGAATGCAAAGCTAAACTTCTTCAAAAGCATTGGGTTGATTCTAAATTTATGTAAGAGTCCATACGGATCTTATAATGTCCACCAAATGGACGATAACGAGGCTAACATGTGCAGTGATGCTACATAATCAAACAGCTATGAAAGTAAGTATGGTCATATAGGGCAAGATGTACTCACAAGAGCAATGCAGTGTGCAGTATAGTTGCGAGATTCTATGGTCCCTTGAGAATGAATGTTCTTCTGCTAACAATTTTCTTACAAGTAAGATGATACGTCCATTTTGCATCATGCTTTTATATCGATATTTATTGCATTATGGGCTGTTATTTCACATTATGTCACAATACTTATGGCTATTCTCTCTTATTTCACAAGGTTTACATAAGGAGGGAGAATGCCGGCAGCTGGAATTCTGGGCTAGAAAAGGAGCAAATATTAGAGACCTATTCTGCACAACTCCAAAAGTCCTGAAACTCCATGGAACACCTTATAATAAATAATAAAAAATCCTCGCCAAAGATGAAGACCAGGGGGCCCACACCCTACTCACGAGGATTGGGGGCACCCTCCCTAGGGCGCGCCCCCTACCTCGAGGGCCCCCTGGTGGCTCTCCGATGACCATCTTCTCCTATATGAAGTCTTTCATCGAGAAAAAAATAGGAAGCAACCTTTCGAGATGAAACTCCGCCGCCATGAGGCGGAACCTTGGCGGATCCAATCTAGAGCTCCGGCAGAGCTGTTCTGCCAGGGAAACTTCCCTCCCAGAGGGGGAAATCATCGCCATCGTCATCACGAACGCTCCTCTCATCGGGAGAGGGCAATCTCCATCAACATCTTCGTCAGCACCATCTCAGCTCAAAACCCTAGTTCATCTCTTGTATCCGATTCTTGTCCTCAAGTCCGGGATTGGTCCTAGTAGTGTTAATTACTCCTTGTAGTTGATGCTAGTTGGTTTAATTGGTGGAAGATCATATGTTCAGATCCTATATGCATATTAATACCCCTCTGATTATGAACATGTTTTTGCTTTGTGAGTAGTTACGTTAGTTCCTGAGGACAAGGGAGAAGTCTTGCTATTAGTAGTCATGTGAATTTGGTATTTGTTCGATATTTTGATAAGATGTATGTTGTCTAGCCTCTAGTGGTGTTATGTGAACGTCGACTACGTAACACTTCACCATTATTTGGGCCTAGAGGAAGGCATTGGGAAGTAATAAGTAGATGATGGGTTGCTAGAGTGACAGAAGCTTAAACTCTAGTTTATGCGTTGCTTCGTAAGGGGCTAATTTGGATCCATATGTTTCATGCTATGGTTAGGTTTACCTTAATACTTTTGTTGTAGTTGCGGATGCTTGCAATAGAGGTGAATCATAAGTGGGATGCTTGTTCAAGTAAGAACAGCACCCAAACACCGGTCCACCCACATATCAAATTATCAAAGTACCAAACGAGAATCATATGAATGTGATGAAAACTAGCTTGAAGATATTCCCATCTGTCCTCGGGAGCGCTTTTCCTTATATACGAGTTTGTCCAGGCTTGTACTTTGCTACAAAAAGGATTGAGCCACCTTGCTGCACTTTATTTACTTTTGTTACTTGTTGCACGTTACAAATTATCTCATCACAAAACTATCTGTTACCACTTATTTTAGTACTTGCAGAGAATACCTTGCTGAAAACCGTTTATCATTTCCTTCTGCTCCTCGTTGGGTTCGACACTCTTACTTATCGAAAGGACTATGATAGATCCTCTATACTTGTGGGTCATCAAGACTCTTTTCTGGCGCCGTTGCTGGGGAGTGAAGCGCCTTTGGTAGGTGGAATTTGGTAAGGAAAAATTTATATAGTGTGCTGAAATTTACCGTCACTTGTTACTATGGAAAGTAATCCTCTGAGGGGCTTGTTCGGGGTATATTCACCCTGACCAGTAGAGCAAAGAGTTGCTCCTCAACCTACTGAACCTATTGAAAAAAAAATTCCTTATGAATATCCTTTGAGTATAATAGAAAAACTGCTAGCTAATCCTTTTACAGGAGATGGAACAAAGCATCCTGATGAACACCTAATATATGTGGATGAAGTTTGTGGATTATTTAAGCTTGCAGGTATTCCCGATGATGTTGCTAAGAAGAAGGTCTTCCCTTTATCTTTGAAGGGAGACGCATTGACATGGTATAGGCTATGTGATGATATGGGATCATGGAACTATAGAAGATTGAAATTGGAATTTCATCAAAAGTATTACCCTATGCATCTTGTTCATCATGATCGCAATTATATATATAATTTTTGGCCTCGCGAAGGAGAAAGCATCACTAAAGATTGGGGGAGGCGTAAATCAATGTTATATTCATTCCCCAATCATGAGCTCCCAAAAGAAACAATTCTTCAAAAAAATTATGCTCGGCTTTCTGAAAATAATCGCACCATGCTCGATACTTCTTGTGCTAGCTCTTTTATGATGAAGACTATTGGATTTAGATGGGATTTATTGGATAGAATTAAACGCAACTCTGAAGATTGGGACCTCGACAATGGTAAGGAGTCAGGTATGACACCTAAGTTTGATTGTGTTAAATCTTTTATGGCTATCGATATTTTCCGTAAGTTTAGCACTAAATATGGACTTGATTCTGAGATAGTAGCTTCTTTCTGTGAATCTTTTGCTACTTATGTTGATCTCCCTAAGGAGAAGTGGTTTAAATATCATCCTCCCATTGAAGTAAAAGTAGCTGCACCTATTAAAGTCGAAGAAAAGACTCTCACTTATAATGATCCTATTGTTCCTACTTGTTATGTTGAGAAACCACCTTTCCCTGTTAGGATAAAGGATCATGCTAAAGCTTCAATTGTGGTTCGTAAAAGAAATATTAAAACATATACACCTCCTGAGCAAGTTAAAGTTGAACCTAATATTGCTATTGTTAAAGATCTCTTGACTGATAATGTTGATGGGCATGTTATTCAGTTCTGCGGTGAAACTGCTAGAATTGCTAAACCTTGTGCTAAAGATAAACATAGACCGGTGGTAGGCATGCCTGTTATTTCTGTTAAAATAGGAGATCATTGTTATCATGGCTTATGTGTCATGGGTGCTAGTGCAAGTGCAATACCTATTGAATTATACAAAGAAATTATGCGTGACATTGCACCTGTTGAGTTAGAAGGAATTGATGTTACTATTAAAATTGCTAATAGAGATACTATTTCACCAATGGGAATTGTTAGAGATGTTGAAGTCTTGTGTGGTAAACCCTTCTTATATACTGTTAATTTTCTTGTTCATGGTTCCCCACAAGATATCTTTTGTCCCATTATATTTGGTAGACCCTTCTTATATACTGTTAAAGCTACCATAGATTGCACTAGGGATGTTGTTACTGTCGGCTTAGATGATATGACTCATGAATTTAATTTCTCTAAATTTAGTAAACAACACCGTGAAGAAGAATTGCCTAGTAAGGATGAAATTATTGGTCTTGCTTCTATTGCCGTACCTCCTAATGATCCTTTAGAACAATATTTGCTAGACCATGAGAATGATATGTTTATGAATGAAAGAAGGGAAATAGATGAAGTATTCTTTAAACAGGAACCTATGCTGAAACATAATTTTCCTATTGAAATCCTAGGGGATCCTCCTCCACCTAAGGGTGATCCCGTGTTTGAGCTTAAACCGTTGCCTGATAATCTTAAATATGCTTATCTTGATGAAAAGAAGATATATCCTGTTATTATTAGTGCTAACCTTTCAGAGCATGAAGAAGAAAGATTATTGAAAACTTTGAAGAAGCACCATGCTGCTATTGTATATACTCTTGATGATCTTAAGGGCATTAGTCCCACTCTATGTCAACATAAAATAAATTTGGAAGCAGATGCCAAACCAGTTCGTGATCCTCAATGACGTCTGAATCCTAAAATGAAAGAAGTGGTAAGAAAAGAAATACTAAAGCTTCTGGAGGCGGGTATAATTTATCCCGTTGCTGATAGTCAGTGGGTAAGTCATGTGCATTGTGTCCCTAAGAAGGGAGGTATTACTGTTGTTCCTAATGATAAAGATGAATTGATTCCACAAAGAATTATTACAGGTTATAGGATGGTAATTGATTTCTGCAAATTAAATAATGCTACTAAGAAAGATCATTACCCCTTACCTTTTATTGATCAAATGCTAGAAATATTATGCAAACCTACACGTTACTGCTTTCTAGAAGGTTATTCTGGTTTCTCTCAAATACCTGTGTCGGCTAAAGATCAATCAAAGACTACTTTTACATGCCCTTTTGGTACTTTAGCTTATAGACGTATGCCTTCTGGTTTATGTAATGCACCTACTACCTTTCAAAGATGCATGATGGATATCTTCTCTGACTTTTGTGAAAAGATTTGTGAGGTTTTCATGGATGACTTTTCCGTCTATGGATCTTCTTTTTGATGATTGCTTGAGCAATCTTGATCGAGTTTTGCAGAGATGTGGAGAAACTAATCTTGTCTTGAATTGGGAAAAGTGCCACTTTATGGTTAATGAAGGTATTGTCCTAGGGCATAAAGTTTCTGAAAGAGGTATTGAAGTTGATAAAGCCAAGGTTGATGCTATTGAAAAGATGCCATGTCCCAAAGACATCAAAGGTATAAGAAGTTTCCTTGGTCACGCCAGATTTTATAGGAGGTTCAGTAAGGACTTCTCAAAAAATTCTCGGCCTCTGACTAATTTATTACAAAAAGATATACCATTTTTCTTTGATGATGATTGTGTAGAAGCATTTGAAATATTTAAGAAAGCATTAGTCTCTGCACCTATTGTTCAGCCACCTGATTGGAATTTACCCTATCAAATTATCTGTGATGCTAGCGATTATGCTGTAGGTGTTGTTCTAGGGCAAAGAGTTGATAAGAAATTAAATGTTATCCATTATGCTAGTAAGACTCTAGACAATGCTCAAATAAATTATGCTACTACTAAAAAAGAACTTTTAGCAGTTGTATTTGCTTGTGATAAGTTCCGACCTTATATTGTTGATTCTAAAGTAACTATCCACACTGATCATGCTGCTATTAAATATCTTATGGAGAAGAAAGATGCTAAACCTAGACTTATTAGATGGGTTCTCCTGCTACAAGAATTTGATTTGCATATTGTTGATAGAAAAGGAGCTGAGAACCCCGTTGCAGACAACTTATCTAGGTTAGAGAATGTTCTTGATGACCCACTACATATTAATGATAGCTTTCCTGATGAACAATTAAATGTCATAAGTACTTCTCGTAGTACCCCTTGGTATGCTGATTATGCTAATTACATAGTTGCTAAATTTATACCACCTAGCTTCACATACCAACAAAAGAAAAAGTTCTTCTATGATTTGAGACATTACTTTTGGGATGACCCACATCTTTATAAAGAAGGAGTAGATGGTGTTATTAGACGTTGTGTACCTAAGCATGAACAGGAACAGATTCTACGCAAGTGCCACTCCGAAACTTATGGAGGACACCACGCGGGAGATAGAACTGCACATAAGGTATTGCAATCCGGTTTTTATTGGCCTACTCTCTTCAAGGATGCCCGTAAGTTGGTCCTATCTTGTGATGAATGTCAAAGAATTGGTAATATTAGTAGACGTCAAGAAATGCCTATGAATTATTCACTTGTTATTGAACAATTTGATGTTTGGGGCGTTGATTATATGGGACCTTTTCCTGCCTCTAATGGATATACACATATTTTAGTTGTTGTTGATTACGTTACTAAGTGGGTAGAAGCTATTCCAACTAGTAGTGCTGATCATAACACTTCTATTAAAATGCTTAAAGAAGTTATTTTTCCTAGGTTTGGAGTCCCTAGATATTTAATGACTGATGGTGGTTCAGATTTTATTCATGGTGCTTTCCGTAAAATGCTTGCTAAATATGACGTCAATCACAAAATTGCATCTCCGTATCGCCCACAGTCTAGTGGTCAAGTACAATTGAGTAATAGAGAACTCAAATTAATTTTGCAAAAGACTGTTAATAGGTTTAGAAAGAATTGGTCCAAGAAACTTGATGATGCATTATGGGCCTATAGAACTGCATATAAAAATCCTATGGGTATGTCTCCGTATAAAATGGTATAAGGAAAAGCATGTCCCTTACCTCTCGAACTAGAAGATAAGGCATATTGGGCTATTAAAGAGCCCAACTATGATTTCAAACTTGCCGGTGAAAAGAGGTTATTTGATATTAGCTCACTTGATGAATGGATAACCCAAGCTTATGAAAATGCCAAGTTGTTTAAAGAAAAGGTTAAAATATGGCATGAAAAAAGGATACAAAAGCGTGAGTTTAATGTAGGTGATTATGTATTGCTATACAACTCTCGTTTAAGATTTTTTGCAGGGAAACTTCTCTCTAAATGGGACGGCCCCTATGTTATCGAGGAGGTCTATCGTTCCGGTGCCATAAAAATCAACAACTTCGAAGGCACAAATCCGAAGGTGGTAGACAGTCAAAGAATCAAACATTATATCTCAGGTAATCCCATAAAATGCCACCAATATTATTGAAACCGTAACCCCGGAGGAATACATAAGGGACACTTTCCAGAACGTTTTAGACTCCGAAAAGGAATAGGTATGTGGTACGGTAAGTAAACCGACTCCAAAACAATTTTTAAGGCAATATTTCTCCGTTTTGGAATATTTAGAAAAATAGAAAATTAAGTAGCAGTCCGGGAAGGACACAATGGCCCCACGAGGGTGGAGGGAGCGCCCCCTACCTCGTGTGCCTTCCGGACTCCGTTTTCTTGCACGGTACGTATTTTGGTCGATAAAAATTCATTATATATTCTCCCGAAGGTTTTGACTCCCGTATCACGCAAAAATCCTCTATTTTTGTTTTGAGCTGTTGCTGCTGCAGATTAGAGCAAGATGTCTTCTCAAGAGTCAGTCGGGGAGAGCCGAGTATCTAATCCGGCACCGGAACCAACGGCAAACAGTGACCCTGACCACTTTGGGCCAGCAACGGAGGAAGAGATGGAGGCTGACCTAATGAGGGTAGATGCCATGGAGGATCAAGAAGTCAACTCTCGCTTCCGAGCTGGATTCACAATGGGACAACTGCAGAGCTCAGCTATTCCAAACTCGGTTATCCCTTCCAATGTTAGATTTCTTTCTTATGAGAATATGAAAAAGAGTGTCACTTGTTCTACCGCAGCTATGCAGCACCCTTGGGTGCAGGGAGCTTTGGCTGCTACAGGAAAACTCCGGAAGGAAATAATGGAGCTCAAGCAGCAAGTCAACAAGCTTGAGGAGGAGAATCGTATTTTGAAGGGCATCATCGCCAAAAACATCACATCACCGTCCCCGAAAAGAGAGACATAATCACATGGGTATGGGCACTCCCCTTGGCAACTGCCAAGCTTGGGGGAGGTGCCCTGGTATCGTATCACAACCATCACTTTTATATTTACCATTTTCCTTAGTTCGATCTTATTAGTAGTATCTTGATCTAGTAGAATAAAAGTTCTTAGTGTGATCTAGTTGTGAGTTTTGCTTTATTATCCTTCTATGTAATCGAGTCCGTAAGCTATATAATAAAGACTAGTGTTGAGTCAAGGGCTTGATTATTTTGCCATGATCCTAAGTGAATAAAAGAAAAGAGAAAGAAATAAAAAGAAACAAAGAGATCATATGGATCTCATGGAGAGTAATGAGCTCACATAGAAAAAGTATGATGAATAAAAGTTGTTCAGAGTTGACAAGCATAGTTTTGGTCATCGTTGCAATTAATAGGAAGTAATAAAGAAAGAGAGGTCTTCACATATAGATATACTATCTTGGACATCTTTTATGATTGTGAGCACTCATTAAAATATGACATGCTAAAGAGTTGACATTGACAAGGAAGACAACGTAATGGGTTATGTTTTCTTACATCTGAGATAAATTATATTGTCTTGGATCCTCCAACATGTTGAGCTTGCCTTTCCTCCTTATGCTAGCCAAATTCTCGGCACCAAGTAGAGATACTACTTGTGCTTCCAAATACCCTTAAACCAGTTTTACCATGAGAGTCCACCATATCTACCTATGGATTGAATAAGTGTCGGGACCCCGATCCTAAGTCACACCAATCTAGCATGTAACACATCATAACACTTTGCAGCCTCACGCACGGTATTCCCACGGGTGCCACCTTACCTGGCCCGGGACCGTTTGCGCCTTTTGGCTCACGTATATGATAGTGTCGATAGCATCCATATGACAAAGAACCCGGGCCGACATGGCTAGTCGTGAACCCAAAGCGGTGCTAACCTATGGGGACAGGCATACATGAATCACATCGAGCATGTCGGTCAACAGCATATGAATCCGGGCTGTAGCACTGGGCTAACAGGACTCTAGGGAACCCAGGCTATAGCAGGCTAGGCAGGACTCCGGAAGTCACCGCGTGACATTTCCCCGAAGGGACAGACACAGGAACGGAGTGAAACACATGCCGGCCAGTCAAGTGTCCTGAGCAGTAGTGCTGGGCTAGCAGGACTCCGGTGAACCGGGCTGTAGCGGACTACTATGGTTCAAGGAAGCACTGGACTACATTTCCCCATAAGAGAGGCTGCCAAGGATAAACAACCAGATTGTCGGATCCCACACATAGCAATACACGTTACACGTACGCATAACATGCAAGTATGTGCTGTACAACATGGCATCACAACATAACGCAAACTCATATACATAAAGTCCCAAAAGAGCCACATAGCATTAAGTACAAGCAAGGGTCACATGACCCATCATTCGGAGCATACAAGCAACAAGCGGAAGAATTACATGTCTAAGTACAGACAACTATAAATGAAAAAGGCTGAGGAGCCCGACTATCTACAACATCCGATCAAGATCATAGCTGAGGTACAAGCTACTTGTCGAAGTCCACGTAAACTAGTAAGACCGAAGTCTCCACTGCAAAAACATAAATAAAGCAACACGAGTACAAAGGTACTCAGCAAGACTTACATCAGATCCTATCATACATGCACTTGTATCAAGAAGGTAATGTGGAGTTTAGTTGCAGCAAGCCAGCTTTGACTCAGTGGCTATCCTGTACTACAACTGCTGGTAACTCTTTTGAGGTGGCGCACACGAGTCCACTAATCACCACGTCAATACACAACTATGGATTCATTCCCGTCTTCCTACGAGAAGGCCATCCATAGCACTCACACTTGTCTTGAGCATTTTAGAGTATCCACTTCAAGTTGTCTATGTACCACGTAAGCATCCAAGAAGTCCGTAACCGAGGACACGTCTATTCGAATAGATCATGATAACCCTGCAGGGGTGTACTTCTTCACACACGCTCTCACCACTTATCACCATGTACATGTCATGTACCTCGGCAACCTTCAAGCGGAAGCCTGGCAAGGGTGTCGCCCATGACCTGACTAACCACACAGGACTCTAGTCCAGGTTTATCGCCTATTCGGGTTCCATCCGCAAGGAGATCTGGCCGGTGTTTTGCTCACGGCCCCAAATGATGTGTGCAGGGTTCCCAAGCCCACCTCGCCGGATGGATCTACGCTTGGTACACCATGCCACTTGTGCCTAGTCTGTCCCAAGCCCACCTGGCCGGGTGCCACTTGGTAGACTACTAACACTACCTATAAACACCAGAAACTAATTGCAACTCCTGGACAAAGATCAAGTTGGTTAATAAGTCGAGAGAGCTTGGAGTGCCCGGAGCCCAATGTGTGGTAGTAGCTAGTCATTGGACAACATACACAGAACTCAGTGCTTAAGGACGGTTCCAGTGAGACAACCCACCATGTACTCCTACATGGCCTCTCACCGCTACGTTTACCAAATCGTGTTCACACGCTTAACTCTCAGCACCAGAACATATCGTACCACTCTAATTCATTCCCGATGAATCAGACCTGACACAACTCTAAGCAATAGCAGGCATGGCATGGCAAGAACACAACATGGCTCAATCAACTCCTACACATGCTAGTGGGCTTTAACTATTTACTGTGGCAATGACAGGTCATGTAGAGGAATGGGTTCGACTACCGCAGCATAAAGTAGCAGTTGAATCGTTGTTGTCCTAATGCAATAATGAGAGCAGGAGCGAGAGAGTAGGATTGTATCGGAATAAACAAGGGGGTTTGCTTGCCTGGTAGATCAACAGGGGGGCACTGCTCCACTGATAGGTACTCTCGAACACTTTGCGGAGCAGGACCTATCGAGAAGGAACGGTGTCGGAAATCAAACACAAGCATATGCAACATTATGATGCATGAACATGGCATGAGTATGTGATGTTGTTTGAGCTAATGCAACTAGCATTCATTTGGTTAAAGTCCATTTGAACTAAAGATTCAAATGCACCTTTAACATAAGCTCTTAGATATGCCATAAGTGTGTTTTCATATATACAACATGTATAGATGGTTTGTCATGCATGAAAATGGTACAGATGGATAGATTGAATTTTTCTGATAATTTTTCATATATAAATTATTTCAATTTGAGCTACGGTTGAATTTCTATGAATTTTTGAAGTTTATATCATTTTCTGGAATTTCCAGATTTATTTTAATACCAGAAAATGATATATTGCGTCAGCATGACGGCAGCATTGCGTCAGCAGGTCAAAGGAGCTATCCGAGTCAAACCTGACGTGTGGGATCCACACGTCAGTGACTCAGTTAGTTAACAGGGGGTTTATTTAGCCTAATTAGGATTAGTGGGCGCCGGGCCCACTGGTCAGTGACTAACTAGGTAACTAACCTAGGTTAATTGGTGTTAATCTAATACTAACTAAATGTCAGCGGGGGTGGCCCACGTGTCAGTGACACAAGGGGGGTCAAACTGGGCCCACCCAGTCAACGGTCAGAGGGGTCAAAGCCACCAGCGGCTTGACGCCGGCGAGCCAGACGCGGCGGAGGGCCTCGGATTTCGCCCTCCGGCGACCATTTGGACGGCGGAGACCACTAGCGAGGAGCCAGCGCTCGTCCGCGTCATCTAGAGCAAGTGGGAGAGGCTGGGACGGCCGGAGCTCGCCGGAGCAGAGCTCGGGGCGGCGGCCGGAGCACGGGCTTCAAGCGGAAGTGGCTGTCGGGCACGGGGAGGCCACCCGAGGGGCTCTGCGGCACCCTCGTGGCACCAGGAGCACGGTGACGTGCTCGGTTGCGGCTGGCTCGGCCCCTGGCCACGGTGGCGCCATGGCCGGCGGCGAGGTGCTACGGCTTCGGTCAAAACGGCGGCTGCGGTGATCGAGAAGCAAGGGGAAGAGGGGCAAACGACGATGGAGCTCACAGCGTTCGCAGAGGGCGTCGAAGCAGGCTCGGGGAAGCGTTGGTTGCCGCGAATTCGACGGCGGCGATCCACGGCGGCCGAGGCCGAAGACGAGCGCGATGAGGACGCTACGGTGCGTCCCGGCTTGCCTGGGTCGGTGGAGAAGACAAGGACAACGTTGCAGAGCTCATAGACACGTCAGAGGGACGAGGCGGAGACGGTGGCCACGGCAGCAGCGATCGGCGGCGACGAGCTCGCTCGGATGCGAGGAAAGGGAGAGATCCAGGGGAGGAGGGAGAGCGAGAGAGAGTGCGAGAGGTCCGGGGGAAGTGCCTGGCGTCGTCGGGGGCCTCCAGCAGCGAGCGGGGAAGAAGGAGGTGGCCGGCGCGTGCTCACGCACGTCGGCACACGCGCGCCGTCCTCCTGGCAGGAGGTAGGCGACGACTGGCGTCGCCAGTCGGCTGGGCCGGCTAGAGGAGCTGGGCCGCCAGCTGGGCTGCCAGTCAAGTAAGGCCAGGTGAGCTTTCTCCATTTTGTTTTCTTTTCTATTTTCTGACCTTTGTATTTAATAAAAATACTAAATCAAGTTATTTTCTTCTGAAAATTTTTGCAGGGGCCTAAAGGATTATTCCAAAGCCCCTCAGCAAAATTCAGAATTATTGGACAATATTTTATATATATATAAATATTTATCCAACGCAAATAATTACTGGATTAATTCCAAATGGCCAAAATAAATATTTATGAGCTCCTAAAAATATTGGTTTGAAATTTTACCTCTGCCCAATATTTTCAGAGAGAGACATGAACATTTTCTTGGACCCTTTTGGAGCAATTTTTATCTGGGTCATTTCCAGAAATGATTTCTGAGGGTTTTACAAATCCCCATTTCAAATTTAAATGAAATTTAAAGGTGATGCACACATGACTAGCTAGCCTAGGTCATACCAGAACTAGGGATGTGACAATAAGATCCTTCAAGTAAGTTGGCGTCGGTGCAAAGCAATAAAAATTGCTCTCTAAATATGTATGATAGATTGGTGTGGGAGAAATAAGCTTTATACGATCTTGGTGATGTGGAAGTAATAAAAGCGATGGACTGCATAATAAAGGTTCATATCACAAGGGGCAATATAAAGTGACGTTCTTTCGCATTAATATTTTGTGCATCCAACCATAAAAGCGCATGACAACCTCTGCTTCCCTCTGCGAAGGGCCTATCTTTTACTTTTATCTCCTACCTTGCATAAGAGTCATGGTGATTTTCACCCTTCCTTTTTACACTTTATCCTTTGGCAAGCACAGTATGTTGGAAAGATCCTGGTAAATATGGCTAATTGGATGTGAGTTTTCATGAACTATTACTGTTGACATTACCCTTGAGGTAAAACGTTGGGAAGCAAAACTATAAGCACCTATCTTCTCTATGTCCGATTAAAACTCCATACCCATAAGTATTGCGTGAGTGTCAGCAATTGTGAAATATTATATGATAGTTGAGTATGTGGACTTACTGAGAAGCTCTTATACATTGACTCTTTCCTATGTTATGATATATTGCAATTGCTTCAATGACTGAGATTGTAGTTTGTTAGTTTTCGATGAAGTTTACGATTCACTCTTGATATTGTGATTGAATTATTACTCTAGCATAAGATATCATATGACAAGAATTATATAAGTTGCTGTTCTAAGAATGATCATGATGCCTTCATGTCCGTATTTTATTTTTATCGACACCTTCATCTCTAAACATGTGGACATATTTTTCGATTTCGGCTTCTCGCTTGAGGACAAGCGAGGTCTAAGCTTGGGGGAGTTGATACGTCCATTTTGCATCATGCTTTTATATTGATATTTATTGCATTATGGGTTGTTATTTCACATTATGTCACAATACTTATGGCTATTCTCTCTTATTTTACAAGGTTTACATAAGGAGGGAGAATGCCGGCAGTTGGAATTCTGGGCTGGAAAAGGAGCAAATATTAGAGACCTATTCTGCACAACTCCAAAAGTCCTGAAACTCCATGGAACACCTTATAATAAGTAATGAAAATCCTCGCCAAAGATGAAGACCATGGGGCCCACACCCTGCTCACAAGGGTGGGGAGCGCCCCCCGCCCCTAGGGCGCGCCCCCTACCTTGTGGGCCCCCTGGTGGCTCTCCGATGACCATCTTCTCCTATATGAAGTCTTTCGTCGAGAAAAAAAATAGGAAGCAACCTTTCGGGACGAAACTCCGCCGCCACGAGGCAGAACCTTGGCGGATCCATTCTAGAGCTCCGGCAGAGCTGTTCTGCCGGGGAAACTTCCCTCCCGGAGGGGGAAATCATCGCCATCGTCATCACCAATGCTCCTCTCATCGGGAGAGGGCAATCTCCATCAAAATCTTCATCAACACCATCTCATCTCAAAACCCTAGTTCATCTCTTATATCCGATTCTTGTCTTCAAGTCCGGGATTGGTGCTAGTAGGTTGCTAGTAGTGTTAATTACTCCTTGTAGTTGATGCTAGTTGGTTTAATTGGTGGAACATCATATGTTCAGATCCTATATGCATATTAATACTCCTCTGATTATGAACATGTTTATCCTTTGTGAGTAGTCACGTTTGTTCCTGAGGACAAGGGAGAAGTACTGCTATTAGTAGTCCTGTGAATTTGGTATTCGTTCGATATTTTGATAAGATGTATGTTGTCTAGCCTCTATTGGTGTTATGTGAACGTCGACTACATAACACTTCACCATTATTTGGGCATAGGGGAAGTCATTGGGAAGTAATAAGTAGATGATGGGTTGCTAGAGTGACAGAAGCTTAAACCCTAGTTTATGCGTTGCTTCGTAAGGGGCTGATTTGGATCCATATGTTTCATGCTATGGTTAGGTTTACCTTAATACTTTTGTTGTAGTTGCGGATGCTTGCACTAGAGGTTAATCATAAGTGGGATGCTTGTTCAAGTAAGAACAACACCCAAACATCGGTCCACCCACATATCAAATTATCAAAGTACCAAACACGAATCATATGAATGTGATGAAAACTAGCTTGAAGATATCCCATCTGTCCTCGGGAGTGCTTTTCCTTATATACGAGTTTGCCCAGGCTTGTCCTTTGCTACAAAAAGGATTGGGCCACCTTTCTGCACTTTATTTACTTTTGTTACTTGTTGCTTGTAACAAATTATCTCATCACAAAACTATCTGTTACCACTTATTTCAGTACTTGTAGAGAATACCTTGCTGAAAACCGTTTCTCATTTCCTTCTGCTCCTCGTTGGGTTCGACACTCTTACTTATCAAAAGAACTACGATAGAACCCATATACTTGTGGGTCATCATGAGACGTTAAGGAAAATGAAGAAATGTAGTTCAAATTGTGATGTGATATCATAGACAGTACCTTACGCTGCAGCCGAGACCAATATGTAACAAGATTATTCTAGTCACCGTCGGATAAATGTAGCACCGGAGACTTGAAAGAAATTTCGTTTACAGGCTTGGCATCGAAGTGCGCTTGCCTCAGGTAGGAATGATACTTCATCAACGATTGCTTGAAAAGCGCAACCAACCCTTGCTCGTCTTCACAATCCAGTTTGGTCCTCGGCTATTTAAAAGAATGAAATCTTGTGTCTTCTGTGAGTAGAAACATATGTAGTAATGACCATGAATAACTTTATTACATTACTAACGCGTAAATTGCGGAGGAAGACTGGAAATTTTTCTGTGTCTGGGGTATAATCTTTCCATGAAGGAAAGATGCGCACAAAGTTCCTGACAACAATATATGCTTCGTCTTCTAAATTGGGAAGAAATGAAACAGGGGTCCTATTTGCTGCAATTGGGGCTCTCTCTGGTTCGAAAAGGGATTTGGCAACTGGATTTCGTCTACTGTTTGCTGGAATGAGGGTTTTGCATCGTAGAGGTGGTGCTATGTCAACTGGCATAATCATATTGTTTGCGGTAGCTGGGGTCTGCTGAGTTTGGGCATCAGAAATGACCAGTTTAGTAGGGCTAGAGTCTGCTAGAGTTGGGGTGTTTTGTGGGTCAGGTGATATTGCAACTACACCTAATGGGCTATTTGATTTATCAGGTGCCACTACCTTTTCCAAATACTTTGCTTGTGCTCCTCCACGATCAGCAATCACCCTCTTCCTTTTGAATGTCTGGTACACAAGAACAACATTTGAATGGATAAATATGGTATGATGACAGATGGAATATGTACTGAAAATGGATAGGCAGGGCGTATTCACATACATGATGTGAAACTAAGCTAATGGCAGTTCAACAAAGTAGAAGCAATGCAAAGCATCAGTTGCAAGATATGTGCGACCAATATAACCTTGGAAAGTTAGAGCAAGCACCTTGATGGGTGAATAAGATAGGTCATCTTCCTCTGACTCCTTTACTAGGGAGCTGCATTGACTTAGGTGTCCCTCTAGCTCAGAATCATAGTTAGGATCATATTCTAAGCATGAATCTGTAGGTGGAGAGCATTTGCATTGCATTGCATCAAGACTTGATTTCAGTCCCTTAATGCCAAGTTTGACAGTGATGGCATTGTTCTGCTTTATTCTTTTCATGCGCACAAGCTCATAATCATTATGGTGCTGTTCAGAATCTGAGATTCATGAAAACATAAAAAGTAGTCAGATTATCTATGGAATGCATTGCGGATTCAACTCGAAGAGTGTCTACCTATAAACCCATGCATATGAAATTCTTATTTGAACAAATAAACTAAGGAATTATGAGTGGCATAATGTTTAGCTTCAAGGGTGGAGTGTTGGTAGTGCGACGCAAAGCAAGTAGGTAGATTGTATTCCATGTAAAAGATCGAAGCCTATGTAAAAGCTGGAAATGACACTTTCTTTCTATACAATGCAGTGTTCGTTGCCCACACATGATGGAAGAGATCACATAGAGAAATACCATTCACTGATGTATATGATTCCAGTATTTAGAAACCGGGTGGTCCACCCGAAAATAATATTGACAACAAATATGACAAGGCAAGCATAGATGTAGTGAATCAATCATTTACTTGTGAGATTACTAGGACAAGTATGCAGAATTGTAACTGCAGTAAGACACCATCCAAAATCCTCCTAGAGTCATGCCATCCGGGGACGGCAAGTCGCCGGTGAGGCAGACGACTGGGGGCTAGTAGAGATCAGAAGCGTGCAGCAGAACAGAGGGGAATCAGGGCCTGGGATGACCCAAAATCCCAGGGTGGGCTGGCCCACAGTGGGCACCCTATAGAGATACACACTCGAGCAGCGAACATGCATTTTCGAAACTAATTTAGGAACATTTAGCTGACCAGTTAAATGGGAACATACACACTCGTATTTGAACAACGAAGCTTGTTTAGCTTGATGGGTGGAGCAGTGCTATTATGACACGAAGCACGTATTCTGATCTTATAGTGATCATAAAAGGGGAAAACTATAAGCATATTTTTTTTTAGCAAAAGAGGGTTTCCCCTCCGATTTCTATGAAAGAAACCACCACGGAACCAACATGATCAATTAAACCGTAATATGACTGTGCCATGGCAGATTTGAAGCTGCAAACCGGAGATATGATATTTAGCAACCATTGTTTGCTTCAAAATAAGAACTAAATTCTAAGAGCTGAAAAGAAAGTAGAGTAACCAAGTTAAGATCTATTTTCTGGTTGAGATCAAAAGGTTGAGGAGATATGAAGTACCACCTCTCTTGCAGCACCATGTAGGCATCGGGGGGGTTTGATGGCTGTCGGTGGCGTTGAAGCAGATCTGCGACGGTAGATGGGTGCATCGGGAGATAAGTCCCATTGCGGTGGAAGAGAAGGTCATGTCAGCGGCCCCGACAAAGAGGACGACGACGCCGATGAAGCGGGAGGACGTGATGCAAGGTGCTTGGTCCGTCTCCGTGGATGAGAAACGTCCATCTCTAGCAGTGGACAACACGGTCTTGGTAGGCGCTCCGGCATGGTGGAGGACGGTGGCGATGGATGTGGTGGAGGACGGGGGCGATGGATGGGATGCCGGATGAAGGCTGGTGTGGGGATGGTGTTCTAGCGCGGACGGTGTATTAATGGGAAAATGGAGGGAGAGGTACGTGGAACCATGTTTTTGGGACACGCCTGTCTAAATTATGTGAAAGTTACAAACTTAGCCCCCGTTTAAAATTTGGGCGTCTCGTCGGTTGGGGATACGACGGTAATCTCGCATCTCGCCAATATTTTCCCAGAGTGATTTCGGGCGAGGAGAGGGTGGTTGGCGCCCATGGTTGGCGCCCACGGTGTATGAACGGGGCTGACAGGTAGGGCAGTTGTGTCATGCCTGAGTGAAGTTACAAACCTGCCCCTATTGAAAATATTTTCCTACATTGATTTCGGCCAAGTCGAGTTTGTTTTGCCGCCCACCGAGTATGAATGGGGAAATGGTGAGAGAAACAGAGGTCTTTCGGACAAGCTTGAATCAAATGTGTTTTGCCACCCATGTTTGGCGCCCACCATGTAGGAATGGGCTTAGAGGCGGTCGTGTCATGTCTAATTGAAGTTACTAACCTACCCCTATTTAGAGCAGTAGAAATCGGGCCGATGGATTGTCCGTGTAATGGGTAGACAGTAATTTCCATCTCCCAAACAGTTGGCTTCGGCAGCCGACGTGGGAGTGGATATTTTGCCGCTTCTTTCGAATTTTGGGACAATAAGCATCCACGTTTACCCTAGCAACTAAATTCAAATCCATTTTGTATTCGTATACAAATCTTCATAAATCAATTAATACAGACTTGTGCTCGAATAAAATTACAAACCATAAAACAAAAAACAAAACACAATTATTACATGATCTCTAAAACAAATGGTTTGATTGATTACATGAACAAAGAACACAAAGGTTATTCAATGTTGGAAAGAACATTTCACCTATGATTTACCAAGTGGGAATTTAATTTCCTTTTTTGCCTTCAGGACCTTAACAATGTGGTCAGTCTTAGCTTGCTTCTTTTGAAATCCACCAAATATTTAATAGTTGTCTTGAGTACTGCCTGTGATTGTGCCGTTTGCTTCCTCAACATGTCAACTTCATCTCTAAGTTCAGAAGCAGAATCTCTTTCTACCACTAGTTTAGCCTCTAGAGCATTAGCAGTTGGCAATTCATAATGCATGATTGGGCCGGTGCCACTGCTGTGGGATGATACAACGTCCATGGGGACCTCGCTCTTTGATCTTGGGCTAACCTGTTTTGCCATTAAAGTTCCGATTGGATTCAGAAAAGTTGAACTTAGCAAAACATCTCAAGTCTGAGTTATAAAAGCAAACCAGTTAAACAAACAAGGAATTAAAGAGTTTCAATTGGATGCTGAAAAGTAGTTATTAACATCATTGTAACCCGTTGTTGTAGCAGCAAAGCAGTTAAACAAACAAGTATCTATTTAAGTTCAGGCAAACAGGTAATTCTTAAATGTAAGTATCAAACACACAGATAGGCGCAGTCTATAATAGGATTGACAGGTTGTGGCATTATATAATCAGTAGCAAATTAAATTAAGCCAAGCAACGTAATTGAACTATTTTGCAATAAGTGGGTAACTAAAATTCCGAGAAGCAGGTAACTGAACTTACGCTAGTTCTTTGTACAATCACACTGCCACTTCATTTTCACTTACAAGGTTGTACGAAGGAGTCCATGGCATCAATTGCTTAGATACGCAGGCCCAATACCTCTTTCTTCCCACACTACATTGGTAAGTTGAATGGTTAATCTGGTAAGATGGTGCATCCTTGATATGTTATATGAGGACGTGTAGTCAGACTAGTTGTAGCCACACACATCACACTAGCTTTTACTGTATATTTCAAGCGATTACTTTTGGCATATCGAGATCTATGCAATCTACAATAGGATGAAAAGACTGGTGAACTCAGTTCATAGAAACAAGCAATTCAACCATTATGTAGGTAAATCAAAAGCGCCACTGGAATATTTTTCACTACCCCAATCATACACGCAAAAATGGGCGACGCCACCATTGGGGCTGGTATGGGCGGCCGCCTCGGGTGGCTGGAAAGTGTGCACCTAGTTTGAGTCGTCCAGGTTGGCCCAAGATAGTTTTGTTCGTCCCAACGCACAAGCAGGCAATGCAAATAGTGAAGAAAAATGTTTGAATTTGGATGGGCCAATAACATAAGTGCAAGGCAGGCCCTATAGCAGGCTCGCGGCCCAAACAAGTGCATCCCATATCGATCGACAGCAGGAAAAATTCCAATTCATTTGCTCCATCCTCCAGTCTGGTTTGCTCCTAACCTAGCCGCCGCTGGATAGACCGACATGGCACTTCCTCGAGCCCTCGTTGGAGGGAGGTCGCCGGTCTTCAAGCGAATGGAAGGACAAGAAGATGAAGATCCAACCCTGATTGTAGCCTACGTGGGAGGTAGCGGCGGCAGCACGGGCATGGGATCGAGCTTGCGCAAACGGACAGTCGCAGCTTGCAAGAGTAGCATCGCTACGAGTAGGTACATCACATCCCTTATTATATCTAATTCAACTCTTCATTTTCTGGCCAATAGATAAACCTGACGGTGTTGTAAAACTGTTTGTATGTAGGGAATCTATGAGAAAATGAAACCAATTTCTACTTATTTTATAACTCCCCCAATCAATACTGAACTGACTGAATCTGATGTATCTAATCAAGTTTCCGGTGCAAACATCCAAGCTCATGTTGTTCTTGAGCCTGAAGTGTCTAATGAACAGACTGCTAATGAAGGATTTGATGCAAACATTTTACATGATCCTGGTGATGAACATATAGTGTCTAATGAGGGATATAATGCAAGCATTTTGCAAGCTCCCATTGAAGGATTTAGTGTCTAATGATGATCTGCTATGTTGAGAGAGACAGAGATTTGTATGCATTGATGACAAGCAAATTATAGTGCATTTTCATGGCTTGAGGAAACGTCGAGGACATCTACCAGAAAGTCCCCATATCATGACAACGTATCATAAATACTTTTCTAATCTGTTGTTTGAAACTATTGGCATACTTGTGCAGGATAGATATATTGATATGCAGTTTGCGCACTGGTTATAGGTGCAATTACACTTCGATATTTTCATCTAGAGAATGAATGATTCAAGCAGGTACAAACCATGTTTGTAGTCCTTGTACACCATGTTGCATTTTGTGTTTTTTGGTGCTTGCATCATTTAGTGTTTATAATCTGAACTACTTTGGATCATTAGCTGGTTTTCAAAGTGCATGTAGCTTCACATTTCTCAAGTTATGTTGATTTCCGGAGTGCAAGTGCCTTCGTATTTTTTAAGTTAAATGTTCGCCCCTGGTAACTTGAATTCGTGGATCTACCACTGCACACAAATCATACACGAATGCCAGTACGAGTTAAATGAAATGCAGGGACTTACACTAGCTCGTTGTACAGGCTCACTTCAGCTCTGCTTGAGCTTGGGATGTTCAGGCCTTGTGCTCCTTGCATCCCCCTCTACATTTTTGACAAGGCAAATGGTTGATCAAATAAGAGGAATCGACCTTGCGGTTGTACCGGAGGACAGATACTTACAAGGTTATACGGGTGTGCAGGATGTGTACCAGATCCCATAGCGCCGTCATGCTTCACTAAAAATTGATTTGCTTGTTTCAGATGATATCTCCAGAAGAAATAAGAGTTAAAGTCAGAGTTGCATAGGTGTGTAAGCTAAGAGAGCAGTGAAAGGATATCCAAACATTGTCAGAATAGTGCACAAGGGAGTGATGTGTGGATACCTAGTTCGGGCCGGCCTTTGGGCATGCTCGCCTAGCTAGAGTGCGGGTCACTTCAGAGGCATTGAGGATGATGCGCTGGCGTTGGCTTGCTATGCACGGATGAAGACCTTGAGTGGCAGCGGAGCACTACAATGCGGTGGACGAGACCGTTGGTGAAGCCCCAGCGGCCTTGGGGGCGGAGGTGCGACGATGTGCTTGGTGAAGTAGCCCCGGTGAGCTGGGAGACGGTGTCGGTGAAGCGCACCTGATGCGGTGGAAGTCGGTGTCTGTGAGGCACGTTGGTTGCGGCGACCGACATTGTCGGTGGACCACCCGGTGCGGTGGACGAGGGCGAGGATGAGGTAGCTCCGATGCGGTGGTGAAGCGCAATCATTGTCTTCGTCGTCGTCATCCGGCACAGAGGTGGGGAAAGAGACGAGACGAGGGGCAATTCGAACTTTGCTTGGGTTGGCGGCAAATTAGGGATTTGAGCAATCTGGGCGCGGAAGGGGACGGTGGAGAAGGGAGATTTTGTAGGGCTGGAATTGGGGCCGCCAGATATTTCAATCTGAAACATGGAAGTGTGAACTTATTTTGTCGTCGTCCTTTTTTTGGGGGGGGGGGGGGGGGGGGGGGGGGGGGGGGGGGGACGCAGCTTCGGTGCCTTAAAGGCACCTGCCTTTGGGTCACTGACATGTGGGCCAGCCACCTGTTGGGCCCACATGTCATAGACACAAAGGTAGGTGCCTTAAGGCACCGAAGCATCGTCCGGGTGGGTGGCTGGGTGCTAAGCCATCGTACGACACACGCGACCACCACGACACGACCCTAGTCTACCTGGTGCGCTTACATTTGAGAGGAGATTTGAGAATGCAAACGAATCTTCTTTCATTTGCAAATGAATCTGTATGTATTACCATGCCCATGTTTTCCTTGCAAATAATTAGTCATTCGAAACAAGATAGTATAAATTAATTAATGAGGAGTTATTTGAAAAAAAACAAAATGGTATCCACGATTTCCACGCTAACGTGGATTATAGTGTGTGCCACATAATTAGTTATTTGAATTAGAGTGTGTGTCACATAGCGATCTCCAATTCTAACGTGGATTTCGCATTTCACTACATCCACGCTACCTTTTTAATACAAATTCATATGTATATGATGAACACCATGGTAGTTAGAAAACTTTTGGATGGATTCAAACATATGACCTACAAAATAGCACAACAAATCGAGTCAATGTCAACTGAAACCTAGTATGGCACGAATTCGAAATAATTACCCATATGCATGGTCCTCAGTTCAAATCTTACAATGTACACCGAATTAAAAGATCGATATTAAGACTCGTACTATCTACATTCAAATGTAGTCCCCCCCCCACACACATGCTAGATACTTCCTGTATAGGTCAATCTTCCTCTCCTAACCACCTTAGGAAGCAATCGGTTTCCAAAAGACATTCATTCTTTCTCTCCATGTTTCGATCTCTAACTCTCTCAACTACACAACCCCCTTTTTCCAGTCTGTTACCAAATGTATTTAGCTCACACACCCGCCATTGCACCCCATGTCGAGCTCTCTCTCTCTCTCCCTCTCCCTCTCACCCTCTCACGCTAAATACATGCATTGCCTATCTAGCCCCCCGAACCTCTCGTGCGCATGCACGTACGTTGTCTATCTAGGTCACTCCCTCGAGATTGTCTCACTCTTTCTTCCACACGGCGGGCCACACTCGCTCAATCTCGCTCTCTTTATCTGTGTCTCGTTTAACCTCGTTTTCTTTCACACACAAATGGTATATCTCCCTGTTCAGGCCTCGATCGTCATACTCCATACTCTCTCATGTAGATTGTCTATCTAGGTCAGTCCATCCAAGCCGCCTCCACTCTTTCGACCTCATGGCGGGCCACGCTCGCTCAATCTCTCTCTCTCTCTCTCACTCTCTCTCTCTTTGTATGTCTCGATTGACCTCGCTCTTTCTCAGACAAAAATGATATATCACCATGTTTGAGCCCAATTCGACCTATTCACATTGTATACTCTCTCACGCACATTTTCTATCTAGGTCACTCTATCCAACCCGTCTCACTCTTTCGATCGCACGACGACCCTATGCAATCGATTGACCATGCTTCCTCCCACGTACAAAATATATCTACATGTCTGTGACTGGATCATCTCTCAAGCTCTATCTTACAGCCCTCACCCTTGCCAAAAGCTCAATCGGACAATATCTCTCCAGAGCATATATATCTATTCAATGAATGTCGGACCACACTCACTTTGTCTCTCTATCTATATGTCTCTCAATTGACCTCGCTTTCTCACGCCGTATCTTCCACACATTGAAGCTACCTCTCCATCCCTCACAAAGCCGGAGCTATTTACATTGCGAGGGGCACTCCAACCTTGGATTAATTTGTGTAGGCTTTTATTCCGGTCGGTTTAGATTATATTTTTGTAGCATTCGGCCCACAACTACTCCAAACACCGTCGCAACCCCCGCAACTCCCCTAGTTGATTTCCCTCTGGCTCGGTCATCGCTGTCTCGCACGTCCTTTCTCGCCTTCAACGTCACACCATGGTATTATTGCAAAAAACTTTGTTGTTCTCTTTAATTATTATAAATAAGCTACAAAACTACACGCCGATAGTCCACTTGGAATGGAACAAATTTTGACCCACAAATTAAAGTGCTACAAACTACACACCAAGGGCCCACATGTCATGAAACAAATTTGGACCCATATACAAATTAAAAAATAAAGGACGAGGATCAAACATGCGACCAGGGCCTTCAAGCCGCACGTCAATAGGCAACATACGTAGAACATCAATGTTTGTTGTACCTCCCTTTGTTCACATAATGTTTTTATATTACCACAACCTATTTAATGGATAACATGTCATATTATTTTTAGTACTATTCACCTTCACTTACTGGTGGGTTCCATGTGTGCTCTCTCTCCTGCCCTTCTGCGTTTAGACACACGAGCAAACATGAAGAACTCGTGAGCGATGTTGTCGTTGACCATATCTGGACGCGTTCACAAGTTATGGCATAAGTTTCACATACTAGCAGCACTAGTTAGTGTGTACGTGCAATGCACGTTAATTTGGAAGTATATTAAGTGCATGTGGATATTAAGTAGGATATTATTTGCGGGTTATTATGTGATTAGCACTATTTTTGGCATGAAACTAACTGCACGCTAAACATGTTGAGCGCTCGACATTGAAGCAGTCTAGGTCATTGGATGACAAGGAATACATGTGGCTTGATGATGTTTTATATTTAATTTGATATGGCTCTAGCAGAACATTCAATCTATCAAACCATAGATTTCGTTCAGTCTGACTCCGACTTTAAATTATACGAAGATCGATCTAAAATAAACAGAAATGATAAACGTTCGGATTTTAAGCATGGCAATCCGAATGTTTTTCATGGCAAATTTAGATTACGCGACGGCGGCAGGGGCGTCTTGCGGTGGGAAGCGGCTCCTCTGCCATGATCTGTGTGTCGTCGGGCCACTGACCGACAGCGACGGCGGCGCCTTGCGCCGTTGTTGGCGTACTCCTGGACGTTGGCCTAGCTTCAAGGAAGGCCAAAATGTTCTAGACTTTGGAGCGAGTCAACTGGTGGTAGGAGGCCGCTGGCGTTGGTGTAAGGAAGTGGTCGACGGTGGCCATCCATGCCGCTGAGGGGGGCACTGGCACCAGTGCAGGGACATGCGCTGTCAACGGCGCGGCAGAGACATTCGTGTGCACGGGCATCGGCACGGGCGCGCATGTTAGTGCACGCGGAGGCGCCTGCGCTGGCACGTGCATGGGCACAGGCACGGGCCTGCGCGTGAGTGCACACGCAGGCGCATGCGCTGGTTGGTACACGGGAGCGTGAAAGTCGGCGGGGACCTCGTGGAACCCCGTGGCATCAGGCTCGGCAACAATGTGCGGCTCCCAGCACATCAATGCCATGGGGATGGGCGCTGCCGCAGTCGGCGCGACGGGAGCCGGAACGGGAGTGGGGACAGGTGAGGCGTCTTCCCGCAAGGCCAGTTCAAGTTCTTCCCAAAGCGCCTTATGTTCTTGAGACTCCGGCTGGGTGTCTTCCTCAGGAAACTGGAAGACTAAGGGCAGATCATCGTGATGTGGCATGGCGTACGTTTAGGTCAAGCTGGTTGGAGGTAGACGACAGGAGAATCGGAGAGGAAGAGAGAATATTGTAGTGATACCGAGTAGTGCGGGGTTGATTTTAAACTGCAGCGCCGGCGACATTAAAAGTCAGAGCAGTTGGGACGAAGGTGGGCGGTGGAGCCTGGTCAAAGGGCTCGCCTCCCGGTGAACCTACACACCGGTCTGCTCACACGCCTCCCTGTCAGCCGGCGCATCGATCTACTCGCACGCCTCCTGTTGACTGACACGCTTGCTCGGATGGCACCTGCCGATGAGAAGCGGGACTCGTGGCATCACGTAAACACCCACGGTTTCAATAGTGAAAGCGTTCGCCTTAACGTGACAGGTCTTTGTTCCAAAATACCTTGGCTCTTCATTTGTGCAACTTTTCATAAGCAGCTTGTCTGAAATTGAAGTAAAAAATTACGAAGTAATATTTGTGCGATATCACGTGACCATGCTCAGTTTCAAGAATTTATGGTCACTTTTTGGATTTTCTGAAATTTAAGATCCAGGATTCGAAACAATATCATAACCTGCATCATGCAATAAATTTTCAAGCTATACATATGTCCTGTTGTATTTCTTAAGAAAGGATTTGGTCAAACATGTTGCTTAGTTAGACTTCAGACAAGTTATATATGCAGAGTAAAAGGATAATCCCTCCGTACCAGTGCATTGCCTGATATATTAAATCAAGTACTAGGCATGAACAAACGGGGTCAATTCTGTGCTCATCCTGGTGTAGTAGTAGTAGTAGTACTAGGCAATGTAGTTGACGGGTGACCTTGGTGAGTGGCGACCAAGGGAATTGAACCGTGCTTTGCACCTAGAACAACAAACACTGTGGCTGGTCGAGACGGAGCTAACCACACCTATCCTCCGTGCCACATTAGCATGATGAAGTTGTGTGGCTAGTGGGGTGTTTTCGACCGACCGGCTGGGTCCCGAGGTCGAACCATAGGTACTACGTCTGATACAGTATATTTTTACACACACATTTTTCCTCCGTGTTGAGACATGGAACACCCTACCGCGCGGTTTTGGGGTCCTCCCGGGTAGTGCATGCATATATTCTTCCTGACGTGGGATGCCCTACCGCGCGTTTTCACCGAAGCAAGTAAATGAGTTGTCAAATCACGAAAGACCACCTTTCCGGCCGATTACATCAGTGAAGCACGGTGGCTAGCTAGTTTGGCTAGTTCGACTGATTAGCTAGGCCGCCGCCACATTTGTTTTTTCACCCCTTTTTTATCTACTTGCCGGTAGGTAAATTTAAATATCCACCACGGCGTTGCTCTGGTGTTTTCTTGTGGCAGGATTTATAATTTTTTGATTGACGGGAGCAGGCGCAGCAGCAATTAGTCATGATGACTCCGCCTGTAAAACCCACTGCTCCCTATTGGGAGATGTCGTCGACTGGTGTTTTACCATGGTGAAAACCAAAATATTCCCCGCTCCTCGGTTGGCTCCCTCCGCCTTCACATTGATTGCATTGCGGTTCAGTCGTTTCGCCCCCTGCATCACCAACGTCGTGCGCCTCGAGAAGCAGAGGGACTTCGGTGGTGTTTAGGCGCCATCTGCATGGGCATGTCCATGTCTCCACGCAACATGACCGTTAGATCAAACTCAGACGGTGCAGATCAGTCACTGTAGCACAAAGCGTGTGGGTGTGTTTGGTTGCATTCTCATCTCAATATTGGTGTTTCCTCTTCGTGTATTTCTGTTAACATACTAGTGTGGACTCACGCACCCTTTATGCACTCTGCCAAACACACAAAAGTGTGTCGAGAAGGGAACTTTTGCTCCCATCCCATGCACCCTTCATACACCCTGCCTAACACTATTCGTGCTTCATATGGTTCATGCTTCGTGGAGTACTTTAGCACCGTACTCTCCATGCGCTGTAGACCTAGTTCTATTAACATTGATCTCACTGTTTATTCTTGACCGGACAGTCAAAAAGCGGTACTATGTTACTACATTACTGTTCATATAGTTGACATGCGCACAACATCATTTGTTTTCGTCATATCTTACTACACTAGCAACAACGTTATGTAGTACTGACATATGAACCACTGCACATGCCTAGTAGTAGGAGCATTGTGTATGTTCAAGTGGCTACCGTGTTTCGCACTCCTCCATCGTAAGAGTGGAAACGCTTGCTGTAATCATTTTTTGCATCATAAAAATAGTGGACACGCTCTACCATGAGGATCCTCCTCCAGCCATGCACTAAATTACTCACTTTTGTCGACCGGTGGGACAGCCAGCATTGGCGTCCACCAGCCATGCACTAAATTACTCCATAGTAGAGTGATGGTAGACTACCCCGATCAAAGCGCCGCAGTAATGCCCAATGCGTTGTCAAATCACAAAACCCCCTCCTCCCAGCAGTAAGTTGGATGAATGAAGCAACCATCATTTCACTCTTCTCTCTCAGCTTCCTCTCTACCAAACTCGCTTCTCCCTCATCTTGTTCCTCATTTCTTTCAAAAAACTCTGACCTGCTTCTACCATTGTTCTTCTCTCCCAAAGAAGGAAAGGTGAGCGCATCAATGGTGTTGATTCTGACCAAGGTCCTGTCTTGCAACCCCGAGACTGATCCTATAACTCCCTCTCTGTTCTTCTTTTGGGTTTGTGATTATGGTTTCTTTTATTTTATTTCTATTTAACAGTTTCTTGATGGACGCTGGAGCACCGGCCGAAATGATGTCTATGGCTCTGGCCAAAACCGTCGAGGCTCATGGTACGAAGAAGCGCAAGCACCCCGCCGAGACTTCCACAAACAAGCTCAAAGCCATCGCCCTGTCCAAGCCCCCCTCTCCGGGATCCCTCATTAAGCAAGTCCAGGTAATATATCTTCTTGACGATCTTTTTCTCGATCTTGATCGTGTTTTTTCATCTAACACACAGAACTAGTACTAGTAGTACAACTTTCTGGGTGATCTTGCATGTGATTTTTGTGTGCCAAATGACGGTTCTAAATTCCTCTTTTGACCAAAACATGCGAGAGGTTGACACTAATTTCTTATAGATTACTTTCAACTAATTCCTCTGTCCCAAATTTCTTGTCTTAGATTTGTCTAGATACGGATGTATCTAATACTAAAATATGACTTGATACATCCGTATATGGACAAATCTAAGACAAGAATTTTGGGATGGAGGGAGTACTTTATGAACATTAATGCTAACTTTGAAGAGGTTATATTTGACTCGGTAACTTGTGTTATGGGTATTGCAAGTAATCCCTCTGCTCTCATGCCTTTGAAGACATGTTCTAGTGTCTTTCTTCACTCATTTCTGTGTGTATATGTAGTCATATATGGAGGATAATATCGAAAATCATCTTATATTTATGAACGGAGGTAGTAATAAAATATGGTTTCTGTTTGAATTAGAACCAGGTCCGCGGTGGAGATGAAGTTCTCAAAGTCATGCCGTGTGAACTGGAAGACCCGAGGATGAGTTCTACTGCTAAACTATCCATCTATTGTGTCCTTGTCGCCACGTGTCCTGAACTAGTGTTTTCCTGTAGCATTGTTGTCAGGCGTGTTCTCGAGGCTGTACTTGACAACAACAATTTCCTGGTTCTGCCTTCGAGTACGAAGGGTGTGGTTCTTGTAAAGCTTGCCAACAATTCTGATGTGGCCTGTCTTCATCATCATGTTTAAGAGTGGAAAGACCACTCTGTCAGGTTCTCCAAGGTTGACGAGATGGTGATGGTGCATGTAGACATCTCTTACGAAGTCCATGGCCTAGTCAGTTTTGCAGGGTTCATCCCGTAGGTCGGTGGCAAGAAATAGTTTGTAGAGTTTAATTAGTGCAACTTTGCTTGTCTGTAGTAAGTATTATTGTTCAGTACTTGATTTGTGTTTGTGAACCCTGTATTGTTCATTAGTACTGCCGCTTTTGGTGTGTGGTCAGTCCTGAGAACGGACTATGTTAATGTTTGTCCACTCAATTCAGTCTGTATATTTTGAAGTATCCAGATCATCTTTTTTGTGAGGTCGGTTTGTCAATTATGGTTACACTCCAATATCTGTATGCATTGCAGGGTTTATCGCACATGCCTGGATTTCTAGTCCCATGGATGTTCGGTCCATACGATTTCACGACCTTTGGACGGTCCTGCTTGTGGTAGTAGGCGGGGCCCCTGCATGCCACCCGTAGTTGGACGATCAATCTTCTGTTTAGTACTTCCACATAGTGATTTCCTGGTAAGGATTCACTCGTGTCACATCATGTAAATCGTATTGATTTACTGTCTAAATCTTATTGATTTAATGTCATGTTTTCTTTCTTTTCCTGCAATTTTATGATGCAGGTCTCGCCATGTGATATTCATCATAGAATAAACCGTTTGGTTTGCTCTACGATGGCTATTTTTGCAGGTTTCACTTCTTAGGTCGTGTCAGTAATGAAGGCACTGTCCATCACTTATATTACTGGAAAAAATTGGATCATTCTATTGTCTGAGTACAAGCTGAATGCCTATGATGAACAACAGTTTGGTTTGACGAAAATGCCACAATTAGTCCTTCTCGCGTTTAAAAGAAATGAAGAAAAAATTGGATCACGGTCACAGAGCCTAGTCAAGTTAGAAAGCTGATCATAGCAGACTAGGCACGATCGCCGCTGTCTCGCACATCGGTACCACCTTCAACAACTGATCGAGCACTAGCAGTTGCTCTAGCACTGATAGCAGCAGCAGATCAGTCTGATCCAGCTGAGGATTGGGCACCAACCGCGTCAGCGGATCAGGCTGATCTACCGGAGGATCGGGCATCGACACTGGCACCTGCTCCGACACTGGCACCAGCTCTACAAGGAGCACCATCTCCGGCAGGAGCAGCGGCTTCGGCAACTACACCAACACTTGCACTTGCATCTGCTCCGGCCCGTGCAGCGGCAACCGAACAAGCAGTTGCACCGGCAACAGACTGGGCTGTAGTTCGCACTTCAAATACCAAAGTCCTTAGAAAAACCAACATGTCCACCTTCTTGGTAAGCATTGGCTGCCCAAGTGCTTCGTTCTTTTTTATTTTCATGTTGTTTCGCATGATTCACTGGGTTGATCTAACTGTTTGGGTATGTCTTCTTGTTTGCAAATAGAGAATTCCTAAAGCAATGAGCGAGTCGTTCAACAATCCGGGCGACAGCGGCCAAGTTTCTCTTACCATGCGCAGCCTTGGTGTGAATGAACATGCTCAATATACCGTAAGTACAAAGGATGGTTGCATGAGGATTGATGCTAAAGGATGGTCAAGGTTCAAATCTAAATCATATCTTGTGGTAGGGGATGATCTGAAAATTGAACTTTCTCGGCAAGGATAGCTGGTCCAAATCAACTTTGAAATTCTTCAGTAGTAGCACGCAACTGCCGAACTGATCTATCCTCTGAGAGATTTTGATGTAATAATCTGGCATGGTGAAACAGGTGTCCTGTGTGTATAAGTAATATGACATTATTATTTATCACATGGTATATCACTGATAGAATTGCAACTCTCATTGCTGGTTAGGAACTGTCATTCGATTTCATTCCATCAGCTGCCGTGCTTTATTCAATTTTGTGTATTCGCCTTGTGGCAGCATCTAAAACTAGCGCCGTACCGATCGCTTGGAATATGAAATGTGCTGAGGTAGAACACATGGGCCCCGAAACATGCAGGGTGGCCCTGTGGCCCAAAGTCCAGAACCATGTGCCTGTCTGAGTATTATATTCTAAGCTGAACCCACATAATGCCCGTGCGTTGCATGTAACATCAATATGCATTTGTATGAGTATTTTATCTTGTGAGAGAAAAGGATGAACGAGGGAAGGCCTTATTTGCAAATGTGGAGAGGTGTGTGGGTACCTTTTTGTAAAATTGCCATAGTTTCCTTCCTCTGTGAGATATAAATTGGACGACCTATATTGCAGGATGGCAGGCACACCATTATCACCAACTCGTCAATACTGTGTTAAAAACAACTCTGTCTTTTAAAATTATATATGCTATATATATTCCCCTTGATTTTTCGTATGTATAAAGTTGTGATATAAAAGATGCTACTTCTAACTAATATTTTCTTATAATTGGTGGCACGTGTCGGTTTTTTCAGAGTTAAGTAGGATGCTCGTTTGTTATTCTGTAACAACTCGGCTGTTACTGATGGCAGTGAAGTTGACTGGGACGACATCCAGAAGTTCCTACACTTTATTGATCGTCTTGAGGTCCTTGTGGGGCATTTCAATGGTGGAAGGCCGCGTGGGATATGTGTGCCACTGCTGCACTCGTTGAACATGTCCAACTGTGTTGAGAAACTTATGGTACGAGCTATTTTCTGTTATATATGTCGTTCATAACCTATTGCTTATACACAATTTTACAGATGTGATCTTCTTGAAATAGAAACTGCCCAATTCTATTGTTCCTATACAGATGCCTGACCATGGTCGGGTCAGACTTGCGCTTGGTCACAACATGATGTTTATGTCGACCTACTCCATTCCCCTTGGAGGTGAAAATATACTTATTCATCGGTGCTCTTAAATAATGAAGGCCCGTCCATCTTGGAGATTAGGACAGGAGATTATGTTCCTGGTTTTCCATGGCTCTAAAGCAAATATCCTGTTTATTGACCACATTGCGAGATGAACCCACTTTCAGAAGGTTGTGGATGCGCGGGGTGGAGCCTGGGCCTTGTCCTGGGGCTTGGCGGCCTCACCCTTGGTTAACTATAGGCAAATTAGCATTGTTCGAGGCGTGCTTTGTATGGTTGAACTTGTATTAGTACTCATACTGCTTTTATCTATGGTTGTTACGTGCCCCTGCTGGTTTTAGTTAAGGTTGTTAAGTACTCCTGCTTCTTTTATAGTCTGTCGTGTTTCTTCAGTCCTATCTTCCTCCAGCTGACAAAACCGAACCAGCACCGGCGGGGCCGCCTGCTTCTGCCTCACACGGATGGCCGCGCCTCAGCGCACGCATTGCCACCCCACCGTCTCCTAAATCGTTAACGCCGATGTCCGAGGCCTCGCCGTCGTCCTCCGCACGCTTTGGTGCACTCGCCGCGGCGCCACCCTCTCGCGTTGTCAACATGGTCAACAAACAACAGGAATCGGTAGAACTACGTGGAGAGGATGACAGTAGGGGCCCACCATTTCAGCGTATGGAAAAAATAAAATGCTTCCTCCTAGTGTTTTCCAGACATCTGGGACCCATGACATTGTGAGCGTATATAGTCAATAGACAAGAGAACAGCTCAAGATCGGCTGACACCTAGGACATAGCAGCTCGAGCAGTAATTTTTTTGTTATTGTTGAGACGGAGCAGGCTTTGAACTGGGTTGTGGCCCGTCTAGCCCAGGCTTATATTTTATGTTCACCATGTAACCAACCCAACTATTTTTTCGTTGTGAAAATGAGCCCAGTTTATTTTTTCTGAAGAATACCCAATCCATGCCTACTTATTTCTCTATGCCCTGATGGGCTGCAACTCTTTCAAGAGGCCTGCAAATCTTGAAAGTAATATGAAATGGGTTGTAATTATAAAAACAGATGACAAATTGACAATTACTTTATAATTTCTGAATTTTTTTCACATTTTTAGATTCCTATTTCACTCGGCATTAACCTAATTTAAATATATCTTCAAAGTACTTTAAATCTAGCTCAACATTTCGGTATTAAAAATAGTTTGGAACCCACAGAAATATGTGAAATTGGCCCTGGCCAACCAAAAAACGGACTACAATAAATTGCATAAGAAGTCACAATGAGCTATATAGAAATTATTAAAAAAAGAGGGAATGGTCTGACTTGTGGGCCTATTAAGTTGACGCGTATGCAAGATTTTTGTAGTTATTATATACATCAACAAACGATTCTAGCAGACGTAACCGTTGGATGTCAATCCAACGGCCGTCGTGTTTCTTCAATCTCTGATCTTCTTGCTCCAGCCGCCAAATCCAGCGCCGGCGGGACCGCCTGCTCCCGCCTCCCGTGGCCGGCTGTGCTGCCGGGTAGGCCTCACCGCCCCTACTACACCCACCACTGGCCAGGGCATCCCTCTACTCACCCACACCCCCTATTATTCTGCGGCGACGGCAGCCTCACACCGCAGCCGAACCAGTGAACCCTCGTACTCCTCTCCGCGTGGGCATCCACTGTCGCGTCTTCCCCGACTCCGCGTCATCCCCTTCCTAGGCCTCAACGTCGTCCACCACCTTGGTGCTCTCGGCGCGGCGTGGTCAACGTGGTTAAGGAACGACTTCCATCAAAAGAGTACTGTACGTGGAGAGGCTGACAGCTGGGTCCATGGCGGCCACAAGGAAATGCCTCCTTATTATGTGCAAAATAATTATTCCTCCACCTGACCGTAGGGACCCACCGGACGGACCATCATATTTGGCGAAAAAACCGTTTCCCCCTGACTGCTGGGACCCACCAGCTACATCTTCGCACGCAAGGAAGTGCCTGACAGTCGGGACCCAGCTGGTCGAAGCGTATGTAGCGTTGTCATTCTAGTCGCGAACGTGTACATACATACTGGTCAATGTAGACTCGCAGGTGTTGTAGTAAAGGTGTGCACGTAGCATGTACACATACATAAAGCAGCCAAGGTGCAAGAAAGATAATACGGCCACGTACGTACATACGGGCAGGGTCTCGAACGCCTACTCGTGCATACGTACGGCCAGGGCTCGTGTACATGGATGGGTCGGAACGGAGAAACTGCGTTGTCGTCGTGTTCATGGGGAGGCAACAGAATGCGTCATGTTCATCAGGAGGCAACGGAATGCGTGGGAGCCAACCAGCTTGGATGGAACAGCCGATGGAAACAAGGCCTGGTGTACCGCACAATGGAGGAACGGCCATGTGTTGGACCAGCCATGTTCAAAACAGGATCCTGTTCATCGGGAGGGGTCTGGCATACCGCAAAACGGAGGAAACGGACCACCTACGGTCGAAACGGGGTCCTGTTGATCGGGAGGGGTGTGGCATACCGCAAGACGGGACTCCACGGGATATTGTTCATCTCCACCGTCGACCCCCTCCAGCCTCCACGGGCAACTGTTCATCCACCATCGACCTCCTCCAGCCTCCACCTGTGACTGTTCATCCACGGGCTCCTGTTCATTCAGCCACCACCGCACGCTACTCCACCGGCTACTGTTCAACCGGCCCTCTCCATGGGCTCCTGTTCAACCACCCCTCCACAGGCTACTGTTCTTCCAGTTCCCCACCATCTACTATTCATCCAGCCCTCCACGGGGTCCTGTTCATCCAGCCCCAACCGGCTCGATTGATAGGCAACACCACGGGGTCTTTTTCATCCATAGGCAACACCATGGGGTCCTGTTCATCCACCCCCACCAGGAACTGTTCATCCAAACCCCCCAGCAACGCTCAATGTTCATCCAAAGTAAGCCTCGACCGGCTTCAGTTAGCAGCAGTTCTCGGTGTCAAAACCGGCGGATCTCGTGTAGGGGGTCCCGAACTGTGCGTCTAAGGCAGTTGGTAACAGGAGGCGTGGGACACAATGTTTACCCATGTTCGGGCTCTCTCAATGGAGGTAATACCCTACTTCCTGCTTGATTGATCTTGATGATATGAGTATTACAAGAGTTGATCTACCACGAGATCGAAGAGGCTAAACCCTAGAAGCTAGCCTATGGTCTGATTGTTGTTGTCCTACGGACTAAAACCCTCCGGTTTATATAGACACCGGAGGGGCTAGGGTTACACAGAGTGGGTTACAAGGGAGGAGATCTACATATCCGAATCGTTAAGCTTGCCTTCCACGCAAAGGAGAGTCCCATCCGGACATGGGAGGAAGTCTTCAATCTTGTATCTTCATAGTCCAACAGTCCGGCCAAAGTATATAGTCCGGCTATCTGAGGACCCCCTAATCCAGGACTCCCTCAGTAGCCCCCTTACCAGGCTTCAATGACGATGAGTCCGACACACAGATTGTCTTCGGCATTGCAAGGCGGGTTCTCCTCCAAATCTTGAGTACCTGTCATAACGAGTTGTGTCCGGCCTCCCATGAATGTTGCACTCATCGGCTTTTGTGCCGTAATAATGGCTATCTTCCATGTGTCGAGCGAATGCGAGAGATCGGGGTGTTTTTACATTTACCACTCTAACCAGGTAGGTGAATTGTCTATTTAGATAGTTGGGGATCTTCAGATCTAGATCACACCACCTTCCCACAACGAGTATCCATCAGAGCGTGCCCGGAAAAATCCATCCCATCATGGCCGGCCACCGCAACTCCTCCTCTCGTCCCCGTAGCCCTAAGCCAGGTAGTTGGGAGAAGTGTTCTGTTCCCCATAGCCAACTAGTAGAGTTGCAGACCTAGGGGTTTCTCCTCGTGCATACATGGTCCCCGTCCGAGCCGGACTAGCCACTTATAATGGCGAGGAGCAAGCGGAAAGCTTTCCCAACCCATCCATGGGGGAGCGGGTATGCCTCGTCCCTTATTTATTGAGGGGACTCGGATTTCCAATCCATCCATTCCTCCGCGGGCCCCTGGAGGTCTATGGCCTCCAGCTGCATAACTTTACTGCGCCTCCATATTACACATCGCAGTCTGCGTTGCCCTTTGCGAACTGTTTCTGGGCTGCAAAGCTTGCTTCGAGCTATGGCAGAGGCTATTCTGCCTCATGCCCCATACATAGAAGGGGTCAATATTTCAAGTGGGCGGAGCCAAAATATGGCGCATCGCCGGGACCGGATACCTGTCTGGTACTCCGAAGAAGACATCCGAAGACTGGCCTTCGTAGTGGTTTTATATGGAGGACGTTCCTCTCCCGGACCCTATTCGGATGGGCCTTCCTGAGTTCAACAATGCCCCTTTGAAGAAACGCCGTAGCTGGTGCCCTCGGAGCCCCCAGGAGGAAGAAAACAGGGAGGTCATTTACCTTATGAGCCGGATAAATAAACTGGCCAAATCAGGACTAACAATAATCGATGTTATGTCAATATGTATAACGCGGGGGGTGCAGCCACTTCAATATCGGGGACAACCCATGTGGCACTTCAATGGAGAAGACGATGCCACCCGCTGCGGGCGTAAAGGTTCGGACTCCACCGCCGCTCTAGCGAAAATACTGTCCGATTTATATAAGGGAGAGGAAGAGGAGTTCATTCGTATTAAGCCACGGGATGGATTCTCCATGTACATCCCCCAAACTGGGTGAGCTGCTACTTTTTACTCCAAACCTTCCCGCTATTTTTTTCATAAATATTTACCTTGCTATTTCATAGCAGGAACTATGAAAAGCAGTGAGGGAGATTTACAGCCCGTCTCCACAGCCAGAGGACCCTGACCGGGCCCTCGATCCCGGACTCGAAGAAGATCCGGACATATTCGTATAGCTCATCGATAGGACGTTTTATTAGTTAAGCTGCGACGGCGCCTTGGTGGCCATCACCGCCGATTATCCTGGACTGCTCCTTGCATCGCATGTAAGTAAAACCGAAGTCCCAACTCCCGGGAAGGATCCCCTTTTTCGCACTTCACCCACCGCACACGTATGGTGTCTTGTAGGGAAGGCCCTCGTGACGCCATGCCGAACCCGCAGTGACTCACCAACAAGGGGCACCGAAACTGGGTAGGCTTAAAAGGAAGGCTGTCAGGACTAAGATGTCATCGCAGAGGTATGAAAAAGAACCCTGCTCCGTGGTTATTGTCTTTAAAGTATAATAACGTCCATGGTTAAATACAGGAAAAACGCTCACCGGACCATATCCGGAGACCCTGCCGGCCATGCCTCCACCAGCCGGGCTCCAGAGCTGGACTTGGAGGCAGATGCTAATGTGGGGACAACGCCAGATATTCCTCCTACCGAGGATGCGGATAGGCTGTCTGCCACAAATTTCAAAGTGGAGAGTGCCATGAAGCACATGAGTCGCCAGGTCATACTCTGTGACCCCGGTTTTTTTGAAGAGCCGTTTGATGCCTTCAACTGAGGGGACGCGTACATCCGTGCTGCTCAAAATGGTCTTGCCAGAGCCACGGACCAGTATGTAAACGATATACGGGTAAGAAAATCTGATAATTATATATATACCAGTAGCCCCTGAGACTTGAAACAGTTGGCACAACTGATTTATGGATCATTATTTGCATAGGTTCTTACTGAGAAGAATGCCCAGTTGTCTCAAGAGCTAGAGGAGTGCAAAGCCATAATCACGTGGGCCGAAGGTGTTATCTCGGTGGCGGAGCCTCCGATTACGTCAGAGTGTTCGGGGTCTGGTGTTGTGGCCGGATCCGGGCTATTGTTGCCGGTCTCCCCTTCCCACACCATGGATGGCTTAAATAGCCTTTCCAAGAAGATATTAGGTGGGACGGGGTCGCGCTTAGCACCGATTCGGGCGAGGATATCCGCCGCTTGATTGTTTTCTCAGACCACATGGTGGAATTCGAGCCCCTCGAATCAAGCTGACATTTTGAGGACAGCATTGCGATAAGTCGCCATTTTTGGGTCCTTGGCATCAAAATCTCCATTTATTTGAGATATTGCGAGGTTCAAATCCCCACGCACTTCTAGGCGTTGAATGCCCATGGAGACTTCCATCCGGAGACCATGCAACAGGGCCTCGTATTCGGCCGTGTTGTTGGAGTCTGTGTATAATATTTGGAGCATGTATTGGACTGTATCTCTGGTTGGGGATGTCAGGACGACGCCAGCTCCCAGACCCGCCAGCATTTTAGAGGCGTCGAAGTGCATGATCCAATTGGCGTACGTGCCGTACTCTTTAGAGAGTTCAGCTTCTGTCCATTCGGCGACGAAATCGGCCAGTACTTGTGTAACAGCCTGGATTTTTGCCATTTTCTTGTTCCTTTGATTTTCTGGGATTTCCTGTTTTCATTTGCTTTTCCATGGCTATGAGGGTCTGAAACTTGGGAAGATCAAGCCTTCCTAGGTTTTCTAGTGGCTTGTCACCCTCATCATCATCTCAAGATCGTCTCATTTCCATCCTTGACCTAATCCGAAATTCTTTTGTTGGTAATATTCCTTTTCTGATAAAGGAATAACCCTTAAATCCCTAGGTTGTGAAGCAACCTATATTTCTGTCACTCCTAAAATTCCCAAAAAATTCTCATAAATTTTTTGGGTCACATCTTCCTCAAATATGGCAAAATATTTCATTGCCATGTTCAAAAATAATCCTCCAATAATTCGTTTCCTATTCTGCCCTAAATGGCACTTTGCAAAGGAAGTGCTATTTATATTTTCTTGATTGACCCAAAACATCTTGGACATCTTTTCCTCTCCATATCATTGGCTAATGCCAAAATTCAGCTCAATTTTCCTAGTAAATATTTTTCAGCAATTTTCCAAAGTTTTTGTCCAGGAAGGAACTTTGTGAAGGAGCTATATTCTAGGCATATCCAAATGAGTTGAAATTTTGCAGGGTCTTTCCTAGGGTCAAATAATGATTCTCCACCAAATATGAGCTCATGTAACTCAACTATGTGAGCCCAGCTCCAAATCTTAGTTTCTGTTCAGATTTTCAGTTTGTGAAGCAACCATATTTGATATTGCTTCAATTGAGCCGAAACTTTACCAGGACAAGCTTCTACCTATATCAACTACTCCCAACAAGTTTTACCTCAATTGGTTGATCCAATTACCCTGTGTAATTTTCCAAGTTTCTGTCGAGAATGAAGCTTTGTGAAGCAAGTGCCACTTTGGTATTTCCAAATGGCATGAAATTTTTACAGCAGCTTCATATCATCATAAAACCCCTCTCTGCCAAATTTCAGCTCACAGAGATCCAATATGTGAGTGCATCATCCAAATCCCCAATTTTGGCCAGTTTTGCATTTGCTACTGCAACCACCCTCTAAACTCCTCCTCTTAGTCTGAGTTTTGGTGATCAGCATCACCTTAGTGCACTGGTAGAAAAAGGGCATGTTGTCCTGGTTCGTAAGGGCCTTTTGTCTCGGTTCCTGAACCGGGACTAAAGGGTCGGTACTAATGCCCTGTCCCTTTAGTCCCGGTTCAATCCAGAACCGGGACAGATGGGCCTCCACGTGGCCTATGCGCGGAGCCCAGGCAGGAGACCCTTTTGGTCCCGGTTGGTGGCACCAACCGGGACCAATAGGCATCCACGCGTCAGCATTTCTGTGGCTGGGGTTTTTTTTGAAAGGGGGGGGTTGGGGATTTTTGGGGGTTAATTTAGGTGTTTCATATATTGTGTTAGCTAGCTATAATTAATAGAGAGAAGTGTCCTCTCTAATGTCCGTGCTTCGTCGACGCTACGTACTATACATACGTATAGAGAGGACTAGACACGCTAGCTAGCTTGTAAGCAAACGAAGGAAACAAAAGATCGTCATGAACATATATGCATATAGAGAGAAGTGATGTCGACCACCTCTCCTTCTCCGAGAGATTGGTCGAACAACAAGTTCTCATATATCTATCCCACACTACCGGCTACATATATACAATAATTATCTCTTACAAATATAATCATACGGACTCATGGTCCACATAGTATTCTCCATCTTCAGCGATCACATGGTCCACACTTTCTCTCATTTTTTCTCCACTTCGACACGTCAGCGGGTGCTCTCAACTTCCCATCTTTCTTTCGGTTCTCACTGTGCCATCGCATCAACTTGGCATGCTCTTCGTTTCTGAACAGACGTTTCAACCGTGGTATTATAGGAGCATACCACATCACCTTCGCAGGAACCCTCTTCCTGGGGGGCTCGCCGTCAACATCACCAGGGTCATCTTGTCTGATCTTATACCGCAATGCACCGCATACCGGGCATGCATTCAGATCCTTGTATGCACTGCGGTAGAGGATGCAGTCATTAGGGCATGCATGTATCTTCTCCACCTCCAATCCTAGAGGGCATACAACCTTCTTTGCTGTGTATGTACTGTCGGGCAATTCGTTATCCTTTGGAAGCTTCTTCTTCAATATTTTCAGTAGCTTCTCAAATCCTTTGTCAGCCATAGCATTCTCTGCCTTCCACTGCAGCAATTCCAGTACGGTACCGAGCTTTGTGTTGCCATCTTCGCAATTGGGGTAAAACCCTTTTTTGTGATCCTCTAACAGGCGATCGAACTTCAGCTTCTCCTTTTGACTTTCGCATTGCGTCCTTGCATCGACAATAACCCGGCGGAGATCATCATCATCGGGCACATCGTCTGGTTCCTCTTGATCTTCAGCAGCTTCACCCGTTGCAACATCATTGGGCACATCGTCTGGTTCCTCTTGATCTTCACCAGCTCCCCCCGTTGCAGCATCACCGTATTCAGGGGGCACATAGTTGTCATCATACTCTTCTTCTTCGCCATCTTCCATCATAACCCCTATTTCTCCGTGCCTCATCCAAACATTATAGTGTGGCATGGAACCATTGTAAAGCAGGTGGGAGTGAAGGATTTTCCGGTTAGAGTAAGACCTCGTATTCCCACATTCAGTGCATGGACAACACATAAAACCATTCTTCTTGTTTGCCTCAGCCGCATCGAGAAACTCATGCACGCCCTTAATGTACTCGCGGGTGTGTCTGTCACCGTACATCCATTGCCGGTTCATCTGCGTGCATTATATATAATTAAGTGTCCAAATTAATAGAAGTTCATCATCACATTAAAACCAAAGTGCATACATAGTTCTCATCTAACAACATATAGCTCTCCAGAGCATCTAATTAATTAAACCATACATTGAAACTATGTAAAACATTTCAATGCGAAAACAAATGCGATCATAATCGCAACCAAGGTAACAATTGATCCAACGGCATAATGATACCAAGCCTCGGTATGAATGGCATATTTTCTAATCTTTCTAATCTTCAAGCGCATTGCATCCATCTTGATCTTGTGATCATCGACGACATCCGCAACATGCAACTCCAATATCATCTTCTCCTCCTCAATTTTTTTATTTTTTCCTTCAACAAATTGTTTTCTTCTTCAACTAAATTTAACCTCTCTACAATAGGGTCGGTTGGCATTTCCGATTCACATACATCCTACATAAATAAAATCTATGTCACGTTGGTCGGCATAATTTTCATAAACAACAAATGAACCAATAGTTATAAAGATAATATATATACCACATCCGAATCATAGACAGGACGAGGGCCGACGGGGCCGGATACCAAAACCATCGCACTATATAAGATGCAATAATAAAAGTAAGAAAATAATACAAGTATCTATGTAAACATACAAGTAAGAATATTTTTCCTTTCAGAAAGAAGATAAGAACAAGAGGCTCTCCACGGTGGTGCCGGCGATGAGCTTGGCGCGGGTGATCGACGGCGGTGAAGACGGGGACGGGGCGTGACGGACCGCTAAAACTAGACAAATATTGTGGAAAATAGAGCTTGGAGGTCGAGCTTGGAGAGGAGAACGCTTAAGTAGTGTGGCTCGGGCATTCCATCGAACACCTTGTGTGCATAGGAGGTGAGCTAGCGCACCAGCAAGCCCTCTCCCCCTCGGCCAGAAAAAAACAGAGCAGTGTGCTCTTCTCTTACGCGAGGGGGTATATATAGGCACTTCATTGGTCACGGTTGGTGGCATGAACCGGGACTAAAGTGGAGCCTTTGGTCCCGGTTCAAGCCACCAACCGGGACCAATGGTGGTGGGCCAGGAGCGAGGCCCATTGGTCCCGGTTCATCCCACCAACCGGGACCAAAAGGTCTAGATGAACCGGGACCAATGGCCCACGTGGCCCGGCCACCCCCCTGGGCTCACGAACCGGGACCAATGCCCCCATTGGTCCCAGTTCTGGACTGAACCGGGACTAATGGGCTGACCCGGCCTGGACCAAAGCCCTGTTTTCTACTAGTGGTGTGTGATCATCGCGAGACAAACTCTTTACCTTGTTACCCTGCTGGTTTATCCACAGTAAGTTACAAACACCTTCTTACTGATTTACTTTTGGAGCTAAGTGCAAATCTCTTCTTTGCCCCTGGACCGATTTATTTCATCAGTTAGACTAAGGGCACCAGGGTCCATCCACTGGACATGGTTGGCCACGCCAAAGAGCGCCGCTTGCGCTAGTGCGCGTGGTGATCACGCTGGCATCATGGCTGCAGGCATGCTATGACTTGTTCCGGCCACTATGCTCGTCTCCTCCCTCCTCATCTCGACCTCAATTCGTGTCCTGGAGCTTCCTCGTGATCGACTACATCTCCCTGCATTGATGCCTCGTCGTGGTTCGCCTTAAATGTGTCGCAAACGCCATGCCCGTGCCACGTCGGGCTGCTGACCTCCATTAGAGCTTGTTATGAGCTTGCCCGTGAGGCTCTAGAACCCTCCCCGCGCCTATATAAGGACCCACGAACACCTCCGCACCTCACCAGCCTCTCCCTGTTCCTCCTCCCCCACCGGAGTGCCTCTCCTCGCCGTTTTCTTCTTCGGCCACCGTGGCCACCACCGGAGTTCGTCTCCATTCCGGCCACCGCAGGCCCCTCTCCTCCTCCCAAGCCCTCCACTGCGTTCCTCTACTTCCCGCGGTTCACCCCACCCACTTGCCCATCGCTGGAGTTGGCCGCAGCATCGAGAACCACTACCGCCCATACCTTCCTGCCACCTCCCGTCGCCGTGACCTCCCCTCCTCTCCGCTCCTCCCCGTGCCTTCCTTCACCCCTGAATGGGGGCGGCACATCCCCGCGGTCCCGCCGGTGCCCTCGGCTGGGCCGGGGATCACCGGAGCCGGCCGGTCCCCTTGGCCGCTTCCCTCCCCCTACCCCTGGGACCCACGCGCCAGTGGCCCAGACACCTCAGCCCATGTGTCAAGTGGACACGTATTACGGTGAGTACGTTTTCGTTTGATGAAAACGTATATCTTTCCTTCTTTAACGGGAATACGCTTTTCTATCTGGAAAACGTATTTTCCTCTACTGCGACCAAGACTGCGCTTTCACTATTCCGGAAGTGTATTTTCTGAAATCTGTTTCTGTCTTATCCACTCAGGGACCCGTTGGTGATGAAAACTTTCACAGATTGGTCCCTAGTGTTCAACCCCTCGTATCTTTTTGATCCTAATTCCAAATGAGGTGAATCTAAAGCCCACTTCTTCTTCTCGTCGATCCTGTTCTGTTGGTAATATTTTCATGATGTTTTGACATTCTGAAAATTACTATTTTTCCCTTGCCTCGAATCAGCCTCTTCCGTGAGAAAACCATCCGACGTTTCGTTCCGCGGCTTCACCGCACTTCTTCCTGGAGTCTCCGTCACCCTAGGAAAGCCACAATACCCACTTGCATGATAGTCATGCAGTAGCCATGGTTTTCAACTTGAATATTTATTAAATGATTGCTTGTTTAAAATATGGTTATCATTGTTTCGGAAATGCTTCTGGGATTGTGCTTACTTGTTTGTTATATTGTTATGCACCTGGTTATCCTGCCCCGCTAGTTGCTAGTATTTGCTTTCATATTGCCATCCTTGATAGTAGTACATGTTGGGTTGGTCATGTTCTTTGGTGCATGATTAACGTCGGTTATCGAGTACTGTTACTATGCGTTGTTCCTTTGCTGTTAGTTGGTTAAGTGCTACTCGGTAATATTATTGATGGGTTCTTGCCTGTTATTTATGATTGATGATAATGGTCATGTTGTGCTATGAGTAGTGTTGCACTTGTAATATTTATGCTCGTCATTATGCCATGTTCAGTTGGAGATTATTTCATAGTTGATGTGGTGGATAGTTACGTTGCACCCCGTGATTATGTGATATCATGCTCATGCATTGTAATTGCATCATGTTATTTTATCATGGCTCAGCATTTTGCATTCAAGTTTAACCGGATTTAATTGAACTTGAACAACTGTTGGTTGAGTTGGTGCCGCCAAATCGAAACTGACCAGTTCAACCACACTTACCATTTGGGTAATGTCCTAACTGGGTCTATTGTCATGCATCTCGCCGGTGCCTCCTACTAGGGAAGGTTATGGGCGTGCGGTACCCTGTTCCGGTAAATAGACATAAACTTGTGTGCCCGTTGTTTTTATTTTTATGGATCCGGTCCCCAAGAGGGAGTGTTGACCACGACGGTGGTCGGGGTGTCTTTGGTAGACACAGGGCCACCCAGGACTAGCCCAGTTGGGAGTGGGTCGGAGTGGCCGGGAGAGTGTCATGGCAGTAGATCGGTTTTGTCGGAACGCCGTTGGTCCACCCGAATGTGAGTGCGAGGCCATGGGTTCTGTGGTGTGGGTACAGTGTGCTACCTCTATAGAGTGTATATAAAGTATATCGATAGCAACCGAGTTCGTGTCGGTCCCACCATGATTCAACAGTATTAATGATAACTCGATTAATGACAACCCCGGTTCGGTGATGAAATAAGTTGGTGGTGATCACCGTAAGGATCACGAGTTACTTTGGTGGTGATCGCCGTAAGGATCACAAGTTACTTTGGTGATGATCGCCGTAAGGATCATGAGTTACTTTGGTTGTGATCGCCGTAATGATCACCATGGTATCGAGGATACCGAGTTGTTGGATATTCGTGATGTTGTGTGAGAAATCATGGGTAAAAATCAAGCTCCTTGTGGTCATTTAATGATTACTACGGTATTGTTTATACCAAGCTTGATTTGATCCTGAGATGATCGTGTAATGTCAGAGGTGGGTAAGTGATGCCCGTGATGGTTACGAGATAACCCGAGCAGAATAATTGGTGCATATAGTGTCATCATGTTGCATGCTAGTATCATCAGATTTATATGTTTATGCTATGCACATATTGTTCTAGCTGTATCAGGTTCATATTGCCTTTGGATTCTTATTGTCTATTATGATTATTTTCATGATGGTATCTGGTATTATTAGGATTATTACTTTGGATATCATGTGCTCATGTCTTGTTGTTATAATGATCTCACGTTAATTCCTGCTTAACCTGTAATTGCCATGTTGTTGTTTGTCTTGAATGCTTCTGGTTATTGTGAGCTTGCAAGTACATTCAATGTACTGACCTGGCGTGTCATGCCAGCTTGTAGGTCATGCCTGGATTGCTTGCTTGTTTGGTGTTGTTCCTGTGTTCGCGAGCTAGGACAAACGTTCCAGCCAGAGTCCCTGCGGATTGGTGTCCATTATCGCCGTTCATTGTTCCACTGCAAGTAGTTGTTCCGCTGCTTCAAGTATTATGCTGCTTGTATAGAGCAACCGTGGTTGGCATAGTCTCGCCGTGCCAATGTTATTTATTGTAATCTCGGGACCCTTGTAATCATATTCGTGTTGTAATAGAGAGCTGGTTTGTTCTATGCTAAGCAGTGCCGTATTCCAGAAGACTTCACCTTGATATCTGGGCTGGAATACAGGGCGTTCCGGTTTTCTCTCAGCCGGGGTGCCACATCGCTTGGTATCAGAGCAGGTCTGGCTGTAGAGCGTCCTAGTCTGCTGGAGCATTAGAAAATGGTAGCATAGGGTCTGGTTGTTGCCCTTGCCTGTTGCATTTTTTTTCTACATATAGTCTTATTTCGGTTACCATTAACCCCTGTTTTATGCGTAGATGGCGGTCAACTTCCATGAGTTCAGTGCTCTTCCCTTAGCTTCCGGTGCTGTTCCTATTAAGTTCAGTCCCACTCCTGCGCCTCTTAGCTTTGCCGCCCTCCTTGACGACATGTGGCATAGTATTTATCCCCTCGGAGATCCACCTCATTATCAAGTATTCTAGTTTTCTGCTGGAGGAAGAATTCGGGAATATGTTGCTCATGTTCATCTGTCAGCCCCGATTCCTGTCGGTAAGCACACCTACAGTTTCCACGGTGGTTACGGCGCTACTCCTGAGCATGTCGTTCAGCTCGCCGCAATGCCAGGAGTCACCGGTCTTCGTCACCAAGAGAGCATGGTGCAGGAGAACCGTGCTTATCAATATTATCCCACCATCGCTGAGAATCCTAGGCGAATCCAATTTCCCTCCCTCAACCCTTAAGACGACCCGGCTATCCTAGCCATGTCTCGTTACATGACGGCCGAGTGTCTTCTTATTTCTGAGTTAGTCCGAGATGCCATTCGGACCAGGAGATTGCTTGGTGTCGCTTTACCTCAGTCTCCGCCAGCTTCTCCAACTCCTCCGCCACGTCCATCCGGAACTTCAGAGTCAGCGGTTCCACTCGCTACTCCCTTAGCTTCCTTGTCAGTTCACGAGCGTTTGCTCAAGCGTAGGATGTAGTCCTTTGTGTAGCGCTTGTGCATCCGCTGTAGTATCATGCTTGTGTGTGTCTGTGTGGAGCAGCTCTGTATCTTGTTTGTTGTGTGCTTTGTTGCAATAAATTGTTTTCTCGTGCTTCTTTGTTTTGAATCCTTGGTGTAACCCCCTTATGGAAATTTTTTCCTCGACCGACACCGAATCAGAAGGAGTCGTAAGCAGTACAGAGGAAGTCAGTTAAAATCAATGAGGTTTTCAGCCGACAGCATTGTATTGCAGACATCCGTCCATATACAAATTGTGTTTTGGTCAGACTTTCAGCAACAAGTACCTGTCAGAGATACACTTTATCGCAGAAAGATTAAATCAGAAAGAGGACAAAATTGGATCAACAGTGCATTTCAAGTCAAAGGTATGGGCTATGCACAATTATTGAATGTGCCATAAGGCAAAATTAAAACCTTGTGACACCCAGAAGTCAGTCCAAATGCACAGCGAATTCAGTAAGGACAGTCAGACAATTCTTGCCATACAAATAATCGGCTGCCGGATTGACAAAAATATATATGTCCTTCCACCAAGAAAATCAGTCCCGCCCTTCTCCACAATTTATTGACGAAGCGTACAAAGATAAGGTTCCCAGTCTGCATCGGTAGGTAATGAATGAATTCCCATGCAAGATATTCACTCTTCTCGATAAAATACTGCAAACGCTTCTGGCATAAGGTACCGAGTCTTCCCTAGCAAAGTCTTTAAGGGGGGAAGCTTATGGTGTACGGTACCCCATAAAGATATCCACCGAAGGCCTCGAGCATAAGCCATCCCGTCTTCCTCAGCATGATACCCTGGTTGTTTTCGAACGCAAGCTGCCCAGTATTCTTCAGTACGATACTAGTACAAGACATTAAATTATGAATTGTCAGCATATGACAGTGTTTTCCAAATGGCAGATCTACGACAATTCGGTCTGAAACAAAAATCAGTCAAAACAAAGGTATGCCTCGAGAATCAGATATTTGTTCATTCAGTATGCTGCCAAGCCCATGCAAGTCTTTCGCACAAGGAAGAATTCACGGTACACATCCGACAACCTCACCGGTTATTCAAGAAACAAAAGCTAGTGGGGGATGCCATAATCAACAAGTCTTGAAGGAAAGACAACGTAGAGGCAATAATCCTGGCAGTGATTATCAAGATCAGTCCCGCACATCCGACAATATTATGTTATTACCCCTGTCACTGTCTGGCATAATTGAGATCTGTATAACCACAAGTGAGCCGGATAAATATACCGAGGCTCAAAACATGAACCAGACCAAGGTATGATTGCCAGATATTGTACGTAACAGTATTCAGGGCCGCGAAAATAATCAAGGATATATATATAAGGCCCTGCTCTTTCAGTTGAGGATCCATATGAAGAAAGTAATAATGAAAGAGCAAGACCAACAATACGGGTATGCCGGTTATTATGTGAAAAATGTGGATGCCCAAGAGCATCGTATTCCATGGCAAACCCAAGAAAAGATCCACCTAAGAGGTATACTCCATTGTGGTAAGGACCTCATAGCGAGGCAACCAGCTCAGTCCACAGTATGCTCAGAACTGTCAGCATTGAAGACCCGAGTCTATCCGGTCAGACTCATGGACATCTCAATATATTGACCTTAACACCCGCGATGGAGCATCTCACAGACTCTTATTCCCAGGGAGATAGTAGCAAAAATGAAGAATTAGTGTGAAAACATATACTTTGAGGATTGTTATCTCTCGCATAGGGGAAGCAATTAAAAGAATAGCCTGTGTGGATGGGATTCTTTGCCAAGATCACCGCCAGTCAAGTCTGCAAATCTTATCATCAGGCAATGGTGCATTTTTCTATCAGTCACGAGAAGCGACAGTCAAACCTTTGGTACAACTTGGATACTCAAAATTGCGAAGCCAGTCAAGGTAAGTCAGAAACTCCTGCAAGATGTCAGAATCCGTTAGCAAAACAGATATGATCCACATCATTGTTTTGGAACCAGAAGGCATGTCTATATTCGAGGAATTCGATGCCTGGATAAAAGGGATTCGTTGTTCCACGGGAAGATATATTTCCCAACTCCGTGGAATGTTCTCGGTACTCGATACTAGAATAACATTTTCAGCAAGGACCAATATCAAGAAGGACAAGTATGTCCGTAAAAATAATATTTTGGATGCTAGCTCAGCCAAAGAAAATTTTGAGGGACACCCGAGGTACATCCTGTCAGATCCAGTGAAGCAAACCATGCCAGATCAAGACAATCAGTCAGATCCAATTCGGTGGAAATATTATGAATAAAAGAAACCTGAGTGGAAAAAGGTTTCTTCAAGTCAAAAAGATTATTTAACCCTGAGCAACCAAATCTCGAGGACGAGATTTCTTTAAGGGGGGAAGGTTTGTAACAGCCTGGATTTTTGCCCTTTTCTTTTTCCTTTGATTTTCTGGGATTTGTTGTTTTGATTTCCTTTTCCATGGCTATGAGGGTCTGAAACTTGGGAAGATCATGTCTTCCTAGGTTTTCTAGTGGCTTGTCACCCTCATCATCATCTCAAGATCGTCTCATTTCCATCCTTGACCTAACCCAAAATTCTTTTGTTGGTAATATTCCTTTTCTAATAAAGGAATAACCCTTAAAACCCTAGGTTGTGAAGCAACCTATATTTCTGTCACTCCTAAAATTCCCAAATAATTCTCATAAATTGTTTTGGTCACATATTCCTCAAATATGGTAAAATATTTCATTGACATGTTCAAAAATAATCCTCGAATAATTCTTTTCCTATTCTGCCCTAAATGGCACTTTGCAAAGGAAGTGCTATTTATATTTGCTTGATTGACCCCAAACTTCTTGGACATCTTTTCCTCTCCATATAATTGGATCATGCCAAAATTCAGCTAAATTTTCCTAGTAAATATTTTTTTAGAAATTTTCCAAAGTTTCTGTCTAGGAAGGAACATTGTGAAGGAGCTATATTCTAGGCATATCCAAATGAGTTGCAATTTTGCAGGGTCTTTACTAGGGTCAAATAATGATTGTCCATCAAATATGAGCTCATGTAACTCATCTATGTGAGCCCAGCTCCAAATCTTAGTTTCTGGTTAGATTTTCAGTTTGTGAAGCAACCGTATTTTATATTGCTTCAATTGAGCTGAAACTTTACCAGGACAAGCTTCTACCTATATCAACGACTCCCAACAAGTTTTACCTCAATTGGTTGATCCAATTACCCTGTGTAATTTTTCCAAGTTTCTGTCCAGAATGAAGCTTTGTGAAGCAAGTGCCACTTTGGTATTTCCAAATGGCATGAAATTTTTACAGCAGCTTCCTATCATCATAAAACCCCTCTCTGCCAAATTGCAGATCACAGAGATCCAGTATGTGGGTGCATCATCCAAATCCCCAATTTTGGCCAGTTTTGCACTTTCTACTGCAACCACCATCTAAACTCCTCCTCTTAGTCTGTTTTTTGGTGATCAGCATCACCTTAGTGTGTGATCATCACCAGACAAACTCTTTACCTTATTACCCTGCTGGTTTAACCATAGCAAGTTACAAACACCTTCTTACTGATTTACTTTTGAAGTTAAGTGCAAATATCTTCTTTGTCCATGGACCGATTTATTTCTTCAGTTGGACTAAGGGCACCAGGGTCCATCCACTGGACATGGTTTGCCATGCCAAAGAGCGCCTCTTGCGCCAGTGCGCATGGTGATCACGCTGGCGTCATGGCTGCAGGCATGCTCTGGCTTGTTCCGGCCATTATGCTCGTCTCCTCCCTCCTCGTGTCGACCTCAATTCGTGTCCTAGAGCTTCCCCGTGATCGACTGCATCGCCCTGCATCGATGCCTCGTCATGGTTTGCCTTAAATGCGTCGTAAATGCTATGCCCGTGCCGTGTCGGGCTGCTGACCTCCAGTAGAGCTTGTCGTGAGCTTGCCCGTGAGGCTCTAGAGCCCTCCCCCGCGCCTATATAAGGACCCCCGAACCCCTCCGCACCTCACCAGCCTCTCTATCCTCCTCCCCCACCGGAGTGCCTCTCCTCGCCGTTTTCTTCTTCGGCCACCGCGGCCACCACCGGAGTTCGTCTCCATTCCGGCCACCGCAGGCCCCCTCTCCTCCTCCCAAGCCCTCCACTGCCTTCCTCTACTTCCCGCGGTTCGGCCCACCCTCTTGCCCATCACCGGAGTTGGCCGCAGCACCGAGAACCACTGTCGCCCGTAGCTTCCTGCCACCTCCCGTCGCCGTGACCTCCCCTCCTCTCCGCTCCTCCCTGCGTCTTCCTTCACCCCTGAATGGAGGCGGCACAACCCCGTGGTCCCGCCGGTGCCCTCGGCTGGGCCGGGGATCACCGGAGTCGGCTGGCCCCCTTGGCCGCTTCCCTCCCCCTGCCCCTGCACCCCACACGTTAGTGGCCCAGACACCTCAGCCCATGTGTCAAGTGGATATGTATTACGGTGAGTACGTTCTCGTTTGATGAAAACGTATATCTTTCCTTCTTTAACGAGAATACGTTTTTCCTTCTGGAAAACATATTTTCCTCTACTGCGACCAAGAATGCGCTTTCACTATTCTGAAAGCGTATTTTCTGAAATCCGTTTCTGTCTTATCCACTCAGGGACCCGTTGGTGGTGAAAACTTTCACAGATTGGTCCCTGTGTGTTCACGCCCTCGTATCTTTTTGATCCTAACTCCAAATGATGTGAATCTAGAGCCGACTTCTTCGTCTTATCGAGCCCGTTCTGTTGGTAATATTTTAATGATGTTTTGACATTCTGAAAATGACCATTTTGCCCTTGCCTCTAATCAGCCTCTTCCGAGAGAAAACCATCCGACGTTTCGTTCCGCGGATTCACCGCACTTCTTCCTGGAGTCTCCGTCACCCCTGGCAAGCCACAATACCCATTTGCATGATAGTCATGCAGTAGCCATGGTTTTCAACTTGAATATTTATTAAATGATTGCTTGTTTAAAATATGGTTATCGTTGTTTCGGAAATGCTTCTGGGATTGTGCTTACTTGTTTGTTATGTTGTTATGCACCTGTTTATCATGCCTCGCTAGTTGCTAGTACTGCTTTCATATTGCCATGCTTGATAGTAGTACATGTTGGGTTGGTCATGTTCTCCGGTGCATGATTAACATCGGTTATCGAGTACTGTTACTATGTGTTGTTCCTTTGTTGTTAGTTGGTTAAGTGCTACTCGGTAATATTATTGATGAGTTCTTGCATGTTATTTATAGTTGATGATAATGGTCATGTTATGCTATGAGTAGTGTTGAACTTGTTATATTATGCTCGTCATTATGCCATGTCCACTTGGAGATTATTTCATAGTTTATGTGGTGGATAGTTACATTGCATCCCATGATTATGTGATATCATGCTCATGCATTGTAATTGCATCATGTTATTTTATCATGGCTCAGCATTTTGCATTCAAGTTTAATCGGATTTAATTGAACTTGAACAACTGTTGGCTGAGTCATGGTGCCGCCAGATCGAAACTGACCAGTGCAACCACACTTACCATTTGGGTAAGGTCCTAACTAGGTCTATTGTCGTGCATCTCGCCGGTGCCTCCAACTAGGGAAGGTTATCGGCGTGCGGTACCCTGTTCCGGTAAGCAGACATAACCTTGTGTGCCCGTTGTTTTTATTTTTATGGATCCGGTCCCCGTGAGGGAGTTTTGACCACGACGGTGGTCGGGGTGTCTTTGGTAGACACGGGGCCACCCAGGACCAGCCAAGTTGGGAGTGGGTCGGAGTGGTCGGGAGAGTGTCACGACAGTAGATCTGTTTTGCGGGAACGCCATTGGTCCACCCCGAATGGGAGTGCGAGGCCATGGGTTCCGTCGTGTTGGTACAGTGTGCTACCTCTGCAGAGTGTATATAAAGTCTACCGATAGCAACCCAGTTCGTGTCTGTCCCACCGTGAGTCAACAGTATTAATAATAACTTGATTAATGACAACCCCGGTTCGGTGATGAAATAAGTTGGTGGTGATCGCTGTAAGGATCACAAGTTAGTTTGGTGGTGATCGCCGTAAGGATAACGAGTTTCTTTGGTGATGATCGCCGTAAGGATCATGAGTTACTTTGGTTGTGATCGCCGTAATGATCACCATGGTATCGAGGATACCGAGTTGTTGGATATTCGTGATGTTGTGCGAGAAATCATGCGTAAAAATCAAGCTCCTTGTGGTCATCTAATGATTACTACGGTATTGTTTATACCAAGCTTGATTTGATCCTGAGATGATCGTGTAATGTCCGAGGTGGGTAAGTGATGCACGTGATGGTTACGAGATAACCCGAGCAGAATAATTGGTGCATATAGTGTCATCATGTTGCATGCTAGTATCGTCAGATTTATATGTTCATGCTATGCTCATATTGTTCTAGCTGTATCAGGTTCATATTGCCTTTGGATTCTTAGTGGCTATTATGATTATTTTCATGATGGTATCTGGTATTATTAGGAGTATTACTTTGGATATCATGTGCTCATGTCTTGTTGTTATAATGATCTCACGTTAATTCCTGCTTAACTTGTAATTGCCATGCTGTTGTTTGTCTTGAATGCTTCTGGTTATTGTGAGCTTGCAAGTACATTCAATGTACTGACCTGGCGTGTCATGCCAGCTTGCAGGTCGTGCCTGGATTGCTTGCTTTTTTGGTGTTCTTCCTATGTTCGTGAGCTAGGATAAACGTTCCAGCCAGAGTCCCTGCGGATTGGAGTCCATCATCGCCGTTCGTTGTTCCGCTGCCAGTAGTTGTTCCGCTGCTTCAAGTATTATGCTGCTTGTATAGAACAACCGTGGTTGGCGCAGTGTCGCCGTGCCGATGTTATTCATTGCAATCTCGGAACCCTTGTAATCATATTCGTGTTGTAATAGAGAGCTGGTTTGTTCTATGCTAAGAAGTGTCGTATTCCAGAAGACTCCACCTTGATCTCTGGGCTGGAATACGGGGCGTTCCGGTTTTCTCTAAGCCAGGGTGCCACAACTTGTGACTTAATGGCTCGCCGTGGTTTGTTTGATATGTCGAATGGGAGGAGTTCAATAGCCCATTTAGCAATCTGGCCCGTGGCATCGCGGTTGTTTATAATGTCGTTGAGTGGAACCTCGGAGGCCACCATAATTGAACACTCTTGAAAGTAGTGTCATAGTTTTCGGGATGCCATGAAGATCGCGTATGCTATCTTTTGATAATGTGGGTACCGGGATTTGTGTGGAGTGAGGAGAGTAGATACGTAGTATACCGGCTTTCGAAGCGGGAACTTATGTCCGACCGTCTCTCGTTCGACGACGAGCACTGCGCTTACAACCTGGTGTGTTGCCGCTATATATAACAACATTTGTTCGCCGATATTGGGCGCGGCCAAGATTGGGTTGCTGGCCAAGGCAGCTTTTATTTCTTCCAATCCGGCCGTAGCCGCGTCCATCCACTCGAAGTGTTCGGTGTGCCGAAGAAGGCGATAAAGAGGTAATGCCTTTTCTCCTAATCGGGAGATAAAGCGGCTTTAGGCAGCCACGCATCTAGTTAATTTCTGGATTTTCTTGAGGTTTGTTGGGATAGCCAACTGTGACTGAGCTTGGATTTTAGCCGGATTCGCTTCAATTCCCTGTTGGAAACGATGAAGCCCAAGAGCTTTCCGGCGGGTACGCTGAAAACGCATTTTTCCGGATTGAGCTTAATGTCATATGTTCGGAGATTGTCGAACGTGAGCCTCAAGTCGTCTATCAAAGATTCGACGTGTCTGGTTTTAATTACCACATCGTCTACGTATGCCTCCACTGTTTTGCTGATTTGTGCTTCCAGGCATGTCTGAATAATGCGTTGATAGGTCGCACCGGCGTTTTTGATCCCGAAAGGCATGGTGTTGAAACAGAAGGGGCCGTATGGGGTAATGAATGCCATTGCAGCTTGATCTGGCTCCACCATCTTGATTTGATGGTATCCGGAGTATGCGTCGAGGAAATACAATGAGTCGTGTCCCGCGGTAGCATCGATAATTTGGTCGATGCGGGGGAGGGGGAAGGGATCCTTGGGGCAAGCTTTGTTAAGGTCCTTAAAATCGACACATGGGCACCAGGATTTGTCCTTCTTTGGTACCATCACCAGGTTTGCTAGCCAGTCCGGATGTTTTATTTCTCTGATGAATCCAGCCTCGAGTAACTTGGCTAGTTCTTCTCTCATGGCTTGTCGCTTGGGTTCGGAGAAACGCCGAAGATTTTGCTTGACCGGCTTGTATTCCTTTAGAATGTTTAGGCTATGCTTGGCCAGCCTGCGTGGGATGCCTGGCATATCTGAAGAATGAAAGGCGAAGATGTCCCAATACTCCCGCAGTGCGGCGTCTGTTGTGCGGTTCAGCTGTGCCCCGATGGATGCTGTTTTTGTAGGGTCCATTGGGTGGACCCGGAATTTGACTATTTCGTCCTCTGGTTTAAAAGAGGTGGACCTGGGTATTTTGTCGAGTACCATGTTGTCCCTGTCCACTATAGAGCGCAGCGTAGTTAGTTCTTCGACCGCAAGGGCTTCGGACAATGCTTCGAGGGCCAGTGCAGCAGTTTTGTTTTCAGCGCGGAGTGCTATGTCCGGATCACTAGCTAGAGTGATGATTCCATTGGGCCCGGGCATCTTGAGCTTCATGTACCCGCAATGGAGTACAACTTGGAAGATTGTGAATGCCTCTTGCCCTAGAAGGGCGTGGTATCCGCTGCTAAACGGGGCCACTTGGAATGTGATTTCTTCCAACCTGTAATTCTCCGGCGTGCCGAATACCACATCTAGTGCGATTTTCCTGCACATCGTGCCTCCCGACTAGAGATGATTCCTCTCAAGGTCGTGCTGCTTTGCTCAATGCGGCTCTTTTCTATTTCCATTTTTCTAAGAGTCTCCTCATAGATGAGGTTTAATCCGCTGCCACCGTCCATGAGTACTTTAGTAAGCCGGAAGCCATCCACAATTGGACTAAGGACAAAAGCGGCTGGAGCTCGGGCTGTGCGGAATTGAGGTTCACCACTGGCATTGAAGGTTGTGGCTGTATCATTCCATGGATTTATCGCTGCGACCTGACAGACTTCTGCGAGGCTGCGAAGTGCCCGCTTGCGCTTATTGTTTGAGGCGAAAGTCTCAAAGACTGTCAGTACTGTATTGTTATTTTCCGCGGGAGGGTGCTCTGCGGTATTGTTGAAGAGGAGATCCTCATCGCTCCTGGCCACTTGCCGAAGTATCCAACATGCTCTAAGGCTGTGTGTTGGCATGGTATCCGATGTACTGTGAATTTTGCATGGCCCATTGAGCCACCCCTCCAATACGGATCCACGCCCTATAGTGGGTTTTGTCTTCTTTGTAATTGGATTGGGTGACTTACGAGAGTACACCCTTTTAGTTCGGAAAGAGGGTTTAGTTAGAGCCGGAGGATCCCAGAATTGTGTTTGGGATTTCCAAGTGCTTTCCATCGCACAGTAATTCCTTACTATGGACGCCAAGTCAGTGAAGTGTGTTATATCACAGCGACTTATGGTGTTGAGGATTCCCTTGTCCGTGCAATTTTTGCAAAAGAATGAAATTGCATCTTCCTCGTGACAGTCCTTTACCTTACTTATTGCAAGGAGGAATCTGGCCCAATAGTGATGTACTGTCTCCTGGGGATCTTGTCTAATATGGGAAAGATCACTTATGCGAGGGTGGGTGGGTAGATTTAAGTCCAAACCCTGGCCCTGTCTGAGACCCAAAGGAGTTTCCGAGCTTGGTAGTTCGGGCTCTGGGACGTTGCCCAACTGTACTAGCCCGTTGTTCGATTCCAGGTTCGATGCTTGGGCCATGTCCTCCCATAGACGGGTATCCGGCTCGGAGAGGTCATGAATCCGGACATAGTTTGTCCTCAAAATAGAGGAATAATCGCTGCATCGCTCCTCCACCACCGCTATCTGATGGGTAACCGGCGGAGAGTTAATCTCCCTTTGGTTGGGTTTAAGCCCGATCCGATTATAGTCCGTAGCGACTCCCAAGGCAGTGATGCGATCCAAGAGCTTGTTCAAAGAAGAGAGCTCCATTGGATCCATCTGCTCGGTGAATCCTGAGCCAACGTGGAGGCTGTTATTGATGACCCGAGAAGTCATTGTCGGCATGACGGCCGATGGGGTGGTCACGACAAAGCCGCCTAATCAAAGAGTTTGGCCTACAGCCAGGGATCCCCAGAGGTAACGTTGTCCCTGACAACAAGGCGAGTCATCAGGCCTTACCGTGACGGCACAGTGGAACTCTCAATGAAAGCACCAATGTCGGTGTCAAAACCGGCGGATCTCGGATAGGGGGTTCCGAACTGTGCGTCTAAGGGGGATGGTAACAGGAGGCGGGGGACACAATGTTTACCTATGTTCGGGCCCTCTAGATGGAGGTAATACCCTACTTCCTGCTTGATTGATCTTGATGATATGAGTATTACAAGAGTTGATCTACCACGAGATTGAAGAGGCTAAACCATAGAAGCTAGCCTATGGTCTGATTGTTGTTGTCCTACGGACTAAAACCCTCCAGTTTATATAGACACCGGAGGGGCTAGGGTTACACAGAGTCGGTTACAAAGGAGGAGATCTACATATCTAAATCGTTAAGCTTGCCTTCCATGCAAAGGAGAGTCCCATCCGGACACGGGACGACGTATTCAATCTTGTATCTTCATAGTCCAACAATCCGGCCAAAGTATATAGTCCGGCTGTCTGAGGACCCCCTAATCCAGGACTCCCTCAGAAGTAGCGAAGGAATCGCTCGATCGGGTTCAGTTAACAACCATCGATCGATCACTCGGGTTCAGTAACGCGTAGCCTGCAGTGCAATCACTCGGGTTCAGTAGGCGAACGCCTCGCTCGGGTTCAGTTAGAGCCCAACGCCTCACACCCACGCGCATGTGTGTACGAGAGAAACGCGCATCGCTCGGCCACGACCACCCACCGTAACCAGGAACACCCTGATATTTTCCTCACCCTCTCTTCTACCACGGTTTTTTCCGTCATGGACGGCCCAAAGAATGTCATGCAGCTGCGTCTCCGGCCCGCCCAGGACAAAAAGCCCATTTCTTGTCATGATTTTTTTTCATAGAAGTAGGAGCCCACCACATCTATGATGATACCGGGTTTTGTCACAATTATCGTCATTGACGTGTCATAAGTATGACAAAAAAATTTGTTGGGCCCAAAATGTCACGGATGTGTCATTTTTTGTAGTGAAGAGCTCGTGCTATTCAATCCGAGGTGACATCACTCCTACTTGAGTTTTCCGCTCCTTCGAGTGACACAAGGCTACTGCATAAGTCTGAAACGCTATGTGTGATCAGGTACAACGCACAAGTCCCAGAGCCGAGAGCCTAAGAAGAAGGAACAAGCGTCAACTCTCTGATCAACCCGGAACTTCCGACAGAGCCCGGAACTACCGGCCCCCGGAACCTCCGGCCCACCCGGACCTTCCGGCCTCCGACGTCCCACACCAGCCCAGGCATGACAACTTTCGGGTTCGCCCGGAACCTGGCCCGGACCTTCTGGTCCCCAGAACCTCTGGCCTGCCCAGACCTTCCAGCCCCCGGACGCTAGCCAAGCCCCCACCGTGCCAACTTTCTGGTTAGGCCGGACCCTGACCGGAACCTCCGACGCCCGGAACTTCCGGCTCTTCCTGCGCGCAGCGACTTGGGCCATGGCTCGTGTACCCTTTCGCCCACGAGACTATATATACTCTTCTCCTACCTACGTTTTAGGGTTAGCGTTGTGATAGCTCATATGTGAGATAGAGCCTCGCTCATCCATCCAGATCTACTCCTCTGAGAGAGACCATCACTGATACGTCTCCGTCGTATCTAGTTTTCCAAACACTTTTGCCCTTGTTTTGGACTCTAACTTTCATGATTTGAATGGAACTAACCCGGATTGACACTGTTTTCAGCAGAATTGCCATGGTGTTATTTGTGTGCAGAAACAAAAGTTCTCAGAATGACCTGAAACTTCACGGAACATCTTTTCAGAAATAATAAAAAATCCTTGCAAAAGATGAAGACCAGGGGGCTCACACCCTAGCCACGAGGGTGGGGGGCGCGCCTGCCCCCCTAGGGCGCGCCCCCTACCTCATGGGCCCCCTGGAGCTCCTCCGGCGTCGACTCCAACTCTATATATTTGCTTTCGGGGAGAAAAAATAAATAAGAAGGATTCATCGCGTTTTACGATACGGAGCTGCCGCCAAGCCCTAAAACCTCTCGGGATTGCTGATCTGGAGTCCGTTCGAGGCTCCGGAGAGGGGAATCTGTCGCCATCATCATCATCAACCATCCTCCATCACCAATTTCATGATGCTCACCACCATGCGTGAGTAATTCCATCGTAGGCTTGCTGGACGTTGATGGGTTGGATGAGATTTATCATGTAATCGAGTTAGTTTTGCTAGGGTTTGATCCCTAGTATCCACTATGTTCTGAGATTGATGTTGCTATGACTACGCTATGCTTAATGCTTGTCACTAGGGCCCAAGTGCCATGATTTCAGATCTGAACCTATTATGTTTTCATCAATATATGAGAGTTCTTGATCCTATCTTGCAAGTCTATAGTCACCTATTATGTGTTATGATCCGTTAACACCGAAGTGACAAGAATCGGGATACTTACCGGTGATGACCGTTGTTTGAGGAGTTCATGTATTCACTATGTGTTAATGCTTTGGTCCGGTACTCTATTAAAAGGAGGCCTTAATATCCCTTAGTTTCCGCTAGGACCCCGCTGACACGGGAGGGTAGGACAAAAGATGCCATGCAAGTTCTTTTCCATAAGCACGTATGACTATATTCGGAATACATGCCTACATTACATTAATGAATTGGAGCTAGTTCTGTGTCACCCTAGGTTATGACTGTTACATGATGAACCGCATCCGGCATAATTCTCCATCACTAATCCATTGCCTACGAGCTTTCCATATATTGTTCTTCGCTTATTTACTTTTCCGTTGCTATTGCTATCATCACTACAAAATACCAAAAACATTACTTTTGGTATCATTGCCTTTTGCTACCGTTACCACTACTATCATATTACTTTGCTACTAAATACTTTGCTGTAGATATTAAGTTTCCAGGTGTGGTTGAATTGACAACGCAGGTGCTAATACTTGAGAATATTCTTTGGCTCCCCTTGTGTCGAATCAATAAATTTGGGTTGAATACTCTACCCTCAAAAACTGTTGCGATCCCCTCTTCGGAGAAGAACCACTTGGATTCAAGACCCTTAATGGGAAGACCTCAAGACCTCCTCACGGAGAAGAACCGGTTACCCTTTGTATCTTCCCTTGTTGGATTTGGACCATGTGATCTCTATGTGTACTCGGATCTAGCATATGTGTGACCTAATCTTGTTGGTTTGAGTGTTTCTCTTGAGTTTCCCTTCGTGATTTCCCCTTGTGTTCTTCGTGTTCATTGTGAGATCCGCTCCTTTCATGAAAGATAGGCCGTATAGGGTTCCACACTACATCATCTTTGATGCGGGGCATCCTATGGACATCACCATGTCAAGAGTCCATTCGGCAAGTGACACGTCCTACATCTACTTCACATACACAAAGGTGAATCATCTCCTTTACACGTGCTCACTTGACACGTTCGAGGATGGTATACTACTTGACACTCCACTCGTGTGCATGCACAGGTATTATCAGAACACTACGGACGACGAGGATGAGTGTAAGTGCCAAGGAACAACTACACCATCTGCGAGGGAAGCCTGGAAGCGAAGACGGGGCTGCTAAAGCTACAGCGGCCGGACATCTGGGCCAGAGGCGGGACATCCGGTGCCTGTGTAGCCTCCCAATAGCTGCACCAATAGTCGGCCGAACAAGCTTCAGTAGCTGGACATCCAGCGCCCCCCAACAGCCCGGACACCTGGCATCTTCACCCGAAATCCGGCACCTATGTATCAAGAGAGCAACTGAACCTCCACATCAGCCCAGACATCCGGCTCGTCCCGAAGCCTCGGACATCCGGACCCCAGCCCGGACGTTTGGCACCTCCGCGTGCGTAACCGGGCCAAAGGCCCATGTATCCCCTCCTCACTTGCCCCTTCATGGCCCTAGACTATATATACTCCTCCACCTCCTTGTAGTTAGGTCTAGCAAAGGATTAGCTCATTTAGAGATAGAGCTTTCTCATCCATACAGATCTACTCCACGAGAGAGACCGCGGCCACGACGGAGAAGATCCACCTTGGATTCAAGACCCCTCACGGGAAGATCTCCTCGTGGATTCAAGACCTCCTCACGGAGATGAACTAGTTACCCTATGTATCGTCCTTTTGTTGGATTTGGATCATGTATCTCTTTGTGTTTCGAGGATCTAGCAGATGTGCGATCGCTTCTTGTCTATTTGAGTGTTTCGTCTCGTTTCCCCTGGTGATTTCCATCGCATTTCCTCTCATGTTCTTTGTGTTCTTCGAAGGATCCCCTCCAATCATGAAAGATCAGGCATCTGGGGTTCTACCCTACATCATCTTGGTATCATGAGCCACGTTGATCATGATTTCGGAGCCTCCCCTCTTTGTTTTCTAGCCTATTTTTGTTAATTTCGTACTAAATTCGAAAATCCCCACCAAAAAATAGCCCCCAATTTTTTTTGTTATTTGTTGGTGTGATGAAGTTTTGTCGATTTTGATCCATGGATTTGTTGTGTCTTGAGTAGATCTATCTTTTCCCCAAGATTCCCCAGTTTCCATCCACGAAATCTCTCCAATTTTGCCCCCAAAATCATCAATTTCCGCCCCCAATTCAAAAATTTCTGGCCCAAACCAGATCTAGAATCGTCGAACCGGACATCCGGGCCCCAAGCCGGACATCCGGCTCCTGGAGCACAAAATCCGCACGGTTCTGGACATACACCCCCGGATATCCGGCCCCCACCCCCGGATTTCCGACCCCTGGGAATTCAGCCTCCCGTTTCACTGTTTTGACCATAACTTTCACATCTGAAATCCGATTTTCGCGTTCTTTAGCTCATTGAGTAGCTTTTGACATCCTCCATCCCTCTAGATAGGTTCCATCACCATTTGACTCCATCAAAGTTTTGACACTTTGGCATCTTTCCCTAGGGCTTCCACCATATCAATCGCATAACCACCACCGACTTCCGCAACCTAACCCATTTTGTTCCTTATAGCATTTGAGGTTGTTTGAATTGTGATTCGAGTCTCCTAACGTGTTTCCGTTACTTAGGGACGGTTGTTGCTTCATCAACCACCACCATAACTTCCGCATAGGCTTGCCCACCATACAATTGCGCCACCCCAACTTAACCCAATTTTGTTTGTGTTGAGAGTTGTGTCTCCTAAGGTGTTTAGGCTACTTAGGGACCGTGCTTCCAACTCCAACACCGTGTATAGCCCATCATACCCTTCCACCTTAACCCATTTCGACCATGTTTCCACCAATACTTCTGCAACCACCACCACATTCCCGCTACCACCATTTGACATTTAACATTGGAGATTTTGAGTTCGTGGTTTTTTTCCGTTTCCTAGGGTGTTTCACCTAATTAGGAACGGGTTGACATCGACAACACCGCCTCTCATCACCGCCACGGATGGTAAGCTCGATGAGACCATTGTATATTCCCCTTGCAATTGCATTGGTAACCCCCTAGCTCATTTTGCGTCACTTGCCTATTGAGACTAGCCATTTGAGTATTGCCGGCAACGTTACTTGTGCACATTAGTGATCTACACCATCCATTGCATACATACCATATCATATTGGTATCATATCATCTCTCGTGTCACAAGATTGTTCCCGCATATACCCAGTTGCTAGCTTGGTTTGTGCATTTCGCATTGTGTCCATATCCAAGAAGAAGAAGAAGAAGAAGCTTTTAAGCAAGGAAAAAGAGTGAACAAAGAGCTTGTAAGCAAGTGCCATAGCATCATACCACATTGCATAAAATTTTCATATCTGATCATCTTGGATCATTTTGAGCGAAACACTGGGAACCATACATATATAGCATACTTGGGATAGAAAGTTTATCCATTTTGCATCTTATAGGTTGTGCACAAGTGTCGTATCCGCCTATTGAGCAATCGTGCTAGCGTCTCTCTTGAGTTATGCAACACGAGCGTTTTCCGTGGATTCCACATTTTGTGCTCATTCCTTGGTTGCACGGCCCCATTTATCTATCTGTGTGTGTGTTTCCGTGTGCCACATATTGCTATTGGTCTACTTGTTGCACTTGCGAATTTGTGAATCGCTTTCAACATTATTGACTCTTGCTACCATTTTGCATCAAATTTTTGTGCCACTATCCTCATCGAGCTCCACCATGAGCCTTACTTGTGTAGGTTTGAGAAATTGACAAGATCAGTGCCAATTGTGCTATTTCCATGTTACATTATTGAGTGATCTTTGATCCATCTTCAACATCGGTCAAGGTAGATGTGGTATAGTTCTTCTCTTTCTCCCACTCATATTTGCTCGAGTCTTGTGATGGATAGGCAAGGCATTTCACCTTTGGTCTACAACAACAACGACGAGTTTGATGCTAGGAAACACTCCACCGACGCTAAGATGCATGCTCAAATGGAGGATATCAAAGCCCTCATCAAGTCCTACAACCGATCTTCCTCATCTTAGAGAAGACTCTCAAGTACACATGCTTCCAAGCTACCATCTTCGGCAAGGTCACATCGGCATCGACACCATCACCACCACGAACGTGAAGGTCAAGAGCTCAACACCAATAACCACTCAACGACTTCACCATCTCCCTTGGCATCTTCGCCAAGCGACTTCAAGGCATCTTCGCCTTTAGATATACAGCATCTTCGCCAACAAGCACCTTAAGACTACGCTGAAGAGAAGCTCCCCAAGCTCAAGTTCGCGACTTCCACGAGATACTATGACCACGACATCGACCATGAGATTCCTTTCTATTTAACTCTTGAACCCGAGGAGTATCTCGAGTGGGAACACTTGATGGACGACTACCTCAAGCTACATCAAGCTCCTCCCGAAGATCAAGTGAAGTGCGCCACAAGAAACTTCCACGACTACGTGTCAACATGGTGGCTTCACACACCTTCGGAAAGCTATGACATGAGTTGTCCCAAGATGAAGAGAGCTTTGCGGCGAGAGTTCATGCCTCCAACCTACACGGAACAACTTCTGCTCCAATTGGAGAACACCATCCAAGGATCCAAGTCCATCGACGCGTACTTCAAGGAGATGAAGATTTCCTTGTGACGAGCCGGCGTGGACGACCCCATTTCTATTAAGTTCCAATTCATGATGGGATTTCACAACGACATCTCCAAGACAAACTTCCTCGAGAACTACAAGTCCCATGATGACAACTACATTGGTACTCTCAAGGCGGAACAAGAACACATGAAGGCCAAGGCTTCTCCACCCCAAGCTCACTTTGCGACGACCAAGCTCCATGAGAACGAGCATGAGGATAGTACCACCAAGAGGTCCAAGCCCGACGAGCTCCAAGACGATGCTTCCAAGTTCGACTTCACCACCATATCTCTTTGTGGCACTGATGATGCCGAGTCCTCCATGACTGTTTTCAAGACAGTGTGGTGACGAGTACGACTACGGAGACCCTCAAGGAACAAGCTCTGGAGGCATGAGACATGGTGACGAACACGGAGGATGCTTCCATCTTAGGAGGTGAGAGTGATGATGCGCCATCTTCGACCTTCATCCACGGTGACGATGATGAGATGGTTGAGCATGCGATTTTTCCTTCGACCATGGCAACATATGATGACTTGAGTGACTTGTGCCACCATATTGAGCGTGAGAGTGACTTCACCACTAGCCCCATAGTGATGAGTTGCCCCAATTTCCATGTGAGGAGAGCCACAGCCCCGACCGCTTGAGTGAGATGAGTGACTCCACCATATGTGACTTTGAGTGCACCTACTATGAGGGAGTGAGTGAACCACCACATTGAAAGAGTGAGGTAGTTGATAAGGCATGTGAGGCCACTATGATTTCTAACGACTTAACCTCTACCTCTATTGTGTCTTCTCATTTGGTGTTAGGTCCCATATATTATGACGCACCGATACATGATGACTTTGTCCTTCCTTTGGACAAGACGATGGCCATGGTGAAATATGACGCGCCCCGCACATGGTTCCATCATGATGAAGATGGCCACCATTTGGTCTTTCCCACCTCACCTACACCACTTGAGTGGAATGAGAATGGTAACATAGGTGAAGGCGATGCGCTAGTCCCACTCTGGACATTCTTGACATTGATTGCTTGCACGATGTCAATCAACCTATTACCATGCTTCATGCTAGTGCGACTTACTTATGTGATGGTTTCTTGCCCATTTATGATGAGTATGATGATTCTCATGTGGATTCTATTAGTTGTGATGCCATGTTACATAGGATTTCTTGTGACAATTCTTTAGGTCACATCATGTTTGAAAATCCACTTGACTTGTCATATGCTATTCATGAGATTAATCATATGTCATATTTGCAATCTCTTCATAGTGACTATGCATATGCCATTAAAATAAACCCAATTTGCATATATGGCATAGATGACAAGCCCAAGGTTATTTGCATTTGTTTTTCTTGTGATGATATTGATATGCTCCCTTTGCATCATTCATCTCATATGCCATGCCATGACCACCTTGCTTCGGATATGCATTGTTTTGGATGTTGTTCATATTCTCCATATGATGCTTCCACTATTGCTCATGAGGAGACCCCCATAGTTTCCTCATACATTTTAGGAGATTTTGATTCATCCTATCCATTGCATGATCCCAATAATGGTGTGCACCATATGCTCCCCATGAATAAAAATACTATTGATGTGTTATATACTTGTATGCTAGATTTGCATCCCCATCATATTATACACAATAACTATTCTTTCATAATGGATGACAAGTTCCTATACCATGCATCAAATTTCTTTGAGTGATGCTTATCTTGTGCTAACTCTCACGTGCACATACACATCATGATGGATGATGTGAACATTTACCACACACACAATTTCTTTCGCTTGTGTATTTGTTGTGTAGGTACCCATGAATACTTGTCAACCTCACAATCCCATGAGTTGACAAAACGAGCTCTAGAGAGCAATGATGACTTGGGATCCCATGGATTATCTTCCCCACTGCTCTCTTCGCGCAAATACTTTGCGCATTTCTTCTACATGACGCTCACTTGGCTATGGGTTATTGTCCATTACATATTCTATGCCCATATTTCCATGTTCACTTTGCATGTTATACTCATTCCTATGCCTTTGCCATGCATTTGTGACCCAAGATTTGCATTACACATGATGATTGATTCTCATACTTGTATGTGTATTTGCAAGCTTGGTGGATATATTGCTTGTTATTGCCATGTTCCATTTGTGACCCATCCCTATGATGATACATTGGTCTTGCTTTGTGTTTGTACTTGCGATATGTCATGTGCATTGCCTATTCCTATTATTTTCTCACATGACATGATTACCATGATTTCCTCTAGTATGTTGCATCTTCGCACAACTAGCTTGCACGACTTGATTACTATGCTTGCATATGTCGCATAACCAGTGATTCATAATTGCTCATTTCATGCGGTTGATGACAACCATCTACATGCTTTGCACATGATTGTTATTTCTTCTTGCCATATATCTCCATGTGTTTCCTCTCTAATTCTAGATGATTTGCCATTTATTGATTGCAACTATGCCTTTAGTCTTGATAATGAGTTTGCCCCATAGCATTTTCGCATATATTTGGAGATTTTGACATATTTCTTGTGAAGCATGCTTGTCTTACCTCTTTGCATCATATACCTAGTGCCATGAATATTGCCATTGTTGCATCATATTATTCATGCACTTGTGCTTCTAATGGTTATGTGCAAGCGAAGAGAACCATCATGATGGATGATGTGTTTATCTACCATACGCATACGTTCTTTCTTTTGTTGTGTGCATGTGTAGGATACTTGGACTTCGTGTCAACTTCCACATCACGTGAGTTGACAATCTGATCTCTTGAGAGCGAACCACCTTCTACCACAGCGATTCTACATCACACTTGCTTGTACTTCAGCATTCTGAAGGATGCACAAGGACACACCTTCAAGGTGAAAACTTTCTTGAGCATGGATATGACAGATCATACTACTTGTGTTGCTTGCACCATGAGACTTATTGCTCATCTTGGAGCACTTGATTGCACACATGTTAGAGATCTTGCTTCGACTTGTCATTTTCACTATTCCATCCATCATGATATACATGCCTTGTGTGGTGCATCCAATTCTTGGATTACTTTCTCCACACATATGTTTGGTTGCAACAATGTCATCACTTCACATATGCCATATTCCATTGATTGCTACATGCTTGCCTTGATTGCCTCACACATGATGAACAATTGCTCTTTCCATTGTGTTGAGTGCCACACGATATTCACTACACCCTATGCATGTTATGCTTACTTGACCCATGTGTTTAGACACTTCATTTTATTTGGTCTTGTGAATGCTTCTTATGACTACCATAGACCTTTCATTGAGTTCTTTACCCATGCTTGTTGTGACTTTGAGGTAGATGCTTATTTTCTTGTTACACATATTCGCATCACTACCTCACATTTACATGCTTGTCCCCATGATATCTTTACTTGTGTTCGATTGATATGCTTACATGTCATCTCACAATCCTTTATCACACCATATGCTATGCTTGATGATGACACATGTTGGGTGACTCACCTCTCAAATGCTTGGTTTTGCACTAACACTAACCACATTTGTTTTTCCAAGTGTTTGTTGTCCTTACTCCTTTTGAAGGAATCACAAGACGGTCCGACATTGGAGAGTGCCCATTTCGAGCTTCAAGATGACAAGTACCTGATGAACGTCCACTTCTACACGGCGAAGCCATCTCTTTCCCATGGTGATTTGGTTTTCGATCCGAGGTTGATCTTTCCCAAGGGGGGGGGGAGATGATGCAGAGCATCCTATGGACATCACCATGTCAAGAGTCCGTTCGGCGAGTGACACGTGTGACATCTACTTCACATACACAAAGGTGAATCATCTCCTTTACACGCGCTCACTTGACACATTAGAGGATGGTATACTACTTGACACTCCACTTGTGTGCATGCATAGGTATTGTCGGAACACTACGGATGACGAGGAGGAGTGCAAGCGCCAAGGAGCAACTACACCATCCGCGAAGGAAGCCTGGAAGGGAAGACGGAAGAAGATAGGGCTGCTGAAGCTACAGTGGTCGGACATCCGGCGCCTATGCAGCCGCCCAACAGCTGCACCAACAGTCGGCCGAACAAGCTTAAGTGGCCGGACATCCGGCGCCAACCCCGGAAATCCAGCGCCCCCCGACAGCCCGGACATCCGGCATCTTCCTCGAAAATCTGGCACCGACGTATCCAGAGAGCAACTGAACCTCCACTTAAGCCCGGACATCCGGCCGAGACCCCAGACATCTGGCTCATCCCGAAGCCCCGGACATCCGGCACCTGCCCATGCCTAACCGGGCCAAAGTCCCATGTATCCTATAACGCCCTCGATGCGGCTATATCTCCTACGTGTCGAAGCTCGACTTAGAGGCATAACCGCATTGAAAGCAATGTCGCAAGTGAGGTAATCTTCACAACAACCCATGTAAATAAATAAAGGGGAAAGGTACATAGTTGGCTTACACTCGCCACATCAAAAAAATACATAAATAAGTCATTACAATCATCCAATACACTCAGGGTCCGACTACGGTACCAAAATAAAGATCAAGCCCCAAATGCGACAAAGTCCCCGATTGCCCCAACTGGGCACCACTACTGATCATCTGGGAAAGACACATAGTAACGGCGAGAGGCTTCATCGAACTCCCACTTGAGCTTGGTCATATCATCTGGAGCGCTATCATCGGTCCCTGCATCTGGATTAGGAAGGAATCTGTGAGTCACGGGGACTCAGCAATCTCACACCCTCACGATCAAGACTATTTAAGCTTATTGGTAAGGAATGGTATGATGTGGAGCCGCAGCAAGCGACTAGCATATATGGTGGCTAACATACGCAAATGAGAGCGAGAAGAGAATGCAAACGCACGGTCGAACAACTATGATCAAGAAGTGATCCTAGAACAACCTAGATCAAGCATTACTCCAACACCATGTTCACTTCCCGGAATCCGCCGAGAAGAGACCATCACGGTTACACATGCGGATGCTGCATATTAATTAAGTTGAGTTTCATGTTATCTACAAACTGGACATTAACAAATTCCCATCTGCCCATAACCGCGGGCACGGCTTTTGAAAGTTCAAATCCCTACAGGGGAGTCCTAACTTAGCCCATCACAAGCTCTCATGGTCAATGAAGGATATTCCTTCTCCCAAGACGATCCGATCAGACTCGGCATCCTGGTTACAAGACATCCTCGACAAGGGTAAAACTAAACCAGCAAAGCCACACGAACGCGCCGACAAATCCCGATAGGAGCTGCACATATCTCGTTCTCAGGGCACACCGGATTGTCCAAGGTTCCGGTAGGCCAGCCCAGAGTTTCCCCTGGTGGCCACTGGCAGCTGACAGGTTGGACCAACACTCAGAGGAGCACTGGCCCGGGGGTTTAAAATAAAGATGACCCTTCAGTCCGTGGAACCCAAGGGAAAAATAGGCTAGGTGGCGAATGGTAAAACCAATGTTGGGCCATGCTGGAAGAGTTTTATTCAAGGCGAACTGTCAAGGGGTTCCCATTATAACACAACCGTGTAAGGAACGCAAAATCCGGGAACATAACACCGATATGACGGAAACTAGGGTGGCAAGAGTGGAACAAAACACTAGGAATAAGGCCGAGCCTTCCACCCTTTACCAAGTATATAGATGCATTAAGATAAACAAGATAATATTGTGATTTCCCAACAATAAACATGTTCCAACAAAGAACGATCTCCAATCTTCACCTGCAACTAGCAACACTATAAGAGGGGCTGAGCAAAGCGGTAATATAGCCAAACAACGGTTTGCTAGGACAAGGTGGATTAGAGGTTTGACATGGCAATATGGGAGGCATGATAAGCAAGTGGTAGGCACCGTAGCATAGGCATAGCAAAAGAGCAAGCATCTAGCAAGCAAAGATAGAAGTGATTTCGAGGGTATGGTCATCTTGCCTGCAAAGTACTTAGAGTTGCCTTGATCATCGTAAACGAACTCAACGGGCTCCTCGTTCATGAACTCGTCTCCCGGCTCTACCCAAACAAGAACAAAAAGCAAAAGGAACACAATCAACCACGTGCAATGCTCAAGCAACATGATGCAAACATGGTATGATATGCGGGATGCGATATGTGATGCCTATGCATGATTTACAAAGGAATGATTGAACCTGGCCTCAACATGGGAATCCAAGAGTGCCACTGGAAAGGCCACTTGATTTCGGTCAAAATTGATACAAAGGTCACCGGAATCAGATGCACGGTTTGGAAATGGCAAGCAAAACAAATATGGCACCGGTCTGCGATAACCGGCAAGTGACCATCTAACTCCAACAAGCTAGATATGCTACAGCACTCAAACATAACAACAAAATACATGGAAGGGATCCACTCATGAAGCTTGAAAAAAGATGAACACTAAGCTATGGCTAAATCATCAATTAACAGGTTCAAACAAGCATGGCAATAGTGCAAATGATAACAGGTTTCAGACTTAGTGAAATTAACACAAGTCTGGAATTTATCATCAGGAAGCAATCTTTAGAGCATGAAAACTACATGCTAGAGGAACTTAACATGGAAAATAAAGGCACGGAATGAAGCTACTCAAAGCATTTAACAAAAGTCCCTTATTGAGCTTGAGTCAAAAGGGATCGGAAAATACAATTGCAAGCATGTGAACATGGCAAAAACATAAACAGATGCAGACTTAGTGAAAAACTGGAGCATGCAAAACAGTTAATGAGTAGGCATGTTTACGAGCTCGATGCACTCACTATAGAGCATGGCATGAAAATCTAAGCATACAACCATCAAGAAGACATGGCATAGAAGCTAGACATGGCAATAACAACAACATAGCATGCACGGATCAATAGCAACATCCTCGGCAAAATCGCTAAACATGTCAACAATCTGCGAGGATCATTTTATGGCAAAAGTAGAGCTCGATTGACTCAAGCTAGGTTGCTCGATAATTGCAAACAAAGACATGGATGGATAGAGAACCGCAATATTTACAAAACATCCTTACTTATCATCCTCAAAAGAGGCACGGATCACTAGGAAACAACATGAACATATGGCATAAAAACAAAAAACAGGACAAGGACTTAGAGAAATTCTAAGTCACTGAAATCAACATCAACGATTACGCTACTTTGCATGCTTGTGCTAGTCACCACAAATATCACAAAAATAAATGGCATACACCTCTGTAAAGATGACATGGAATTCTACAAAACACATGTAGAGCTCAGGATCATAGCATGCACACATTAATCATGGCAAAAATGACAAAAGGCTATTTGCTGAAACAGATCTGCAACTTTCCTCACATAGCCCTCTCCAACAGCATTTCGGGCATCAAGATGAGATCAAATGAAAATGATGCAATGAGATGAAATGATGTACTCGTCGAGGTGAACATTTTGATATGCTACACGCACGAATCGGAGCTACGGATGCAGAGTTATGGCATGTCAAAGTATGCAAATTAGCTAGGGTTTCGGGGGAAAAGTCAACCCACGGTGGATCTAGATCTGGTTGCACGCAAACCATGGAGATAACCGGAGGGCACTATAGTCGCCGGAGAGAAGCGGGGCGTCGCCGGACTTGGCTCCCAGCATCTAAGGAGAGGCGGGATCTCCGGATCCGGCGCGGCGGAGGAGGTAGGCGTCGGGGGCGGCGAAGGAGGCCGGCGCGGAGGTGGAATGGACCGGGCGGAGCGGCGTCCGGTGGAGGCGAGGCTCGCCGGCGGCGCGTCGGCGCAGCGGACGGGCGGCGGAGGCGGGCTCGACCGCGGGGAAGAGGAGGCGCGGGGCGGCGCGGTGAAACGGGCCGAGGAGGGCCGCGGATGGGCCCCGTGGGCCCTGGCGGCAGCGGTGAACTCGGGACCCGCCCGGGACACGTGGCGCGCCCTGGTTCGTCGTGGGCGGCGGCGGTGACTTGTCCGGCCGGCATGGACGTGCCCGGCGCGGCGCGGTAGAAGAGGAGGTAGGTTAGGGTTGTTTTTGATCCGGAATTTTTGAGGGAGATGCTATTTTATAGGTAGAGGGAGCTAGCAAGCTCCAAATGAGGTGCGGTTTGCGGCCACGCGATCGTGATCGAATGCTCTAGATGATAGAATGGGTTTAGGTGGGTTTTGGGCCAGTTTGGAAGGGTGTTGGGCTACAACAGACATGAGGCCTTCTCGGTCCCTCGGTTAACCGTTGGAGTATCAAACGAAGTCCAAATGGTACGAAACTTGACAGGCGGTCTACCGGTAGTAAACCAAGGCCGCATGACAAGTATCGGTCCAATCCGAAAACGTTTAACCCCCACACACGAAAAGAGGTAGAAAGGACCACCGGAGAACATAGGAGCGCCGGAATGCAAAATGGACAACGGGGAAAATGCTCGGATGCATGAGACGAACACGTATGCAAATGCAATGCACATGATGACATGATATGAGATGCACGACAAAGACAACAACACACGGAGACAAAAACCCCACAACGGAGAAATAAAAATAACTTAGGCCGGAAACGACAAGAGATGGGGTACATATAAGGTAAATTACATCCGGGGTGTACATCACTCCACCACTACGAAAGGATCTCGTCCCGAGATCTAGGACTGGAAAAACTCCGGGTACTCAGAACGGAGGTGATCCTTGTGTTCCCAGGTGGCTTCATGGTCGGAATGATGTGACCATTTGACTCTGAGGAATTTGATTGACTTGTTGCGAGTCTTGCGCTCAGTTTCTTCAAGAATAGCAACTGGGTGTTCATGGTGAGACAGGTCTTCTTGGAGATCAATGTCTTCGAAGTTAACGGTGCGGTCAGGAGCCTTGAAGCACTTGCGGAGTTGAGACACGTGAAACACGTCGTGCACATTTGCAAAGTTGGAGGGAAGCTCAAGTTGATAGGAGAGATCGCCTCTCTTGGTGACGATCTTGAAAGGACCCACGTATCTAGGGGAAAGCTTCCCTTTGATACCGAAGCGACGAGTACCTTTCATTGGAGAGACATGGAGGTAAACATGGTCTCTGATCTCGAAAGCCAAATCATGATGCTTACTATCATAGTAGATCTTCTGGCGCGATTGCGCTACTTTGAGATTATCACGAATGACTTTGCACATCTCTTCTGCCTCTGTGATCAAGTCATTTCCAAGAAGTGGACGTTCGCCAGTCTCTGACCAGTTAAGAGGAGTACGGCACTTCCTGCCATAGAGAATTTCAAATGGGGCCTTGCCCGAACTCACTTGAAGGTTGTTGTTGTAGGAGAACTTGGCATATGGAAGACAATCTTCCCACTTCATACCGAAAGAGATAATGCAAGCCCTGAGCATATCTTCAAGGATCTGATTGACACGCTCGACTTGGCCACTAGTTTGGGGATGAAAGGTTGTGCTGAAACGGATGTTGGTGCCCATGGACTTCTCAAAAGAATCCCAAAACTTCAAGGTGAAGATGCTGCCACGATCTGAAGATATCAACTGCGGAATGCCGCGTAGAGAGACAATCCGAGAGGTATATAGCTCTACCAATTGAGCTGCAGTGATGGACTCTTTCATAGGAAGGAAATGAGCCACTTTAGTGAGTTTGTCGATGACAACGAAGATAGCATCATTGCCACGCTTGGACTTTGGAAATCCAGTCACGAAGTCCATCTAAATGTGGTCAAAATTCCATTCTGGAATGGCAAGAGGTTGGAGGAGACGAGCTGGTCGTTGGTGTTCTGGCTTCACTCTTCTGCACACATCACATTCATTCACGAACTGAGCAATCTCACGCTTTATTCGAGTCCACCAATACGACTGCTTGAGGTCTTGGTACATCTTTGTACTTCCAGGGTGGATGGAGAGGAGTGAATTGTGAGCCTCGTTCATAATGACTTTACGAAGGTCACCTTTAGGCACAACAATGCGATCCTCGAAGAATAGAGTATCCTTGTCATCAAGGCGATAGCACTTGTACTTAGGTTGACTCTTGGCAATCCCAATCTTCACCTTCTTCACCATAGCATCAAGAAGTTGAGCCTCGCGAATCTGATCTTCCAAAGTAGGAGAGACTTGAAGGTTGGCCAGAAAACCTTGAGGAACAACTTGAAGGTTGAGTTTGCGGAAAGCTTCACAAAGCTCGGGTTGGTAAGGCTTGAGAATCAAACTGTTGCAGTAAGCCTTCCTGCTCAATGCATCAGCAATTACATTGGCCTTGCCTGGAGTATATTCGATGCTCGGATTATACTCTTGAATCATTTTGACCCAACGAGTCTGCCTGAGGTTGAGATTAGGCTGAGTGAAGATGTACTTGAGACTCTTGTAGTCAGTGAAGATGTCCACTTTTCTTCCCAAAAAGAGATGTCTCCAAGTCAAAAGAGCATGCACAACTGCCGCCAACTTGAGGTCATGAGTGGGGTAGTTCTTTTCATTGGGCTTCAATTGGCGAGAAGTATAGGCCACAACTTTCTTCTCTTGCATCAACACTGCGCCAAGACCTTGAAGAGAGGCATGACAGAAGACCTCGAACCGTTTGGATTCATCAGGAGGAGTCAGAACTGGAGCAGTGACTAACTTCTCTTTCAGGGTGTTGAAAGCGATGTCACATTCAGGAGACCAAACTTACTTGACGTGCTTCTGGAGAAGGTTGGAAAGCGGCTTTGCGATTTTAGAGAAGTTCTCAACGAACCTTCTACAATAGCTTGCGAGACCAAGGAAGCTGCGGAGTTGCTTCATGTTCTGAGGTGGTTCCCAATTCACAATTGCAGACACCTTCTCAGGATTCACCGCTATGCCCTTGGCAGAAATGATATGCCCAAGGTAGAGAACCTCATCGACCCAAAGCTCGCACTTTGAAAACTTGGCATAGAACTGATGTTCTCTGAGCTTATCCAGCACCAAACGCAAGTGCTTGGAATGATCCTCCTTTTTCTTGGGAAAGACCAAAATGTCATCGAGGTAGACCAAGACGAAGTCATTTGTGTAGGGGTTGAAGATGAAGTTCATCATGCGACAGAAAGTCGGAGGAGCGTTGACGAGGCCAAAAGACATGACAGTGTATTCATATGAACCATAGCTTATTCTGAATGCTGTCTTAGGGATATCTTGCTCACGAATGCGAATCTGATGATAGTCCATACAGAGATCAAGCTTGGAGAATACTTGAGCACCTTTGAGTTGTTCAAACAGCTCGTTGATGTTGGGAAGTGGGTACTTGTTCTTTATAGTCTTCTTGTTCAATGGACGGTAGTCAACATAGAGTCGGTCCGTTCCATCCTTCTTCTTCACAAAAAGAACTCCACAACCCCACGGAGAAGAACTAGGTCGGATGAGACCCATACTCTCTTGTTCATCGAGTTGCTTCTTCAGATCCTTCAATTCTTTAGGTCCAAGCTTGTAAGGACGTTTGCAAACAGGTTCCGTGCCAGGCTCAAGATCGATGACGAATTCAACTGGCCGGTGCGGAGGCATTCCTGGAAGCTCTTCTGGAAAGATGTCTTGATATTCGCAAACGACTGGAATTTCAGAAATGGCATCCAGCTCATCCTTCTCATTGAGAGAAAATAGATGAATGGTATCATCCCTTCCGGCAAAGACAATTACATCCTCAGACGAATGAGTCAATTGAATCTGCCTGGCAGCACAATCATGCTGTGCCTTGTGCTTAGAAAGCCAGTCCATTCCGAGAATAAGATCAATATCCGAGTCACCCAGAACCGTAGGAGAAGACAGAAACTTGTAGTTGCCCAACATGATAGTAACATCCGGGACCATGGAGTTAGCATTCATGCGTTTACCCGGAGAGACAAGTGCTATCGGTCTAGGCAATACTTGGAGAGCCAATTCATGCTTAGATGCAAAAGGTCTCGAGATGAAACAATGTGATGCACCGGTGTCAAAAAGAAATTTTGCAGGAATATCGTTAACAAGAAGGTTACCCATGATGACATCTGACGAGTCCTCTGCCTGAGCTGCATTCATCAAGTTGACCTTGGCGTGCTTGGGGTTATGCTTGACCACAGCTGAACTTGCAGATCTCACAGGAGGAGGAGGAAGACGCCTCTGATTGAAGCATTTGTTGGCATAGTGACCCTTCTGTTGGCACTTGTTGCACGTGACCTCTGAAAGCGGACGGTGATACGAAGCACTTGATCTTGGAGCTTGAGACGAAGTCTTGTTCTGAAAGCCAGGGTTGGGTGGGTGGGAAGATCCATTGACACCTTTGGTCTTCTACTGATAAGGCTGACGGAATGGAGGAGGAGGCAGCAAATACTTTTGCTGCTTAGCCACTTGAGTAGAGGAAGAAGGAGTTGCATCTCTGACTCGCTTCTTAGAAGCATCGCAGTTCGGTTGGGCAGCCTCTTGCTTCATTGCCATGTTCTAAAACTCATCGTACTTCTTGGGATCAAAGAGGACGATAGCCAGCTAGAGTTCTTCTCTGAGACCACCCCTGAACTGGTATATCATGCTCTTCTCGTTAGGGACGTCTTGCTTAGTGAAACGGGCGAGCTTCTGAAACATGATGTTGTACTGGTAAACAGACATAGTGCCTTGCTTCAGGTTGCGGAATTCCTCACGCTTGCTCTCAACCACACTCTGAGGAATATGATGAGCTTTGAAGTCATGACGGAATTCATCCCAGGTAGTCACATGGCCTCCTCTGGAATCTTTGTACTGCTAACCATTCTGCAGCTTGGTCTTTGAGTTGGAAGGAGGAAAACTTGACAAAGTCCTCAGGCCTGACATTACTGCACTCGAAATGCTTGCATATGTCCACGAGCCAATCATCAGCGTCTGTTGCCTCAACACAATTGCTGAAGGTCTTTGGCTGGTTAGCGAGGAACTGGTTGAGTGTAGCAAACTGATTCTGATTGTTGCCATGGCCATGATTCCCTTGGTTGTGCTCTTGAAGAATTTGCATGATCAGCTGTGTGTTTGCATTGGTAGCGGCCATCATAGCTTGCCATGCCTCCGGAGGTGGAGGAGGTGGTGGCGGATCAGGATTTGGAGTCGTGCGCATTGGAGGAGCCATCCTGAAGAGGGTGGCATCCATTAGCATATTGACAGGCAAATATTCAAGCTGAATCGAACAGATTGAAATTGCAACATAAAGTCTTCACATCCGAACAAAATGAACGAATGCATTCCAATTGAAATGGTCACATTTACATAAATTGAGAAGCCACTTAGAATTGCGGTAGAAGAATAGAAACAAGGTACGGACAAGAACAAATACTTGGTGAGGATTACCCAATCCCAAACCAAATATCCACAGAAGAAGAACTAGAGCTACAAGAATTCCCACCTATGAAACGCCTGAACCTTCCCGGTTATGCAATCAGGTGCTGGGGATACAGGGGAAGCATAATATCTCACCCAAAGCTAGCGAATCCTACATCCAGATGTATCCATCCTTCAACACATAACCAAGAAAACTTCGGAAATCATTTACCTCAACCTTCAAAAAGCATCTATTATACGAGTTATGGCAATACTCCCGAACTCCCGCTCCAGTACTGGGTGGCGTCGAGGTTATCTCACCAACAACTGCATAAAAGATATTTTCGATGTCGGCGAAACTCAGGTATTCCAGAATCTCAACGATAAAATTGTGACGACAACACCTCGGAGCTCAACTCCCCGGGACACTGCCACAACCCCTAAATGACAGGAGGCACCAAGAACAATGTTCTCGTCACAAAACCATCGAAATGATTCCAAGATACCCGCGTGATCCTAAATTTTTTTAGTGAAATTTGAGAAGAGAAGAGTCAAAACTCTACGTCAGGATGCTTCACCAGAGCGACGAAGGGACTGGGGAGTAAAAAGAATTCCTAACTCTCCGATATATAATTCCTAAATGACTCAAAACATTTTTCTAGACTCAACAGCGCCAACGATTCGATCAAGCAGGGGGCTCCTAAGGTCGGGGAAGGCTCTGATTTTACCAACTTATAACGCCCTCAATGCAGCTATATCTCCTACGTGTCGAAGCACAACTTAGATGCATAACCGCATTGAAAGCAATGTCGCAAGTGAGGTAATCTTCACAACAACCCATGTAAATAAATAAAGGGGAAAGGTACATAGTTGGCTTACACTCACCATTTCACACAAATACATAAATAAGTCATTACAATCATCCAATACACTTAGGGTCCGACTACGGTACAAAAATAAAGATCAACCCCCAAATACGACAAAGTCCCCGATCGCCCCAACGGGGCACCACTACTGATCATCTGGGAAAGACACATAGTAACGGTGAGAGTCTTCATCGAACTCCCACTTGAGCTCGGTCATATCATCTGGAGCGGTATCATCGGTCCCTGCATCTGTTTAGGAAGGAATCTGCGAGTCATGGGGACTCAGCAATCTCACACCCTCGCGATCAATACTATTTAAGCTTATAGGTAAGGTAATGGTATGATGTGGAGCTGGAGCAAGCGACTAGCATATATGGTGGCTCACATACGCAAATGACAGCGAGAAGAGAAAGCAAAAGCACGATCGAACAACTATGATCAAGAAGTGATCCTAGAACAACCTACGTCAAGCATCAGTCCAACACCGTGTTCACTTCCCGGACTCCGCCGAGAAGAGACCATCACGGTTACACACGCGGTTGGTGCATTTTAATTAAGTTGAGTTTCATGTTATCTACAATCGGACATTAACAAATTCCCATCTGCCCATAACTGCGGGCACGGCTTTCGAAAGTTCAAATCCCTGCAGGGGAGTCCCGACTTAGCCCATCACAAGCTCTCACCGTCAACGAAGATTATTCCTTCTCCCAAGACGATCTGATCAGACTCGGTATCCCGGTTACAAGACATCCTCGAAAAGGGTAAAACTAAACCAGCAAAGCCACCCGAATGCGCCGACAAATCCCGATAGGAGCTGCACATATCTTGTTCTCAGTGCACACCGGATTGTCCAAGGTTCCGGTAGGCTAGCCCAGAGTTGCCCCTGGTGGCCACCGGCAGCTGACAGTTTGGACCAACACTCAGAGGAGCACTGGCCCGGGGGTTTAAAATAAAGATGACCCTTGAGTCCGCGGAACCCAAGGGAAAAAGAGGCTAGGTGGCGAATGGTAAAACCAATGTTGGGCCATGCTGGAAGAGTTTTATTCAAGGCGAACTGTCAAGGGGTTCCCATTATAGCCCAATCGTGTAAGGAACGCAAAATCCGGGAACATAACACCGATATGACGGAAACTAGGGCGGCAAGAGTGGAACAAAACACTAGGCATAAGGCCGATCCTTCCACCCTTTACCAAGTATATAGATGCATTAAGATAAACAAGATAATATTGTGATATCCCAACAATAAACATGTTCCAACAAGGAACGATCTCCAATCTTCACCTACAACTAGCAACGCTATAAGAGGGGCTGAGCAAAGCGGTAACATAGCCAACCAACGGTTTGCTAGGACATGGTGGGTTAGAGGTTTGACATGGCAATATGGGAGGCTTGATAAGAAAGTGGTAGGCACCGTAGCATAGGCATAGCAAAAGAGCAAGCATCTAGCAAGCAAAGATAGAAGTGATTTCGAGGGTATGGTCATCTTGCCTGCAAAGTACTCAGAGTTGCCTTGATCCTCGTAAAAGAACTCAACGGGCTCCTCGTTCATGAAGTCGTCTCCCGGATCTACCCAAACAAGAACAACAAGCAAAAGGAACACAATCAACCACGTGCAATGCTCAAGCAACATGATGCAAACATGGTATGATATGCGGGATGCGATATGTGATGCCTATGCATGATTTACAAAGGAATGATTCAACCTGACCTCAACTTGGGAATCCAAGAGTGCCACTGGAAAGGTGACTTGATTTCGGTCGAAATCAATATAAAGATCACCGGAATCGGATGCATGGTTTGGAAATGGCAACCAAAACAAATATGGCACCGGTCTGCGATAATCAGCAAGTGACGATCTAAATGCAACAAGCTAAATATGCTACAGCACTCAAACATAACAACAAAATACATGGAAGAGATCCACTCACGAAGCTTTACAAAAGATGAACACTGAGCTACGGCTAAATCATCCATTAACAGGTTCTAACAAGCATGGCAAAAGTGCAAATGATAACAGGTTTCAGACTTAGTGAAATTAACACAAGTCTAGAATTTATCATCAGGAAGCAATCTTTAGAGCATGAAAACTACATGCTACAGGAACTTAACATGGCAAAGCAAGGCATGACATGAAGCTACTCAAATAATTTAACAAAAGTCCCTTATTGAGCTTGAGTCAAAAGGGATCGGAAAATACAATTGCAAGCATGTGAACATGGCAAAAACATAAACAGATTCAGACTTAGTGAAAAACTGGAGCATGCAAAACAGTTAACGAGTAGGCATGTTTACGAGCTCGATGCACTCACTACAGAGCATGTCATGACAATATAAGCATACACCCAACAATAAGACATGGCATAGAAGCTAGACATGGCAAGAACAACAACATAGCATGCACGGAACAATAGCAACATCCTCGGCAAATTCGCTAAACATTTCAACAATCTGCCAAGATCATTTTATAGCAAAAGTAGAGCTCGATTGACTCAAGCTAGGATGCTCCATAATTGCAAAAAAAGACATGGATGGATAGGGCACCACAATTTTAACAAAACATCCTTACTGATCATCCTCAAAAGAGGCACGGATCTCTAGGAAACAACATGAACATATGGCATAAAAACAAAAAACAGGACAAGGACTTAGAGAAATTCTAAGTCCCTGAAATCAACAGCAACGATTATGGTACTTTGCATGTTTGTGCTAGTCAGCACAAATATCACAAAAATACATGGCATACACCTCTGTAAAGATGACATGGCATTCTACAAAACACATGTAGAGCTCAGGATCATAGAATGCACACATTAATCATGGCAAAAATGACAAAAGGCTATTTGGTGAAACAGATCTGCAACTTTCCTCACATAGCCCTCTTCCAACAGCATTTCGGGCATCAAGATGAGCTCAAATGAAAATGATGCAATGAGATAAAATGATGTACTCGTCGAGGCGAACATTTTAATATGCTACACGCACGAACCGGAGCTACGGATGCAGAGTTATGGCATGTCAAAGTATGCAAATTAGCTAGAGTTTTAGGGGGAAAGTCAACCCGCGGTGGATCTGGATCTGGTTGCACGCGAACCGAGGAGATCACCAGAGGAAACTGTAGTCGCTGGAGAGAAGCGGGGCATAGCCGGACTTGGCTCCCAGCATCGAAGGAGAGGCGGGGATCTCTAGATCCGGCGCGGCGAAGGAGGTAGGCGTCGGGGGCGGCGAAGGAGGCCGGCGTGGAGGCGGAAGGGACCGGGCGGAGCGGCGTCCGGTGGAGGTGAAGCTCGCCGGCGGCACATCAGCATGGCGGACGGGCGGCGGAGGCGGGCTCGGCCGCGGGGAAGAGGAGGCGCGGGGCGGCGCGGTGCAACGGGCCGAGGAGGGCCGCGGATGGGCCCCGCGGGCCCTGGTGGCGGCGGCGAACTGGGGACCCGCTCGGGACACGTTGCATGCCCTGGTTCTTCACGGGCGGCGGCGGCGACTTGTCCGGCCGGCACGGACGTGTCCGGCGCTGCGCGGTGCAAGAGGAGCTAGGTTAGGGTTGTTTTTTATCCGGATTTTTTGAGGGAGGTGCTATTTTATAGGTAGAGGGAACTAGGAAGCTCCAAATGAGGTGCGGTTTGCGGCCACACAATCGTGATCAAACGATCTAGATGATAGAAGGGGTTTAGGTGGGTTTTGGGCCAGTTTGGAAGGGTGTTGGGCTGCAACACACATGAGGCCTTCTCGGTCCCTCGGTTAACCATTGGAGTATCAAACGAAGTCCAAATGGTACGAAACATGACAGGCGGTCTACCGGTAGTAAACCAAGGCCGCATGACAAGTATCGGTCCAATCCGAAAACTTTTAACCCCCACACATGAAAAGAGGTAGAATGGACCACCGGAGGACATAGGAGCGCCGGAATGCAAAACGGACAACGGGGAAAATGCTCGAATGCATGAGACGAACACGTATGCAAATGCAATGCACATGATGACATGATATGAGATGCATGACAAAGACAACAACACACGGAGACAAAAACCCGACAACAGAGAAATAAAAATAACTTAGGCCGGAAACGACAAGAGTTGGGGTACAGATACGGTAAATTACATCCGGTGTGTTACATATCCCCTCCTCACTTGCCCGTTCGTGACCCTAGACTGTATATACTCCTCCACCACCTTCTAGTTATGGTTAGCAAAGGATTAGCTCATTTGAAGATAGAGCTTTGCTCATCCATACAGATCTACTCCACGAGAGAAATCGCGGCCTCTATGGAGAAGATCCACCTTGGATTCAAGATCCCTCATGGGAAGATCCCCTCATGGATTTGAAGACCTCGTCATGGAGATGAACTAGTTACCCTATGTATCATCCTTTTGTTGGATTTGGATTGTGTATCTCTTTGTGTTTCGAGGATCTAGCACATGTGTGATCTCTTCTTGTCTATTTGAGTGTTTCCTCTCACTTCCCCTCGTGATTTCCCTCGCATTTCCTCTCGTGTTCTTCGTGTTCTTCGTAGGATCCCCTCCAATCGTGAAAGATCAGGCGTCTAGGTTTCTACCCTACATCAACCTTGGTATCATGAGCCATGTTGATCACGATTTCGGAGCCTCCCTCTTTGCTTTCTAGCATTGGTTTTCTTGATTTCGTCCTAAATTCGAAAATCCCCACCAAAAATAGTCCTCCTAATTTTTTGTGATTTGTTGGTGTGATGAAGTTCCGTTGGATTTGATCTGTGAATTTTGTGTGTGGCACGTAGATCTAGCTTCCCCACCCTTCCTTCCTCCTAAATTTTCTTTCCCCCCCTAGGATTGGGGTTTTTCCCGAAGTTTTTCCACCCAAATCTCCGATCCCCAATTCTCTGTTCTTGTAGAATCGTGACCCCCGGAACTTCCGGCCCTGCCCGGACCTTTCGGCCCTACCCGGAACTTTCAGATCCCGGACCCTCCGTCTTGCCCGGAACTTCCATCCTAGACAGAAAGTTTGTGCATCTTCGACGACTTCCAGTACTTCGACAACTACGATCATGGTGAAGCGGCCTCTTTGGCAACGTACTGAAGACCGTGCACTATGACATCGACAACCACTCCACCATTTTGACACCATACCATAAGCAAGAACGGTAACCTCATCTTGGTATCGTGATATCCACTCATTTTACACTCTTGCCATTACATTGATAAACACCATAGCCCAATTTTGCGTATCTTACCCACCGAGGCTAGCCTTTGAGTATTGCCGGCAACGTCACTTGTGCACATTAGTGATCATACTTCCCATAGCATACATACCATATCATCGTGGTGCATATAATGGTATCATCTCTTGTGCCCGAAAGTTGTCATCGCATACACATCTTGGTTCGTAAAGTTTTGCATGAGGAAAGAGCTCACAAGAGAAAGAGCCAAACAAGCTTTTAAGCAAAAGAGAAAGATAAGCAAGGAGCTTTTAAGCAAGAATCATAGCATCATACAACATTACGATTGTTATACTCGATCATCTTGGATCATATCATTGGAATACCAAACATATAGCATACTTGGGATAGAAGTCGTTGCATTTTGCTTAGTAGGCTGTGCACAAGTTTCGTATCCGCCTATTGTGCAATCGTGCTAGCATCTCTCTAGAGTTGTGCAACAAGAGCATTTTCGTTGATTCCACATTTTGGCTCCTTCCTTGGTTGCACGCACCCATTTATCTATCCGTGTGTGTGTTTCCATGTACCACATCTTGCTATAGGTCTACTTTTTGCTTTGCAAACTTGCAAATCTTTTTCATCATTATTAAGTCTCGCTAACGATTGCATCAATTTTGTGCCACCATCCTATCCGCACTCCACTATAAGCTTTTTGTGTAGGTGTGAGAACCGACAAGAATTGGTACCAATTGTACTATTTCCTTGTTCCACATTTGAGTGATCATTGATCCATCTTCAACGTTGGTCAAGGTACATTTGGTATAAGTTCTTCTCCTTCTCCCACTCACATATTTGCTTAGAATGATGGATAGGCCAAGTACTTCTACCAACCCACTCTTCATCGAGCAAGACGACGACATGACTTCATACGTCACCAAGAGCCACCTCTTTGGTGCACAACAAGCTTTGCATCAAGAGCAACAAGCCATGAACAAACGCATCGACAACCTCACCACTGACCCGTGACTCTCCCTGCAACGTACAAGAGAATACATCGACAACAAGCTCGATGACCACAAACAAGAGAATGACGCAAGAATGGACAAGATTTGTTCTTTGCGGCTCAACCGCTCTTCTTCCACTTCATCCTATTCAAGATGGAGCAGCTCAAGTCGACACTCCAATGACACCATCTCTGACTGATAGAGGCGAAGGTGTCCTGTTGTTTCAATGAGATGGTGGCTATCGTTTTCTGTGGGAGTCAACCCTGATGATCCGACTACGAACGTGTGAGACGTCGCGCCTTAGCAATCGCTAAACCAACTTTCGAGGGGTTATTGACCATGCCGGAGCATGATCAACCTAACCACGAGGATCTGTTTCCTGCAAGCAAATGAAGAACAAGCAAGAAATTGAGATTGCAATCTAGATATTGCGAATATAAGATGAATGCTTTATTGATGAAGGTGGGGTTTTGTGACGTCTTTGTCTGGTCGTTGAACACAAACGAAGTACACGAAGTTGCAGCTATGGCGAACTTTTAATCTAAACAAAACCCAAAGTCTAAAAGACGCCCTAAGTGCTGTATATATGGAGGAAGAGGGGGGAGATTCGTGGCCCTTGGAGGAGGGGTCCGAAACCAACCATAACTCTTGTTTCCCCACACATACAGACTCTAAAAATAGCCTATACTTATGTATTTCGAAAATACATTGGCCTGGCCCAATAATAAGGTGACGCAGCTCCTAGAATAGCCTCTGGACGAAATTTATGATGTGGAACCTTGTATATTTCATCCAAGGCTTCATGCACTCCTTATGGTGGCTTCAAAGTCCTGAAATCATCACTTGTAACTCCGTTCTTGTTCCCCTTGCGCATGCCGTAAACTCCATGCTTGTTCTTGCTCCAATGTTCATCCTTCTCCAAGCTAGGCCCTTCATTTGTAAGCAAAACAAATATATCCAATTTAGGCAGCATCATATTCTCATGAACATTAGAATCATTACCAAGAAACGAAAGTACCTGGTAATTTAATCGGCGTGCGCGAGCTCTAGTAATTGGTCCAGTATGTATAGTAGCAGGGGCTGTGGGTGTAACAATGGTATTGATGTCCTCATCATCCTCCCATTCTTGAAATGAAGTCTTTCTCGACGGAAGCTCATCTTCCTCACCCAAATAAAGCTTCGAATCTGCAATGTTAAAAGTGGGACTATCCCCAAAATCTGCAGGTAGCTCAAGTTTATATGCATTATCATTTATTTTTTGTAACACCTTAAAAGGACCATCAACACGTGGCATTAGCTTTGATTTGCACAAATAAGGAAATCAATCCTAATGCAAATGTAACCAAACAAGATCTGCAGGTGCAAACACATTATGTTTTCTACCCTTATCTCTAGCAAGTTTATATTTAGCATTCATACGCTCAATGTTTCCCTTAGTTAACTCTTGCATATTTAAGATCAATTATGCATGTTGTTTAGCATCAAAATTAACCTTCTCCGAAGATGGAGGAGGCAACAAATCAATAGGTGCACGAGGTAGGAAACCATACACAATTTCAAAAGGGCGCATCTTAGTAGTAGAATGCAACGAATGATTATAAGCAAATTCAATATGAGGCAAGCATTCTTCCCACATTTTCTTATTATTCTTCAAAATAGCCCTAAACATAGTAGACAATGTTCTATTGAATACTTCAGTTTGTCCATCGGTTTGGGGGTGACAAGTAGCACTAAAAAGTAGTTTTGTCCCCAACTTAGCCCATAAACATCTCCAAAAGTGGCTAAGAAATTTAATATCACGATCCAAAACAATAGTATTTGGCACACCATGCAAGCGAATAATTTCACGAAAGAACAAATCAAAAACATTAACAGCATCATCGCTTTTATGAGATGGTATAAAGTGTGCCATTTTCAATAACCTATCCACGACAAAAAATATGATTTCCCTCCCCTTCTTTGTTCGAGGTAAACCTAAAACAAAGTCCATAGATATATCCTCCCAAGGAACACTAGGTACAGGCCAAGGCATATATAAACCATGAGGATTGAGTCATGACTTAGTGTTTTGACATGTAGTGCAGCGAGCAACAAAACGCTCAACATCCCGTCTCAACTTTGGCCAAAAGGAATGTGTAGCAAGTATATCATCCATCTTCTTAACGCCAAAGTGCCCCATTAATCCTCCTCCATGTGCCTCCTGCAAAAACAAAAGACGACCGGAGTTAGCTCAAATGCATAGCTTGTTAGCACGAAACTCAAATCCATCATTAACGACGAACTTGTTGCATGTTCTACCTTCCTTACAATTCTGCAATACATCTTTAAATTCAGCATCATGCAAATATTGATTTTTGATGGTCGCCAAACCAAATATTTTAAAGTCAAGTTGTGAAAGCATAGTATAACAACGAGACAATACATCAGCAATAACATTTTCTTTACCCTTCTTGTGTTTAATGACATAAGGGAAAGTCTCAATGAATTCAACCCATTTAGCATGTCTACGGTTTAGTTTTTCTTGACTTTTATTGTGTTTCAAAGATTCATGATCAGAATGTATAAAAAATTCTTTGGGCCATAAATAATGTTTCCATGTTTCTAAGGTCCGAACAAGAGCATATAATTCTTTATCATAAGTAGAATAGTTCAGACTAGGCCCACTCAATTTTTTAGAAAAGTATGCAACAGGTTTGCCATCTTGTAATAACACACCTCCTTATCCAATTCCACTAGCATCACATTCAAGCTCAAAAGTCTTACTAAAATCAGGAAGTTGGAGTAAAGGAGCATGTGTCAACTTATCTTTCAATACCGTGTAGGCTTCTTCTTGTGTAGTACCCCAAACAAAAGGCACATCCTTCTTTGTAAGCTCATTCAGAGGTGCAACAATGCTGCTAAAATCTAATGCGCAGCATCCCAAAGTCATCCCCATGGACCTACCTACGCCCCCTACGACACCACTTGGACCAATGACAAGAGCTCGAGCAAAAGTTATCAAGAATAAGGTGAACTTGCTCCTCTCCGAACTACCACTTACTATACATGAGACATGGCTGCTACCTCAAGTGGAAACACTATGTGTAATCAGGTACTTGGAGGAAAGCCACGGAGCAGCTACATCCAACAGACAAGACGCGCGAGGACACCAAGTGCCAAGGACAAGGAGAAGAGCTACCACTGAAGCTACAGCAACCGGACGACCGGCCCCTGAAGCTCCAGCCTGCCCAAGCCCCGGCCACCGGAAGGTACAGCGAGCGGACGTCCGGCCGAGACCGGACGACCGACGTCCCCGCACCTAAGCCAAAAGAGCGGATGTCCGACGCGACCAAACGACTGGTGACCGGACGACCGGCCATCTCGAGACATCCGGTGCCACCTTCACCGAGCCAGAACCAGTGGAAGTCTGGAGAATACCGGACGTCCGGAAGCCCATGAGCCACCGTACGACCGTAACCCACTAGACGTCCGGTACCTGTCGGTGCACAGTTTCAGGCCCGAGGCCCATGTACCCCTTCACTTCGCCCCCGTTTGCACTAAGACTATAAATAGACTTCCTCCTCCTAGTTAGGGTTAGTGTTGTGTTAGCTCATATGTGAGGTAGAGCTTCGCTCATCCATCTGGATCTACTCCATCGCGAGGGACCAACACCTCCTCGGAGAAGATCCATATTGGATTCAAGACCCCTAATGGGAAGACCTCAAGACATCCTCACGGAGAAGAACCGGTTACCTTTGTATTGTCGTTTGTTGATCGTGGATTTTGTATCTCCTTTTGTCTTCGATGATCTAGCATATGTGTGATCATTCTTGTTGGCTTGAGTGATTCTCTTGTGTTCCCCTTTGTGTTTTCCCCGCGTGTTCTTCGTGTTCTTCGCGGGATCTTCTCCTTTCGTGAAAGATCGGACATCTAGGGTTCCACCCTACATCATCTTGGATCATAGAAAGGTTTATCACGAATTTGGAGGCCCTACCCCCCATTTTCTAGCTTGATTTTGTTGTGTTCTTCTCCAATTTTAAAAATCCCCACCAAAAATAGCCCCGATGGCTTTTGTGATTTGTTAGTGTGATGAGGTTTTGTTGGATTTGATCCATGGATTTGTTTTGCCACGAGTGGATCTACCTTTCCCCCATCATCCTGATGAGGACATCAATACCATTATTACACCCACAGCCCCTGCTGCTATACATACTGGACCAATTACTAGAGCTCGCGCACGCCAATTGAATTACCAGGTACTTTCGTTTCTTGGTAACGATTCTAATGTTCATGAGAGTACGATGCTGCCTAAATTGGATAAATTTGTTTTGCTTACAAATGAAGGGCCTAGCTTGGACAAGCTAGATGAACCTTGGAGAAAGTTAAAGCATCAAGATGATGGCATGTGCAACGGGAACAAAGAACGGAGTTACAAGTGATGATTCCAGTACTTTGAAGCTACCATAATGAGTGCATGAAGCCTTGGACGAAATATACAAGATGCCACTTCATAAATTTTGTCCAGAGGCTACTCTAGGTGCGGCGTCACCTTATTTTTGGGCCAGGCCCATGTAATTTCGAAATACTTGATTATAGGCTGTTTTTAGAGTCTATATGTGTGGGGAAACAAGAGTTAGGGTTTGTTTTAGATGCCTCCTCCAAGGGCCATGAAATTCCCCCCTCTCTCCTCCATATATACAGCCCTTAGGGCATCGTTTAGAATTTGAGTTTTGTTTAGATTAAAAGTTCGCCATAGCTGCAACTTCACGTACTTCGTTTGTGTTCAACGACCAGACGAAGACGTCAAGAGCCCCACCTTCATTAATAAACCTTTCCTCTTATATTCGCAATATCCAGATTGCAATCTCAGGTTCTTGCTTGTTCTTCGTTTGCTCGCAGGAAACAGACCCTCGTGGTCCGATTGATCGTGCTCCGGCGTGGTCAATAACCCCTCAGAAGTTGGTTTAGCGATTGCTAAGGCACGACGTCTCGCACGTTCGTAGTCGGATCGTCAAGGTCGACTCCCACAGAAAACGATAGTGACCATCTCATCGAAACATCAGGACACCTTCGCCCCTATCACATCCGCACCTTTTCCATCCACAAAATTGCCCGAATTTGACCACGAACCCAAGATGTTCATCCCGTGCCCGAAACCACCCAGGCACCGGAGATCCGAAAGTCACCGGATGTCTGATGACCGAACGACCGCTCCACCACTGGACGTCCGGCGTTTCCTGATGAAACTGAAAACGTTCAGTTCGGCCACCACCACCACTCCACTTCCACTTCTGCATACGCACCCCCAATACCACCATTGCTTAATCGTTTCGCACTCTGACACAATTTTGCCACAATTGGTTTTGAGAACTTGAGTTATGGTCCCCGTTTCCTAACGTGTTTCGGCTACATAGGGACGGCTCGACATCAACATCACCGCCGCTCATCTTCGCCATGGATTCGTCATCGACAATAACCACTCCACCATTTTGACACCGTACCATAAGCAAGAATGGTAACATCTTCTCGGTATAGCAATACATCATCATTATACAATCTTACCATTGCACTGATAACCACGATAGCCCAATTTTGCGTATCTTACCCATCGAGACTAGCCTTTGAGTATTGATGGCAATGTGACTTGTGCACCTTAGTGATCATACTTCCCATAGCATACATACCATATCATCTTAGTGCATATCTTGGTATCATCTTTTGTGTCACAAAGTTGTCATCGCATACACAATTGCTATCTTGCTTCATGACGCATTGCATGAGAAAAGAGCTCAAAACAGGAAGAGCCATACAAGATTTTAAGCAAAAAGGAAAGATAAGCAAAGAGCTTTTAAGCAAGACCATAGCATCATACTACATTAAGATTGTCATACTAGATCATCTTGGATCATATCATTGGAACACCATACATAGAGCATACTTTGGATAGAATTCATTGCATTTTTGCTTAGTATGTTGGGCACAAGTCTTCGTATCCGCATATTGTGCAATTGTGCAAGCGTCTCTCCTGTGTTGTGCAACAAAAGCATTTCGTGGTTTCCACATTTTGGCTCATTCCTTGGTTGCATGACCCCATTTATCTCTCTGTGTGTGAGTTCCCGTGTACCACATCTTGCTATTGGTCTACTTGTTGCATTTGCAAATTTGTGAATATTTTCCAACATTATTGAAGCTCACTAACAATTTCATCAAATTTTGTCCTACCATCCTAACCAAGCTCCACCATAAGCTTTTACTTGTGTAGGTGTGAGAAACCGACAAGAATTGGTACCAATTGTGCTATTTCCATGTTCCACATTTGAGCGATCTTTGATCCATCTTCAACATCGGTCCAGGTACATTTGGTATATGTTCTTGTCTTTCTCCCACTCACATATTTTCTTGGAATGATGGATAGGCCAAGTACTTCTACCAACCCACTCTTCATCGAGCAAGACGACGACATGTCTTCCTACATCTCAAAGAGACACCTATTCGGTGCACGACGAGCTTTGCATGAAGAGCAACAAGCAATGACCGAACACATCGACAACCTCACCACCGACTTGCGACTCACCGAGCAATGTACACGAGGCTACTTCGACACGTCCATGGCATCTCTCAAGGAGGATATTCGGACAATGATGGCCAACCACTCTTCTACCACGTCATCCTACTCAAGAAGGAGCCGCTCAAGTCAACACTCACATTGAATACTCTTTGACATGCCACGTGCGAAGATCGTCGAGCAAACCGCAATCCTCTACACGACGACGACTCTCAGGAGCAACGACACCGTCAAACCAAGCAACTTTCCCGCAAGCACGAGAACGGCAACGCCAACGCCATCAAGAAGAGGAAGAGCGAGCGCGTCTACACCAAGATGCACAAGATGCCGAGGCACAACTTCAGGAACAACAATTTTGAGAAGCTCAAGCACTTGGGCGCAACATGCCCTCCGAGATTCAAGTCGAGCTGTAGCCATGCGCAACCAGAAAAATCGTGAGCACCGAGAAGCGCTTTGTGAAGAAGTTCAAGAGAGGAACTATCAAGCTCGAGTGCATCGTCAAGTTCCACGACCTCCCCACCAAGAACCCCAATTCCACCTAGACCAAGAAGAGAATGGAAATCCTCCAAGACAAGAGTAAGTTGAGGAAGACAATCCCCCCCGTCAAGGACGTCATCACCCTCGACCCCAACACAATGAAGAGCAACGATATGGAAAGCTAAAGTTCACCATGCCCAAGTTCAAGTGCAGAAATGACCCCGAAGAGTACCTATCATGGGTATTGAAGGTTGACAAAATCTTGCCCTTGCACAACTATGAGGAAGAGAAGAAGATCGTGATGACATCCCTTGTGTTCCAAGACCACATCCTCATTTGGTGGGAACAAGTCATTGAGCACCATGAGGCAAGAGGTGAACCACCCATCACTACTTGGGCGCAAATGAAGGATGTCATGAGAGCACGTTTCGTGCCAACATACTACAACCGCAACCTCTTCAAGAAACTCCAAGTCCTCAAGCAAGAAACCAAGAGCGTTGAAGAATACTATAATGAAATGGAGATTGCAATGATACGAGCTAATGTCATGCAAGATGATGAGAAAACTATGGCACGTTTCTTGTATGGACTCAACCATCCTATCAAGAAGATCACCGACTTACAACCATACTCGAACCTCATCGAGCTAGTGCATCAAGCTACCAAGGCGGAACATCAAGTGTAAGATGACTTCAAATATGCCAAGTTGTTGATGTAGGGTGGAACCCTAGATGGCCGTCTTTCACGAAAGGAGCAGATCCCGCGAAGAACACAAGGAACACGAGGGGAAAACACAAAGGGGAACACAAGAGAAACACTCAAACCAACTAGATCCGGTCACACATGTGCTAGATTCTCAAAACACAAAGGGAGATACACGATCCAAAGTTAACAAGGGACGATACAAAGGGTAACTGGTTCTTCTCGGAAAGGAGGTCTTGATGGGGCCACCTGAAAGGGGATCTTAAATCCAACATGGAGCTTCTCCGAAGAGGGGCCGCGGTCTCTCTCAAGGAGTAGATCCGTATGGATGAGCGAGGCTCTATCTCACTAATGAGCTATCACAACGCTAAACGTAGAAAGAGGGAGGAGGAGGAGTATATATAGTCTATGTGGGCGAAGGGGTACATGGGCCTAGGCCCTTACACTGTCCGTAGACAGGGGAAGACGGATGTCTGGGCGTCGGGCCGGATGTCCGGGGCTTCACGAGGTGCCGGATGTCTGGGCTTAAGCCGGATGTCCGGGCAGTCGGGGCTGGCCTTGACGCTCTTTGGATGGAGAGTGCCAGATTTCTGGGATTTGGGCCTGATGTCCGGGCTAGGCCTGGATGTCCGGGGCCTATAGGTGCTTGGTGGCTCGGCGGTTGCTGCTTCAGGGGCCGGATGTCCGGGGCCTGGAAGCTATAATTGACTCCTTCCGTTGGTTCTCTACATCCATGAAGTTGGGGACTTGTCTGTCTTCACGTGCATCTTAGGGAGGGTCCTCTTGGTACCTGATCATGCACAACATTCCGAACTTAGGTAGTAGCCATGTCTCGAGAGGATCATATGTGATATCACTAAGGAAGGAAGTCACATCAGTCTCGAGAGCTGTCGGATTGTGGGTTCCGGCAAACCCTTGAGGTTCGGACACTAGGGTGTGCAGGAAGATCTCTCTCTCCCTCGCTCGCTCTCGCAATGATCTCTAAGCCTAGAGTTTATACTTGTTCGGGCCACCGTTGTGGTGTAATACCATACTCTAGTGTGGTGTGGTGGATTGTCTCGTGGGCTGAGGATGCACTAGTACAGTGGACGAACATCCTCCTGAGCAGAGGTGTTCTTGAGCTCGATGAGCTAGTGGGATGGCCCTGGTGGAGTGGATCCGATCCAAGATGAGCCGATGCTTGACTACGGTGGTGGCTAGCCCTATTTATAGAGGCCCTGGTCGTCTTCCCAAATGTTTAGGCGGGAAGGGATCCCACAACGGCCAATTTCGAAGGGAGACAACTAGTACAAATTATCCTTACAAAAGGTGGTCTTCGCCTGCCAAAGGCTCTGGTGGTGACGCCACCGTGAGCTCCGCGGTGACCTCCGTCCTGCCGTCCTGCTGGTCTTGGTCTTGTTGCACAGATATGGAAACCTTTGCCTTATGCCTTGGGACTCCTCGCCTGCTCCTGCATCCTTAGCACCAAAGATGGAACTGGCACCCTACGCCTGTTGGCGCCCTCCTGGCCTTGGTCGTCATTGCTCACGTCACGCGGACCTCGCGAGGTGCCCCTTGTATAGATATCTCCGCTCCTTGGGAGCCAGCTTAGCGAGGCTGCCCCGGAGGAGGTCTTGGTGTCGTCCTCCTCGGGAGGCTTGGCCCCTTGCGAGTGTCTTGAGTGGTTGCTAGTGAAGATGGGCCGTACCAGGCCATTGGTGGAGCCACGCCCTGGGCCGCAGGCAGGCAGGTCTGGGTACCCCCGTTCCCAGGACGCCGTGGGCTCCACGGTGACCTCCGTCTTGCCGTCCTGCTGGTCTTGGTCTTGCCAACAGACTACCTAATCAATATGTTGCATCTGGATCCCCAGTCCATCATCCTTCTCGCCGTCTTCGCCTTTGTCTGCGAGGCCATGGTGAGCATTGCTCCCTCCGTAGCATTACTTCGCCACTTCTTCTTGTTGCATCTGACTGACCCTTGATTGCACAACGGATGCTTGAGCTTCCAGGCCGTGGCTGCGACGGCCGGCGCAGGGATTGACTTCAAGCTTTCGCCGTCTATGAGCGGGTTCTAGAGGCAGTGGGTGTTCATGGACGTCGGCATGCGCAGCCCCTTACTCTTGCTCCCGATGGCACTAGCTGCTCCCAGCTCCGTCTGGGGGCACAAAAAGCTCACTGACCGGCATCTTGCCCATGTCTGGCGCCAGCTGACGAGGCTCAAGTACCTTGGCGTGACGGCGCCCATGGTGGTGAAGGAGTACATTCGGCGCCGCATTGCTCCTCTCCAGCGCCATTTTCGTTCAATGTGGACCTTCTCCGGCAGCAAGGACCGCATGAGGCTTCACAAACCCGGGCTTCCTCTTGAGGCGCAGCATACTGTGCTTGAGCTCCTGACGGGTGACCCGTCACCAGCTGATATGCCAGAGGAGGGCTGCCTCTTGTACTGCTGCTCGAACATGGTGGCGTTCATGAGGCAGATGCCCCCCTTCGAAGAACGGGGGCTTTGCCCAGCCGGCCTCAAAGGGCCCACTACTAGGAAAAGGCCTACTAATGGCGCACCAGTTTTGCCTACTAATGGCTCATCACTGATGCGCCATTAGTATGACGCCACTAGTATTTATTACTAATGGCGCACCACAGGTGCGCCATTAGTATCTGGTATACTAATGGCGCACCACCGAGTGCGCCATTAGTATATAACACCATGCGCCATTAGTATGCCTCCCAGGGCCATATTTAACCATGTGTTTTGGCACACTAATGGCGCACTGCGGATGGATGCGCCATTAGTATACTTGGCATACTAATGGCGCACTCTGTAGTGGTGCACCATTAGTACGAATATTAGGTTTTATTTTTTTTTACTTTTCTGATTTTTGCACAGGTTACAAAATATATTATTTGACTGAATATAGACAGTAGCACACAGCAACAGCAGATTCATCGAATACAATAGAAGATTAGTCTCCGAATACAATTCATCATATTAGTCTCCGAATTCAAAAGACCGAACAAAGATAAAACATTACAAGTCTCGAGACCGCGAGTATCGAGTTTGTCAGATGTAATACTAATCCTAAGAAGTCCTACTAATCATCATCATACAACTTCTACTCGTTATTCATAACAAGTCATACGATCATCATCTTGATAGTCATCGAACCAACCCTACTTAATTGTTCTTAGCACATGATCATTAGTATTAGGCAGGACCTAAATACCCTATTTAAGCTAAAATAGCATAAAACAATATAGACCCTGACTCTCCATTATGGAGAATGGAGAACATCCTGTCTCCAATTATTGCGCTTCGCTTCCTTTTGCTTCCAAGAAGCTCCTTACGAATGTCCATACATTTTTTCCATCCTTTGATTTTCATGTGTCCACTTCTTTTAGAAATCTCGTATGGACAGTTGAGATTCGTAGGACGACCTGGCTGTATGTTCAAAACATTAACACTACCTTTCTGATACATCATATGAGGCACACAATTCTCTGGGATTATCTGTTGAAAAACATAGTAATAACTTCATAGTTAGCAATGATGTACTAGTTTTAGAAGTATGCAAAAGATGCACGGATGTCGTAATAGTAAAAATCTTACCAGGGTATCTCCATGGTAGTTACCGTAGTTGAACACATGCACTAGTGGCATGTATTTACCATAATGTTGAGGATTTTGATTGTGGATAGTGTAATTCTCAATGTCAGTACAAAATCCGACCAGATGATTTTTCTGCTTTTAAATTGTTAATTCGGAGCCATCGGTGTAGTGGGTTTTGTCTACCATCTCCCGCACATTGTTTGAACAATAAAAATAAGCTGTCAATGGCAATAAGCTGTCAACTATTTTGAAATAAACAATATAAATTAGCTAATAACTATGTTTGAGAAACTCACATAGCGGTAGAACTGGAGGCGTATCAACAAGGACCCAAATGTCCATATTGTCTTGGTTGATGTCAGGATTACCAAGATCCATGGTGATAAGCATACCCTCATCAAAACCATACATCTTGCAAAATGCTTCCCAATTTTTGCAACCAAAATGGGTTACGCTCTCAGAATTATATAGATTTACTTCAAAGTCCACATCGTGATGAGTCCTTAGGTGAACTTTCTTTGTTTCAGAAATTTCATGGTCTTCAAAATCCATCCTCTCCAAGACATAGCGTCTTGCATGGCATGGGATAATCTATACTCGAATTGTAAAAGATGAAAATTACACATTGAAATAGTTGAAGTCATGCTTAATTATGAAAATAACACTTGTCGTCATTGTGTACCGTTTCAACTTCGAAGGTCTCCTCGAGCTTAATGCTAAAGCGCCGATCATCGTCCAGGTGAGGCATGTCACACAGACCTCGATTGTCGTGGCACCAGTCGCACTCCGCCGGGAGACTTTCGTCGTCCGATGATGATGATGACATATCCTACGTTCATAATTCAAAACTACTTCATTTAGGGTTTGTCGACACCGAGGCATCCTAAAAGCTAAGCTTTTATCATTTAGGGTTTGTTGACGCCGAGGCACCCTAAAATCCTAAGCTTTCATCATTTAGGTTCTTATTGACACCGAGGCACCCTAAAAGCCAAGGTTTTATCATTTAGGGTTTGTCGACGTCGAGGCACCCTAAAAGCCTAAGCTTTCATCATTTAGGTTTTGTCGACGCCGATGCATGCATTAGTCGCAAGTACCCCATATGTCCTATTTTTAGCAAAGTCATGCTAAAATTCACGGAAAATTTTGGCATGGCCTTTGCTAAAAATAGGACATATGGAGTACCCGAATTTGCCAAAAAAGAAGTTAATTGACATTCCGGCAAACTCAAGGGCCTCTCGGGGTACCTGAAAATTTATCACGACACAATGGTCGGAGACAAAACCCAGTAAACTAGCAAGATGATCATCATCTTTAAAAGTCATTACTTGTCAAATATAGAAGAAGGAAAAATTTATTTGTGACATAGTTGGCCCATACAGAAGAAGCAACACCCTGCACTAGCCTAAAAACATGTGAAGTTTCACCCATATAAGAACAACTTTATAAAAACAGAGAAGTTGCTATGTTTTTTCTACTCCTAGGAAAAACATCACTCATTGGAAATGAAAATCTCAATACCAGCATTTTGAACTTTGAAATGAAATACAGTAGTAGTATTAGTAGTATATGGAGTAGTATCTTGTCTAGTAGTAGTATTAGTTGTATATCGAGTAGCAAGTTTTGCCTCAGAGACCGCAAAAGCTATGTTTTTTCTCAATTCAGATAGCTAAGTGGAAAACCACGTCAAGTCCTGTTTTAATACTCTATTTCTCAATTCATGCAATTGGTTTCATCTGGACTACATCATAGAACCACCAATAAAGGACACTGAAAAAATATATAGAGATGCCTACGGTTCCTATCCTTGAGTAGCATGATTAGAGATGAGTAGATCTCCTAAAGGTGTCATAAGCAGCTGCTGTTACTCTTGGAAGCAATGCAAACATGTATAAGTTATTACTGTTGACAATACTACTCAAATATCCAACTATCAGGACACAAGGCATGATAATCCATCTAATCTAATGAAATCTGAACTCAACTTGATCATGGTTCATGCCCTCAGACACATCAGCACCTCAAGAATGCCATGACAAAAATGAAAAGGACCAAGAGAATCACCACACAAGTGAAGAGAGAACTCGGGGCCTCTTTGACAAAAATGAAAAGGACCAATACAATGAAAAGGAACACTGAGATGAAAAAACTAAGGTAAGGGGGGACATCAAAACGCAGAAGTGCATAACACAAGCTCACCGACATAGACACACATAACAGCCGCACAACAGCATAGACATTAAACATGTGCAGAGATCACAATTAACAAAGGCATAACAGTAGAAATTACATGTGTAGATTGCTCTATTCAACAAACTTCCTATCAGTCCAACAATGTTTTTGAATCTAAACTTTTTCAGTTAACAGAACATAAACCTGACAATGTTCAGTTAACAGAAAGGGGGGGAGGGGAACCGGTGCAGCTCACCGAGAGGAAGACGATGGAGAGCTTGTGCGGGGATCGACGGTGAGGCCGCGGTGGCCGGAGGTGGAAGAAGGCGCAGACGCCCTAGACGGTGGAGGCATCGGTGTCGTAGAGGTGCCGGAGACCTTGCCCTGTGAGACAGAGAAGGGGCCGTCAGCCCTAGCGCAGGCGGGGGGCAAGGGGAGGAGGAGGAGGGGAAGGGGAGGAGGAGGGTCGGGGGGCGTACGGTGCTGTGTCGCTGCTCGGCGCTGACGACGAGGAGGAAGGCGAAGACGTTGAGGGTCGGGGTGGTCGGGTGGAGCGGGGGGAGGGTGCGGGGGGGTGCTCGACGGCGAGGGATATCTGGCGAGGGGGATCGAGATCGAGTGTCCTCATGAATATTCAATATTTTTTCATATGGAATATGAAAAAATATCATCAAATTTGAAAAAATATTCATGAATTCAAAAAGTGCCCATGAAATTTTAAAATATTCATGATATCAAAAAGTAAAAAAAGTGCCCATTACTAGTTTAAACTAGTAATGGCGCACTATGCAACGGTGCACCATTATTAGTTTTGCAAAAAAGTAAAAAAAATACAGTAGTGGCGCACTCTACGGCTTGTGTGCCATTAGTAGTTCTAACTACTAATGGCGCACTCTGCCCGGATGCGCCATTAGTATGTTTGAAAAAGTGAAAAAAAACATTTTGTTACTAGTGGCGCACCGTGTGCCTGGTGCGCCATTAGTGTCTTCCACAGTAATGGCGCACCAACAGATGGTGCGCCATTAGTATATAGTAATGGCGCACCACATGTCTGGTGCGCCATTAGTGTCATTTCCATCTATAGCCCTTTTCCTAGTAGTGGCCTCGCAAGATCCCCGTCTTCGTGGCCCCCTTGGGCTCCACATGCGCGGTGCCCGCCCCAGATGTGGGCGCAGGGGGGCGGTCGCCGTCGAACACCGGCAGCGCGACCACACTGAGGAACCGGCATCGCTCAGGGCTCCTGGATCATTCTGAGGTGGGGCTCAAGAGGGCCATCCCGAGGAAGCGGCAGCAGGGACGACGCAGTCCGACGCTCCTGAGGTCGGAGCCCCCGAAGCCCTGGAGAGCCGCCATGAGGCGGGGACTGGGGACTTCGCGCAGCCTACTACTCCTGAGGTCACCTCCTCAGGTGCCACAACAGGCACGCCCGTCATAGGAGGTTGCATCCATGGTTTTGGCCGGCTACGTCTGAACTTCGAAGTGCTCTGCAAGAGGAAAGGGTCTTCAAGATGAAGTGGTGACGCCTTCCGGCCATTGAAGCAGAGGAAGTACATTTCCATAGAGGAGGGAGTACCTTATCTTCGTAATTTCTTAAGCGCGACTTCTCCTCCTGATTGTAGTTCCTCAGGGCCCCTTCTGCCAAGGCGACGAAGTCTCCCGAGAAGTGACCTCCACCTGCTTCAGGCCCTCCGCTGACCTTAAGTGCCCCGTGCTGGCCTGCCGTGTGTGGCGCGGTGCCTGCTAAGGAGGCGGACGCGCCGGCCTGGCATCTCAACCCTGCACTCTTGTCGTTCCTCTTCTAAGGTCCTACCTAGGGCACGAAGAGCGTGCCGAGGGCCCCTCCATTAGTAATTCCCCGCGGCTAGACAACCTCGGGGCTGGCCTCATATTCGAGCGACGAGGCCCCGCCACGTTAGTCCTCCGCTGAGGTTCGGAAGGCGGCCGGAAAGGCGCCGGCCTCCAGCCCCCTGCTGGGAGCAGGCGAGCCGCTTCGAGCTTCTTTGACGACCCATGGCGTGGAGGACGGTCCTAGCCGCGCGTCTGAACTTGCGCGCCAGCGTGGTGCCGTCCGACATGAGCTCTTCCGGGAGGCGATGGGTGCGCTGAGCTGGCTCAGGGAAGAGCTTGTGGATGTTGATGCCCGTCTTGAGACAGAATGCCTTCGGTTGGCGGACAAGTGGGACCAACTGAGGGTGCCCGTCGACCTCGGGCGTCTCCAACACGACCGCGACGTCGTGCTGGCTGAGGCATCCCTCGCTACCTCGTGCGAAGCCAGCGCCCGAGCCTTGAGGAGGTGAGGGAGGCTGACCGCTGCCGTGAGGCCGTAGAGAAGCGCGAAGGGGAGCTCCGAGCTCTGAACGCCTCCCTAGAGCACCAGGTCGAGGCACGCAGGGCTGCCTTCGCGTCGATGAAGGGGTCGCCTTCCGAAGAGGAAGAGATCTTGAAGCGCGAGGAGGTGCTAATGCTGGAGCCCACGGAGCGCAGCCACAAGCTTGAGCAATTGGAGACGAGGGAGCGCCAGGTTACCCAGGCGGAGGATGCCTCCTGCACGCGCGAGGCCAGGATCCAGGAGGAAGTGGAAAACAGATACAACCTGAAGCTGATGCTCGTGGAAGCCGAAGATGAGGGCAGAACCATCGCCCTCAGGTTAAGGCTGGAGGAAGCGGAGCAGCGCGAGAAGGCTGCTGCGGCGGCCCTGATCTCCGTCCAGGCTGAATTGGCCTCTGCCCGTGCCGAACTGCGCCCACTTCACCGGCGGGTTACTCATGCTGAGTCTCTTGCACAACAGAGCAGGGAGGAAGCGCTTTGTCGGCAGACGTTGTAGCGCGAGGACGCTCCCCTGCTCCGGGCCCTCAGAGCGAGGGCCAACCAGGCACTGGGCGCCATCTGTGACGAACATGCCCCTCATCCCCACGCGGAAGACTATGCTAGCCACCTCTGCTTCTTCACCAACGTCGTGACACGCCTGGGGACCGAGCCGAGAGGGCTCGCAAGCTTGTCGAAGATAGGAGTCAAGGGATCCTTGGGCATGTGTTCTCCCGCATTCTCAATCATCTCCAGAACATCATTCCCAATTTTGACTTCAACGCCGCGATTGCCCCAGTGCCCGGGCCATCCAGGACAATGTGACATGCTGGGTGGATGATAATGTGGACGCTCCGATCAGGGCCTTCACTTTCGTGGATGACGGGGCGGTGGTCATGGCGGACGAAGGCGACGTGGTTGATGATGGTGAAGATGATGCCAGTGACAACGTCGGCAGCATGTCTAGAGTGATTTGGAAGACGCTGCGAGCTACATGTCCGATTGATCCCGCGCTCCTTTGCTTTGAATGTAGCGACCCGACCTCAGATGGTCAAGTCTCTGTGCATAAGTGTCATCCATGAATCGGTAATGCTGACACACACAGTACTTCAAAGGATTTATAACAGAGTAGCAATCACACACTTATTACATCAAAAGTCTGAAAAAGAGAACTTATTACAACAATATGGCTTAAGGCCATCTAAATAAGATAATAGTGGAAGACTTGGAAGATAGAGCAAGTCCATCAACTCTAACGGCATAGCTGAGTGCATGACAAACGACCTAGCACACCTTACTCTTCGTCTGAAAAGTCTGCAACATGATATGTTGCAGCCGAAAACGGGTCAGTACATGGAATATGCTGGCAATATAACACAGTAGAGCAATGAACAGGTATATGCTATCACTACATGCATATATGGCTGGTGGAGGCTCGATGGTTATAATGTTTTTGCGAAAAGCCAATTTTTTCCAACAAAAAGGAATATATTTTATTTAACTATCATGGTAGTTGTTAAACATTGAGAAGGTTCCTCCAACTCAATCCCAATTAGGAAGTAATTAACATCCCAACAAATTAATTAGTAGGGTGATGAGAACAATATGATAATCCATGATCCAGATACTCAAGATGTCCATAACCGGGGACACGGCTAACCATGATTAGTTTTTACACTCTATGGAGGTTTGCGAACTTTCCCCACAAGACTCGATCTCCTCCGTTGGATTTCTCGCACTACATGGTGTTTGAGAAACGGATGACCGGGACACAGTTTTTCAGAAACATTAACTCTAACCCCGGGTAGACCGTACCAACCTACATCCCCTACATCTGCTAGCCTACCTCTGGAAGAGGTCATGCAACTTACTCCACTATGCTAGATCCCATAATAGCTTGTGGCTGCACACGGAAGTTTCTAGAATGAATAATCTTATGATCCCTCTGAGCCTAGGTGGCGAACCATAGGATGATCCCACGGGTACTCCGGGATATCCTAGGATAACACTGGATTCTCCAAGTGCCCACAACCAATCCACCCAGATGTGTGTTTAAGTGGCCAGCTTAAGTTAACCATTAATTAACAATCTCACATCTGTCATGGATACTCTCAAACCCAATCCACGTCTACGAGCATAGCATGGCACTATAAGCATAACGTAGATGTAACTCCCAAGGGTTTGATAATAAAAGGGCAATAGGTTCTACCTCATCATCTACTTCCGAAAACCCACATGTTAAGAGATACTATTCATGTAATGTTTGAGGGTTGAAACTAGTGCATAAAAACTGGGTAATAAAAGAGTATGATCAAAGTGTTACTTGCCTTGCTGATGATCCACAAAACCTAGTGACTCGTAGTAGCACGCTGCGCACTCCGGGAATTCTATCGCAAACAAACAATAGCATACATAAGCAATCAAGCAAATATGCACAGGTAAAACTCAATTAAGAAGATCTAATCCGAAAACTCAACTAAAGAGATTCGATCTGCAGAAAGAATCACTCGAATCGGAGCTATGGAATAGAAACTATGGTCAAAAGAACTTAGAACACAAAACTGCTTGAAACCAAATTTCAATTTGTCAAAAACCTTGTTCAAGTTGATTAAACGGAAAGAGGGGCCCGAGAAGATGATTTTGGCGTTGGTTTCACTGGATTTGGACATACGGTTGAAAAGTTATGAGGGTCTGAAGATTAGGGGCTAATCTATGATAAAAATAATCGCGGATACGTCCCTGGCCGAAAAATAAAATAAAAAGAAAAGGCTAACGAACGAACGTTCGCTGTTTGAACCTAACCGACGGACAACGTTCATTTAAACGAATGACCGGACGAACGTCCGCTAAGCAAATAAACCGGACGAAAAACCGATCTAAGAAAAAAATCGGGGTTAACCGAAAGAAAACCCGACCGGTCAACACTATCAACGACGGCGGCTCCGGTGAGATCCGGCGCGGCGGCGCGGCACTGGCGGGAGGGCAGCGGCGGCGCGAGGCGGCGCGAGGCGGCGGCACGGCTAGGGTTAGGGTTGGGGCGGCTCGTCCTCGCCTTAAAAAGGCCTGGCGGCAGTGTCCGGGTCGGACATGGCCCGTTAGGTCGGTGTGTTTTTTTTAACAGACGGAGTAAAATAAATAAAAGAAATACCAAACGATGTCCAAAAATCCTAAATAAATGTTCCCGATCCTCTAATAATATTTCGGACAAAGTGAACATTTATTTGGGCTAGAAATGCAATTTTGAAAAATGCATATTTTTCTAATCCAAATAAAATAGCAATAAAATCCGAATAAAATTATTTATTTGCTTTTAACATTTTCCTTCAATATTTCATTTAGTTTGGAGAAGTCATATTATCTCCTCTCATATATTTTATTATGAAATATTTTATGTAGAGAAAAAATAGTAAAACCAAAACGATCCTTGTTTCGATATTTGAGAAAATTCAAATATGAAAGCGGTGAAATCCCCAACTCTCTCCGTGGGTCCTTGAGTTGCTTAGGATTTCCTAGGATCGCAAAGCAAGATGCAATAAAATATGATATGGATGAATGACCTATGTATAACATTCCAAATTGCAAGTTTGGGATGTTACAGACCTAACCCCCTTAAGATGAATCTCATCCTCGAGCTTCGGGCTGGCTAGAAAATAGTTGTGGGTGGTCTTTCCGTAGATCATCCTCTCGTTCCTAGGTGGCTTCATCCTCAGTATGGTGGATCCACTGAACTTTGCAAAACTTGATAACCTTACTGTGTGTGATTTGGTTGGCAAACTCGAGAATCTTGACAGGTTTCTCCTCATAGGTCAAATCACTATCCAACTGAATTGCTTCCAAGGGCACTGTATCTCTCAGAGCAATATCGGCCATCTCTGCATGGCACTTCTTCAACTGGGAAACGTGAAATACATTATGAACTCCTGACAGTCCTTCCAGTAACTTCAACTTGTAGGCTACTTCTCCCATGCGTTCCAAAACTCGGTATGGCCCTACAAATCTTGGGGCTAACTTTCCCTTAACTCCAAAATGCTTAACTCCTCGCAGAGGTGACACACAAAGATATGCTCTGTCTCTGATTTCGTAAACTACCTCCTTGCATTTTGAGTCTTCATAACTTTTCTACCTGGACTGAGCTACCTTTAGTCTGTCTCGAATCAGCTTAACCTTCTCTTCTGACTCTTTAATTAGATCTGGTCCAAACAACTGATGGTTTCCAACTTCATCCCACATCAACGGTGTCCTGCACCTCCTTCCATACAAAGCTTCGAAAGGTGCCATCTTCAGACTAGCTTGGTAGCTATTGTTGTATGAGAACTCCGCGTAAGGCAAATTCTCATCCCAACTAGATCCATAATCGAGCGCACAAGCTCTCAACATGTCTTCCAGAATCTGATTGACTCTCTCGGTCCGTCCATCTGTCTACGGATGAAAGGCCGTACTAAACTCTAGCCTGGTTCCCAAAGTCTGGTGTAGCTGATGCCAAAACTTTGAAGTAAACCATGTTCCTCTATCTGATAAGATAGTCCTCGGAACTCCATGCAGACATACGATCCTGGTCATATATATCTTGGCCAACTTCGCACTTGTATAGGTGGTTTTCACTGGGATAAAGTGAGCCACTTTGATCAACTGATCAACTACTACCCAGATAGAGTCATACCCCGATCGTGTCCTTGGTATTCCGGTGATAAAATCCATGCCAAGCTTATCCCACTTCCAATCGGGTGTAGGCATAGGCTGCAGTAATCCTGTTGGCTTCTGATGTTCTTCCTTCACTCTCTGACATACATCACATACTGCTACATACTCGGTAATATCCTTCTTCATACCAGTCCACCAGAAAAGCTCCTTCAAATCCAAATACATCTTGGTGTTTCCGGGGTGTATCGAGTATAGCGAGTCATGAGCCTCCTGAAGTATCAACTTCCTGATCTCTGCATTATTGGGTACATAAACACGGTCCTCAAACGACAAGGTGTCGTGCTCATCCTCACGAAAACCTTTGACCTTTCCCTTGCTCATTTTCTCCTTTATCTCGGCAATTTCTTTGTCATCCTTCTAAGCTTCTCGAATATTTCCCAATAATGTCGACTGAACCTCCAATGCTGCAACAAATCCTCTAGGAACTATCTCGAAACGAAGTTCCTGGAGATCCTCAGCTAACTCCTCTGGTAACCCTCCTGTTAAGAGAGTATTAACATAACTCTTCCAGCTCAAAGCGTCGGCTATGACATTGGCCTTGCCTGGATGATAGTGTAGCTTCATATCGTAATCCTTTATGAGCTCCAACCATCTCCTCTGCCTGAGATTCAGCTCCTTCTGAGTAAAAATGTACTTCAAACTGTTATGATCCGTATACACAACACAACGGTTTCACTAGCTCTCCTAGCTCGGCGTTGTGGCCCTTGATGGCGTCCTGCGCCTTCGCTAGCCCTCATCTCCTCCTCCTTCGCCTGGTGTCCACGTGCTTCTTCTGCGTGCTGGTTGCGCAGGCCCTTCAGCTCGTCCTCCAGCTCTCGGCAGCGGCCAGCGATCGGATGTAGCTTTGGCGGTGGCCTGCTTCTCACTCTCAGAGGCCTCCGTGGCCTGGCTCAGCAATGCTCGAACCGCCGAGTCCGAGTGAAGCCAGCTAGAGGCCAGCTCCAGGCGCCCGGCCACCAGGCGCAGGTCCGTGCCCTGGAGATCTTCCCATAGCTGGGCCATCTCCGAAAAGGCGCGCTGTAAGACGGCAGAGGAAGCAGAAGAACCTGGGGCCTGGGGCGCAGCAAGTGAAGGGGGTGACGTTGTCACCAGACCCTGGGAGATCAAGGGCTCCTGAGCCTTCGGGACCTCATCAGCCGAGCCAGGTACCGGCACTTCCGGAGCCAGCGGGGCCACGCGGGCTGACTCCTCCCGACGATGCTCCTCTTGGCCACGCGAGGGCGATCGGGCTGGGGAGGTACGAGTGTTTTCGCCTCCTTTCTCCGTAGAGGGGGGCGCGTCCACTGTACCCTCCTTCCTTTTCTTCGTCGACGGCACTGTCCTGATCAACCAAGGGTAAATGTCAGAAAATAGCAAGTACAAGCAGGAACAAGACGAAGCTCGAAGCACTTACTGATCCATCGTGGCGTACTCCACCCTCCGCTTGGGGAGCCTGAAATCCGAAAGCTTCGGAGGCTGAGGAGTGGGCACACGGGCTCCGGGAGAAGAAGACGGCACATCAGAAGGGCCGGAGGCAGCCCCAGGTGGTGTCAAGGCGCAGCACCTCGAGAAATCAGCGATGACCTGTCCCTCATCGGGATAACAGGTGGATCTCCCTCCCCCTGGCGGGCGTTGACCTCGGCGTCATCAGCAAGGGCACGGAGGATGTCAGCTTTGCTCACGGGGGAGGTTTCTCCCATCCCCTCGGGGGTCTCTTCCGAGTCCTCCTCCTCTTCTTCCTTCCCATGGAACTCATCAAAAGACAGCTCCACCGGCTTCGGCGCTGCAGGGGCCCCGGTAGATGCCGGCGGCACCAGCCTGCGCGTGTCAAAAGTCGGCCGGGCGGCCACAATCTGCTCCCAGTCCGTGCGGCGGAACAAAGGAATGAAGGCGCTCGGTGGGTACTCTTGGTTGTCCCCAACCAAGAGGTGCAAAACTGTGGACAGCTCGTCGTCGGGCAAGGCCTCCGAGCTCAAGCGAATCTTGTCTTCTTCATCTCCAAGCGTCCACAAGAGGCACGCACGCGCCTGAAGAGGAGCGTGGCCCCCTTCACCTTGGCCGCCCTCTCATTTCTCGGCTTCAGGTCGGCTTCATCAGCTCCAGCACTGACAACGCCCGCTCATCAGTAAGCTTTGCGCAAGACCACCCCTTGTCGGACTAGGGCATCTCCGTCGGCAGCAGCAAGCGCGGGTGGACGCACATGGCACCCATCATGACCCGTTTGGCCCTGAGGTTGCCGACCTTCTTCCCGGTGTTTGAGATCGAGTTGGCCTTGCCGACCGCGATGAAATTGGTTCACCCGGAGATATGGCCCTCGCTGGCACGGAGGAAGAAGAAGTGGCACAGTAGAGCCACAGACGGCATCACGCCCAGATATGCCTCACAATAGTAGGTGAAGATGGACAAGAGAAGGATGGAGTTGGGATGGAGATGCAGTGCCTGCAGCCCGTAGTGGCCGAGGACCTCATAGAAGAAATCAGAAAAGGGAGGAACCAACCCGGCGGTGATACTGCTCATGAAGAAGGGGAAGAACATGCTCCCCTCGGGCTTCGGCACGTCAGAGGCAACCCGGAGCTCCGTCTCCCCCCTTTCATTGCCCTCCCCCGCCATCAGCAAGCGCGTGGCGGTGAGGCTCTTATCTGAGACGTTGGGCGAGTCGAGAGCAGGTTCGTACCAAGCCGGTGACGCAGAGGGCTTGACCTTGCGCGGCACCACTAGTCGCTGATGCGGGAGAAGATGGAAGCATATCTGAGAATTTCGGAGGTAGGGCGCAAGAAAGGGGATCTGAGCAAGGCGAAGGCAAGCAGTGAAGGCAAGAGCTGCCCACACCGCCCTACTTGTCAAGTCGGGCAGTTGTCGATGCAGCATGGGGAAGCGGAGACGCCCACGTCCAATCAACCGCCACGCATCGACCAAGGCCGCAGGCTATTGGGGCCCGCGGTGCTCCGCACTTGACCTTTGGCTTCGCCTCAAAGCCAAGCCCAAGCGCGCCTTGGGCCCGGGGCTACTGTCGGTGTTCTGCGAACGGGGGTCCCCGGATTTGCTTGCCTGCGGCCCACGGCGTGGCTTTACTAGCAGGCTTGTACGGCCCATCTTCATCAATAAGGAATTAAAGACCTTTGCGAGGGGCCAAGCCTCGCGAGGCAGACGACGCAAGACCTCCTCAGGAGCGGCCTCGCCAGGCGGGCTCGCAAGGGGCGGAGAGATCAAGCCAAGGAAAACGTCGCGAGGTTCCCGTGACGTGAGTCGTGATGATTGAGACCAAGCGGGCGCCTGGCTAGTGCTAGTGCGCGCAACGTCCTTGTTTCCTCTTTGGTGCTAAGTGGACAAGCGCAGGCGTGAAGTACCGATGCATCAAGCAAAGGTTTCCATATCGGTGCAACGAGACTAAGACCAGTAGGACGGCAAGACGGAGGTCACCGTGGAGCCCATGGCGGCGTCACCACCAGAGCCTTTTGCAGGCGAAGACCACTTTTGTCAGGATAAGCTGTACTAGCTGTTCCCTTTCAAATGGGCCGTTGTTGGCTCCCTTCCTGCTGAATATTTGGGGAGTGGACCAGGGCCTCTATAAATAGGACTAGCCACCTCAGTAGAGAGGAAGAAAAGCGGGAGGAAAGGGAAGGGGAGAAGAAGGAGAGAGGGGAGAGAAGGAGGAGAAAGGCAGCAAGCAAGGGAAGCAAGCCTGAGCTAAACGGATCCTCACACACAGAAGTTCGCCAAGCACAAGAACACCTCAACCTCAGGAGGTTGTTCTTCCCTTTGTACTGTTCATCATCAGCCCAAGAGGCAATCCACCACCACCACACTGGAGTAGGGTATTACACCACAATGGTGGCCCGAACCAGTATAAATCTTGTGTCCCATGTGTTGTGATTTCGTCAAGTGAGTCCACGAGATCTTAGCAAAACTAGGACGTGGATCGGTAGGGGGGAAATCTTCGCGCGCACCCCAGAGTTCGAGCCTTAAGGGTTTTTCCGGAACCCATGATCCGATAGGTGGGTTGTTGCTATTGTTGTTGTTGTTGTTGCCTTGGTTCTGGACTAGCAACTGCATCAGTGGATTCTACTGGTGGATCAACTGAGTGAGCTCCAGTGGGAAGAGAAATCTGGGGTCACATCTCGGAGGCATCTGATGGGTTTAGAGGGGAGAGATTAGAATAGAATGAGGTCTAATGAGAAAGCACTACCCATATGCACATGAGCCAAACACAAACATATCACACCAAATCAATTTCAAACAAGGGCATACAATCGATCTAACTACCGTTACAGTGCTCGGACTATACTATTTACATGGGGGATACTATTGATCATATGGTGGTCATCTAGAAATTTTAATCGGTGGAAGACTGCATGATATCCGCTCCAACTTCATCTTCATAATCATCATTACTGGGGTCGGAGTCAATGTCGTCGATGATGATGTAGTCCATGGGATGGTGGTCATCTCCTCCTGGCACAGGGTCTCCCATGAATACTCCTAGCTTCCTTGTCAGGTCATCATTCTTCTCCACTAGTATTGCGATTTCTTCCTCATATCCGTCGCGTCTAGACTTGAGTTCCTCTTCTAGCTCCGTGTTCCTGGTCATCACCTTCTTCAAATCTATCATGCTTGTGCACATTTGGTTCTCCTGCCGACAAATGTGCTGGTTTAACTCCTGGATGAAAGCTTTAATGGACTTGTCTCTCCTGGTGCTGATGATCTCCCATTGCTCATCTCGGTGCCCACATATCTGTTAAATAGTATACTTAAGATCCTTGTGATAAACTTCGCCGATGCGTCCTATGGCGATGTGGGTTGCCATGCTCTTTCCTAGACTACGGGTTGGTGCATCGAAGGAAAACTCTATGGACTCAGTTACTGGCGTGAATGTCCTTCCGGGAACTTGAACTCAAATCATCCAACGCTCCTCTTCTGGTAAGTGGCGGTGTAGGTCCCGGTGAAGCTTGGTATTCCAATGTTTAGGTACCTAGTGACTTCCTTCAAGTGTCATCCAAAAGGTGTGTCTTCATATGGTTGTGTAAACTTATTCCTTGTGTCCGCCGTCCTATAGAGTAGAAAATGAAGAGAAGTCATAAATGAGTAGAGAAGAGTGACCTATGGCTCATCTTGAGTGGTCGTGTCCTACATTCAGCGTGTGCTCTGATACCATCTTGTAGCGACCCGACCTCAGATGGTCAAGTCTCTCTACATATGTGTTATCCCTGGATAGGTAATGCTGACACACATAGTACTTCGAAGGATTTATAACAGAGTAGCAATCACACACTTATTACATTGAAAGTCTCAAAAAGAGAACTTATTACAATAATATGGCGTAAGGCCATCTAAATAAGATAATAGCGGAAGACTTGGAAGATAGATTGAGTCCATCAACTCCAACAGCATAGCTGAGTGCACAACAAATGAGCTAGCGCACCTTACTCTTCATCTGAAAAGTCTGCAACATGATATGTGGCAGCTCGAAAACGGGTCAGCACATGGAATATGCTGGCAATATAACACAGTAGAGCAATGAACAGGTATATGCTATCACTACATGCATATATGGCTGGTGGAGGCTCTATGGTTATAATGTTTTTGCGAAAAGCCAATTTTTCCCTACAACAAAGGAATATATTGTATTTAACTATCATGGTAGTTCTTAAACATTGAGAAGGTTCCTCCAACTCAATCCCAATTAGGAAGTAATTAACGTCCCAACAAATTAAGTAATAGGGTGATGAGAACAATATGATAATCCAAGATCCAGATACTCAAGATGTCCATAACCGGGGACACGGCTAACCATGATTAGTTTGTACACTCTGCAGAGGTTCGCGCACTTTCCCCACAAGACTCTATCTCCTCCATTGGATTTCTCGCACTACATGGTGTTTGAGAAACGGATGACCGGGACACAGTTTTTCAGAAACATTAACTCTAACCCTAGGTAGACCGTACCAACCTACATCTCCTACATCTGCTAGCCTACCACTGGAAGAGGTCGTGCAACTTACTCCACTATGCCAGATCCCATAATAGCTTGTGGCTGCACACGGAAGTTTCTAGCATGAATAATCTTATGATCCCTTTGAGCCTGGGTGGCGAACCATAGGATGATCACACGGGTACTCCGGGATATCCTAGGACAACACTGGATTCTCCAGGTGCCCACAACCAATCCACCAAGATGTGTGTTTAAGTGGCCACCTTAAGTTAACCATTAATTAACAATCTCACATCTATCATGGATACTCTCAAACCCAATCCACGTCTTCGAGCATAGCATGGCGATATAAGCATAACATAGAAGTAACTCCCAAGGGTTTGATAATAAAAGGGCAATAGGTTCTACCTCATCATCTACTTGCCAAAACCCACATGTTAAGAGATCCTATTCATGCAATGTTTGAGGGTTCAAACTAGTGCATAAAAACTGGGGAAGAAAAGAGTATGATCAAAGTGTGACTTGCCTTGCTGATGATCCACAACACCTAGTGACTCGCAGTAGGACGTTGCCGACTCCAGGAATTCTATCGCCAACAAACAATAGCATACATAAATAATCAATCAAAGATGCAGGGGTAAAACTCAATTAAGAAGGTCGAGTCTGAAAACTCAACTAAAGAGATTCGATCTGCAGAAAGAATCAATCGAATCGGAGCTACGGAATAGAAACTACGTTCAAAAGAACTTCAAACACAAAACTGCTTGAAACCAAATTTTAATTAGTCAAAAACCTTGTTCAAGTTGATTAAACGGAAAGAGGGGCTTGAGGCGAAGATTTTGGCGCTAGTTTTACTCGATTTGGACAAATGATTGAAAAGTTACGAGTGTCTGAAGATTAGGGGCTAATCTGCGATAAAAATAATCGCGGGTAGGTGCCTGGCTGAAAAATAAAATAAAAAGAAAAGACTAATGAACGAACGTTCGCTGTCTGAACCTAACCGGCGAACAGCGTTCGTTTAAATGTAAGATCAGACGAACGTCCGCTAAGCAAATAAACCGAACAAAAAAACGAACTAAGAAAATAAACCGAAAACTAAAAAAACCAGGGTTAACTGAAAGAAAAACCGACCGGTCAACGCGGTCAACGGTGGCGGCTCCGGCAAGATCTGGGACGGTGGCGCGGCATGGGCGGGACGATGGCGGCGGCGGGAGGCGGCGCGGGGCGACGGCTGGCGGCGGCGCGAGGCGGCGGCTGGCGGCAGCGGTGGCGAGAGGTGGCGCGAGGCGGCGGCGCGGCTAGGGTTTGGGTTGGGGCGGCTCGGCCTCCCCTTAAAAAGGCCTGGCGGCATTGTCCGGGTCGGACACGGCCCGTTAGGTCGGTGCACGTTTTTTTCCTTTTTAAAATAGACAGAGTAAAATAAAAAAAAGAAATAGCAAACGAAGTCCAAAAATCCTGATATAAATTTTCACAGTCCTCTAATAATATTTCGGACAAAGTGAACATTTATTTGGGCTAGAAATGCAATTTTGAAAAATGCATATTTTTATAATCCAAATAAAATTGCAATAAAATCTGAATAAGATTATTTATTTGATTTTACCATTTTTCCTCCAATATTTCTTTTAGTTTGGAGAAGTGATATTATCTCCTCTCATATATTTTATTATGAAATATTTTTGCAGAGAAAAAAAATAATAAAACCAAAACGATCCTTGTTTCGATATTTGAGAAAATTCAAATATGAAAACGGTGAAATCTCCAACTCTCTCCGTGGGTCCTTGAGTTGCTTAGGATTTCCTAGGATCACAAAGCAAGATGCAATAAAATATCATATGCATGAATGACCTATGTATAACATTCCAAATTGGAAATTTAAGATGTTACACTGAACCAGCACAAAAGCTCGGGCATGGCCCCTCAAGGTGTAAGAGCATTTCGGGGAGGGGGGAGCCCCTCATGTAATCAGACTATTCTCCTATTCCTTGAGCCAGACTTGAAATGTGCTTTTGCGAGCCCCTGAGCTCCTCCGCGGCTTACTTTAGTAACTTACCTCAATACAGGACGGCCTCGAGCTGGTTTAACAGTTGCCGATGTGCATTCCTCCCGAGGGGAGTTCTCCGAGGCTCCCGAGGGTAGTCCTTCAAGGGCTCGCAAGGTTTCGGGCTTCTAAAGAGCCTACCGGCCCACCCGAGAGGGCCTCGCGAGAAATGAGCGGCAGACCGCGGCGGGCAGTGCGCGTAGCGCACACATACCACGCCCAGTCCCCACTCGCGAGGTTCTCGCAGGGAAAGGGGTAGCTGGCGCGAGCTTTGAAGCAAGGTACCAAACCAGAAAACTCGGAATAATCAACACAAACAAGAGAAGATGCCCCCCGCGCTTGCAAATAAAAATATGACCGCGGGTTAAAATCTAAAAGGCGGAAAGTCGAGCTACAAAAAAGGGGTTGAAAGCAAATGGCCGCGTCCGGCACCTATCTAGTCTTCTTGTCTTCCCACCAGCCCGGAGCTAAGTGCTTTCACTGGCTGTGAGCATAGTCATCGGGAGACAGTGTCGACGGCCAGCGCGGAGCATGGTGCTTCCACTAGGAGGTGGGTGGGAGCCACCGAGGCCCGAGGGTGGCACACCGGAGACTACGGGGCGTGTACAAACCCACTCATTATTACATGAGAGCGTCACGAGCGGAGACCTTCACAGGCGCGAGCCTTACTTCATATCGCCAGGAAAGGGCCCCGCCCTACACCACCCTCAACCACCATTGGGGCGCCCAGAAACCAGGACAAGACCAAGGGGCAAACAAGATGTTGGCGGCGCCCTCGGCAACCTCCGTACAACATCTTGCTCTGCATGACGCGGGAGAGGGCCTAGCTCTGGGCCTCTCCCGCGCGGCCCTCAGAGTGTCGCTCCTGCCGCTGGTTGGGCCACTGCCCTGAGGTTTCTAACTGGAGCTGCAGCCTGGTTCTCCTGCAATTCGAGGTTAGCATAAGCTCGCACTAGAGATATCGACCATACCCCATTGTCGTTGTCGCTGAAGGGGTGGGAGAAGCCTCCGGGCGGCTCGGGGAAGCCCTGTGCTTCTGGCCCTCTAGCCGCCCATCCTGTTCCGGGGAACGGATTGGGGCCTTCCCTCAGGAAGTACTCTGGGTTCACCATGCGGGGCACGTAGGCGTCCGTGGCCGCCTCACCAGAGCCGCCACCCAGGTACTACGCGCCTCGTGCCGCCAGTCAAGGCGCTTGGCCCTGGTGGACGCCGTGTGTCATCCTGGCGCGTCCTAGCGGCGGGCCCTTGGTGCTTGTTCCTCCTAGCGATGGTGCGGCCGCGGCCGGAAGGCTCATGCGAGGTTCTGCGCTGCTGCCGTTGGATCCCCCTGACGCCCCATTGGGTGCGTGGGTACGCCCGGGCCTCGCACACGCTTCCGCCATGACCTGTGATGTGGCCAAGGAGCAAAAGGGTGGCGTACCCCTGTAGGCTGCATCCAGTAGCTCGGCGACTCGCTCCATTAGCGCATCGCGGCCGCCGCCAGCCTGCACCGCACCAGCTCCTATCCCACGATGAGCGCGGCTCGCATGTTCACCTACTCCCGCCGGGTGTGTGGTGCCGTTGCTGCCACGTCATCTGAAGATCGCGCGGCTACGCGCGCGTGCCGTGGAACAAGGGTGGTGGGTGCCGGTCCGCCCTACCCGCGCTCGTGAGTGTTAGGCAGCGTGCGGTCCGCCTGGAGTGCGGAGTTGAGGTATTCTGGAGGAGATGGCGGCGCTCGGGCTGCCCAGGCTGTCCAGTGGTCGGCTTGGGTCCTTGGGCCGTCAGACATTGGAGTCGCGGAGCGATGGCCAGTCGGTCGACGAAAATGAAGGCTTCGGCGCACCTCTACCTGGCGCACCAAAAATTGGATCGTGGGTTCCGGCAAACCCTTGAGGTTCGTACAGTGAGGTGCATACGAAGATCTATTTCTCTCTCCCTCGCTCTCTCTCGCAACATTCTAGGCCTAGCTCGCCGAACCCAAGGAACAAGTGACACGAGAGTTTATACTGGTTCGTGCCACCGCTGTGGTGTAATACCCTACTCCAGTGTGGTGTGGTGGATTGCCTCGTGGGCTGAGGATGAACTAGTACAGTGGACGAACAACCTCCTGAGGAGAGGTGTTCTTGACCTCGATGAGCTATTGAGATGGCCTTGGTGGAGTGGATCCGATCCAAGATGAGCCTATGCTTGACTACGGTGGTGGCTAGCCCTATTTATAGAGGCCCTGGTCCTCTTCCCAAATGTTTAGGTGGGAAGGGATCCCACAATAGCCAATTTCAAAGGACGGAAACTAGTACAAGTTATCCTGATGTAACGCCCCGGACACACCCGCCGGTGGTCGTTACTCCTGGCGGGATCTAGACTGGCCCCACAGATCAATACTAGTCTTTTCTGCACACATTGTCCTCACTCGTGTGCACCGAGTTCTATCCGAATGGGCTCCTGGAAAAGAAGGAATTCCTTATTGATATGAGTAGTCTATTATCCCTAATAAGCCAGGCTATCACATACACCCCCACTCAGAGGAACCAACGTCCTCGTCGGGCCACAGGAACGTTCCCTCTTGGCACATACGTCTGTGCATCTAGTCCGGTACATGTACCATGCCGTGTGCCACGACGGGTCACAAACATCATGAACAACATGATCGAGCACCTATCCGCAAACATCCATGTAACTGGAAGGGTCGGCTCTGATACCAACTTGTAACGTCCCGGACACACCTGCCGGTGGTCGTTACTCCCGGCAGGATCTAGACTGGCCTCACAGATCAATACTAGTCTCTTCTGTGCACTTTTTCCTCACTCGAGCGCACCAGGGAGCAACTTCCCGGTCGGTCACCAATCCTGACACTACTCCAAGCTGAGCACGCTTAACATTGGAGTTCTGTCTGAATGGGCTCCTGGAAAAGAAGGAATTCCTTATTGATATGAGTAGTCTATCATCCCTAATAACCCAGGCTATCACATACACCCCCACTCAGAGAAACCGACGTACTCGTCGGGCCACAGGAATGTTCCCTCTTAGCACAAACGTCTGTGCATCCAGTCCGATACATGTACCATGTCATGTGCCATGATGGGTCACAAACATCATGAACAACATGACCGAGCACCTGTCCGCAAACATCCATGTAACCGCGAGGGTCGCCTCTGATACCAACTTGTAACGCCTGGGACACACCAGCCGGTGGTCGTTACTCCTGGCGGGATCTGGACTGGCCCCACAGATCAATACTAGTCTTTTCTGCGCACTTTGTCCTCACTCGTGTGCACCCGGGAGCAACTTCCCGGTCTGTCACCCATCCTAACACTACTCCAAGCTGAGCACGCTTAACTTTGGAGTTCTGTCCGAATGGGCTCCCGGGAAAGAAGGAATTCCTAATTGATATCAGTAGTCTATCATCCCTAATAAGCCAGGCTATCACACCTGAAAAAAGGCGGTCTTCGCGTGCGAAAGGCTCTGGTGGTGACGCCGCCGTGGGCTCCCCGGTGACCTCCGTCCTGCCGTCCTGCTGGTCTTGGTCTTGTTGCATCGATATGGAATCCTTTACCTGACGCCTCGGGACTCCTCGCCTCCGCCTGCTTACTTAGCACCAAAGAGGAAATTGGCACCCTGCACCCGCTGGTGCCTACCTAGCCTTGGTCGTCATGGTTCACGTCACGCGGACCTCGCGAGGTGCCCCTTGTGTAGGTATCTCCACTCCTGGGGAGCCAGCCTAGCGAGGCCGCCCCGGATGAGGTCTTGGTCTCTTCCTCCTCGCGAGGTTCTTTAGTGGTTGCTAGTGAAGATGGGTCGTACCAGGCCGTTGGTGGAGCGACACCCTGGGCCGCAGGCAGGAAGGTCTGGGTACCCCCATTCCCAGGACGCCGACAAGAGATCTAGCTCGTGTCATAGGTCCTCTTGGCACTTTGTGAGACGATGGTAGGTCCATGGGGATAACCGTAGGATGCTCCGCGTCATCTCCCCTCCCTTGGGAAAGATCCGACCTCGGATTGAAATCTTCATCACCATGGTAGGGAGAGAGATCTTTGATGTTGAAGATGTCGCTACCCAGCCCAGACTGCCGCCGACCGCCACTCGCGCCCGCTCCGCTTCTCCTCCCGAGCCGGCGCCGCGCTCCGCCACTCCGGCCGCCGCCACCATCGCCGTAGCCGCCCCGCCCGGACACCGCTCCGGTCCCGCGCCGCCTGCCACCACCGGCGCCGCCCCGGCCTCTCCTCCCCTCGGCCTCCTCTTCCTCCCTCTACTCCGGCCTCCGCACGGCCATCGACGCCGGCAAGACCCCGGTGAACCTCGGGGCACGTGCAAACCCTAGATCTGGGAGGTGGTTTTTCTTCTAAGTCCCAAAACTCCCAGATCCACATGCTCCTGTTCATCGTGTCGTATCTCCGCATCAGTAACTCCGTTTTTGGCATATAGCATATCAAAATGTTCATCTAAGAGAGTAAATCATTTCATTCCATTGCATCATTTTCATTTGAGTTCATCTTGATGCCCGAAATGCTGTTACAAGAGTGCTACTTGAGATATTTGTCAGATCTGCTACTCCATTTAGATATTTGACATTTTTGCAATGATTTTTGTGTGCATGTTATGCCCATGAGCTCTGCATATGTTTTGTTAAGGGTTTTGTCATCTTTCTAGAGGTGCAACCCATGTATTTTTGTGATGTGTGTGGTGACTAGCACGAGCTTGCAAAGAGAGGCACTTGGTAATTCTGATTTCAGGGACTTAGCATTTCCACTAAGTCCTTGAGCTGTTTATCTCATATGGCCATATGTTCATGTTGTTTCCTAGTGATCCGTGCCTCTTTTGAGGATGATCAGTAAGGATGTTTTATTAGTCTTGTAGTGCTCTATCCATCTATGTCTTTGTTTGCAATTATGGAGCACCCTAGCTTGAGTCAATCAATCTCTACTTTTGCTACTTTGTGAATCTGGGCAGATTGTCTACTTCTTAGCGATTTTGCCGATGATGTTGTAGTTGATCCATGCATGCTATGTTATTGATCTTGCCATGTCTAGCTTGTATTTTGTGTATTCTTGAGGGGTGTATGCTTAGATTATCATTACTTGCTCCGTAGTGAGTGCATCGAGCTCGTAAACATGCCTACTTGATATCTGTTTTCAGCATGCTCCAGTTTTCACCAAGTCTGAAAACTGATTATGCTTTTGCTATGTTCACATGCTTGCAATTGTGTTTTTTGATCCCTTTTGGCTCAAGGTCACTAAGGGAATTTTGTTAAGATCTTTGAGTAGCTCCATGCCATGCTTTACTTTTCCATGTTCAGGTCCTGTAGCATGTAGTTTTGTTGCTCCAAAGAGTGCTACCTGATCTAAAATTCCAGACAAGTGTTAATTTTACTAAGTCTGAGATCTGTTTGCCATATGCATTTTTGCCATGCTTGTTTGAACCTGTTAATGGATGAATTTGCCATAGCTCAGTGCTAGACTTTTGTTAAGCATCATGAATTCATCCCTTCCATGTATTGTGTTGTCATGTTTGGGTGCTGTAGCATGCTCATCTCATTGCATTTAGATGGCTACTTGCTGTAAATTGCAGACTGGTGTCATATTTGAATTGCTGGCCATTTCCAAACCGTAACTCCGATTCTGGTGTTCTTTATATCGTTTTCAAGAGATTTCATCTCATCTTTCCAGTGGCACACTTGGATTCCCAAGTTGAGGCCAGGTTCATGCATCCTTTGTCAGTTCTTGCATATGCATCCCGCATCGCATCCCGCATAGCATACCATCCTTGCATCATATTGTTTGATCCTTGCACGTGGTTGATTGTGTCCTTGTTGCTTGTTTGTCTTGTTTGGGTAGAGCCGGGAGACTAGTTCGCTAACGAGGAGCCCGTTGAGTTTGCTTTCGAGGATCCAGTCAACTCTGACAACTTTGCAGGCAAGATGATCATACCCTCGAAATCACTACTATCTTTGCTATGCTAGATTGCTTGCTCTTTTGCTATGCCAATGCTACGATGCCTACCACTTGCTTTCAAGCCTCCCAAATTGCCATGTCAAAACCTCTAACCCACCTTGTCCTAGCAAACCGTTGATTGGCTACGATACCGCTTTGCTCAGCCCCTCTTATAGCGTTGCTAGTTGCAGGTGAAGATTGGAGACCGTTCCTTGTTGGAACATTATTTACTTGTTGGGATATCATTATATTGCCATGTTATCTTAATGCATATATATCTTGGTAAAGGGTGGAAGGCTCGGCCTCTTGCCTAGTGTTTTGTTCCACTCTTGCCGCCCTAGTTTCCGTCATATCGATGTTATGTTCCCGGATTTTGCGTTCCTTACGCGGTTGGGTTATAATGGGAACCCCTTGATAGTTCGCCTTGATTAAAGCTTTTCTAGCAATGCCCAACCTTGGTTTTACCATTTGCCACCTAGCCTCTTTTCCCTTGGGTTTCTGGAGCCCGAGGGTCATCTTATTTTAACCCCCCCCCCGGGCCAGTGCTCCTCTGAGTGTTGGTCCACCCGAGAGCCCCTTGCAGCGCCACCTCGGGGAAACTCGAGGGCTGGTTTTAGTTGTACGGATTGCTTATCCGATTGTGCCCTGAGAAAGAGATATGTGCAGCTCCTATCGGGATTTGTCGGCACATTCGGGCGGTGTTGTTGGTCTTGTTTTAACCTGTCGAAGTGTCTTGAAGAACCGAGATACCGAGTCTGATCGGAACGTCTCGGGAGGAGGTCTATTCCTTCGTTGACTGTGAGAGCTTGTCATGGGCTAAGTTGGGACTCCCCTGCAGGGATTTGAACTTTCGAAAGTCGTGCCCGCGGTTATGGGCAGATGGGAATTTGTTAATGTCCGGTTGTAGATAACTTGAACCTTAATTTAACTAAAATGAATCAACTGAGTGTGTTGCCGTGATGGCCTCTTCTCGGCGGAGTCCGGGAAGTGGACACGGTGTTGGAGTAATGTTTGCGCAGGTTGCTCTCTAGTTTCTCGCTCGCGCTTTGCTTCCTCTTCTCGCTCTCTTTTTCGAACAGGATAGCCACCATATTTGCTAGTCGCTTGCTGTAGCTCCACATATTTACCTTGCCTTACCTATAAGCTTATATAGTCTTGATCGCGAGGGTGCGAGATTGCTGAGTCCCTGTGGCTCACAGATTACTATTACACCAGATGCAGGGCCTGATGATTCCGCTCCAGGAGACGTGCTTGAGCTCAAGTGGGAGTTCGACGAGGACTCTCAATGTTACTATGTTTCCTTTCCTAATGATCAGTAGTGGTGCCTCAATTGGGGTTGATCGGGACCGTGTTGCATGTTGGGTTATCTTTTATTTTGGCGCCGTAGTCGGGCCATGAGTGTTCGGATGATGTATTGTTATTTATGTACTTGATTGACGTGGCGAGTGTAAGCCAACTATGTTATCTCCCCTTTTATTATCTATATTACATGGGTTGTTGTGAAGATTGCCTAACTTGCGACATATGCCTTCAATGCGATTATGCCTCTAAGTCGTGCCTCGACACGTGGGAGATATAGTCGCATCGAGGGTGTTACATAAGGATTGCACTGTTACCTACCTGCATCGTTTTGCTTTAGATGGCTAGATGGCTGGCCGATCAATAGGGGAATTACCTTGATGGGTTGCATAAATTGTTGATCTTGTTGCCGTTGGAGTAATATAGGATTGCTAGTCTAGTCTCTTAATTCAGAACTCTTTTTGGTCTGCCAAGATCCTCGTCACTTTTGTGCACAGTTGCCGTTCATTTGTTTGCTAGTGAAGTTGCTTAGTTGGCTAAAAGTGCTGTTAGTTTGGTGCTTTTAATGTCAATAGAAGCAATTTGTGTTGCTCTTACGTATTTTTCAGGTTGTAAATTTCCTTACTATTTTTGTAACGATGGTCGCTTAGTTGACTAAAAGGTGTCTACATTGCTTAACTTTTGTTGAATCCTACCTTTGTAATCTTGCGTTAAATGTAGTGAGGTCACTGTATTTACTCAAATCTCTAAATGATGCTAGATGTTGTTATATTGACATTTCTTTGAATCGCACAACTGATGTTTATTTTGGTGTAGGGGCCACAATATGTATGCACCAATTTCTGGACCTTTACATGCTGGGGCTGAAACATTGGTCCGAAAGGAAGCACTCTACCATCAATTCCACCAAGGTAAAAGCACCAACCAACCCAACTATAAAAGCTCTAGTGTTTATTGATTTAATTTTATTTAGTACACACACAACACAGGCAGTACAAGTGTTAGTCGAAACCTAAATTACCCTACTGTCTGGCTACCTTGACTACATTTACAATGTCATTCTTGCTGCTACAGCAGAAGCGCAAGTCGTCGAGCCTGAAGGACACGAGCCCGGACGCATAGAGGCAGCCGCTGTCCCCCTTGTAGCCAAACTCCCTAGACTGCAGGGTGCACAAGAAGTGAACCTAGCCGGCTGTTCTGAAGTGAACTGAGCAATCCACCCTTATGCATCTGGGCTGCTTGCCTCATCTGACTAACTCGCTTGGTTAATTTTTTGCTTGGTTGTTGTCGGTAGAACCGAGGTCATGTAGCCTGCATTTTCCATTTTCCTCTTCCTGTTGGTAGCTATCTGTGTCTATCATGATCCTTTCATGAGAAAAATTACGAGTGTTATCTTGGTAACGCAACACATCCCGTCTCCTTTCCCCTGCAATCTAGTCTAGTTTAAAGTATACATTTCTTTGTCTGCTCTTGTGAGCTCTTCCCATTGGGAAACTTGGCTAGCTGCCCATATCAGTTGATGAACTATACTATTATCCACTGCTTTTAATCAGCTGATGATGCATATTCAGTTTTGCTGATTTTTTTACATACATACATACATACATACATGGCTTTGTTTTGGTCTGGCAACTCAATTGTGATGCCATTGCTGCTGCTTTGTAGAACTTCTATATGTTTAGAGCATGCATCCTCATTGTCAATCTCGAGTCTGCACTTATCTATGTTTTTGATGTCAAACTCTTTTGCATGACTAATTGTTAAGTTGATACAATTTCTTTGGTATACAAGCTTGGAAACTTAGACTACAGACTATTAAGCTGCTACTGATTTAGACTATAGAATTTTTAATCTTAGACTACTGGTTTATCTATGTTTCATATCATGGATTTGACCTGTACCATGCATTACACATGTGTCGATACAATCATATAGCTTATCTGATCAAATAATCTGTTCATGTTATCTTTACCTGATGCTCTTATACCTTACCAAAACAAAAATAATTCTAACTAGGAGTAGTTCTTTTTGTTCAGATTCTGTATTTATTACTGCTGACATATTGTCGTGATTTACTTTTTGTACTCTATAGCTCTTTCTGGTATTCACAGGTTTTAGCGATCAACCGTAGCTCTTTCATCAAAGGTGCATGGTGCAATAGAGGACAAGAGTTTCATGTCCAACCAAGGTGCATGGTGCTCGCAATTGACGAATAGAGGGTGTTCAACGCCTGCTACACAAACCACCACTGTGAGCTCCTCCCTTTCCTCTCCTACAACCATGCCCTATTAGGATGCGGCTGAAACCATTGGATGGCCTTCTTCGATATGTTTTTGTTCTATCTAGAATTAGTACTTGTCCCATTTTTTGTTTCTTTGTTGGACATGTTGTGGTTCAAGGGTTGATGATGTCTAGCAGATAGTTTTCTAGCTATATACTTGCTGCTGATTGATGCTCTTGTGGTTAGCATTTGTGATGCCCCGAGTCCGACGCGCCAGGTGTCTTCCAGTTATTCGCTGTTGTTGCCCTGTCATTCGCTTGCGTGTTGCATCTTGTCATGTCATCATGTGCATTGCATCATCATGTTTTCAAAACTTGCATCCGTCCTGGTCTCCCCGTTCCTTCTGTTGTCCGTTCCGAGCCCAGACACACTCGCACACGCCCGCGGCATGTCTGAAATAGTATTTTATAAGTGGCCGGGAAATGTTCTCGGAATGAGATGAGAGTTGGCGTGCGGTTTTGTTTTGTTGCCAGTAGACCTCCTATCAAATTTCATCGCATTCAGAGATCGGTCGATGCCCCAACGGATAACTATGGCGGCAGTATAGCCGGTCTATCATCAGATGTTTCGGTCTCTGAAACATACGCTGGTACTCTCTCTCTCTCTCTTCTCTCCTCTCAGCCCAAGGCCTTCTGCATAGCCCACAAGCTAAAACCTACCCCTCCTCGCGTCCGGAGCCGTCGGATCGCGATTGGAGGCTCCGAAAACCCCCTAGACCCCCCTAATCCATTTTCAGACTAATCCTAGTCTAAAACCTACCCCTAGCACTTCTTCCCCATTGCCCTGCTGCCACTTGGCGCGCAGCCACCAGCCACGCCACCACCTGAGCCGCCAACTACGCGCCCTTGTCTCCCAGCTCGCGCAGGGCTCGCGAAACCCAGATCGGGGCCCTGGAAGCCCATCTACACCGAACCGCGTCGCCGCCCGCTCCTCCCATCGCTTGACCCCACCACCCGAGCGCCTCCTCCTCACCTCGTCTCCCTCGCGCAGGCCGACCACCGGGGACGTCGCCGCCGGCCACCATGGTAGCGGACTAGGTCTCCTCGCCCCTGCCGTCGTCCTCTACCGTCCTTCATTTCTTCTTTCTCCTCCTCACGTCTTGATCTCTCTCTGTATCCATCACAGGAGTTCGCCGCCCTGGTAATTTTCTTCTTCTCGATTCGGCCGGGAACGGGACCCCGACGACCTCCTGCGACCGGATCTGAGTCCGCCTCCCTCTGCCCGTCCCTCTCCTTCTCGTATCTCCTGTCTCACTCTCTGCCACTTCTCTGAAGTTATTTCCCTGCCATGGCTTTGCAGCTGTGCCACCACCCTGTTCCGTTCGTTGCCGCCTCCGCAAGATCCGGCGAGGCCCTGCGTTCCCAGCCTCCTCCTGCCGGAGTCGCCCGAGCGCCGCTGTGCCACATCGTCCAAGTCCTGCGCCGCTCCAAGCCGCCGCTGCATCCCCTGATGATGTTCCCGTCCTTTAGAAACGAGAGCAGCAGCGTCTCGTTCGCCCCGAGCATTGACCGCGCGTGGGCCTCCTCTTGCCTCGCCTCGGCCCAGAGTTTTCCTCCAGCAAGGCTGGCCCAGCACCAAGGCGCCAAGGCCCAGCTCCCTACAGCGATGTGAGCAGACCCCTCCAGCTTTCTATGTGTTGTTTGGGCCAGACAGATTCGGCCCTAGATACTTTTTTTTCATGGACGATTTCCTAATTTTCCAGTGTTTTACAGATTTGCAGAGAACCCCATAGACTTCATGCATTTAATATCTCACAAACTATGCATCAAATGTAAATAAGTTATATATGAAACATGCTTTGAAATTCATCTAGTTTCATAATATGCCACTTTCATTCATGTTTAAAATGTTTAAAATGATGTTTGCACATATTTTGCCTCTTGCCATGTTAAAATGCTTTATTTCATAACTAAACAACCGTAGCTCCAAACCTAACAAACTTTATATGTAAATGGGGTAGAAAAATGCCTAGTTTAACATGGTGGTTTTACTTTGCATGTTTAACAACTCTAAAATTGTGTTTAGGGAAGAACAGTACCAAACCTAAAAATATGCACATGAGGAGTTTCTGGACTTGTTGTTTGTTGTTCCGGCCTCATTTAAACTTGCCTAGATAGATAATTTCTTTATGCTTCTCCTCTTTCCATGTTTAACAACATTTAATATTGTTGGTTACATAAACGAGAGAGAACTAAATACTTGAATGTGGTGTTCTGTCAATATGCAACTCGTTGCATATTGAGCTCCACTTAACTTGTAGTGTTTTTTGTGCACTTTGCCATGCCATGCATATTTAAACTGGACATGCATCATACTTGGTTGGGCATCATGCCATGTTTATGTGATGGCTGCTTACTTGGTTGCTAGCTTCTTTCCGGGTTGCTTCTCTTGTTAGCTTCGGTTTCGTTCCGGAGTTGTGAGGATTCGTTCGACTTCGTCCGTTTGTCTTCTTCATGGACTCATTCTTCTTCCTTGCGGGATCTCAGGCAAGATGACCATACCCTCGAAATCACTTCTATCTTTGCTTGCTAGTTGCTCGCTCTTTTGCTATGCTATGATACCTACCACTTGCTATATCATGCCTCCCATATTGTCATGTCAAGCCTCTAACCCACCTTTCCTAGCAAACCGTTGTTTGGCGATGTTACCGCTTTGCTCAGCCCCTCTTATAGCGTTGTTAGTTGCAGGTGAAGACGGAGTTTGCTCCATGTTGGAACATGTATATTTGTTGGGATATCACAATATCTCTTATTTTAGTCAATGCACCTATATACTAGGTAAAGGATGGAAGGCTCGGCCTTATGCTTGGTGTTTTGTTCCACTCTTGCCGCCCTAGTTTCGGTCATACCAGTGTTGCGTTCCTTGATTTTGCGTTCCTTATGCGGTTGGGTTATAATGGGAACCCCTTGACAGTTCGCCTTGAATAAAACTCCTCCAGCAAGGCCCAACCTTGGTTTTACATTTGCACTAACAACCTATCACCTTCCCTTGGGTTCTGCAGACTCAAGGGTCATCTTTATTTTAACCCCCCGGGCCAGTGCTTGTCTAAGTGTTGGTCCGAAACAGAGCGACCTGCGGCGCCACCTTGGGGAAACTTGAGGGTTGGTTTTAGCTGTACGTAGTGTTCATCCGGTGTTCCCTGAGAACGAGATATGTGCAGCTCCTATCAGGATGTCGGCGCATCAGGCGGTCTTGCTGGTCTTGTTTTACCATTGTCGAAATGTCTTGTAACTGGGATTCCGAGTCTGATCGGGTCTTCCCGGGAGAAGGAATATCCTTCGTTGACCGTGCGAGCTTGTGATGGGCTAAGTTGGGACACCCCTGCAGGGTTTTGAACTTTCGAAAGTCATGCCCATGGTTATGGGAGGATGGGAATTTTTTAATGTCCGGTTGTAGAGAACTTGACACTTAACTTAATTAAAATGCATCAACTGCGTGTGTAGCCGTGATGGTCTCTTCTCGGCAGGGTCCGGGAAGTGAACACGGTTCTTGTGTTATGCTTGAACGTAAGTAGTTTCAGGATCACTTCTTGATAACTTCTAGTTCACGACCGTGCTTTGCTTCTCTTCTCGCTCTCATTTCCATAAGTTAGCCACCATATATGTTCGTGCTTGCTGCAGCTCCACCTCACTACCTTTTCCTACCCATAAGCTTAAATAGTCTTGATCGCGAGGGTGTGAGATTGCTGAGTCCTCGTGGCTCACGGATACTTCCAAAACAGTTGCAGGTGCCGACGATACCAGTGCAGGCGACGCAGCTGAGCTCAAATGGGAGCCCGATGAAGATCTTGATTGTAGTCTTGTTTCGTTTCCAGTTGATCAGTAGTGGAGCCCAGTCGGGGCAATCGGGGATCTTTTGCATTAGGGGTTGTCTTTCTTTATTTGGTTCCGTAGTCGGACCTTCATTGTATTCTGGATGTCGTAATGTTATTTATATGTATTGTGTGAAGTGGCGATTTTAAGCCAACTCTTTATTCCTTTCTTATTCAGTACATGGGATGTGTAAAGATTACCCCTCTTGCGACATGCCTACCATGCGGTTATGCCTCTAAGTCGTGCTCCGACATGTGGGAGATATAGCTGCATCATGGGTGTTACAGCATTATACTCCTAGAATCATATTATACTATATATAGTGTTCTTGTGGTTCTACGAAGATGCATGCATCACAAACATCTGGTGTCCTCATACAAAATTGGTCTCTTAAATATCTAGGACTTTGAAGTTGGCTGAATCTATTGCTTTATCATATATTTTGTCCATAAATCTAGATTTCTATGAAATATCTTTCAATATATATTTTTTCGAATGTCTGTACAATAATAGCTACTGTAATTCTGGTACCCTTTGTGTTCACTCTTTTATAGGAGGTCTATGAAATTTGAAGTTCAAAGCCGGATAGCCCTACTCAGCAAAGATTCATCTTTTTTGTTTGACTGTAATAGACTGGAATATTATTATATTGTAATAAGTACGCATATTTGGGTTGTAATAGACTATGTACAAATTGTAGTAGACTTAGTGTTAGTTGATGAACTACATTTGTAATGTTCTGTTTGAAATGATGATTATGTATGTGATTTGAAAACGTTTGGAGTGGAAACCTGACTTGTGGGACCCATTTATGAAAATAATTTGAGCACTTTTGACATTTCTGTCAAGTGGGCCCAATGTGTGAGATGATGACGAGTGGGACGAGCTCCAAAATATAACAGCCCAAACAATGTTAAAAGTCCATGTCCCGGAAATAAATAAAAGCCCGAATTGTTGGGCCAGACCCATGTAGCTGACCAAAATTGAAAGGAAAAAACAATAAATGTGCTGAATTGTTGGGCTCAGCCCATGTAGACACCTAATCGGACCAGGCTGATTCTTTTCAATGACCTTTTCATCTGGTCGCAATTTTGCCAAGTCAGCTTGCCACGTTGGATCCGACGTGGCCTGGGCACAGAGCTAGCGACCAAAACAGAAGGTCATAGGATCAACGACCATTTGTTTTGGTCAAGGCCTTGCACGACCTTCTCACAGAGAATGTCATTAATTTCAGTTTTTGACCGTCAGCTTTTGACCATCTGTTCTTGGTCAAAAAAGGTCGCAAATGAAAAACAATGACCTTCCAGTGACCAATAGTGATGGTCGCAAGTTGACATATTTCTTGTAGTGAGACCATGGGATTGAGCTTTAGACTTAGCTTTGCGACATATAGAGCATCGGTTGGTGAAGCGGTTGACGTCGCGGAACATCTTGGGCCAAAAATAGTTCTTCGATGTCACATCCCTAGTTCTAGTATGCACTAGGCTAGCCCTTCTTGTGTGCATCATGTTTAAGTTTGAAAGAAATATGAAATGGGGATGATAAACCCTAGCACCAGAATAACCCAAATAGGTTCAACCTCAAAATATTTTCAATGAATCCAAAATGCCTTTGGAAAAGTTCATCATTTTTGAATTGGTCCAGAACCTCTGCCAAAAATAGTGCACATTTTTCTAGGCCAATCTGGATTTCTGAATTAATCCATAAAGTATTTGCATTTGGGCATTTAATTACTATAAATATTTTAATTGCCCAAATAATTCTGAAAATGGTTGAGGGCTATTGAAAAACATTTCAACAGTGCCCACAATTTATTTCAGGATTTTATAAAGTGGTTTAGTATTTTACTAAATCCACAAAAAAGCAAAGACAGAAAATAGAAAACAGAAATAAAAGGAGGGAGAGAAGTTACCTATGCAACTTACCCAGCAGCCCACTAGCGGCCTAGTAGATAGCCGGCCTGCTAGGCCTATCCCAGCCGCTCACGCGTCGTCTTCCTCGCGCCTACTGGCATTACGCGTGGCGCGCGCACAGCCGAGCCGCGGCCACCTCTCCCTCGCTTGCCACGCGAATGTGCGCGCGCCGAGGGGGAGCCGAGGGGGAGCCGAGCCGTAGTTCAGGTTAGCCACTGAGTCAAAGCTGGCTTGCTGCAGTTAAACTTCACTACCCCTTTGTTGATACCGATGCATATGTAGTTAGTTCTAATGTAAGTCTTGCTGGGTACATTTGTACTCACGTTTGCCTATTCTATGTTTTGCAGAGAGACGTCAGTCTCACTAGTAGTTCCGTGTGGACTTCGACGTTTAGCTTGATACCTCAGCTACGATCTTGTGCCCTCGGCAGGATCTGGTAGATAGTCAGGCTTCTTAGACTTTTTCATTTGTAGATGTCTGTACTTAGACATGTTAAGCTGCCGCATGTGCTTTGATTTGTATGCTATGATTGATGGGTCATGACACCCATGTTTGTTATATCTTCCTCCTTGGAGCTTGATGAACAAATACTTGAGTCGTAGAGTTATGTTGTGTTGCCATGTTGTATTTACAGATATCGGGCATATTGTGTGTATGATTGAAATGCTTGGTATGTGTGGGATCCGACAATCTAGTTGTTTATCCTTGGCAGCCTCTCTTATGGGGAAATTAGTCTAGTGGTTCCATGAGCCATAGTAGTCCGCTACAGCCCGGTTCACCAGAGTCCTGCTAGCCCACCACTACTGCTCAGGACACTTGACTGGCCGGCATGTGTTTCACTTCGTTCCTGTGTTTTTCCCTTCGGGGAAATGTCACGCGGTGACATCCGGAGTCCCGCCTAGCCTGCTACAGCCCGGGTTCCCGGAGTCCTGTTAGCCCAGTGCTACAGCCCGGATTCACATGCTGCTGACCAACATGCTCGATGTGATTCATGTATGCCTATCCCCATAGGTTGGTGCCGCTTTGGGTTCACGACTAGCCATGTCGGCCTGGGTTCTCTGTCATATGGATGCTAGCGATACTATCATATACGTGAGCCAAAAGGCGCAAACGGTCCCGGGCCATGGTAAGGCGACACCTGTGGGAATACCATGCGTGAGGCCACAAAGTGATATGAGGTGTTACTGCTAGATCGATGTGACTTGGAATTGGGGTCCTGACATTGGAGAGCATAGAAAATGTCTTGTCGCGTCAAAAGTGTCCCATTAGTCCTCCTCCGTGAGATTCTTGCAAAAGTAACAAACGAAGAGAAGACTCGGGGATGCACAGTTTGTTAGCTCCCATAAGATAGTCATCTTTGATGTAATAGCGTTCCCAAGATGTATGTGTCAAACATTTCGCATAAGGAATAGCAAAAGTAGGATCATGCGCATACAAGTCTTTTATGTGCTCAAAGCCAATGACATTTAGTTCAAGTTTAGTAACAAGCATGCATATGCGGCAAAGTGCATCCACCACAACATTTTCCTTACCTTTAATGTACTTGATGACATAAGGAAAAGACTCAATGAACTCACTCCATTTAGCATGACGCTTGTTAAACTTAGTTTGACCATTAAGGTATTTAAGCATTTCATGATCGATATGAATGATAAATTCATGAGGGTGAAGATAATGTTCCCATTCATGCAAAACTCGCACTAAAGCATATAGCTCTTTGTCATAGATGGGGTAATTGAGTTGCGCTCCGGAAAGTTTGTCACTAAAGTAAGCTATGGGGTGCTTCTCTTGCATTAACACACCTCCTATGCCATTACCACTAGCATCGCAATCAATCTCAAAGGGTTTGTCAAAGTTGGGTAATGCGAGCATGGGAGCATGAGTAAGCAAATTCATAAGCTCATTGAATGCGGTATGTTGGGGTGGTCCCCAAACAAAGGGTGCATTCTTCTTACTCAAAGCATGCAAAGGTGAAGAAATGGTGCTAAAATCATTCACAAATCTACGGTAGAAAACCGGCTAAACCAAGGAAGCTACACACTTGTTGCAAGTTGGTTGGTTGGGGCCAAGTTTTAATAGAATTGATCTTAGAATCATCAACCTGAACACCCTTAGAAGACACAATGAAACCCAAGAAAACAAGCTTGTCAACAGCGAAAAGGCATTTGTCCATATTAGAAAAAAGGTGCACTTTTCTAAGAGTTTGTAGCATGGCCCTAAGGTGGGTGACATGATCTTTGAGAAATTTGCTAAACACGAGAATATCATCAAAGTAGACCACAACAAATACACCAATATAAGGTCAAAAAACAAAATGCATGAGTCCGTTGAAAGTACCGGGTGCTTCGGATAAACCCATTGGCATAACAAGCCATTCATATAATCCAAACTTGGTCTTAAATGCGGTTTTCCATTCATCACCTTCTTGGATGCGTATTTGATAGTAGCCACTCTTAAGATCAATCTTAGAGAAAAATGGTAGCTCCGGTAAGCTAATCAAGCATATCATCTAGGCATGGAATAGGGTAATGATAACGCATGGTAATAGCATTGATAGGACGACAATCGGAACACATGTGATATGTACCATCTTTCTTGGGAACAAGGATTACTGGTATAGCACAAGGGCTCAAACTTTCTCGTACGTGGCCGTTGCCAATGAGTTGTTTTACTTGCCGTTGGATCTCCTCAGTTTCCTCGGGGTTGACGCGGTAGGGAGCCTTGTTAGGAAGGGGAGATCCGGGGATGAGGTTGATTCAGTGCTTCATGCCTCATAGAGGAGGTAGACTCGGAGGTAGCTCGTCGGGGAAAACATCTTGGAATTCCTGCAATAGAGAAGACAACACTAAAGGTAGATTGTGAGAGGTGTTTGCTTTTGGTGCCTCGTCCTTGCACTAAAGGACGTAGTGAATGACACTTGATGGGTTCTCACACACTTCTCTTATCTCACTTTTGGTGGAAAATAGAACTAAGTTCTTCTTGTTGTTCATCGTGGAGGCACTCGATTTGGGCTTGTGGCGCTCACTCTCTTTTTGGTGGTTCGCTCTCTCACTATTCTCTCCACGCTGGGTGGCTTGCTTGTCGGCGATCACTTGGCTTGGAGAAATAGGGTGAAGTATGTACTCCTTTCCTTTCATCTTGAAGATATAGTGATTCGTACGGCCGTTGTGGATGACACCTCGATCAAATTTCCATGGTCGCCCAAGAAGAAGGTGGCAAACGGTCATTGGAATTACATCACACTCCAAAGTGTCTTCGTAAGCTCCAATTTTGAAGGAGACTTGCACTCTATGCTCGACTTGGATAGTGTCGGAGCCGCTAAGCCATTGAAGTTTGTAGGGATGTGGGTGCTTCATCTTGGCCAATTGGAGATTGGATCATAGTTCTTCCCTTGCTAAGTTATGGCAACTCCCTCCATCGATGATGACCTTGACAGACCTTCCATTGATGCCGGCCTTGGAATGAAAGATATGGCATCTTTGGTCTTCTTCTTGTTGATGTTGAAGAGTCAAGACCTTGGAGACAATGAGAGCGGGGCTTGAATCTTCGTCGCCAAAAACTTGATACTCTTCATATTCGTTCACTTGCCGGTGCATGGCCACTTGCTCAGGTGCTTCCATTTCTCCTTCACTCATGGAGTCGTATATACCATCATCGTTGAGGATCATTGTTCGCTTGTTGGTACACTCAAAGGACTTGTGGCCTCGGCCACCGCATGTGAAGCATTTGAAGGAACTTCTCTTGATGGTCTCATCAGTTGGGGTAGATGATGATGAAGCTCTCGGCTTGAAGTTTCTTGTATTAGGAGGATGACTTTGAGTTGTCGAAGTTTTCTTGTAACTTGACTTGTTGGCGTTGCTTGTAAATGGCTTGGTTGAGGTAGAAGGTGTTGGAGTCGTTGAGGCTTGGTTGTTAGAGAAGCCATAGGACTTGGATGATAATTTGGCATACTTGAAGTCATCTTGCACTTGACGTTCCTCTTTGGTAGCTTGATGCACTAACTCTATGAGGTTCGAGTATGGTTGGAAGTCTGCTATCTTCTTGATAGGATGATTGAGTCCATTCAAGAAACATGCCATAGTTTGCTCATCATCTTCCGTGACATTAGCTCGTATCATGGAAATCTCCATTTCCTTGTAATATTCTTCAATGCTCTTGGTTCCTTTCATGAGGAGTTGAAGTTTCTTGAAGAGGTCGCAATTGTAGTAAGTTGGCACGAAGCGTGATCTCGTGAAATCCTTCATTTTCACCGAAGTAGTGATGGGTGGTTCACCTCTTGCCACTCGGCGCTCAATGATTTGTTCCCACCAAATGAGGACGTAGTCTTGGAACTCAAGGATGCCATAGCGATCTTCTTCTCTTCCTCATAGTTATGCAAGTGGAAGATTTTGTCAACCTTCAATGCCCATGATAGGTACTCTTCAGGATCATTGCTTCCATTGAACTTGGGCATGGTGAACTTAAGCTTGCCGTATCTTTGCTCTTCATTGTGTTGGGGTCAGGGATGATGACATCCTTGACGAGGAGGATCGTCTCTCTCAAATTGCTCTTGTCGTGGAGGATTTATATTGTCTTCTTATTCTTGGTGAACTTGGGGTTCTTGACGAGGAGGTCGTGGAGCTTGACAATGCACTCGAGCTTGTTAGTTCCTCTCTTGAACTTCTTCGTGAAGTGCATCTTGATGCTCATGATTTTGCCAGTTGCACGTGGCTACGGCTCGACTTGAATCTTGAAGGGCACGTTGCACCTCAATTGCTTGAGCTTCTCGCAATTGTTGTTCTTGACGTTGTGCCTCGGCATCTGGTGCATCTTGATGTTTTCTCACTCGTTCTTCCTCTTCTAGATGGCGTTGGTGTTGCCATTCTCGTGCTTGTGTGAAAGTAGTTTGGTTTTGACGATGTCGTTGTTCTTGAGAGTTGTTGTCATGTAGATGGTTGCGGTTTCTTGACGATATTGGCGCGCGGCATGTCAAAGAGTATTCGATGTCGGTGTACTTGAGTTGGATATGGTGTAGTCGGAGTGTCGACTTGAGCAGCTCCTTCTTGAGGAGGACGAAGTGGATGAAGAGCGGTTGAGCAGCAAAGCACGAATATCGTCCATTCTTGCATCATTCTCTTGCTTGTGGTCGTCGAGCTTGTTGTCGAAATAGCTCTTGTACGTTGCTCGGAGAGTCGCAAGTCGGTGGCGAGGTTGTCGATGTGTTCGCTCATTTCTTATTGCTCTTGATGCAAAGCACGTTGTGCACTAAAGAGGTGGCACTTTGTGACGTAGGAGGACATGTCATCGTCTTGCTCGATGAAGAGTGGGTTGGTAGAAGTACTTGGCATATCCATCATTCCAAGAAAATATGTGAGTGGGAGAAAGAGAAGAACTTATTCCAAATGTACCTTGACTGATGTTCAAGATGGATCAATGATCATTCAATGTGGAACAAGGAAATAGCACAATTGGTATCAATTCATGTCGGTTTCTCACACCTACACAAGTAAAAGCTTATGGTGGAGCTTGATTAGGATGGTGGCACAAAATTTGATGCAATTGTTAGTGAGCTGCAATAATGTTGGAAAAGATTCACAAATTTGCAATGCAACAAGTAGAAAAATAACAAAATATGGTACACGGGAACACACACACAAAGAGATAAATGGTGTCGTGCAACCAAGGAATGAGCCAAAATGTGGAATCCACGAAAATGCTATTGTTGCACAACACTAGATAGACGCTAGCATGATCGCACAATAGGCGGATACGAAGACTTGTGCACAACCTACTAAGAAAAAATCCAACGGCTTCTATCCCAAGTATGCTCTATGTATGGTATTCCGATGACATGATCCAAGACGATCTAGTATGACAATCTTAATGTAGTATGATGCTATGGTTCTTGCTTAAAAGCTCTTTGTTTATATTTCCCTTATTCTTAAAAGCTTGTTTGGCCCTTTTCTCTTTTGAGCTCTTTTCTCATGCAATGCTTCACGAACCAAGATAGCAATTGTGTATGCGATGACATCTTTGTGACACAAAAGATGATACTAAGATATGGACCAATGATATGATATGTATGAAATGGGAAGTATGATCACTAATGTGAACAAGTGACGTTGCCGGCAATACTGAAAGGCTAGTCTCGATGGGTGAGATATGCAAAATTGGGCTATGGTAGCTATCAATATAATGGCAAGAATGATGTATCACGATACCAAGATGAGGTTACCGGTTCTTTCTTACGGTATGGTGGCAAAATGGTGAAGTGGTTGTTGTCGATGACGAATCCGTGGCAAAGATAAGCGGTGGTGATGTTGATGTTGAGCCATACCTAAATAGCCGAAATACAACAGGACACTGAACCACAACTCAAATTCTCAAGGCAAAATGTGTCAAAATTGTCGGAATTGGTAATGGGTAAGCGATGGTGGTGTATGTGGGAAATGGTGGTGCCATGCGGAAGTGGTGGTGGTATGAGGAAGTAGATATGGGCACCGGGACAAAATTTGGCGAGATTTGGACGGAAAACGGGGCGGTGGATGGAAGTCATGCTGTCAGGGGCCGGATGTCCGGGGGTTTGGGCCAGATATCTGGGTTGTGGATCCGAGGACGAACCCGAGGAACTCCTTGTGGAAGAGGCAACATTGGGAAAATTCGGGAGATTTTGTGGATGGAAATTGGGGAAACGATGGGGGAAAGCTAGATCTACCTGCAACACATGAAATCCACGTGTCAAAACCAACAAAACTTCATCACACCAACAAATCACAAAAATATTTGTGGGGCTATTTTTGTGGGGAATTTTCCAATTAGGGACAAAATCAACAAAACAAGGCTAGAAAACACAACGGGGAGGCTCCGAAATCGTGATCAACGTGGCTCTAGATACCAAGATGATGTAGGGTGGAACCCTAGATGGCCGATCATTCATGAAAGGAGCGGATCCCACGGAGAACACGAGGAATACGAGGGCAAAACACAAGAGAAACACTCAAACCAACTAGATCCGGTCACACATGTGCTAGATTCTCGAAACACAAAGGGGGATACATGATCCAAAGTCAACAAGGGATGATACAAAGGGTAACCGTTTCATCTCCGAAAGGAGGCCTTGATGGGGCCACCCAAGAGGGGGTCTTGAATCCAACGTGGATCTTCTCCAAAGAGGGGACGCGGTCTCTCTCAAGGAGTAGATCCATATGGATGAGCGAGGCTCTATCTCACAAATGAGTGATCACAACGCTAACCCTAGAAAAAGGGAGGAGCATATAGTCTAGCTGGGCAAAGGGGTACACGGGCCTCGGCCCTTACACTGTGCGCAGACAGGGGAGGCCGGATGTCCGGTCGTCGGGCCGGATGTCCGAGGCTTCACGAGGTGCCGGATGTCCGGGCTTGAGCCGGATGTCCTGGCAGTCGGGGCTGGCCTTGACGCTCTCTGGATGGAGGATGCTGGATTTCCGGGGTTTGGGCCAGATGTCCAGGCTAGGGCCGGATGTCCGGGGCCTGTAGGTGCTTGGCGGCTACCACTTCAGGGGCCGGATGTCTGGGGTCATGGCCGGATATCCGGGGCCTGGAAGTTGTTCTTGACTCCTTCTGTTTGTTCTCTTCATCTGTGAACTTGGGGACTTGTCCGTCTTCACATGCAACTTTGGGAGGGTCCTCTTGGTACCTGATCATGCACAAAATTCCCGACTTAGGTAGTAGCCATGTCTCGATAGGATCATATGTGATATCACTAAGGAAGGAAGTCACCTCGGTCTCGAGAGCCCTAGCTCTAGCTCGTGTCGTTGGTCCTATTGGTACTTCGTGAGACGATGGTAGGTGCATGGGGATGACCGTAGGATGCTCCGCATCAGTTCTCATCGAAGTCCTATGTTTTCTCCAACACCCATGCTTCAACAACTCCAACACCTTCTACCTCAACAAAGCCTTCTACAAGCAACGTGATGTAGGGTGGAACCCTATATGACCGATCTTTCATGAAAGGAGCGGATCCCGCGATGAACACGAAGAACACAAGGTGAAAACACAGAGGGAAACACAAGTGAATCACTCAAACCAACAAGAAAGATCACACATATGCTAGATCCTTGAACACAAAAGAGATATACGATCCGAATCTAACAAAGGACGATACATAGGTAACTGGTTCTTCTCCGAAAGGAGGTCTTGAGGTCTTCCCGTTAGGGGTCTTGAATCCATGTGGATCTTCTCAGAAGAGGTGTCGGTCCCTCGCATATGAGATAACACAACGCTGACCTTAACTAGGAGAAGGAGGAGGTCTATTTATAGTCTTAGTGCAAATGGGGGCGAAGTGAAGGGGTACATGGGCCTCGGGCCCGAAAATGTGCGCAAACAGGTCCCGGACATCCGGTGGGTTACGGTCGTCCAGTGGCTCGTGGGCATCCGTACGTCCGGTAGTCACCAGACTTCCGTTCGTTCTGGATCGGTTGAGGAGGCACCGGATTTCCAAAGGTCATCGGTCATCTAGTGGCGTCAGACATCCGCTGGTTTGGCTCGGGTGCGGTGTTGCTAGTCGTCCGGTCCTGGCCGGACATCCGCTCGCTGTAGCTCGGCTGGGGCTTCAGGTGGCAGACGTCAGGACCCGACCGGTCGTCCGGTGGCTGTAGCTTCATTGGTGGCCCTTCTTCTTGGCACTTGGTGTCCTCGCCGTCCTGTCCATTGGATGTAGCTGCTCCTTGGCTTTCTTCCAAGTACCTGATTACACATAGTGTTTCTGCTTGAGGTAGCAGCCATGTCTCATGTATAGGAAGTGGTAGTTCAGAGAGGAGCGAGTTCACCTTATCTTCGATAGCCTTTGCTCGGGCTCTTGTCATTGGTCCAAGTGGTGTCGTAAGATACGTAGGTAGGTCCATGGCGATGACCTTGGGATGCTCCACATCATCTCCCCCCCCCCCTGGGAAAGATCCGACCTCGGATCGAAATCTTCATTACCATTGTAGGGCGAGATATCCTTGACATTGAAGACATAGCTCATGTTGTAATTTTCGCGCGGGAGGTCGATCTTGTAAGCGTTGTTGTTGTTGTAGCGTGCTAGCACCTTGAAGGGTCCATCTGTTCGTGGTAGAAGCTTGGACTTGCGTTCGTTGGGGAAGCGTTCCTTGCGAAGGTGTAGCCACACGAGATCTCCAATGTTGAATATCATGGGTTGCTTGTTGACATTGAGCTTGGTCGCGAGTCGTTGTACTTGGCGTTCGATGGTGTGCCTTGTATCTTCATGCATCTTCTTGAGATGTTTCACTCGTTCACTCGCATCCATATTGATGCGCTCTTGTAGTTGTAGAGGGAGAATGTCCAAAGGGGACAACGGGTTGAATCTGTAGACGACCTCGAAGGGGGACTTGCCGGTAGTTGAGTGTCTTGCGTGGTTGTAGGCGAAGTCGGCTATTGGTAGGCACTCTTCCCACTCCATGATGTTCATCTTGATCGACACGTGTAGTAGAGTGGAGAGTGTTGGGTTTGTCACCTCCGTTTGGCCGTTGGTTTGTGGATGGTATGTGCTACCTCTTGACCACTTGTGTTGGTTTTCCCTTCAAGAGGAAAGGGTGGTGCAGCAAAGTAGCGTAAGTATTTCCCTCAGTTTTTGAGAACCAAGGTATCAATCCAGTAGGAGGCTACGCTCGAGTCCCTCGCACCTACACGAAACAAATAAATCCTCGCACCCAACGCGATATGGGGTTGTCAATCCCTACACGGTCACTTACGAGAGTGAGATCTGATAGATATGATAAGATAATATTTTTGGTATTTTTATGATAAAGTTGCAAAGTAAAATAAAAGCAATGAAAACAACTGAGTATTGGAAGATTAATATGATAGAAGATAGACCTAGGGGCCATTAGTTCACTAGTGGCTTCTCTCAAGAACATACGTATTTTACGGTGGGTGGACAAATTACTATTGAGCAATTGACAGAATTGAGCATAGTTATGAGAATATCTAGGTATGATCATGTATATAGGCATCACATCCGAGAAAAGTAGACCGACTCCTGCCTGCATCTACTACTATTACTCCACACATTCATCTAGCATGCATCTAGAGTATGCATCTAGAGTATTAAGTTCCTAAGAACAGAGTAACGCCTTAAGCAAGATGACATGATGTAGAGGGATAAACTCATGCAATATGATGAAAACCCCATCTTGTTATCCTCAATGGCAACAATACAATACGTGCCTTATAGCCCCTACTGTCACTGGAAAAGGACCGCAAGATTGAACCCAAAGCTAAACACTTCTCCCATTGCAAGAAAGATCAATCTAGTAGGCCAAACCAAACTGATAATTCGAAGAGACTTGCAAAGATAGCCAATCATACATAAAAGAATTCAGAGAAGATTCAAATATTGTTCATAGATAAACTTGATCATAAACCCACAATTCACCTGTCTCAACAAATACACAGCAAAAGAAGATTACATTGAATAGATCTCCACAAGAGATGGGGAGAACTTTGTATTGACATCCAAAAAGAGAGAAGAAGCCATCTAGCTAATAACTATGGACCCGAAGGTCTAAGGTAAACTACTCAGACTTCATCGGAGAGGCTATGGTGTTGATGTAGAAGCCCTCCGTGATCGATGCCCCCTCCGGCAGAGCTCCGGAACAGGCCCCAAGATAGGATCTCGTGGATACAGAAAGTTACGGCGGTGGAATTAGGGTTTTGGCTCCGTATCTGATCGTTTGGGGGTACGTAGGTATATATACGAGGAAGAAGTACGTCGGTGGAGCAACAGGGGGCCCACGAGGGTGGAGGGCGCGCCTGGGGGATAGGCGCGCCCCCCTACCTCGTGGCCTCCCTGTTGGTTGCTTGACATAGGGTCCAAGTCTCCTAGATCTTGTTCGTTCCAAAAATCACGTTCCAGAAGGTTTCATTCTTTTTGGACTCCGTTTGATATTCCTTTTCTTCGAAACCCTAAAATAGGAAAAAAAAATAGCAATTCTGGGCTAGGCCTCCGGTTAATAGGTTAGTCGCAAAAATAATATAAAAGTGGATAATTAAGCCCAATAATGTCCAAAACAGAAGATAATACAGCATGGAGCAATCAAAAATTATAGATACGTTGGAGACGTATCAAGCATCCCCAAGCTTAATTCCTGCTCGTCCTCGAGTAGGTAAATGATAAAAACAGAATTTTTGATGTGGAATGCTACTTGGCATATTTTCAATGTAATTCTTATTAATTGTGGTATGAATATTCAGATCCGAAAGATTCAAGAGAAAAGTTTAGGATTGACATAGAAATAATAGTACTTCAAGCATACTAACTAAGAAATTATGTCTCTTCAAAATAACATGGCCAAAGGAAGTTATCCCTACAAAATAATATAGTCTGGCTATGCTCTATCTTCACCACACAAAGTATTTAGATCATGCACAACCCCAATGACAAGCCAAGCAATTGTTTCATACTTTTGGCATTCTCAAACTTTTTCGATCTTCACGCAATTCATGAGCGTGAGCCATGGACATAGCACTTTAGGTGGAATAGAATGGTGGTTGTGGAGAAGACAAAAAGGGAGAAGATAGTCTCACATCAACTAGGCGTATCAACGGGCTATGGAGATGCCCATCAATAGATATCAACGTGAGTGAGTAGGGATTGCCATGCACCGGATGCACTAGAGCTATAAGTATATGAAAGCTCAAAAAGAAACTAAGTGGGTGTGCATACAACTTGCTTGCTCACGAAGACCTAGGGCATTTTGAGGAAGCCCATCATTGGAATATGCAAGCCAAGTTCTATAATGAAAAATTCCCACTAGTATATGAAAGTGATAACAAAGGAGACTCTCTACTATGAAGATCATGGTGCTACTTTGAAGCACAAGTGTGGTAAAAGGATAGTAGCATTGTCCCTTCTCTCTTTTTCTCTCATTTTTTTATTTGGGCCTTCTCCTTTTTTTATGGCCTCTTTTTTTTCATCCGGAGTCTCATCCCGACTTGTGGGGGAATCATAGTCTCCGTCATCCTTTCCTCACTGGGACAATGCTCTAATAATGATGATCATCACACTTTTATTTTCTTACAACTCAAGAATTACAACTTGATACTTAGAACACAATATGGCTCTATATGAATGCCTCTGGTGGTGTACCAGGATATGCAATGACTCATGAGTGACATGTATGAAAGAATTATGAACGGTGGCTTTGCCACAAATACAATGTCAACTACATGATCATGCAAAGCAATATGACAATGATGGAGCGTGTCATAATAAACGGAATGGTGGAAAGTTGCATGGAAATATATCTCGGAATGGCTATGGAAATGCCATGATAGGTAGGTATGGTGGTTGTTTTGAGGAAGGTATATGGTGGGTGTATGATACCGGCGAAAGGTGCACGGTATTAGATAGGCTAGCAATGGTGGAAGGGTGAGAGTACGTATGATCCATGGACTCAACATTAGTCATAAAGAACTCATATACTTATTGAAAAAATCTACAAGTTATCAAAGCAAAGTATTACGCGCATGCTCCTAGGGGGGTAGATTGGTAGGAAAAGACCATCGCTCATCCCCGACCGCCACTCATAAGGAAGACAATCAATAAATAATCATGCTCCGACATCATCACATAACAGTTCACCATGCGTGCATGCTACAGGAATCACAAACTTTAACACAAGTATTTCTCAAATTCACAACTACTCAACTAGCATGACTCTAATATCACCATCTCCATATCTCAAAACAATTATGAAGTATCAAACTTCTCATAGTATTCAACACACTCATAAGAGAATTTTATTATTAATCTTGTATACCTAGCATATTAGGATTATTTAAGCAAATTTCCATGCTATTTAAGACTCTCAAAATAATCTAAGTGAAGCATGAGAGATCAATAGTTTCTATAAAACAAATCCACCACCGTGCTCTAAAAGATTTAAGTGAAGTACTAGAGCAAAACTATATAACTCAAAAGATATAAGTGAAGCACATAGAGTATTCTAATAATTTCCGAATCATGTGTCTATCTCTCAAAAGGTGTGTACAGCAAAGGTGATTGTGTAAAACTAACAAATAAAGACTCAAATCATACAAGACGCTCCAAACGAAACACATATCATCTGGTGAATAAAAATATAGCTCCAAGTAAATTTACCGATAGAAGTAGACGAAAGAGGGGATGCCTTCCGGGGCATCCCCAAGCTTTGGCTTTTAGGTGTCTTTAGATTATCTTGGGGGTGCCATGGGAATACCAAGCTTAGGCTCTTGCCACTCCTTGTTCCATAATCCATCAAATCTTTACCCAAAACATGAAAACTTCACAACACAAAACTTAAATTAAAAAATCTCGTGAGCTCCGTTAGTGAAAGAAAACAAAAAAACACTGCAATGTACTGTAGTGAACTCATAATTTATTTATATTGGTGTTAAATCTACTGTATTACAACTTCTATATGGTTTATAAAATATTTTACTACCCATAGATTCATCAAAATAAGCAAACAACACACGAAAACAGAATCTGTCAAAAACAGAACAGTCTGTAGTAATCTGTAGCTAGCGCACGATCTGGAACCCCAAAAATTCTAAAATAAATTTCTGGACGTGAGGAATTTATCTATTAATCATCTTCAAAAAGAATTAACTAAATATAACTTTCCAAATAAAAATTGGTAGCAGTTCTCGTGAGCGCTAATGTTTCTGTTTTTTTACAGCAGGATTAACAAGACTTTCCCCAAGTCTCCCCAATGGTTCTACTTGGCACAAACACTAAATTAACACAAAAAACACAACCAAAACAGAAGATAGATGAATTATTTGTTACTAAACAGGAGCAAAAAGCAAGGAATAAAAATAAAATTGGGTTGACTCCCGACAAGCGCTATCGTTTAACGCCCCTAGCTAGGCATAAAAAGCAAGGATGGGTCTAGGTATTGCCATCTTTCGTAGGCAACCCATAAGTGGCTATCATAATAGATTCATAAGGTAATTTAATTTTCTTTCTATGAAAGTGTTCCATGCCTTTCCTTAATGGAAATTGGAATCTAATATTTCCTTCCTTCATATCAATAATTGCACCAATCGTTCTAAGGAAAGGTCTACCAAGAATAATAGGATATGAAGGATTGCAATCTATATCAAGAACGATAAAATATACGGGCACACAATTCCTATTTGCAACAATAAGAATATCATTAATTCTTCCCATAGGTTTCTTAATAGTGGAATCCGCAAGATGCAAGTTTTAAGAGCAATCATCAAAATCACGGAAACCAAACAAATCACACAAAGTCTTTGGAATCGTGGAAACACTAGCACCCAAATCACACAAAGTGTAGCATTCATGATGTTTAATTTTAATATTAATAGTTGATTCCCACTCATCATAAAGTTTTCTAGGGATAGAAACTTCCAACTCAAGTTTTTCTTGATAAGATTGCATCAAAGCATCAACGATATGTTTGGTAAAAGCTTTATTTTGACTATAAGCATGAGAAGAATTTAGCACGGATTGCAACAAGGAAATACAATCTATCAGAGAGAAATTATCATAATTAAATTCCTTGAAATCCAAAATAGTAGGTTCACTAACATCTAGAGTTTTGACCCCTTCAATCCCACTTTTATCAATTTTAGCATCAAGATCTAAAAAATCCAAATTTTTGGAACGCCTTCTAGGTAAAGGTGGTTCATATTCAGTCCCATAATTATCAAGATTCATATTGCAAAACAAAGATTTAATAGGGGACACAACAATAACTTTTAGATCTTCATCTTTATTATCATGGTCTTCCGACTTAGCGGTCATCTTATTAACTAAGGTAGCCTGCTTATCCAAAACTTCAGCTATTAATTTCTCAAGAAAAGCAATTTGGGATATCAAACCATCAAATTCTTTAGACACACTAGTAGAAAAAGTGTCTTCTGACCCGGTTGGTAAGGGCCTTTTGTCCCGGTTTTTGAACCGGGACTAAAGGGTCGTTACTAATGCCCTGGCCCTTTAGTCCCGGTTCAAATAGGAACCGGGACAGATGGGCCTCCACGTGGCCGGTGCGCCGAGCCCAGGCAGGAGGGCCTTTGGTCCCGGTTGGTGGCACCAACCGGGACCAATAGGCATCCACGCGTCAGCATTTCAGGGGCTGAGGTTTTTGTTTTTTTGCCTTTTGTCCCATTTGGTGGCACCAACCGGGACCAATAGGTATCCACACATCAGCATTTCAGGGGCTGAGGTTTTTGTTTTTTTTGAAAGGGGGGGGGGTTGGGGGTTTTGGGAGGTTAATTTAGGTGTTTCATATATTGTGTTAGCTAGCTAATTAGTAGAGAGAAGTGTCCTCTCTTATGTCCATGCTTGGTCGATGCTACATACTATATACGTATGGAGAGGACTAGACACGCTAGCTAGCTAGTAAGCAAACGAAGGAAATAGAAAATCGTCATGAACATATATGCATACAGAGAGAAGTGATATCGACCACCTCTCCTTCTCCGAGAGATTGGTAGAACAACAAGTTCTCGTATATCTATCCGACAGTACCGGCTACATATACAAAATAATTATCTCTTACAATATAATCTCCTAATTATATACGAACACATGATCCACATAGTAGTCTCCGTCTTTAGCGATCACGTGGTCAAGGAAGAAAGACGCCAATTCCTCTTGAATTGCTCGCATACGAGCTGGTAGGAGTTCATCCCACATCCGAAAGATCTAATTTGAAGAAGGGGGTCAATACATATATATATATATGAATAAATGAAACTCAACACAAATGATGGTAATAAAATAATATTGTGAATATTATTGCTTACGCACTTCATATTGTTCGTCAGAGTACCCTCGTTCACAGGTCGTGTGGCGGATGGACTCGCAAACGTAGTATCCACAGTAATCATTCCCTTGTTCCTGCCACAACCACTTTAAAAGAAATAGAGGTCAATCAAACTGATAAGCAAGCATGCAAAATGGTATTGATGAAACTAGCGCTTGAATCACTAGGAGATGCGCGGAACATGTTACTACAGTACTTACTTTCGGGTGTCTAAATTGCAGCTTCTTCGGCAGTCCCGGAGCTTTTTTGGTGAATTTTCTCCAAACCCCGCCAGACAATGAAAACAATTACTTGATATCAGGAAATGAACAAAGTTGCTAATATGGTGGATAATGATCGATTTAACTTACTTCTCGAGCATTTGAGTCATGTCCGCATAGTCCTGGGGATCTTTTCGTCTCGAGTCTAAGACGGTTACTAGTCCCTGGTCAAGCTTAATCTATAGGAGAATATAGTGGAACCTGTGCACGCATGCATAACTCATCAATTACATTACTATAACCTGGACTAATAAGGGAAACCGAATATGCACAAGACAGTAACACTCACTTGAAGTTGTAAGGAAAGAGTATTATATCTTTGTTTTCATTTATTACCAACGATCGTAGCAAGTTGGCCTCGGTATCGTCGGCACGATATTTAACCTCAGTTGCATCTATGAGATTTGTGTTAATGAACCCAATATCACCGATTTGTCTTCTCTTCAATTCGGTGATCTTCAATCTGCATAATATAGTGAGGATAATTATAAATACATGCAATGAAAGCGCTGACCTATATAGAGAGAATTAATGACAGAGGTAGTACTACTTACAGACAGTAGCAAGTGACCGTTGCTTTAGCGAGGGCCTTTTGATTGAAAAACTCGAAGAACTCCTCAAATGGAACATTCAACAGTTCAATTCCAACGAGGTCATGCTCCTCTCTAACTCTCAGCGTCAAAGTATTCCTCCCCCAGACTCTGCAGGTTTTCATGTACCAATCATGGAATCTTCGCATCATCGTTGTTAGAGATTCATATTTGATGAGAGGCTTCCCGTACTCATATTTGTGTTCCTCCACCTCCAAGAACTCATAATGTACATCGTCGGGCAGGTAATCTCCAAGATTGCTATAACCGGGCACCATCCTCGGATCGTTAGTAGGCACCTTGAGCGGGGGGCACGATTGGTTCGCTTGTTCGCCGAGCTAGGGAATTTTTTTCCCAGCTCGTCGTTCTTTTAACCATTGATCACTGACAGTACTTCCCGACCGCTCCGCTTCGACAAATGCCTTTTTAATAATGCGCTCATAGTTGCCTTTCGGCGGAGACTTTGTTGGTTTTTCAAGGGCAGCCAGAGTGCGCTTCGCTTTCACCGGATCTACCTTCTCCTCCGGAGGTGGATGTTTCTTTGCTTTCACCCCTTCAAAGAAGTTCATCACTTCTTCTCGCGCGATCTCAGCATTCTCCTCCGGGGTCCTCTCGTATGGTAACTTCTCTGGAGTCTTCAGAGAAGGACCGAATCTGTATTGCCTCCCGCCTCTAGCTGTACGGCTAGACGCCGGCGGAGCAGACGGAGCAGCTGCGGCTGTCTTCTTTCCTTCCTTACGAGGAGGAGGAGAAGGACTACGACGCGCCGGAGCAGCCGGAGCGGCGGCGGGTCTCTTCCGCCCTTGCTGATGAGCCGGAGAAGGAGGAGGCTAGCTTCTCGAGCGCGCCGGCGCAGGCGGAGAAGGAGCGGAGTGCCGCCACCCGCCGGAGAAGGAGGCCGAGTGCCCTGATCGTCACTCGCCGGAGGAGGAGGCGGTGGAGGAGGCGGAGTGCCCTAACTCGCCGGAGGAGGAGGAGGCGGAGGCGTCCAGTTCGGAAGGTTGATGAGCTCCTTCCGCCATAGGCATGGAGTCTTCAGAGCAGAACCCAGCCGAGTCTCCCCTTCACCGGTAGGGTGGTCAAGCTGGAGGACCTCAAATCCCTCCGTTATTTCATCCACCATCACCCTAGCATATCCTTCTGGAATTGGCCAGCAGTGAAAAGTTGCACCGGGTTCAGTAGGAAAAACAGAGCCAACAGCTGCCTTGACCTTCAAATTCATCCATTGCGTCATAAGGTGGCAATTTTGAGACTCCGTGATACCATCCACGGGATAGCTGGCAGGATCCGTCAAGACATGCTCCAGTTGAAGCAGCTCGGTGGAAGCCATGCTGCTTCTCTGCTGAGATGGCGGGGTAGCTTCGGGGGAAGCTTCGGCAGTTCGTTTGCTGCGATTTGCTTCTTGTTCATCTATTGCTTGTACCCTTGCGTGCAGCGCCTGCATTTGGGTCTGCTGCACTTTTTTCCTCCTCTCCTAGCATTTGTAACCGCCTGCGTCCGGAAAACCAGCCCTCCACGGAATGGAGCCTGGCGTGCCTCGTGTCCGTCCAGGGTGCTCAGGATTCCCGAGGGCCATTGTGAGCTCGTCGTTCTCTCTGTCTGGAACGAACGTCCCTTGTTGCGCTGCATCGATATAGTGCTTTAGCTTCTTGACTGGTATGTTCAATTGCTCGTCCGTCCAAACGCATTTCCCTGATACAGGGTCCATGGTTCCGCCAGCCCCGAAGAACCAAGTCCGGCAACGGTCTGGCCAGTTCATTGTCTCTGGTTCAATCCCTTTATCAAGCAGATCATTCTCAGCCTTGGCCCACTTAGGCCAGGCATTGAGGTAGCCACTTAGGCCAAGCAGATCATTGTCGACAAATGTTTTCAGCTCATTCTTCCACCTCCTGACTAGCTCTGCCATCTTCTTAAGAGCATGAGACTGGATTAATTGCTCTTTAACTGGCTTCTCCGGATCCTCCTCTGGCGGTAGGGTGAAATTTGCCTTCAGCTCAGTCCAAAGATCATCTTTTTGCATATCATTGACATAAGACACCTCAGGGTCTTCGTTCTTAGGCTTACACCATTGTTGGATGCTGATCGGGATCTTGTCCCTAACAAGAGCCCCGCATTGAGCAGCAAATGCTTCCTTTGTCCGGATGGGTTCAATCAGCATGCCGTCGCGCGCAATTTCTATGATCTCAAACCTTTCATCCAAGCGCAACGTTTATATGTGTACATACCAAAACAATGAATGCATCAATTAGCTAGTCATCACAGGCTTAACTAATATATTTACCTGGTCGGACTCTGTTCAGTCACCAGAGCCGTCACCACGGGCTCCTTCTTGCACCAGCATTGGGTCACCGGAGCCATCATAATCATGTGTTTCCTCCTCCATTCTTCGATCACCGTCGCCTCCTTCTTCTTCACCCTGTTCTGCTTCCAGACCATCATTGTCGTTAAGATACGACATGACATCACCTCCGGCTAAGATTATGTCCCCAACACATGTTCTTGTTCCTCGTCTCGTCCGAACTCCATTGTTGCTACAAATATTACAACATGGCAATTATTACACAAACATGACAGCATGTGGATATATTAGTGGCAAACGTAGACCTAGCTTATTCCGGGTTTGGGATGGCCTCGGCAACGCTTCAAGGGTAGGGGCGCGGCAGGAGGGGGTAGGAGACCGACATCGTTTTTTTCTAGGTTTTGGGTGTCCTTGAGAGTTTTGGTCGACCGAGAGGGTCGGGGGGTGCTCCCGTGGTATAAGTTATCGGGGAGGGGGTAGGTCGAACCCCCCCCCCTCGTGTTGAAGTTATCGGGAGTATATCGACAACGACATATCCGATAAAAATAAGAAGACGAAGAAGAAATAAAAAGAGGAGAAGAAGATATTAATAGAGGAGAAGATCGAAGAAGAAAAAAGAATAAAAAAAAGAGGAGAAGAAGAAAGAAATAGAGGAGAAGAAGGAAAAATAGAATATTCTATTTTTCCTTCTTCTCCCCTATTCCTTTCTTCTTCTCCTCTTCTTTTTCATCTTTTTTCTTCTTCTTATTTATTTCTCCTCTTCTTCTCCTTTCTTCCTCTTCTTATTTTCCTTTTCCCTCTCATTCTTTTTCTTCTTCTTCCTTTCCTAGCTAGATATATAAAACTGTCCTAAAAATGTAACTTTTGCATACATACATGGGAAAATAATATTATCGGGGGGGGGGTCGGTCAAACCCACCCCCCCTCGTGTTGAAGTTATCGGGACACGGGGTATATCGACAATGACATATCCAATAAAAAATAAGAAGACGAAGAAGAAATAAAAAGAGGAGAAGAAGATATTAATAGAGGAGAAGATCAAAGAAAAAAAGAAAAAAAAGAGGAGAAGAAGAAAGAAATAGAGGAGAAGAAGAGAAAATACAATATTCTATTTTCTCTTCTTCTCCTCTTCTTTTTCTTCTTTTTTCTTCTTCTTATTTATTTCTTCTCTTCTTCCTCTCCTCTTCTTCTCCTTTCTTCCTCTTCTTATTTTCCTTTTTCCTCTCATTCTTTTTCTTCTTCTTCCATTCCTAGCTATATATATAAAACTTTTATAAAATTGTAACTTTTGCATACATACATGGGAAAATAATATTATCGGGGAGGGGGTAGGTCAAACCCACCCCCCTCGTGTTGAAGTTATCGGGACACGGGGTATATCGACAACGACATATCCGATAAAAAATAAGAAGATGAAGAAGAAATTAAAAGAGGAGAAGAAGATATTAATAGAGGAGAAGATCGAAGAAAAAAAGAAGAAATAAAAGAGGAGAAGAAGAAAGAAATAGAGGAGAAAAAGAGAAAATAGAATATTCTATTTTCTCTTCTTCTCCTCTATTCCTTTCTTCTTCTCCTCTTCTTTTTCTTCTTTTTTCTTCTTCTTATTTATTTCTCCTCTTCTCCCTCTCCTCATCTTCTCCTTTCTTCCTCTTCTTATTTTCCTTTTTCCTCTCATTCTTTTTCTTCTTCTTCCTTTCCTAGCTATATATAAAACTTTTCTAAAAATGTAACTTTTGCATGGAAAAATGTTTTCCTCTCCAACAGGAAACACATATCATCTCATCTCATTTCATCCACATCCATGCATACATCATATATATGATCATCTATGAACAAAAAAAACATAATATTGTATATAAAAATCATCATATATATGAACAAAAACAATTATGATAACAAGCATATACATCATCATATATAAGGAAAAAACAAGCATATATACATGAAAAAACAAGAATATATATATATCATATATATGAAAAAAACAAGCATATATATATAGGACAGGGAGGGCGCCGGCCGGACCAAGGTGATCGGGGCAGGGGCGCGGGGTCGGCGGCGAGGATGGCGACGGTGATGACGTCGACGGGGCAGGGGCGCGCGCTCGGGACAGGGGGCGACGGCGACGAAGGGGGCGGGGCAGGGCGACGGCGACGACGGGGCGGGCCGGGACGGCGCGCGTCGGGGAAGGGCTGGGGCGGCGCGCGTCAGTTCAGGGGCGACGAGCGGTGACGGCGTCGGGCGAGGGCGCGGGCCACGGCGTCGGGCGAGGGCGCGGGCCACGGCGGGGCAACCTGGCGGCGTTGATGTCGTCGGCGTCGTCGGGGGCAACTGCGAATGAGAAGTGAAAATTTCCTATGTGTCATCTTATATAGCAAAGCCATTAGTTCCGATTTGTGGCACCAACTGGGACCAAAGGTCTCTTTTCAGCAGCCCAAAGGGCGGGAAGCGGAGGCCTTTGGTCCCGGTTGGTGGCACCAACCGGGACTAAAGGGGGGCATTGGTCCCGGTTGGTGCCACGAACCATGAGCAAAGCACCCCTTTAGTCCCGGTTGGTGGCACCAACCAGGACCAAAGGCCTTGTGCTGCCCCGCGTCAAAAGTTTAGTACCACCTCGCTAGCTGAGAGAGCTCGAGAGTGGTTTATAAGCCCCGCTGCGGCTGCCCTCTCGAGCTCCTCTCAAATGCAGGCTTACGGGCCTAATCTTACACCATGTTGTATGTGAGCCTATTGGGCCTTCTGCGGGTCTGAATCCTGGCCCAACTTGGGTTTCTATTCGTATTCAGGCCGTGGTGTCCCAATAGGTGGCAGTTTTTTTATATTTTTCCAGTTTTTGTGTTTTGTTTTTTGCATTATTTTTTTCTTTTGTTTCTTGCTTTATTTTTTTGTTGTTTTTTATTTAGTTTTAGAAAAATTATAAATTTTTTGTTAGTGCCATTAGTTTTCAAATTTGAATAGTTAAAATTTGAATTCTTTGAAATTTATGTGAATCACAAGTTTGTGATAAACTTTGCTAGAAAAATAGGTTTTTTCCAGTTTTTTTTTGTTTTCTGCATTATTTATTTTCTTTTGATTTTTGCTTTATTTTTTAATTCTTTTTGCTTTTAGGTCAGCAAAATTATAAAATTTCTGTTAGTGCCATTAGTTTTCAAATTTGAACAGTTAAAATTTGAATTGTTTGAAATTTGTGTTAATCACAAGTTTATGATTAACTTTACTACAACAACAGTTTTTTTTCCTTTTTTTGTTTTTTTTTTGCATTTTTTTTGTTTTTGCTTTAATTTTTAATTCTTTTTTGCTTTTAGGTTAGCAAAATTATGAACTTTCTGTTAGTGCCATTAGTTTTAGAAAAATTATAAACTTTCTGTTAGTGCCATTAGTTTTCAAATTTGAATAGTTAAAATTTGAATTCTTTCAAATATATGTGAATCACAAGTTTGTGATAAACTTTATAGAAAAATAGTTTTTTTCCAGTTTTTTGTTTTGTTTCTGCATTATTTATTTTCTTTTGTTTTTTTATTTATTTTTTAATTCTTTTTGATTTTAGGTCAGCAAAATTATAAACTTTCTGTTAGTGCCATTAGTTTCAAATTTGAATAGTTAAAATTTGAATTGTTTGAAATTTGTGTGAATCACAAGCTTGTGATTAACTTTACTATAAAAATAGTTTTTTCCTGTTTTTTTTGTTTTTTGCATTATTTATTTTCTTTTGTTTTTTGCTTTAATTTTTAATTCTTTTTGCTTTTAGGTTAGCAAAATTATAAACTTTCTATTAGTGCCATTAGTTTTAGAAAAATTATAAATTTTCCGTTAGTGCCATTATTTTTCAAATTTGAACAGTTAAAATTTGAATTCTTTGAAATTTGTGTGGATCACAAGTTTGTGATTAACTTACTAAAAAATGAGAATAGATGAGCTTATAGAGAAAATTCAACCTAAATTCATAGTAAATTTCTATGAATTACAGAGAAATTCACTTTGAATTTAGGTTAAACTTTTCTTTATAAGGGCATCTATCTTCATTTTGAGAGGAGCTCAACAAGGTAGAGAGGGAATGGCTTATAAACCGGTGTGAGCCCCCTTCGGTTGGCGAGGTGGGACTAAACTCTGCCTGTAACGAGGACCAACCCTTTAGTCGCGGTTTGTGGCACAAACCGGGATTAATGGTCATGGGCCAGGGGCGAGGAGGAGCATTGGTCCCGGTTGGTGCCACGAACCGGGACCAATGCCCCCTTTAGTCCCGGTTGGTGGCACCAACCGGGACCAAAGGCCTTGCGCTGCCCGCGGCCAAAAGTTTAGTCCCACCTCGCTAGTTGAGAGGGGCTCGGAGTGGTTTATAAGCCCCACTGCGGCTGCCCTCTCGAGCTCCTCTCAAATGCAGGCTTACGGGCCTAATCTCACACTATGCTGTCTGTGGGCCTATTGGGCCTTCTGCGGGCCTGAATCCTGACCCAGGTTGGGTTTCTAGTCGTATTCAGGCCGTGGTGGCCCAAAAGGTGTCAGTTTTTTTATTTCATTTTTCCAGTTTTTTTGTTTAGTTTTTTGCATTATTTATTTTCTTTTGTTTCTTGCTTTATTTTTTAATTCTTTTTGCCATTAGTTTTAGAAAATTTTTAAACTTTCTGTTAGTGCCATTAGTTTTCAAATTTGAATAGTAAAAATTTGAATTCTTTGAAATTTGTGTGAATCACAAGTTTGTGATTAACTTTACTATAAAAATAGCTTTTTTCCATTTTTTTGTTTTGTTTTTTGCATTATTTATTTTCTTTTGTTTTTTTTAATTCTTTTTGCTTTTAGGTCAGCAAGATTATAAACTTTCTGTTAGTGCCATTAGTTTTAGAAAAATTATAAACTTTTTGTTAGTGCCATTAGTTTTAGAAAAATTATAAACTTTCTGTTAGTGCCATTAGTTTTCAAATTTAATAGTTAAAATTTGAACTCTTTGAAATTTGTGTGAATCACAAGTTTGTGATTAACTTTACTATAAAAATAGTTTTTTTCCAGTTATTTTGTTTTGTTTTTTGCATTATTTATTTTCTTTTGTTTTTTGCTTTATTTTTTAATTCTTTTTTGCTTTTAGGTCAGAAAAATTATAAATTTTATGTTAGTGCCATTAGTTTTAGACAAAATTAAAAACTTTCTGTTAGTGCCATTAGTTTTCAAATTTGAATAGTTAAAATTTGAATAATGGTATTATGAGGGCCGAACCATAAGACATTAAAGCATTTCAAATGAAGTATGAAAAAGTTGAAAGTTGGCATGGTATCATAATTTCACCCACATAGCATGTGCATGTACAAAACGGACAATGGTATCATACTCGTGTGTTACAAAGTTGGCATGGTACCATCATAATAGTTGCGGGAGAAAGTCTTCACTTCTTCTTCGCTTGTGTCATTTGCTTATTGCACCATAACCATGGATAATCTTCATCGTTTATCAGGATGCTTGGGTCAGCCTTGACTTTGAAGGGAGGAATTTCATGAAACTTTTCATAATATTCAGACATGTCTGTCTTGCCCTCCACTCCCACGATGTCCCTTTTTCCTGAAAGAACTATCTGGCGCTTTGGCTCATCGTATGATGTATTCGCTTCCTTATCTTTTCTTTTTCTCGGTTTGGTAGACATGTCCTTCACATAGATAACCTGTGCCACATCGTTGGCTAGGACAAACGGTTCGTCTGCATACGCAAGATTGTTGAGATCCACTGTTGCCATTCTGTACTGTGGGTCTACCTGTACCCTGCCTCCTGACAGATTGACCCATTTACACTTAAACAAAGGGACCTTAAAATCATGTCCATAGTCAAGTTCCCATATGTCCACTATGTAACCATAATATGTGTCCTTTTCCCTCTCGGTTGTTGCATCAAAGTGGACACCGCTGTTTTGGTTGGTGCTCTTTTGATCTTGGGCGATCGTGTAAAATGCATTCCCATTTATCTCGTATCCTTTGTAAGTCAATACAGTCAAAGATGGTCCCCTGGACAACAAGTACAACTCATCACAAATAGTGTTGTCACCTCTGAGATGTGTTTCCAACCAACTGCTGAAAGCCCTGATGTGTTCACATGTAATCCAGTCGTCGCACTACTCCGGGTGTTTGCAGCGCAGACTGTTCTTGTGTTCATCGACATACGGGGTCACCAAGGTAGAGTTCTGTAGAACTGTGTAGTGCGCTTGAGACCAAGAATATCCATCCCTGCATATTATTGAGGCCCTTCCCAGCGTGCCTTTTCCAGTCACTCTCCCCTCATACGGCGATTTAGGGAGACCTATCTTCTTTAGGCCAGGAATGAAGTCAACACAAAACCCAATGACATCCTCTGTTTGATGGCCCATGGAGATGCTTCCTTATGGCCTAGCGCGGTTACAAACATATTTCTTTAGGACTCCCATGAACCTCTCAAAGGGGAACATATTGTGTAGAAATACGGGCCCCAGAATGACAATCTCGTCGACTAGATGAACTAGGACGTGCGTCATGATATTGAAGAAGGATGGTGGGAACACCAGCTCGAAACTGACAAGACATTACACCACATCACTCCTTAGCCTTGGTACGATTTTTGGATCGATCACCTTCTGAGATATTGCATTGAGGAATGCACATAGCTTCACAATGGCTAATCGGACGTTTTCCGGTAGAAGCCCCCTTAATGCAACCGGAAGCAATTGTGTCATAATCACGTGGCAGTCATGAGACTTTAGGTTCTAAAACTTTTTCTCTGGCATATTTATTATTCCCTTTATATTCGACGAGAAACCAGTCGTGACCTTCATACTGAGCAGGCATTCAAAGAAGATTTCTTTCTCTTCTTTCGTAAGAGCGTAGCTGGCAGGACCTTTATACTGCTTCGGAGGCATGCCATCTTTTTCGTGCAAACGTTGCAGGTCCTCCCGTTCCTCAGGTGTATCTTTTGTCTTCCCATACACGCCCAAGAACCCTAGCAGGTTCACGCAAAGGTTCTTCGTCACGTGCATCACGTCGATTGAAGAGCGGACCTCTAGGTCTTTCTAGTAGGGTAGGTCCCAGAATATAGATTTCTTGTTCCACATGGGTGCATGTCCCTTAGCGTCATTCGGAACAGCTAGTCCGTCGGGACCCTTTCCAAAGATTATGTGTAAATCATTGACCATAGCAAGTACGTGATCACCGGTACACATGGGGGCTTCTTCCGGTGATCTGCCTCACCTTTGAAATGCTTGCCTTTCTTTCGACATTGATGGTTGGTCAGAAGAAATTGACGATGGCCCAGGTACACATTCTTCCTGCATTTGTCCAGGTATATACTTTCAGTTTCTTCTAAACAGTGCGTGCATGTGTGGTATCCCTTGTTTGTCTGTCCTAAAAGGATACTGAGAGCGGGCCAATCATTGATGGTTACAAACAACAACGCGTGCAGGTTAAATTCTTCCTGTTTGTGCTCATCCCACGTACGTATACCGTTTCCATTCCGCAGCTGTAAAAGTTATTCAACTAATGGCCTTAGGAACACATCAATGCCGTTGCCGGGTTGCTTAGGGCCTTGGATGAGAATTGGCATCATAATGAACTTCCGCTTCATGCACATCCAAGGAGGAAGGTTATACATACATAGAGTCACGGGCCAGGTGCTGTAATTCCTGCTCTGCGCTTAAACCAAACCATACGTTCCTTGGGTCACTTGCAAACTCATGCCAGTACTTTCTCTCGATTTTTCTCCACTGCGACCCGTTAGCGGGTGCTCTCAACTTCCCGTCTTTCTTACGGTCCTCACTGTGCCATCGCATCAACTTGGCATGTTGTTCGTTTCTGAACAGATGTTTCAACCGTGGTATTATAGGAGCATACCACATCACCTTCGCAGGAACCCTCTTCTTGGGGGGCTCGTTGTCAACATCACCAGGGTCATCTCGTCTGATCTTATACCGTAATGAACCGCATACCGGGCATGCGTTCAGATCCTTGTACGCACCGCAGTAGAGGATGCAGTCATTAGGGCATGCATGTATCTTCTGCACCTCCAATCCTAGAGGGCATACTACCTTTTTTGCTCCGTATGTACTGTCGGGCCATTCATTATCCTTCGGAAGCTTCTTCTTCAATATTTTCAGTAGCTTCTCAAATCCTTTGCCAGGCACAACATTCTCTGCCTTCCACTGCAGTAATTCTAGTACGGTACCGAGCTTTGTGTTGCCATCTTCGCAATTGGGGTACAGCCCTTTTTTGTGATCCTCTAACATGCGATCGAACTTTAGCTTCTCCTTCTGACTTTCGCATTGCGTCCTTGCATCGACAATGACCCGGCGGAGATCATCATCATCGGGCACATCGTCTGTTTCCTCATGATCTTCAACAGCTTCCCCCATTGCAGCATCATTGGGCACATCGTCTGGTTCCTCTTGATCTTCAGCAGCTTCCCCCATTGCAGCATCACCGTATTCAGGGGGCACATAGTTGTCATCGTCCTCTTCTTCTTCACCGTCTTCCATCATAACCCCTATTTCTCCGTGCCTCGTCCAAACATTATAGTGTGGCGTGAAACCATTGTAAACCAGGTGGGTGTGAAGGATTTTCCGGTCAGAGTAAGACTTCGTATTCCCACATTTAGGGCATGGACAACACATAAAACCATTCTGCTTGTTTGCCTTAGCCACTTCGAGAAACTCATGCACGCCCTTAATGTACTCAGAGGTGTGTCTGCCATCGTACATCCATTGCCGGTTCATCTACGTGCATTATATATAATTAAGTGTGTCAAAAACAATAACAGAACATCATGAATAGATAATTAAGTGACCAAATTAATAGAAGTTCATCATCACATTAAAACCAAAGTACATACATAGTTCTCATCTAACAACATATAGCTCTCCAGAGCATCTAATTAATTAAACCATACACTGAAACTATGTAACACATTTCAATGCGAAAACAAATGCGATCATAATCGCAACCAAGGTAACAATTGATCCAACGGCATAATGATACCAAGCCTCGGTATGAATGGCATATTTTCTAATCTTTCTCATCTTCAACCGCATTGCTTCCATCTTGATCTTATGATCATCGACGACATCCGCAACATGCAACTCCAATATCATCTTCTCCTCCTCAATTTTTTTTATTTTTTTCTTCAAGTAATTGTTTTCTTCTTCAACTAAATTTAACCTCTCAACAATAGGGTTAGTTGGAATTTCAAGTTCAACTACCTCCTAGATAAATAAAATCTATGTCACGTTGGTCGGCATAATTGTCATAAACAATAAATGAACCAAATAGTTATAAAAAGATAATATATACCACATCCAAATCTTAGCCAGGACGAGAGCTGGCGGGGGCGGATACCAAAACCATCGCACTATATAATAACAAGAAATAATAAAAGTAATAAAATTAGACAAGTATCTATCTAGCTAAAGTAAGAATTTTTTTCTTTCAGAAAGAAGATAAGAACAAGAGGCTCACCACTGTGGTGCCGGCGACGAGATTGGTGCGGGCGATCCACAGCGGTGAAGACGGGAGTTGGACATGACGGGCCGCTAAACCTAGACAAATCTCGAGGAAAATGGACCGTTGATGTCGAGCTTCGAGAGGAGAAAGCTTAACTAGTGTGGCTCGGGCATTTCATCGAACACCTCATGTGCATAGGAGGTGAGCTAGAGCACCACAAAGCTCTCCCCTCGCCGGCTAGAAAAAACAGAGCAGTGTGGAGTGCTCTGCTCGCCGGCGAGTGGGTATATATAGGCACCTCATTGGTCCCGGTTCGTGGCATGAACCGGTACCAAAGGGAAGCCTTTGGTCCCGGTTCAAGCCACCAACCGGGACCAATGGTGGTGGGCCAGGAGCGAGGCCCATTGGTCTCGGTTCGTCCCACCAACCGGGACCAAAGGGGCATGACGAACCGGGACCAATGCCCCCACAAGGCCCGGCAGGCCCCTGGCCTCACGAACCGGGACAGATGGCCCCATGGGTCCTGGTTCTGGACTGAACCGGGACTAATGGGCCACCTCGGCCTGGACCAAAGCCCTGTTTTCTACTAGTGACATATCATCGAGCTCTTTATTCATATAACTCATAAAGCTTTTTTGTTCCTTGAGCTCGTTTCTAAAGAAACTATTATGCTCAAATTGCAAGACCATAAAACTCCTAACGTTGCTTTCGATTTCCTCTAACCTTTTAAGGTGAAGATTACCAAATCGGGGAAGTGCCATAGAGACAAGCAAGCAATCCAACACACAAGCAAACGAGAAATGGGCAAAAAAGAGGCAAATAGAGAAATAGAGGGAGGATAGAGAGAGAGGGTGAATAAAACGGCAAGGGTGAAGTGGGGGAGAGGAAAACGAGAGGTAAATGGCAAATAATGTAATGCGGGAGATAAGGGTTTGTGATGGGTACTTGGTATGTTGACTTTTGCGTAGACCTCCCCGGCAAAGGCGTCAGAAATCCTTCTTGCTACCTCTTGAGCACTTGCGTTGGTTTTCCCTTGAAGAGGAAAGGGTGGTGCAGCAAAGTAGCGTAAGTATTTCCCTCAGTTTTTTGAGAACCAAGGTATCAATCCAGTAGGAGGCTACACGCGAGTCCCTCGCACCTACACAAAACAAATAAATCCTCACAACCAACGTGATAAGGGGTAGTCAATCCTTACACGGTCACTTACGAGAGTGAGATCTGATAGATATGATAAGGTAATATTTTTGGTATTTTTATGATAAAGATGCAAAGTAAAATAAAAGCAATGAAAACAACTGAGCATTGGAATATTAATATGATAGAAGATAGACCCGGGGGCCATAGGTTTCACTACTGGCTTCTCTCAAGAGCATAAGTATTTTACGGTGGGTGAACAAATTACTGGTGAGCAATTGACAGAATTGAACATAGTTATGAGAATATCTAGGTATGATCATGTATATAGGCATCACGTCCGAGACAAGTAGACCGACTCCTGCCTGCATCGACTACTATTACTCCACACATCGACCGCTATCTAGCATGCATCGAGAGTATTAAGTTCATAAGAACAGAGTAATGCCTTAAGCAAGATGACATGATGTAGAGGGATAAACTCATGCAATATGATGAAAACCCCATATTGTTATCCTCGATGGCAACAATACAATACGTGCCTTGATGCCCCTACTATCACTAGGAAAGGACACCACAAGATTGAACCCAAAGCTAAACACTTCTCCCATTGCAAGAAAGATCAATCTAGTAGGCTAAACCAAACTGATAATTCAAAGAGACTTGCAAAGATAACTAATCATACATAAAAGAATTCAAAGAAGATTCAAATATTGTTCATAGATAAACTTGATCATAAACCCAAAATTCATCGGTCTCAACAAACACACTGCAAAAGAAGATTACATCAAATAGATCTCCACAAGAGAGGGGGAGAACTTTGTATTGAGATCCGAAAAGAGAGAAGAAGCCATCTAGCTAATAACTATGGACCCGAAGGTCTGAGGTAAACTACTCACACTTCATCGAAGAGGCTATGGTGTTGATGTAGAAGCCATCCATGATCAATGCCCCCTCCGTCGGAGCTCTGGAATAGGCCCCAAGATGGGATCTCGTGGATACAGAAAGTTAAGGCGTTGGAATTAGGGTTTTGGCTCCGTATCTGATCGTTTGGGGGTACGTAGGTATATATAGGAGGAAGAAGTATGTCGATGGAGCAACAGGGGGCCCACGAGGGTGGAGGGCACACCTGGGGGGGTAGGCGTGCCCCCCTACCTCGTGGCCTCCCTGTTGGTTGCTTGACGTAGGGTCCAAGTCTCCAGGATGTTGTTCGTTGCAAAAATCACGTCCCCGAAGGATTCATTCCGTTTGGGCTCCGTTTGATATTCCTTTTCTTCGAAACCCTAAAATAGGCAAAAAACATCAATTCTGGGCTGGGCCTCCGGTTAATAGGTTAGTCCCTAAAATAATATAAAAGTGGATAATAAATCCTAATAATGTAAAAAACATAAGATAATATAGCATGGAGCAGTCAAAAATTATAGATACATTGGAGACGTATCAGTATGCCATGGAAAATAGTAGCTTGATTCCGAGCTTGGCGCATAAGGTTTTCAAAATTAACTCAAGAACATGACGTCGCGGTCCAAGACAATTGTCTTTGGCAGTCCATGTAGGCATAAGATTTCTCTACAAAAGAGATTGGCAACATGTGAAGCATCGTCTATCTTGTTGCAAGGAATGAAATGAGCCATTTTTGAGAATCGGTCCACAACAACAAATACGAAATCCTTTCCATTTCTAGTTCTAGGCAAACCAAGCACAAAATCCATGCTAATATCTTCCCATGGGTGATATGGAATTGGAAGGGGTGTATATAGACCATGAGATTGTGCTTTGGACTTAGCTTTGCGACATGCCGAACATGGGTTGGTGAAGGGGTTGATGTCGCAGAACATCTTGGGCCAATAATAGTTCTTGGATAGCGTAGCAAATGTCTAGTCGCATCCAAAGTGTCCCATTTGTCCTCCTCCATGATATTCTTGCAAAAGTAACCAAACGAAGAGAAGACTCGGGGATGCATAGTTTGTTAGCTCTCATAAGATAACCATCTTTGATGTAATAGCATTCCCAAGATGTATGCGTCAAACATTTGGCATAAGGAATAGCAAAAGTAGGATCATGCGCATACAAGTCTTTTATGTGCTCAAAGCCGATGACATTAAATTCAATTTTGGTGACAAGCATGCATATGCCGGAAAGAGCATCTTCCACAACATTTTCCTTACATTTAATGTGCTTGATGATATAAGGAAATGACTCAATCAATTCACTCCACTTAGCATGATGCTTGTTCAACTTAGTTTGACCCTTAAGGTATTTTAAGTGTTTCATGATCGATATGAATGATAAATTCATGAGGGTGAAGGTAATGTTCCCATTCATGAAAAACTCACAGTAAAGCATATAGCTCTTTGTCATAGATGGGGTAATTGAGTTGCGCTCCGGAAATTTTCTCACTAAAGTAAGCTATGGGGCGCTTCTCTTGCGTTAACACACCTCCTATGCCTTTACCACTAGCATCGCAATGAATTTCAAAAGGTTTGTCAAAGTTGGGTAATGCAAGCACAAGAGCATGAGTAAGCCAATTTTTAAGCTCATTGAATGCACTATCTTGAGACAGTCCCCAAACAAAGGGTGCATTCTTCTTGCTCAAAGCATGTAAAGGAGATGCAATGGTGCAAAAATCCTTAACGAATCTACGGTTGAAACTGGCTAAACTAAGAAAACTACGCACTTGTTGCAAGTTGGTTGGTTGAGGCCAATTTCTAATAGCATTGATCTTACATTCATCAACATGAACACCCTTAGAAGACACAACAAAACCCAAGAAAAGAAGCTTGTAAACACCGAAAAGGCATTTGCCCATATTAGCAAAAGGTTCTCTTTTCTAAGAGTTTGTAGCACGGTCTTAAGGTGGGTGTCATGATCTTTGAGTGATTTGCTAAACACAACAATATCATCAAAGTAGACCACAACAAATACACCAATATAAGGTAGAAAAACAAAATGCATGAGTCGCATGAAAGTACCGGGTGCTTTGGATAAACTTGGTCTTAAATGCGGTTTTCCATTCATCACCTTCTTGGATGCGTATTTGATACTAGCCACTCTTAAGATCAATCTTATAGAAAATTGTGGCTCCGCTAAGCTCATCAAGCATATCATCTAGGCGTGGTATGGGGTAACGATAACGCACGGTAATAGCATTGATAGGACAGCAATCGGAACACATGCGAAATGTACCATCTTTCTTGGGAACAAGGATTACCGGGATGGCACAACGGCTCAAACTTTCTCGAACATGGCCATTGTTGATGAGTTCTTGTACTTTCCATCGGATATCCTTAGTTTCCTCGGGGTTGACGCGGTAGGGAGCCTTGTTAGGAAGAGGTGCTCCGGGGATGAGTTTGATTCGGTGCTCGATGCCTCGTAGTGGAGGTAGACCCAGAGGTAGCTCGTTGGGGAAAATATCTTGGAATTTCTGCAAAAGAGAAGACAACACTAAAGGTAGATTGTGAGAGGTGTTAGCATTTGGTTCCTCATCCTTACACAAAAAGACATAGTGCATGACACTTTATGGGTTCTCACACACTTCTTTGATCTCACGTTTGGTGGCTAATGGAATTAAGTTCTTCTTGTCGCTCATCATGGAGGCACTCAATTTTGGCTTGTGGCGCTCACTCTCTTTTCGGTGGTTCACTCTCTCACTGTTCTATCCACGATGGGTAGTTTGCTTGTCGGAGATCACCTGGCTTGGAGACATAGGGCGAAGGACGTACTCCTTTCCGTTCATCTTGAAGCTATAGTGATTCGTTCGGCCATTGTGGATGACACCTCGATCAAATTTCCATGGTCGTCCAAGAAGAAGGTGGAAAATGGTCATTGGAAAGACATCACACTCCAAAGTGTCTTCGTATGCTCCGATTTTGAAGGAGACCTGTTCCCTATGCTCGACTTGGATAGTGCCGGAGTCGCTAAACCATTGAACTTTGTAGGGATGTGGGTGCTTCATCTTGGCCAATTGGAACTTGGAGCAAAGTTCTTCACTTGCCAAGTTATGACAAATCCCTCCATCGATGATGACCTTGACGGACCTTCCATTGATGACGGCCTTGGTATGAAAGATATGGTATCTTTGGTATTCTTCTTGTTGATGTTGAAGAGTCAAGACCTTAGAGACAACTAGACCGGGGTTTGAATCTTCGTCACAAAATACTTGATCTTCTTCATCTTCGTTCACTTGCCGGTGCATGGACACTTGCTCAAAGGCTTCCATTTCTCCTTCACTCGTGGAGTCATAGGTACCATCGTCGTTGAGGATCATGGTGCGCTTGTTTGTGCACTCACAAGACTTGTGGCCTAGGTCTCCGCATGTAAAGCATTTGAAGGAACTTGTCTTGACGGTCTCATCGGTTGGGGTAGATCATGATGAAGCTCTCAGCTTGAATTTGCTTGTAGTATGAGGATGACTTGAGGTTGTCCAAGTTTTCTTGTAACTCGACTTGTCGGAGTTGCTTGTAGATGGCTTTGTTGGGGTAGAAGGTGTTGGAGTCGTTGAAGCTTGGGTGTTGGAGAAACCATGGGAATTTGATGAGAACTTGGCATATTTGAAGTCATCTCGCACTTGACATTCTTCCTTCGTAGCTTGATGCACAAGCTCGATGAGGTTCGAGTGTGGTTGGAAGTCGGCGATCTTCTTGATAGGTTGGTTGAGTCCATTCAAGAAATGTGCCATAGTTTGCTCATCATCTTCCGTGACATTAGCTCGTATCATGGCAATCTCCATTTCCTTTTAGTATTCTTCAACGCTCTTGGTTCCTTGCTTGAGTAGTTGGAGTTTCTTGAAGAGTTCATAGTTGTAGTATGTTGGCACGAAGCGTGCTCTCATGACATCCTTCATTTGTGCCCAAGTAGTGATGGGCAGTTCACCTCTTGCCACACGGCGCTCAATGACTTGTTCCCAGCAAATGAGGACGTAGTCTTGGCACTCAAGGGATGCCATCGTGATATTCTTATCTTCCTCATAGTTGTGCAAACGGAAAATTTTGTCAACCTTCAATGCCCATGATAGGTACTCTTCGGGAACATTGCTTCCATTGAACTTGGGCATGGTGAACATTAGCTTGCCGTATCATTGCTCTTCATTGTGTTGGGGTCGTGGATGATGACGTCCTTGACACGGAGGATTGACTCCCTCCACTTGCTCTTGTCGTGGAGGATTTCCATTGTCTTCTTGCTCTTGATGAACTTGTGGTTCTTCGGGAGGATGTCATGGAACTTGACGGCGCACTCAAGCATGATAGTTTCTCTCTTGAACTTATTCGTGAAACGCTTCATTATGCTCATGATTTTGCCGGTTGCGCGTGGCTACGGCTCGACTTGAATCTCGAAGGGCACATTGCGACACAAGTGCTTCAGCATCTCGCAATTGTTGTTCTTGATGTTGTGCCTCGGCATCTTGTGCATCTTGGTTAAGACGCGCTCGCTTTTCCTCTTCTTAACGGCGTGGCGTTGCCGTTCTCGTGCTTGCGCAAAAGACGCTTGGTTTTCACGATGTCGTTGTTCTTGAGAGTCGTTGTCGTGTAGAGCATTGCGATATTCTTGACGATCTTGGTGCGCGGCACATCGAAGAGTATTCGATGTCGGATTACTTGAGCCGGAGATGGTGTTGTCGGAGTGTCGACTTGAGCGGCTCCGTCTTGAGTAGGACGAAGTGGAAGAAGAGCGGTTGAGCAAGAAAGCATGAATATCGTCCATTCTTGCATCATTCTCTTGTTTGTGGTCATCGAGCTTGTTGTAGAAATAGTCTCTTGTATGTTGCTTGGAGAGTCGCAAGACGGTGGCGAGGTTGTCGATGTGTTCACTCATTGCTTGTTGCTCTTGATGCAAAGCACGTTGTGCACCAAAGAGGTGGCTCTTTGTGATGTATGAAGACTCGTCGTCTTGCTCGATGAAGAGTGGGTTGGTAGAAGTACTTGGCCTATCCATCATTCCAAGGAAAAATGTGAGTGGGAGAAAGAGAAGAACTTATACCAAATGTACCTTGACTGACGTTGAAGACGGATCAATGATCACTCAAATGTGGAACAACGAAATAGCACAATTGGTACCAATTCTTGTCGGTTTCTCACACCTACACAAGTAAAAGCTTATAGTGGAGCTCAGTTATGATGGTGGCACAAAATTTGATGCAATTGTTAGTGAGATTCAATAATGTTGGAAAGATTCGCAAATTTGCAAATGAAACAAGTAGACCTATAGCAAGATATGGTACACGGGAACTCACACACAGAGAGATAAATGGGGTCGGGCAACCAAGGAATGAGCCAAAATGTGGAAACCACGAAAATGCTCCTGTTGCACAACACTAGAGAGACACTAGCATGATTGTACAATAGGAAGATACGAAGACTTGTGCACAACCTACTAAGCAAAAATGATACAACTTCTATCCCAACTATGCTCTATGTATGGTGTTCCAATTATATGATCCAAGATGATCTAGTATGACAATATTAATGTAGTATGATGCTATGGTTCTTGCTTAAAAGCTCTTTGCTTAGATTTCCTTTTGCTTAAAAGCTTGTTTGGCTCTCTCTTTTGAGCTCTTTTCTCATGCGATGCTTCACGAACCAAAATAGCAATTGTGTATGCAATGACAACTTTGTGACACAAGAGATGATATCAAGATATGCACCAATGATATGGTATGTATACTATGGGAAGTATGACCGCTAATGCGCACAAGTGACTTTGCCATCAATACTCAAAGGCTAATCTCGATGGGTGTGACAGCCTGGTTTTTACCTTCTCTCTTTTTGCGGACTTTCTAATACTTTTGCTTTGGATTTGGAGTTTTGAATCAATTCAAATGGACTTGAACACTTGGGTCCACCCCTGATTTTCATCTTTTCCTTCTCTGATAAACTCCACAAAAGCCCAAGGAATATTTTTCATAAAACAAAATATTTGAGAAATTTCCCAAATATTCTTTAATACCTAGGCACCTTCCTGATCAAAAATTTTGCATAACTTTTTGTAATATTTTCGCTACAGAAAATCATTTTTGTTCTGGATAGAGTGGTCACTTTCTACAGCAAGTACCATTTTCCTTCATCCAATGCGGCTGGTTTTCCTTGAGCCTCATTACCCTCCTAAGAAAGTACTAAACACCAAAAACCAGCTCTAAACCCTCTCTGGTTTCACCACGGTCAAGCTCACAAGTTTTTGTCCGGAAACTTGCCAGGAAGAGAGCCACACCCATAGTGCACCTATGACCAAGCCAACTATGCAAAACGACCAAAACCACTAAGGACTAGCTATCAGACATGGTGTTTGCACTTAGCTCGGCCTGATGCCAAAGTTCACGCGGCGACCACATTCGTCGGAGGGGGTTGGCATGCGGTCGACACGCTCTGCGTTGCGCCAGCGCCTCTGTTGCGCACGTGCTCGCTGTCCCGACCGTCGCACCATGCCAAACCGTGCCCCATCTTTGTTTGAACCTCCATAACTACACCCTGGCGCTCGCCGACGCCGGAGCTCACCGCAGCGAGCACGGGCATTGTGTGGCCAAGGCAACAGTGCACCCGTGCCCCTGTGCTCATCGCGTACAGCACTCATATGCTCGTCACCGCTCGTCTACAGCTTCCGCATGATCCCCAACATCTTCCCCCTCTCTCACTGACGCCATTCGTCACCGGGCGATGCTCTAGAGAGCTCCGGCGACCTCTCGATCCCTGCCTCGGCCTCGCCTATATATAGTCCCTCCCGAGCTCGTTTCCCTCCTCACTCACCACCCCCACATCACCACAACCACGTAGGAAGCCGCGGCCCAGCCGGGCAGGCCTCTGGCCGTCGCCCCCATCCCAAGCTCACCGGCGATCCCCGTCCTAGGCTCCGTCCCTCTCTAGAGCCGCTTATGCTCCACCGACTCCTCAGGCATGTTCGTGGTGGTCCACTGGTGTGAGCTAGTGCCGTTGGAGCGGCTGGACCGGCCTTGCCCCGCCCGCTGCTGCCCCTGGAGAGATTAGTTCCGACCCTGTCCGATCACTTCTAGCTATGCTACGGGTACGGGCAGGTGTGTCTCAACCTCCTCTCCAATCCTATCCCTTTGGACTGGGCCAAGGAGGCCTCCTCGCCGGTGTGCGCTCCGGTGGACCCTCGTCGTGCTCTGTCTCTCTCCCCCTCCCCCTCTGACCTGACCAGCAGGACCTGCAGTTAGCCACTCAGGCCGCGCCCAAAGCGGTATGAGTGGTGGCGCCCGGGCGTTTTATGCCTTCGACCTCACCCCCTGGATTTTCTTTTCAATTGAAATTTAGTTTAAATTTGACCAGAACATTGACCAGCTCTAAGTCTTATTCTACAAGTCCAAATGATTTGATTCTTTTTGCATTATGTTCTTACTGGAAAACTCTAACAGCACACCCAAGATGGGATTTTTCCTTGCTGCCTAGAATTTCTGGTGATTTTCAGAAGTGTTCTCGATATTTTATTTTTGTAATTTGAATTATTTTCAGAAGGTGAAGCTTGTCTTGAAGGCATCCAGGAGGAGTGTGAAGCTCCTCTGCACTAAGGCAAGCCACAACAACATTATCATGGTGTCCTTGCAATATTCATGATTTTCTACTTGAATATATATATACATATATATTATTCATTGCATATAGTATTAAAATCAATTACGCTAGTGTTATTTAGTTTATTATGGTCAAAGGGCTTAGTTAACAAAAGTGAATGCTTGAACTAGTGAAGAATAGATGGAGTAGTTGATCTAAGTATGTTTGACATGACTATTGTGATATGATTATCAGTCTTATTTTGCTATATTCTTGCTAAGAAAAGTTTTAGTTGATTAATGCCAACCAAAGTGATGAGTTTAAATAACAAGTAATAAAGGACCAGAAATGTTGAAAGTTAAGTTTGTGCAAGTAGAACTTGGAAGAAAGTTGATCTGTTGTGATTTGTGATGCATGATATATGGTTGCATAAGCATGGCATATTCTTGACTCGAGCATTTTTATTTCAAGTTAAACTTGATGGTAATTGAGCTTGAAGATAAAAGTTGGTCGGGTCATGGTGCCACTGAATCGGGCTGATGAGTGCAACCACACTTACCTTTGTGGGGAGGCCAGTAGTCAACCTTTGTCATGCCTTTTGTCGGTGCCTCCAAAGAGGGAAGGTTATGGGCGTGCGTTACCCTGGCCTGGTAAGCAGACATAACCTTGTGAACCTATTGTTTTTATGGTACCGTGTCCCCGTTTGGGACTATTTGTTCGCCACGACGGTGGTAGTTTTGCCTTTGGTAGGCTATACCTAGAACTAATCCCAGTGGGGAGTTGGTCGGAGTGGCCATAAGAGTGTCATGGCAATGGGAGAGTTGTGTCGGAATGCCGTTGGTCCACCCGAATGGGAGATGAGGCCATGGATTCCGTGCTGTGGGTAAAGTGCGCTACCTCTGCAAAGTGTATTAATCTATATATAGCCACGCCCGCGGATAAGGGCCCAGTTCGTAAGTAAGTCACACCATGGACCAAATGTTATTAAGCAAACTTGCACACTAATCAACTTGCATTGCACTGGTTAGATGATGATGAATCAGTGAGGCTCACTGTTGTGGTTTTATTTGTGATCCGGGAGAGATCACGGGTTGGTTATGAGGTAACCAGTTCGACCAAGTATGGTTCTGTCCATGCTTTGTCGTGAGCACTGTTCGGTTGCGAGGCAACCGGTTGGTAAGGGAGTCCGTGTGACTCGATGCACAAGTTTGGTTTCACTACATGAGTAGCATGTTGTTGTTTGCATTTAACTTGATTAAATGTCATGATGTTGTTTGACATTATGGTTCTATTTGTTGTGATCTTGCAAGTACATTCAATGTACCGACCTGGCGTGTTATGCCAGATTTCAAGAAAGCCTAACTAGATCGGAGAGCTGCCGGGTCTAGACCGTGTCCACATCGGTGTCCCTGTGATATGGAGTCCCGCTACGTCGTTGTTCCGCTGCCGTGTAGATGCCGTGTTCGAGGCCCCTTTATGTCTACTAAATAATGTACATATTGTTCAGCCGCACCGAGTGTGCCTCTTGGCCTCGCAACTTGTTGTAATGTCACTCTGTGCTTCTGGTAGTTTCAATAAAGCGGTGATTTATGTACCAAGATGTTGTGTGTTGCTAGAAGACATGATCTTTGGGTTGGCAACACAGGGTAAACAGGTCACCCTGAGCTGGGGTGCCACAACTCTTGGTATCAGAGCTGCGCTGACTGTAGGACATGCTAGACTACCAACGTGTTAGCTGGACATTAGTTACAGTAAAAGTTGATTGCCGGTAGTGTTTGTAGCTGATTGTTGCATCGCATGCACTCGCTCTATTTTTATTTCCCAACCCACTAATGGTTGTGAGTGTAGATGGCTCCGGTGACATATCTGTGTCAGTTGCAGCGGATGCCGTACACCTCGCCACATCTCCTTCGTAGCGTGTGGCATTGACTGTGCCCTCACGGTGATGACCCACCATATCGGGTTTGCCGGGAGCGTCTAGCCGACTTAGTGTATGAATATCATGCTGTGGTTACTCTACGCACCAGTTCGTCAATAGGCTCTTACACTCGTACCTCTAGAAGCGGTTATGCCTCCACCGCCGCTCAGGCCCTCCAGTATGCTGCATTCGAGATTCTTGTTGAGTTAAGATACATAGAGGCTCAGATGCAGAACCATCTAGGTTTTCATTTCTACCCATCCTTGCACGATGATGGTCGTGTTCGCTTTCATTCCATTGATCCGGCGTCTGGTAGTGACACTAGCCACCTTTCTCGATATATCACTACTAGTTATCTTCTGATTCACGAGTTGGCTCGAGAGCTGAATTGTGCTCGTTCTGCTTTAGCCGCCGCCAGATCCTACTCCACCCTCTATGGGATTTACTCCTTATATTGTGCCCAGTTCTAGCTCGCCTATTTCTCCGGTTACTCCCCTGAGTAGCTCGGGCACCTCGGCAGTGAACCCGCATAGTTCTCCTACTGAGTGGGCGTCTATTCTTGATACCCCCGCAGCTCCTATGATCCCTTCTCATCCCGTGCGTCCCCCTGAGGGAGAGCCCTCGAGGCAGCGTCGTCATGTTATATTTAACCCGGAGGTCTCGGTTGGCATCCTCAGTTCAGGATCTGGGTCTGACTCAGGAGAGGATCCGACAGCACCAACAGAGTCTTAGAGCCTCTGAGTATCCGCAGTGGTCATGAGATGTATGGATGTAGTTGTATGAGCCATGGTGTATCATTGCGTGTATGTGAGTAGTCGCACCAGTCATGATTTTTATCTTTCATGTATGAGTCTATGTATAAATATGTGGAACTTTTTATTCGATCACTTTGTTTCTTGTTTTTTTTCGTTCCGCTCTTTCGGGTTTGTCACTGCCTTTTCTTCCCATGTTTGGATGTTTCTCATCACGGATGCTCTTCTTGGGAAAATAAACAGTAGGATGACGCGGGGAGGTAGCAGCTCACAGGCTGGTGAGGATGTTCCTGTTCATCTCTCAGGAAGGCAGGCAGGACACTCCCCCGAGCCCTATCCGCAGCCACCACCTCCACCGCAAAATCCACCCTCTACTAAACAAATTATGCGCATGTTTGAGGAAAGAAGGAACAATGATCTGATTGAGCTGTTAAGAAGTGTGCAAGCTATGGTTGGGAAGAATGGAAATCAAAATGGCTAGCACTCCAAACTGTCAGATTTTCAATGGACTAAGCCTCCCAGTTTCAGTCAAGTGGTTGACCCTTTGGAAGAAGACGATTGGTTACGCACCATTGAGAAGAAACTCGAAGTCGCTCGCACCGAAGAGGCTGACAAGGTTCCGTTGGCTACCCACTATCTTGAAGTGGCCGCTGCCATATGGTGGGATAATGATAAAGCCCTATGGCCCGCGGGAGAAGAAATTACGTGGACTAATTTCAAGGACGAATTTCTCAAGTATCATATTCCAGATCGTATCATGAAGATCAAGAAACACGAATTTCTTGGTCTCACTCAAGGCAGTCAGTCAATCATTGAATATTTGCACAAGTTCAACCACCTGGCATGTTATTCTCTGTAAGATGTGGACATGGAAGAAACGAAGATTGACAGGTTCCTTAGTAGATTACGTCAACACCAGAGGAGTGTTCTCTGCATGCTTGATTTTCCAAATTTTCAGTCTCTGGTAAATGAGGCCCTCGTCGCACAAAAAAATTCAAGCCTGTGCGAGACAACCGACCCGCAAATAATGACAACATGCGCAAATTTGAGCCAAAGAAGGATGGACAGCCAATACAGAAGGCCCGTCCATGGCAACAGACTCAAGTGGAGTACAAACCCAATTGGAAGCAGAATCTGAACAAGACCACTACTCAAGTCAAGAATGTCGCGGCCAGTGTTGTAGACGAGGAGTGCCAGCGCAATAACTCATGTTTTAACTGTGGACGGACCAAACATTATGTAAGGCAGTGTCCCAAGAAGTCAAATGCCCCGTTCCGACCGCAAGTCAATCATATGGGGCCATATCATACCCAGTAGATCGTCCAACGGGGAAGTGCATCACCTCTCCATAGACGAGGCTCAGGAAAACCCTGAATTCGTCATTGGTATGTTCTCTGTTAATAGCATACCCACAATAATTTTATTCGACTCTGGGGCTTCCCACTCTTTTGTTTCTGGAAGTTTCGTTGCCCAAAGCAAATTCCCTTGCTCCCTTTTGGGGAAAAGTATGAGGGTTCAGTCCCCTAGATCTATGCTCAAAAGCAAATTGGTCTGCCGAAATATGGAAATTGATATCAAGGGGTCCGCTTTCCAATTGCTTTGACTGTAATCGAGTCTGCCAAGTTGGACGTTATTTCGGGAGTTAACTGGTTGACTCAATATCAAGTATGCATAAACTGTGCAACTCGAGAAGTCACCTTGACAAATCAGGAATGGCAGGCTACGAAGTTCTATGCTCGCAGGAGTATACCCAAGAAAGAAATGATTTTCACAGCTGTGGTGAATGAGTTGGGATTAATTCCTGTGGTCAGTGAGTTTCCCGATGTATTCCTAGAAGAATTGCAGGCATGCCACCGGACCAAGAGCTTGAGTTTACAATTGATCTTGTGCCTGGAAATGCACAATAGTACAAAACGTAACGTATTATTGGATGCCTTCCTCCGAACTCGTGGAATTAAAGAACAAGTTGGATGAAATGCTACAGAAAGGATATATCCGCCCCAGTTCATCACCATGGGGATCACTTGCAATATTTGTGGACAAGAAAGACAATGGTCTCAGAATGTGCGTTGTCTATCGTTTGTTGAACGATATCACCATCAAGAACAAGTACCCGTTACCAAGAATTGGTGACTTGTTCGATCAGCTAAGTGGTGCAAAAGTATTTTCCAAGGTTGATTTAAGGACCGGATATCATCAACTAAAAATCAAGAAGGAAGATATTCCTAAGACAGCGTTCACTACACGGTATGGTCTCTATGAATACACGGTGATGTCCTTCAGCCTCACAAATGCCCCCGCCTTTTTCATGCATATGATGAATAAGGTGTTCATGGAATTTTAGGACAGGTTTGTGGTGGTTTTCATCGATGATATTCTCATTTACTGCAAGAGTAACGAAGAACACACGGAACACCTCCGAGCAGTCCTACAAAGACTCCGTGACCATCAGTTGTATGCAAAATTAAGCAAGTGTGAGTTTTGGCTAAAACAAGTCGGATTTCTAGGGCATGTTATTTTAGCAGAAGGTATCGCAGTGGATCCTAGCATAGTGAAAGATGTGCTTGATTGGGAAGCACCCACGACCGTAACCCAAGTCTGGAGTTTCCTACAATGTGTTCCATGTGTCATAGCTGAGAAGGTGTACTTCACCACCCGAGAAGAGGATGGATATGTCCGAAATTGAGCTTGCCGAGGATTTAACTTATGAGGAGAAACCATTCGGAATCTTGGATGAGGCAGAAAGGGTCACACGCAGCAAAGCGATCAAATTTTGCAAGGTTTAGTGGGAAAATCACACCAAGGGGAAAGAGAGGAATTTTTAAGAACAACCTAACCAGAATTGTTTTCCAAAGCAACCAAATCTCGAGGACGAGATTCATCTTAAGTGGGGAAGGTTTGTGACAGCCTGGTTTTTGCCTTCTCTCTTTTTCGGACTTTCTACTGCATTTGCTTTGGATTTGGAGTTTTGAATCAATTCAAATGGACTTGAGCACTTGGGTCCACCCTTGATTTTCACCCAATTGACCTGTCCACCTCTAACTCATCTTTTCCCTCTCTGATAAACTCCACAAAAGCCCAAGGAATATTTTTCATAAAGGAAAAACATTCATTTTCTTCCCTGAAAATCATTTCAGAGAAGTATGTTCCAAAGCAACCCTCATTTTCTTTGCCCACAAAAATCTGAGAAAATTCCCCAATATTCTATGAACCCTAGGGCACCTTCCTGAGCAAAAATATTGCATAAATTTTTGTAATATTTTTGCTACAGAAAATCATTTCTGTTCTGGACAGACTGATCACTTTCTACAACAAGTACCATTTTCCTTGATTTGATGCGGCTGGTTTTTCTTGAGCCACATTACCCTCCTAAGAAACTACTAACCACCAAAAATCAGCCCTAAACCCTATCTGGTTTGACCACAGTCAAGCTCACAAGTTTCTTCCAGAAACTTGCCAGGAAGAGAGCCACTCCCACAATGCACCTGTGACCAAGCCAACTATGTAAAACGAGCAAAACCACTAAGGACTAGCTGCCGGACATGGTGTATGCTCTTAGCTCAGCCTGATGCCAAAGTCCACGCGGTGACCACATTCGTCCGAGGGGGTTGGCATGCGGTCGACGTGCTCTGCGTTGCGCCAGCGCCTCTGTTGCGCGCGTGCTCACTGCCCCGATCGTCGCATCTTGCCAAACCGCGCCCCCATCTTCGTTTGAACCTCCATAACTGCACCTTGATGCTCTTGATGCTAGAGCTCACCGCAGCGAGCATGAGCATGGCGCGACCAAGGCAACAGTGTGCCCGTGCCGCTGTGCCCGTCGCGTACCGCGCTCCTGTGCTTGTTGTCGTTCGTCTACAGCCTCCGCGTGATCCCTAGTGTCTCCCCCCTCTCTCACTGATGCAACTCGTCGCCGGGCGACGCTCCAGAGAGCTCCGGTGATCTCTCGATCCCCGCCTCGACCTCGCCTATATATAGTCCCTCCCGAGATCGTTTCCCTCCTCACTTACCACCCCCACATCACCACGACCCCGTAGGAAGCCGCAGCCCGGCCGGGCAGGCCTCTGGCCATTGCCCCCGTCCCGAGCTCATCGGCGATCCCCGTCCTTGGCTCCGTCCCTCTCCAGAGCCACTCGTGCTCCACCGACTCCTCATGCGTGTTCATGGTGGTCCACTAGTGTGAGCTGGTGCCGTTGGAGCGGTTGGACCGGCCTTGCCTTGCCGGAATTGCCATCTCGGACGAGCCCCGCCCGCTGCCGCCACTGGAGAGCTTAGTTTCGACCCCATCCGGTCAACTCTAACTATGCTATGGGTACGAGCAGGTGCGTCTCAACCTCCTCTCCAATCATATCCCTTTGGACCGGGCCAAGGAGGCCTCCTCGCTGGTGTGCGCTCCCACGGAGCCTCGCCGTGCTCTGTCTCTCTCCCCCTCCCCCTCCGACCTAACCAGCGGGGCACGCTGTCAGCCAATCAGTCCGCGCCCGAAGCGGTATGAGTGGTGGTGCCCAGGCATTTTACGCCTTCGACATCACCCCCTGGATTTTCTTTTTAATTCAATTTTAGTTTAAATTTGACCAAAGCTTTGACCAGCTCTAACTCTTATTCTACAAGTCTAAATGAGTTGATTCTTTTTGCACTCTGTTCTTACTGGAAAACTCTAGCAGCACACCCAAGATGGGATTTTTCCTTGCTGCCTGGAATTTCTAGTGATTTTCAGAAGTGTTCTTGATATTTTCTTTTTTTCATTTGAATTATTTTCAGAATGTGAAGCTTGTCTTAAAGGCATCCAGGAGGAGTGTGAAGCTCCTCTGCACTAAGGCAAGCCACAAAAACATTATCATGGTGTCTTTGCAATATTCATGATTTTCTAGTGGAATATATATATATATATTATTCATTGCATATAGTATTAAAATCAATTATGCTAGTGTTATTTAGTTTGTTATGGTCAAAGGGCTTAGTTAACAGAAGTGAATGCTTGAACTAGTGAAGAATAGATGGAGTAGTTGATCTAAGTAAGTTTGACATGACTATTGTGATATGATTATCGGTCTTATTTTGCTATATTCTTGCTAAGAAAAGTTTTAGTTGATTGATGCCAACCAAAGTGATGAATTTAAATAACAAGTAAGAAATGACCAGAAATGTTGAAAGTTAAGTTTGTTCAAGTAGAACTTGGAAGAAAGTTGATCTGTTGTGATATATGGTTGCATAAGCATGGCATATTCTTGACTCGAGCATTTTTATTTCAAGTTAAACTTGTTGGTAATTGAACTTGAACATAAAAGTTGGTCGGGTCATGGTGCCACTGAATTGGGCTGACGAGTGCAACCACACTTGCCTTTGTGGGGAGGCCAGTAGTCGTCCGTTGTCATGCCTTTTGTCGATGCCTCCACAGAGGGAAGGCTATGGGCGTGTGTCGGTGTCAAAACCGGTGGATCTCGGGTAGGGGGTCCCGAACTGTGTCTAAGGCGGATGGTAACAGGAGGCAGGGAACACGATGTTTTACCCAGGTTCGGGCCCTCTTGATGGAGGTAAAACCCTACGTCCCGCTTGATTAATATTGATGATATGGGTAGTATAAGAGTAGATCCACCACGAGATCGAAGAGGCTAAACCCTAGAAGCTAGCCTATGGTATGATTGTATGTTGTAGTTGTTGTGTCCTACGGACTAAATCCCTCCGGTTTATATAGACACTGGAGAGGGTTAGGGTTACACAAGGTAGGTTACAAAGGAGGAGATACACATATCCGTATTCCCTAGCTTGCCTTCCAAGCCAAGTAGAGTCCCATCCGGACACGAGACGGAGTCTTCAATCTTGTATCTTCATAGTCTAGCAGTCCGGCCAATGGAGATAGTCCGGCTGTCCGAAGACCCCCTAATCCAGGACTCCCTCAGTAGCCCCTGAACCAGGCTTCAATGACGATGAGTCCGGCGCGCAGTATTGTCTTTGGCATTGCAAGGCAGGTTCCTCCTCCGAATACATCACAGAAGAATTTGAATACAAGGATAGTGTCTGACCCTGCAAAATAAGTTCCACATACCACCGTAGAGAGAATAATATTGTCACAAATCTAATTCACTGACTTGTTTTGGCAGCACGACATTATGTCTTGGCCCCATGATTATTTGAACCGTTTCCTTTAACTAGCCCCGCACATAACACGAGAAAGTTTTTTGACACGTCTTGTCAAAGCAGAGATCATGTCCCCTTATTACGGGATTCTCATCAATACGGGCGTGGGTAACCCAACCGCGCCATCGATTACGGTGCTTGGGGGATAAGCGAGTTTCACTCGGCTAGTGGGGACGCATAGTTTCGTCTGCCCATATAAAGGGATAAGGATTCACCTTTTCATCCACGCCTTCTTCCTCCTTTGCTCATCCATTTTCGCACACTCGAGCTCCAGCGCCCAAGTCCGAACTTCCCACCTCAACCTTCTCCAACCATGTCCGGAGCGGGAGGCAGGTGGATGGTCTCCTCCGTCACGGAGGGAAACATCAAGAAGCTGAGGAGAACCGAATACCTGCCCGACGACATCGCGCACCGGCTCCCAGATGAGGGGCAGCTCATCCCCACCCCCGGGCCCCATGAGAGGGTAGTGTTCCTTACCCATTTCCTCGGCGGACTGGGATTCCCTCTCCACCCATTCGTCCGGGGGTTCATGTTCTACTACGTCCTGGATTTCCATGATCTGGCCCCGAACTTCATCCTCAATATTTCGGTGTTTATCGTCGTGTGTGAGGCCTTCCTCCACATCAAGCCCCACTTCGGCTTATGGATGAAGACCTTCAATGTCAAGCCAAAGGTAGTGGGTGGCCGCCAGGCGGAGTGCGGAGGTGCCATGGTGGGCAAGATGCCCAACGTTACATGGCTCGAGGGCTCCTTTGTGGAAACCATAAAGGGGTGGCAATCGGGGTGGTTCTACATCACCGAGCCGCGTGACCCTGCATGGGCAACGGCCCCCGAGTTCCGATCTGGCATCCCCATGTGGCTCACCTCTTGGAAAGAGAAGGGCCTGTCCTAGGGTAGTTCAGGAGACCTGACCGGACTCCAAACATGTATTCCAAACATGGTGAACAAGAAGCTCAAACTCGTCAACGTAGTCCAGGTCATGCTCATCCGCTGGATCCTCCCGTGTCAACAACGGGCCTTCAACTTGTGGGAGTTCGACCAGGCGCAGCACCAAACTCTAAATAGGCTCTTCGATACAACACACGAGGATGCCTGGAAGGTGCTATTCAAGGGCACCGAGGTTCCTCCTCCTACTACTGAGGATCGCGGATTCTGCGCGAAGCGCAAAGCCAGCGCGGTAAGCTATTTTACCTCATGCAAGATACTTGTTTTACATAGTTTGACTTTATGCGGGATCTAAGCTCCCGTTCCTTTGACAGGACTGGCAGGAAATGGCCAGACAGATCGACTGTCCAGCACCTTTGCCCGAAGGCCCAGCAAATGCTCTCCTAACGGAGATGCTGACTCCGGCTCCTTACAAGGTGCCAGAGAAGACCAAGAAGGCCAAGGGAACCCGAAAGAGTTCCCGACGCCAGGTGTTATCAGACTCATTGTCCGATGACTCTGCGGCACACTCCTCCCCCGAAGACGAGGCAGAAGAAGAAGATGCTCCCCCTCAAGGCGGGGGAGACAAGAAAAGGAAGGCCGCCCCAACTGGGGGGCCGAAGGGTCCAAGAAGGGAAGGACTCTCCTTCCGGACAGCTCCACCGCTGCCGAAGGCGAAGACGAGTGGTTGCCCAGGGCGAAGCCCCTGGGGAGGTCGTAAGTATTTGGACACCAGAGTAACTCATAGTATCCTTTTGTGCACTGCTTCCCCTAACGCGGAATATGATTATACAGGCCACCACGAGCCCGTATCGATGTGTCGTCGGACGGCTCCCTAGGCTCGTCGGATATGGATAGCGATCCACTTCCGACCGCCACCTCCCCTTGCCCTGCGGACGACGCCGAGGTATTGTCTCAAGAGGCACCGGGCCAAGGGCAGACAGTCCCGGAGGCGCCTCAAGGCGATCGTCCGGACTCCGGGGGCAGAGGGGACGAGGCCCCTGAGGGCCCCGAGTTCGGCCCTCAGCCGAACACCGCGCCAGAGCCTCTAGTGGTTCCGGACTCGGGCAGGCGGCCTCCTTCCAAGAGGGGCAAGACGCCTGTACCGATGACCTCTGTCCATCCAGAGGCGCCGGACAATCTGCTGGAAGCGCTTCGCAGCGCTTCCATCGACGAGGAGCACCGTACTATTATGAGTGTCGTGGTCCAGAAGGTTCAGTCCGCCAAGAGCGGATTGACTAAAGCCTGTGCCAGCCTTCTAACAGGCTTTGAGGTAAGTGTTAAAATATAGGAAAAATATTACCGCATAGACAATAGCCCCTGATGCTCTGTTCGGTGTTCACAAAGAAAAGCTGAACAGAGGATCAAACAATATCGCAGGAGTCTAATTTAAGTATGTCAATATGCGTATGCAGGCTTCGCTGCGGGCGTCCACCGCACTGACTGCGGAGGTCGCCGTACTGAAGCAGGACCTTAAAGGGTCCCAGGGCGAGCTCGGCCTTGTCAAGAGGTAGCTCGAGGAGAACAAAGGTAAGTAGCACCTAGTCTGTGGATATGTATAAAAAGAGTGCAATTGCAAAATGACAAGATCATCGTGAATTTGCCAGGGGCCACGACCGAAGTGGCGACCCTAAAGCAAGCGTTGTCCGAGGCCGGAGATAAAGCAGCCAAGGAGCGCACCGAGCGAGAAAAGCAAGAGGCTCGGGTGGGCGAGGTGTAGCAAGAGCTCCAGGCTCTCATGACGAAGCACGAGGCGTTGGAGCTTGACTCGAAGACACGAGAGTCTGAGCTTGCCGCGGCCCTCAAGAGCGCAAAAAGTGCCAAGGCCGAAGCCCAAAAGGCCATCTAGGAGATCGACGCAATGAAGAAGATAGCGGCGGGCAAGGAATTCTATATGCAAAGCAAGCATGTAAAAGTAAATTACCGATTACTTACCCGAACTCGGAGCTCTCCAGGAGCATTCACAGATTTGCCCCGTAGTGTGTTGGATGCCGCACAATTTTACCAGGCCGAGGAGGGAAGCTCTACGGAGAAGCTGTTCTGGTCTCAGTATACTGGGACCGAACACCCGATTCCTCTGAGCAACCAGCTAAAGCAGCTGGTCAAGCTGCACAAGGCGGCCGAACAGGCCATGAAGGGCTTTATAGTCCGGCTGTGGCCTAGCAACGCCCTTCCGAACAGCTACTTTAGCCTAGTGAGGCGGCTTGTGGATGCCTGCCCACGGCTGGAGGTTGTCAAGCGGTCCGTCTACATTGAAGGTGCACGCCGGGCTTTCGCCCGTGTGAAGGTGCAGTGGGCCAAGCTAGACGCCGTGAAGCTGATCAAGGAAGGCCCGCCACAGGGCAAGGAGCATCGCACCCCCGAAATTTATTATGAGGGTGTCCTGAAGGGTGCTCGTCTTGTAGCGGACGAATGTTTAAAGGATGTAATATTTGAGTAAACTTGCTCGTGTGATCCTGTATGATGAAAACTTGTTTCATATGCGCTATGCAACGCTTGTGTGAATTTAAAATATTACCTTCTGTTTGGCCGTTTATCCAATCTGAGAGATGGCTAGTTCTTGGCTTCTGCCCCCATGCCATGAGTGCTGTGGTGTTCGGGATAAACCTGAGCACTCTTGTTCGCATGTTTGGGTCCTTCGAGGGAGGTGCTCAGCACAACGAACAAGGCAACCGGACTAATAATGCTTTATCACTCTCACTTACCCATAGAATTCTATAATTTTAAATTTTGGCGAAGCCCCTAGTATTCGGAAGGCCGAATTCGGGGCACGATACACGCCTTTAAGCCGGACAGGGCCGACCCCTCGCTCTAAGCGGCATAAGTCTTTAGGGACTTAAAAACCTCGCCGAACAGCGACCAGTCTCCCGCCTTATCGTGACAGTCAGTTTTAGCTTTCTCTACTAAGGTGCTCAGCCCAGCAGAACCGGGGCACAATCGCAGTAGTTCTCCTAGCGCTACCTTAGCCGATAGAGCGGAACGTAAGGTACTAAAACATAGGAGCCGGGCAAACCCAACAATTGACCAAAGACATGATTCGGAGCTTATGCATATAATGCTATAAGTTCAGGGTGCTGCACTTGTGAAAGTGTTCAGACTTTTCACACCATATTGTGGGGTACGTAAGCCCCTGGTGTATTGGCCGTACCAAAGTGTACGGTTGCAAGGCGTCATTGATGAACACACATATATATATATATATATATAACAAGAATTGCAATAATAGTCGTAATGTTATGCATTGATTATTCAAAAATGTGCCTTTAAAGCAGAATGATACAGATGGTGCGATAAGCAAAGAGTAGGACTATGTCCCTTCCAAGGGCAAGCTGAGGAATAGTATTAAATCAAATATTTCACTCGTTATTGTAATCCACCTGGGAATTCCGTGGTGTGACGTAGCTTTCTGCCTCCTTGGTTGCTGCATCATGTGTTCGGCAATAGAGCTGCCGGACAGGGTTTCCAGAGATTAAGGTCCTGAAAAGGAGAAAAATAACCAAACGGGAAGCCCCTAGTGCGGTTTAAGCCGCGTCTTGGGGCGTGCCGCAGTTGTGCCCCCCTCCCCACCTGTGCCCATGGTATTTTCAATGCATAATTATGTACGCGTGGCACGAGTTTTAACGTTTGGCTGAGACTGGGGTGGGGGACGCATTGCTACGCGAGCTCAAATCGCGCCAGGCGGTCTAGTTGCCGATTGCTCCGAGCGCGCTTGAACGTTTCCAGGTCTTGAAACGCCGAACTGGTGTATTGCCTTGAGAGGCTGCTTTGCACTTCTACTGCGAGGGCAGCGGTGTGCTCCTCTGTTCGCAGAGAGCGCCCTGTGTTTCCATTGACTGTAATAACCCCGCAAGGTCCTGTCATCTTGAGCTTGAGGTATGCATAATGCGGTACCACATTGAATCTCGCAAATGCGGTTCGCCCGAGCAGTGCATGATAACCACTGCGGAATGGGACTATATCGAAGATTAAGGGCCCGTTCGGAAGTCCGCTGGCTTCTCCGAAAGCCAGCTTCTCGCGCGAGCTAGTGCTAGCTGGCTTCTCACGGGAGCCAGCGAGCGTTCGGCAGCGACTTGGTACACTATAGCGATAGAAAAACGATTCAATGGGGCATTAGCGATAGGAAAACGGTTCGCTGGTGGGCTGTAGCACTTCGGGATGGCATGGAATGTAATATTCGGCAACTCCCGCTTCTCCAGAATCTAGGAGCTGGGGCGGGGCTGCTCCCAGAAATTGCACTGGAGCCAAGTCAGATTCCAGGAGCTAGATTCCAGGAGCCGGGTCGTTCGACTGGCTTCTCGCCAGCTTCTCGAGAAGTTGGATTGTGGAGGAGATCCGAACGGGCTCTAACTCTTCGCTTCGGAAGTTATCCGGGGATCCGAAGACCACTTCCAGTGTAATTGAGCCTGTGCAATGGGCCTCTACGCCTGGAATGACGCCCTTAAAGGTCGTTTTTGTGGGTTTGATCCTTGAGGGATCTATACCCATTTTGCGCACTGTGTCCTGATAAAGCAGGTTCAGAACCAGTGCGGCGAATCCGCCATGACGGATACTAGTGGGATGGTCCCTGTGATCGAAAATGATCGGATAGGAGGACCATGGGTTGAACTTTCGGGCGACTGGCTCCAATGCATATACGTCCCTGAGCGCACGCTTCCGCTCCCTTTTGGGAATGTGGGTTGCGTATATCATGTTCACCGTCCGCACTTGTGGGGGAAACCTCTTCTATCCACCGGTGTGTGTGGCTACCGGGGCTCCTCCTCGTCATCGCTATGTGGCCCCTTGTCCTTGTTTTCGGCAATTAACTTGCCGGCCTGCTTGAACACCGAACAATTCCTGTTGGAGTGATTGGCTGGCTTATCTGGGGTGCCGTGTATTTGACACGAGCGATCAAGTATACGGTCCAAGCTGGACGGGCCCAGCGTACATTGTTTGAATGGCTTTTTCTGCTGACCGGGTTTAGAGCCTTTGAATCCGGCATTGACTGCTATATCCTCGGTATTATTGATGTTAATGCGGCGCTTACGTTTGTTGCGACGTGACCTGCTATTGCCGTCCTTGGTATCCGAAGTACCATGGTCCTTTGATATGTTATTACTGCGACCCAACCAACTGTCTTCTCCCGCAGAAAAGCGGGTCATGAGTGTCGTGAGGGCTGCCATAGATTTCGGCTTTTCCTGACCAAGGTGCTGGGCTAGCCATTCATCACGGATGTTGTGTTTGAAAGCCGCTAGGGCCTCTGCATCCGGACAGTCGACGATTTGATTTTTCTTTGTTAGGAACCGAGTCTAGAATTGCCTTGCCGATTCTTCTGGCTGCTGAATTATGTGGCTCAAGTCATCGGCATCTGGTGGCCGCACATAAGTGCCCTAAAAGTTTTTGAGGAATGCGGCTTCCAGATCTTCCCAACAACTGATGGACTCTGCAGGCAAGCTGTTAAGCCAATGCCGCGCTGGTCGCTTGAGCTTTAGTGGGAGGTATTTGATGGCGTGTAAGTCATCACCGCGGGCCATGTGGATATGGAGGAGGAAATCCTCGATCCATACCGCGGGATCTGTTGTGCCATCGTATGATTCAATATTTACAGGTTTGAAACCTTCTGGGATTTGATGATCCATTACTTCGTTTGTGAAGCATAAGGGATGTGCGGCGCCTCTATATTGGGCTATATCACGACGCAGCTCGAATGGGTCTTTCCCGCTGTGTTCGGCCTGGCCGGATTTATTTTTACTATATCCGGCGTGACGTTTATCGTCTCGCATAGTGGCACGTCCTCGTGATCCGTCGATCGATCTTGCATGCTTTGCTTTGTCCTCCAATATGTCTCGCAGGTCTGGCGCATCTCCCCATGCCTTTTTATTTGAATGGCGTCGGGGTGCAGGCTGAGTTTTTGGCTGGAATGCCTCTCTATCGCCGCCATGAGGTGGACGATCAGCCGCGTCATATGCTTCTTCCTCCAGTCGGGGTAGCAACCTGCATTTTGGGTAACTCTTGGAGGGGCGCTTGAGTTTATATTCCTCGGCCGCGAGGACTTCAGTCCATCTGTCAGCTAGCAGATCTTGATCAGCTTGAAGCTGCTGCTGCTTTTTCTTAAGGCTATTTGTTGTGGCTATAAGCCGATGTTTGAAGCGCTCTTGTTCGACGGGATCCTCTGGCACGGCGAATTCGTCGTCGCTGAGGCTTGCCTCGTCTTCTGAGGGGGGCATGTAATTATCATCATCCGCCTCTCTATCTGCCGCTCTCTCAGGAGGGCTGGATCCTCCATCCTCCTGCTCTAAATCTTGCTGGAGGGGATTGTTGTTGTCTTCGGCACTATCCGGAGTGTTATTATCTCCTGTGCCGGTATCACCACTTTTGCTTTAGCGGGACTTAGAGCGGCGCCACTGACATCGGCGCTTGGGTTGCTTCTTGGAGGGGTCATCCTTCGCTATCTCGTCGCCATTTCCGTCTTTGGGTGCATCCACCATGTATATATCGTATGATGAGGTGGTCGTCCAGTGCCTTGTGGGCAGTGGTTCCTCTTCGTCTCCCGCATCATCGTCCCTAGCGTCGATGTCTTTGGAGTCGAAGTCGAGCATGGCGGTTAAGTCATCGACAGTGGCTACTAAGTGGGTGGTGGGTGGGCCGCGAATTTCTTCGTCATCCGCATCCTAGTCCTGCCGGACATAGTTCGGCCAGGATCCTCCTGACAAGGAGAGAGACCTTAATGAGTTCTGTATGTCGCCAAAGGGCGAGTGCTGACAAATATCCACGAAGGTAAACTCTATGATCGGCGCCTGACGGTGTCCTGGACTAGGGGGTACTCACCACATCATCTCCCGATCTATTAGATTGGGCCGAAGACCCCCATAGCCGTATACTCATGGGCCAGTTCGGACATCTGCCGCATACAAGGAATATTCCACAAGACTTGGCGATCAAGACAAGGACTCCTCCCCACCGGCGTATTCGGCTAGGACACTTGTTATCCTAGGCCTCTGGTGCATTATATAAACCGAGGCTAGGCTAGTCGATAGATTATATACATACAATCATACCATAGGCTAGCTCCTAGGGTTTAGCCTCTCCGATCTCGTGGTAGATCTACTCTTGTACTACCCATATCATCAATATTAATCAAGCAGGACGTATGGTTTTACCTCCATCAAGAGGGCCCGAACCTGGGTAAAACATCGTGTCCCCTGCCTCCTGTTACCATCCACCTTAGATGCACAGTTCGGGACCCCCTACCCGAGATCCGCCGGTTTTGACACCGACATTGGTGCTTTCATTGAGAGTTCCGCTGTGTGATCGACAAAAGGATCGATTGCTCGCCGGCAGATCAACTGCGACTTCGGCGTCTCCGTCACCAGTTCGACTGGTCACCTTGGTTCAACCAAGAATTGCGCCCCGTGTTCGGATCACCATGTTCAGATGAGGGCCTTCATCAAACATCAACTCCGATCTCTATCAGGATCACGAAGGAATCATCTATGGAGCTCGGGGGCTCAACGTCAACATTGCCCTCAAGCGACCATGCTGTTCTTTTGGACAGCAAACTCGTATCTGCCGCCACCACCTCCTCGAGTATCGCTTTGACGATCGCTTTGGTGGAATTGTGAGGAATTGAGTCTATAACAACCCTAGAAAATTTCGTCGAGTTTCGATGGAGGAATCTCTGGCAATCCATGATATACCGGAGCCGTGTCAAATTTCGATGGAGGAATCTCTGGAATTTGGATGATTTTAGGGCGTGGTGTCCACCTTCTAGCTCGGACGTCCTTTGGAAGATCCAACCGTTGATCGGCTGCGGAATTCCTATATCTACCACCTCTCAAAATTTCAGCTCGATCCGACCGTCCAAACTCCGGGAACCTTCCTATTAGTGCATCACTTTTCAGATCTGTTTTCTGCGCGAAAAGGAATCCGATCCGAGTTCATCTTCTTTATGAATGGGATTTCGGACATCCCTTTTGAAGGAAGTTTTGTATGGGGTATTGTATTTTGTTCCCGAACACATACCACTAACTTTAAGATCTTTTGAACATGATCTTCAACATCATGTTGGTGTCAAACTAGTCCAGCAATATTACTCCACGGCTGCCGACCTGCGCTAGACACGTCGTCACTCTTCGGATCATCATCTCGGCAAGCCGAACAAGAGTCCGGCATCGCGAAGGATAAATCATCATCAACATCGCCGCCCCACGGATTACACAGAGCGGGCATACAGGCATCGTCGCACGGTCGCTTCATCAAGCCGGCATCGACCACGTCACGACCTGCATCGACAGGGCCGCACTATTGCTTCTTCAAACTGTTGTCCATCACGCCGACCTACTTCGACTCATCGGCTGACGTCGAGGCTTCGACATCTCGGCTGGACCGGGGGCTTCGCCATCTCTTCATCAACCTACTCCGGACACTTCGGCGTCACTAGCCGACCAGCTCCGTCACGTTAGCCGGGCCGAGGGCTTTGCCTCGGCGAGTCAACCTTTACCAGCATTGCCATGCCGTCGTTTTATTGCCCATCAGGCAATGGGTGTGCGGTGGGATTCCCAATTTTGGGAATCACCTTCCCTCGGATTGCTACAACAAATAAACCAGGTGCTATTAATCCCAGTATTTTTTGCTTGTTTGGGTTCATTTTTCCCAAGGAATTATTACTCTGGTTTGTCCATGATATGTACACAGGTCTATCAAATGGTGACCGCATTAACGACGGTCGCGTGGTGGTTCGATCAGTTTCCGTACATAGTCTGGTGAACGTCGCATCCGGAGCTCGGACCGACCTGTGAATTCAGGCTTTGCCACGGCTTTACTACATCACGCCGACGCCCTGCATCGACATTGACTTCGGCACCAGGCCATATTTCTTCTATTCCTCACTTTGCATAAATTATTTATTATGCAACATTTTTTTAATTATCATTATTACTATTATCTCCGGTTTGCACTATTTTTTGTGCACAGGAAAATGATCCGGGGACTTTGGTGTCACTCTGCCGGTCTGCAATGACCGTGCTATGTCACCACTTCGGCGTGTCGAGCTCTCTCCTTCGCCACCTCGGGACCAGCTTGGGGGATGGAACCTTGCCCCGCATCAAGCTCGGACCGCGTCATCAATACCGAACACATTAACCAGCTAAGTCGCTTTCATGCTCAAAGCTTTAATTTCTAATTTGCGTTCGGTTCGACCAAGCATTATACTTTTTTGGAAAAAAGTTGCTTGTAAAAAATTTCCTTGTCCAAACTTTGTTTGTGACGCATAAATTCAAATACCTTCATTTGGGGGCTTCCTTCATGAATCTTTTCCACTTGCATATGATTATAGTTGTACGGCTTCGTTCCTTGTTCGTGTATTACGCCACAATATGCACCATATTGACTTAAGCGATTTGCAAGCTGGGTTGCCTCGCTCCTGTGTTTACCCCTACATTCCCGATTGTTCGGCTAGGGAGTAAAGGGAGCACCTCTGCGATTGTCACGATCGGGTCGCCCGAGCCGGACCTCAGACTGGGTGAAGCCGAAAGCTAGCGCTCTTATAGTTTTCAATGATGGTCGGCACACAACGGAACTCATGAGTACAAAAAATCTATTGCACAAGTCTCATATAACAATGAGCACCGAAGAAAGGTATCGGTGGGGTTACTATTTTCTTCGAAGATGCTTCTTACACTTCACGGTAATATAGCATAAGTTCCCTGAGCGTGCTTTGTCTGTTACAGCCTTATGGCCTGATTGCCTGGTTATTGGAAACACCGTCGATATTCTCGACCGATGGAGTACATAACTCTTTTTGGTCCTTGACTGAAGAGGGAGAAGCTGGCAGTCGGTTAAGACACGTTTAAAGTTCGGTTGAACATAGATATGATATAAGTACTTCGGTACATGCAATCATTCTTCTACCCAAGTCACTTGGGGGCTCTTTAGTTTATTTGAGCCGCTTTATAATAAGTGTTCTTCTTCTTAGTCGTTGCAAAGTTTTATTATTATTATTTATCACTCCTTTTTTTGACACGAGTGTGCGATCACTAGCCGGGGAGCCTAATTTCTCTCTTCGAGCCGCTAGAGTTTAGTTTGCTAAACTGGCCTGATGAGAAGTACTCCGCCCTCGGGATAGGAGGTTGAACCCGTAGGCTGACCCGCTCGAAGTCTTGAGATAGGATATATCATGTTAAAGCACGACAGAAGCACTTCTTTTTTCTAAGACCAACTTTCAGATTGGCACCGAACACTTGATATTGTTCGGACGTCATGTTTTTACTGACGTTTCTTGGTTTTCCAAGCTTTTTGGCACTTTTAAACTATTTGTGCTTTTCCAGCATTAGTCTCGCAGTGCAACGCCGGACACCTTTAGGGATTCGGCAAAAACATTCTCAGATATTGCTATATATGCATCGGTTTCGAATTGTGTCTTCGGTCAATAGTTGGGTTGCCCGGCTCCTGCACTTGCTTCCTACGTTTCGTTTTGTTCGGCTAGGCGTGCAAAGGGAGAACCACTGCGATTGTGCTTCCAGCTCACATGGTTAAGCACCTCAGTGGAGAAAGCCGAAAAGTGACTTTCACAAATAAGCGTAAATTGGTCAGCGATCCGATGACTATGTTAAATGATGGGCCGTTCATAACATTGGCCGAAGTGTTTAGGGCTTGACCCCGACTGTCGTCGAACACTACCGGGGGCTATTAACTGGCCTCCCAAACTAAATCCTCGATATTATGCTCCTACATTAGAGCTGAGGCTGCATGATCATGCTTAGCATGACAACCCAAAGAAAGGAATTGATAGCGGGACTATTTTCTTTGGAAGACATTTTCTTATGTTAAACAGTAATATAACATATCTCTCTGCGTACCTTTGTTCATAAAACCGTATGGCCAGATTGCCTTGTTTGTCGTAAATCTTTTCCCTCATAAAGGCATTATAAAGTAGGACAAACACTCCTCGGCTACTAGCCGAGGAGGTGGAAGCCGATGGTCGGTCAACAAAGTTTTGTACAATGCAGATCCAAGCATTAATGACGTAAAGTACTTGGATACATAGAGTCATTACACATAATTTTTGATTTTACTATGGATATCGATCCTTAATTCGGCCACCCGTGCCCGCATTAAGGCTCGGGGGCTACTGGGCTTCGGCCTTATTATTTACAAATATTAAAGGGGCACATCGATCCCCTGATCTGGTGTTGCCACCTGACCAGTGTCTCGGGGGCTACTCCATTGCCAGTTCAATGCAGAAAATTTTAAGTGCAATACAGTTGCCGAGGAGATTTTGATCCTTAGGTTGGTCGGCCGCACCCAACCTGAGTCTCGAGGACTAAGCACGCCGCTTTTTGTGTCCCGAAGTATTTTGCCGAGCTAGGACTTGATCCTCAGGCCAATTTTGCAAATCAACCTTAGTCTCAGTGGCTACTGGGATCAGCGGTCTTACGTCATCCTTCAAGTGCATCTCGGGTTTTAGACCGATACACACCTTGAGGGCTACTGGCCATATATCTCGGCAGAGAATAAATTGCAATAATAAAATATATTGACAAAAAACCGGCCCACAGTCGGGGTGGTGCACCACCTCGGAAGCAGTCCGGCATAAAGCTCGGGCGCTAGTGGCTAGCTCCATAGAGGGCATTTCCGGCATTAAGCTCGGCTAAACTCCTTCAACTTTTTTGAACCAAGGTGATATGACACCTCGGATATAGTCCGGCGTTGGAGCTGGGACACTGTCCGGCATTGGAGCTCGGATATAGTCCGGCGTTGGAGCTCGGATACATAGTCCGGCGTTGGAGCTCGGATACATTCCGGCGTTAGAGCTGGGAAGCGGTCCGGCGTTGGTGCTCGGCTGCAAAAGATACCTCGAAGGCAGTCCGGCGTTGGAACTCGGACGCAAGAGGACGCTGCCGCCCGGGAACAATTTCAAACTCGAGGTGTGGCATAAAAATAACAAGGCATTGATAAAGGCCAGAAACTTAAAGGGGCTCCTCGGATACCCGACGTGTAAACTCGCCGAATGCATTTCGGCGATCCTCAAGATCGAAGATGAGAAGCTTGTTGAACCAGTTTTCAAGACCGTCAACCGAAGATGAAGAACAGTTCGGAAGAATCGAGGAGCATCCCTAACTTGAAGACCGGTTCAGGGGGCTACTGACGGTGTCCTGGACTAGGGGGTACTCACCACGTCATCTCCCGATCTATTATATTGGGCCGAGGACCCCCATGGTAGTATACTCATGGGCCAGTTCGGACAGCTGCCGCATACAAGGAATATTCCACAAAACTTGGCGATCAAGACAAGGACTCCTCCCCACCGGCGTATTCGGCTAGGACTCTTGTTATCCTAGGCCTCTGGTGCATTATATAAACCGAGGCCAGGCTAGTCGATAGATCATATACATACAATCATACCATAGGCTAGGTTCTAGGGTTTAGCCTCTCCGATCTCGTGGTAGATCTACTCTTGTACTACCCATATCATCAATATTAATCAAGCAGGACATAGAGTTTTACCTCCATCAAGAGGGCCCGAACCTGGGTAAAACATCGTGTCCCCTGCCTCCTGTTACCATCCACCTTAGACACACAGTTCGGGACCCCCTACCCGAGATCCGCCGGTTTTGACACCGACAGCGCCCAATCGGATTCGATAGGAACGGGCGCAGGCAGCTCGGAGTCCGTGGCCGGAGAAGGATCCGACAGTTTAACAACACGGCTCTCGTGTAAGGTAAGGTCAATGTTTGGCTCGATCGCCGCTGAGGGTAAGGCCTCCGTGGCAGGGTCCATCCACCCTTCCATGGACGGCGGAACTGGCTCCGAATTGACGTTCGAAGCGGCTGCCTGTGCGATCTCCTGAACACTGTCCGACGGTAGAGCTAAATCATACTCATCGTGACCGCGTGACGCACAAGGCAGAGGCTCGGATCCATCAAAGATCAAGTCTCCACGGATATCGGCCGTGTAGTTTAAGATTCCAAACCTGACATGGTGGCCAGGGGCGTAACTTTCAATCTGCTCCAGATGGCCAAGCGAATTGGCCCGCAGTGCAAAGCCGCCGAACACGAAGTCCTGTCCGGGAAGAAAAGTCTCACCCTAGACTGCATCGCTATCGATGATAGTAGGAGCCATCAAGCCTAACGGCGACGACACAGAGGAACTCTCAATGAAAGCACCAATGTCGGTGTCAAAACCGGCGGATCTCGGGTAGGGGGTCCCGAACTGTGCGTCTAAGGCGGATGGTAATAGGAGGCAGGGAACACGATGTTTTACCCAGGTTCGGGCCCTCTTGATGGAGGTAAAACCCTACGTCCTGCTTGATTAATATTGATGATATGGGTAGTACAAGAGTAGATCTACCACGAGATCGGAGAGGCTAAACCCTAGAAGCTAGCCTATGGTATGATTGTATGTTGTAGTTGTTGTGTCCTACGGACTAAAACCCTACGGTTTATATAGACACCGGAGAGGGTTAGGGTTACACAAGGTCGGTTACAAAGGAGGAGATACACATATCCGTATTGCCTAGCTTGCCTTCCACACCAAGTAGAGTCCCATCCAAACACGAGACGAAGTCTTCAATCTTGTATCTTCATAGTCTAGCAGTCCGACCAATGGAGATAGTCCGGCTCTCCGGAGACCCCCTAATCCAGGACTCCCTTAGCGTGCGTTACCCTGGCCCGGTAAGCAGACATAACCTTGTGAACCTGGTGTTGTTATGCTACCGTGTCCCCATTTGGGACTATTTGTTTGCCACGACGGTGGTAGTTTTTCCTGTGGTAGGCTGGATCACCCTGGACTAATCCCAGTGGGGAATTGGTCAGAGTGACCGTAAGTGTCATGGCAATGGGAGAGTTCTGTCAGAATGCCGTTGGTCCCCCCGAATGGGAGGGTGAGGCCATGGATCCCGTGGTGTGGGTAAAGTGCGCTACCTCTGCAGAGTGTATTAATCTATTGATAGCCACGCTCACAGATAAGGCTCCAGTTCGTTAGTAAGTCACAGCATGGACCAATTGTTGTTAAGGAAACATGCACACTAATGAACTTGCATTGTACTAGTTAGATGATGATGAAGTCAGTGAGGCTGACTGTTGTGGGTTTATTTGTGATCCGGGAGCGATCACGGTTTGGTTATGAGGTAACCAGTTGGACCAAGTATGGTTATGTTCGTTCTTTGTTGCGATAACTGTTCGGTTGTGAGGCAACCAGTTGGTAAGGGAGTCCTTGTGACTCGAAGCACAAGTTTTGTTTCACTTCATGAGTAGCATGTTGTTGTTTGCATTTAACTTGATTAAATGTCATGATGTTGTTTGTCATTATGGTTCTATTTGCTGTGATCTTGAAAGTACATTCAATGTACTGACCTGGCGTGTTATGCCAGATTTGAGGGAAGTCTAACTGGATCGGAGAGCTGCCGTGTCTAGACCGTGCCCACATCGGTGTCCTTGTGCTATGGAGTCCCGCTACGTCGTTGTTCCGCTGCCGTGTAGATGCCGTGTTCGAGGCCCTTTATGTCTATGAAATAATGTACATATTGTTTGGCTGCACCGAGTGTGCCGCTTCGCCTCGCAACTTAATTTAATTTCAGTCTATGCTTCCACTAGTTTCAATAAAGTGATGATTTCTATACCAAGATGTTGTGTGTTGCCAGAAGACATGATCTCTAGGTTGGCAACACAGAGTAAACCGGACGCTCTGAGCCGGGTGCCACAATGGGTAAGATACACAAAATTGGGCTATGATGGATATCAATGCAATGGCAAGATTGTATAATGATGGTGTATCACAATACCATGATGATGTAACCGTTCTTGCTTACGGTATGGTGTCAAAATGGTGGAGTGGTTGTTGTCGATGACGGATCTGTGGCGAAGATGAGCGGCGGTGATGTTGATGTCGAAACGTCCCTAAGTAACCAAAACACATTAGGAAACGGAAACCGCAACTCAAATTCTTAATGCAAAATGTGGCAAAATTGTGTCGGAGTGCGAAGCAAGTAAGCAATGGTGGTTGCGGAAAGCGATTGTGGAATTTGGGTGCGTATGCGGAAGTGGAAGTGGAGAGGTGGTGGTGACTGAATTGAATGTTTCAGTTTTGTCAGGGAATGTCGGACGTCCGGTGGGGGAGCGGTCGCCCGGTCATCGGACATCCGGTGCCTGGGCAGTTTTGAGCACGGGAAGAACAGCTAGGGTTCGTGGTGGATGTGGCGAAAATGGTCAAATCCGGTCGATTTTGTGGATGGAGAAGGTGGGATGATGGGGGAAAGCTAGATCCACTCATGGCAGAGCAAATCCATGGATCAAATCCAACAAAACATCATCACACCAACAAATCACAAAAAAAAATTGTGCTATTTTTGGTGGGGATTTTCGAAATTGGGGAAGAACACAACAAAATCAATCTAGAAAACAATGAGGGGGGGCTCTGAAATCGAGATCAACGTGGCTCATGATACCAAGATGATGTAGGGTGGAACCCTATACGGACGACCTTTCACGAAAGAAGCGGATCCGCAATGAACACAAAGAACACGAGGTGAAAACACGGAGAGAAACACAAGAGAATCACTCAAACCAACAAGAGCGATCACACATATGCTAGATCCTCGAACACAAAAGAGATACATGATCCGAATCCAACAAAGGATGATACATAGGTAACCGGTTCTTCTCCGAAAGGAGGTCTTGAGGTCTTCCCATTAGTGGTCTTGAATCCAAGTGGATCTTCTTCGAAGAGGTGTCGGTCCCTCGCGATGGAGTAGATCCGGATGGATGAGCGAAGCTCTATCTCACATATGAGCTAACACAATGCTGACCTTAACTAGGAGGAGGAGGACGTCTATTTATAGTCTTAGTGCAAATGGGGGCGAAGTGAAGGGGTACATGGGCCTCGGGCCCGAAACTGTGCGCAGACAGGTACCGAACGTCTGGTGGGTTATGGTCGTCTAGTTGCTCGTTGGCGTCCGGACGTCCGGTAGTCGCCGAACTTCTGCTCGTTCAGGCTCGGTTGAGGAGGCACCAGATTTCCGGAGGTGGCTGGTCATCCAGTCACGTTTTATGTTGTGCATGTACATCCATGACAATTTTGTGACAGAATCAAGATTGTCATACCTGTGCTTTCATAAAAGTGTTCCATGACATTCCGAAAATTATCATCACGGAAGATTCCACTTCCATGACGATAAATCGCATGTCAGAGAAGTGCTTTCGTGAAGGGTGACCAACACATGGCATCCACCGTAATGTAACGCCGTTAAGCTATCAGGTCCGGTTTTGGATCCGATAACCCGTTAACAGCCCCGTCCAATGGGGATTTTCCATGTGTAAAATCATCATTGGCTGGAGGGAACACGTGTCGGCTCGCCGTTGGGATAGATGTCATCCACTCATTCGACCCAAAGCGCCTATGATACGTCAACGCGTGGCACGGCCCAAAAGAGGCCCATTCCTGTGAAAAGGCCGGCCCGTTTGACTTGGTCAAAAGGTGGCGGGCTAGCCCACGGCAAGCCTATTAATGGCATGTTCGCATATTGCCCATTTACAGCCCGCTAACCCAGGGCCCGTTTACAGCCTATCCGAATTAGGCCCCGTAGCGTCATCTGGTCCATCCAATATAATTCCAGCCCGTTTTAACCTCCGGCCCATGTATGGCCCATGACGTCTTTCAGCCCATATGAGGCCCTTAGTAACCCTCGGCCCATTAACGGCCCGTGGTAAAACTAGCCCGTAATGAACAGTGTATCACTTTGTACCCATTAACGGCCCATTATTCCGTTGGGCCGCTTTGAGCCCATGTTATCTTTCGGCCTTCTCAGGGCCTATTTATTCTTGGGGTCATTTCCAGCATTCATTTACTTTTGGCCCGTTACTTTCATTTTCTCCTTGTGGGCCAAATTCAGCCCGGGGTTATAGTCGGCCTGTTAATACGTTGGGTTGTTTTCATAGTGTCATCAAATATGGCCGATTAACGACGGCCCATTATGGTCGGCCCATGAACGGATGATTTCAACTCTAGCCCATTTACGACCATGATGTCGTTTGTTATTGGCCCATGTTTGGCGAACTGATCATACGGCCCGTAGAAGGCCCATTGATGATACGGCCCGTAGAAGGCCCATTGTGTCAACAGCCCGTATAAGGCCCATGGTTTCTACGCCCCATAGAAGGCCCATTGTTTCTATGGCCCTTTGAAGGCCCATTGTTTCTACGGCCCGTACGAGGACCATGTTAACTACAGTAAATATGTAGCCCATGGTTAATATGGCCTAGTTTTAAAAAATAGGTTATTGCGACCACTAGCAAACCGCGGAAAAAGAACTGCACTGACTACAAGAAAACAAATAAACAAGACAATAAGGAAATAAAAAGGCAAGCAACTTACGCTCGGCTATCACGGCTATTACACATATTACATCCACTGGGCATCAAAGTTCGCCACCAGTGCAAATATAGGGAACAAAGCAGCATATAAACGCCGCAACAAAACTAGTCCAGAACTGAAACCACTTCTGAAAAGCTCAAGAAACAATATCCTGGGTACCCATAATGCTGGCAAGATTCTTAGAAAGCTTATTAACTTTCTCTTGTTTGGCGATTAAATCCTCTAGCACTTGCTGTTGCACCAGAAAGTATGCATCTGAATTCTGCAGGGAATTCCTCAGTCCTTCGGCTTCCTGTCGCATAACATCTGATCGATGTCTTTCAACTTGAAGTTAAGACTAAAGAAGCCGAACTGATTCAGGCAGTGAGTTCGAAGAGCTAGTACCAGTAGCAGTAGCCAGTTGCTCGAACACTACATCAAGATAGGACTTTGGGGTTGTCTCAGTGTCTTCAGTATAGTTTTTTTATCAGCTTTCTTGGAGACCAACAGGGACGTCTCACTATCTTAAACCTTATCTGCATTACTTCCTATACCATTGCATAATGTTGTACTCTTCTCCAATATTTTATACACAGTCTAAAAGAGAAACAAATGAACATATCACAGGTTTACAATGTAGTATATGAAACTCATTTTGGTAAACCAGTTCAGTAGTAAGGTGGACAGGATAACAGCATGAAACAAACATATGTCTATGTAGTATGGTCACTTTATGGTCTATATCATTCTAGTTTATATTGCCAAATCAAGATAGATATCATTCGAATCATATCTATTTAAGAGAAAGCAGCTTAGACAGAATATAAGTGTGGGAAACTACATAGCAATAACAACACTTGTAAGGTGCATGGCATGAGAATATAACTGTTTATTCAATTGAAACTAAAATCAACATAGAGCAAGTTACAACAACAAACACATTAAAGAAACAGGTTTAAAACATACCTGTTGCACCATTGGAGTTTCAGTTGCATCCTTCAAATTTGAATTAGTTGGTATGAGTAAATACAGTGATGCCAGAGCAAAGTAGTATGAACCATAGCTACGGAACCTGACCTGGGAACAATTCTTCTTCCACTTTAAGCATTGACTTGGGGTTCGGAGTGTTGGTCCTCGTGCTTTGGGCACTGCAATTGCCTTACTAACTGCTTGTGTTTGGGTGCTATGTGGTGGAGGCGGTGCTATGTCAACGGGAACTGGGTTACTATCTGCTGGGTTTGGGGTTAGAAGGGGTGTAGGTCATTCTCTGTCCAACTGGGTAGGGGTACAATCTACGTGAGTCTGGTTTATGTGTGGTGGGGCTGGTTCTCGGGCAAGTACAACTGTGGTTCTACCTCCATCTACAAGTAGCACGATCTTTTCTGAAGACCGTGTTTTTACTCCCACAGATACTGCCATCACCCCCCAATTGAAATGGCTGATAAACAAGAAAAGTAATTGAATGTACATACATTGTAAGATAGACAGGTGCAATGGATAGTAGGGAAGAAAACATGGCATGAAATAATTCACATTTATGTTGTCTAACCAAACAGAATAGCAGGACATAATTTCAAATATATGAGGGCTAATGAAACAGGATAGCATGACACAATTTCACATGTATGTTGGCTAACTAACAGGATCGAATGATATACGTCAAAATATGATGACTATGTATACAGGATGCCATGATATAACTATACAATGTGTCTATTAAAGTGGTTGGCATGCCATAAATTACAAACAAGCCGTTGATGGAAACATGATGGCATGATATAATTCACGGATAGAATGTCATAATTCAAAATATGATGACTATGTGAAGTGTGAACAGGATGAGATGATATAACTACATTATGTCTTTAGAAAATGGGTTGGCATGCCATAATTCAGATACATGCTGTCTATGTAAACATCATGGCATGATATAATTTAAATATCTAATTTATATACTAAGGTAGTGAGCAGAGGGCAATCACATATATGATGTGTCAACTAAGGAGATGGCATTCAATATCATGTACATGATGTAAAAATTAAGCATTGCAATACAACATATGCATGATATGAGTAATATAACCCTGGCAAGTTTGAGCATACACCTCAGGGGGATAATAGGACTGGTCATCTACCTCTGAATCCTCCTCTGAAGAGCTATCTGTAACCGGCAAGATATCTGGTTCACCAAGTAGCATTGTCTGCTCTGAAGACCTTGTTTTCACTCCAGATTTCTCCATCACCAATTCAAATGGCTGATGCACAGGAAGAGCAGTTGAATATACAAACATTATCGACAAAAGCAATGAGAAATACAAAAAAGGACGACATGATATAATTCACATATATGGCACTTGGCTAAACAACATGGCATTGCATAATTCACATATATAATGCCTTGCAACAAGATAGCATTGCATAATTCACATATATAATGTCTTGGAACAAGATGGCATTGCATAATTCACATATATGGTAATTAGACACTAAACAGGTGGCATTCACACAAAGCATGTCTAAACTAAGCAAATGACATAGCAATGCAAGATACCATACACACGATATGATCAACATAACCCTGCCAAGTTAGAGCATGCACCTAGGGGGGAATAGGACTGGTCATCTGTCTCTGAATCCTCCTCTGAGGACCTATTTGTAACCAGCAAGACATGCGCTTCGTCAGATAGCATTGTTTGCTCTGAAGACCTTGTTTCCACTCTAGATTTTTCCATGACCGTGCCGAATGGCTGATGCACGGGAATAGTAATTGAATGTACTAAAATTGTTGACAAATTTAACACACAATTTCACATATAAGATGACTGGCTAACCAGGGTGGCATTGCAAAATTCACATATATGATGCCTGGCTAAACAAGATGGCATTGCATGATTCATATATACGATAAAGAAACTAAACAGATGGCATTGATACAAATCATGTCTAAACTAACCAGATGACATCATTGATGTATGCAGTAAGCAATGCAAGGCACCATATGCATGATTTTACCAACATTAGCATGCCAAGTTAGAGCGAAGACCTCATGGGGTAAATAGGAGTGGTCTTCTGTTTCTGAATCCCCCTCAGAACAGTTATCTTCCTCTTGATTACGATCCGAAATGGGTGGAGGGAGGGCTGCCTTTGCACCCACCATGGAGCGACGTCTGCATGAAATTTTACTGCCACGCAAGGCTCGTCTCTTTTGCTCTACATGTTCAGTTCCATTGTGTACAATAACTGATTATGTAAGGAGTGCATGCACAAATCCAGAGTGATGGTAGCAAACTATGGATAGACCCAAAACAAATGATAGCAGGCAGATAATAGCTTTAGTTAAAAAATACAGATAATGGCTCCTTTAATGTTTGTTTGCACCCAACATGAAACTCATAGTAGACACCCGAGATTAACCAGATAGTAGATAGATAGTACTGATTGCTGCCCCAATATGTGCCCTACAACCATTTAAAAACTCAAGTTTCAACATAATTTTGGACCTAAGTCGGAGTCTAATAGGTGAACACGATGATAAAGTAGCATGTCATCATATTAAGCAATGCATAACGTTAGCAGACACGGAAGAGTGTCACCTCTCTTGCAGACCCGTGTAGTCCTCAAGGTCATCTGCTCAGTTGATGATGGTAATGCAGTTGTCGTGGCTGCCGGCGGTGGGGAAGGAGATCTGAGGCGGCGAAAGACAGTTTGTAGAGCAGATCCCTGCTATGGTGAATCCTTCCGTCGTTGGAGCAGCTGAGCTGGGGTGGAACACAGCACCGCAGGAGCAGGACAAACCACACAAGGTTTTCTTTGACACATATCTGTAGGAGAAGTAATTGTGTAAGGGGTTGTTTGAATTTGAGGATTCTAACAATGCAGGGATAGGAAATAGATAGGAATAGGATAGGAATGCACGTGCAAAATAGAGAATTTAAAAACACAAGATTTCTGCCAATCTGGGTGTTTGGTTCACAAGAATTGGAAGATCACAGGATGCAAAGAAGCATGGTGAGATTAAGTCAAACCACAAGAAGTGTACATCCTCTTTGGAGAAGCCTTGTCGATCTCAGCATGATTGGGTTGGCCGGTGAGGATGCTCCGACTGACTTGGCTGTCGGAGGAGGGGAAGAAGATCTTAGGCGTCTGGAGATGGAGCCCGAGGTACTGCTCCGCTGTGATAGAGGGTTTCATCGTTGGAGTAGCTCCAGTGAGTTGTACGACGCCGAGGCTGAAGCAGGACAAGAGAGACAACATTAACCTGAGTGGAATTCTAATAGCATCTCCAATAGATGACGTAAAATACATAACCACAAAGTGCTAGATGTATACATCAGCCGCTCATCTCTGAACTTAACTGTCGAAACTGAATTTAACTGCTGAAACTGAACTTAACTGTCGAAACTGAATTTTGCTATCGAAACTAAACGCACTAGAGGTGAGGCTACACGTCAGTCGACTGACTTTTTCATCTTTGGTAAGTCCATTTTGCAGCCATTGGATACGAAATCAAGGGCCTGCAGTTTATCTTCAACCTCCACCCCCTGAGCCGCCAGCTAGCACCGGTCAAATAGCCGCCCCCCACCGCCCCGAAAACACTCCCCACCGCCGGTCCGCTACTACCCCGGCCATCCCTGTAGCCCCCCCCCCCCCGTGCCGAGGTTTTTCTCCAGCGATCCCCACGCCACCGCCCCACCACCGCCGGCGACCACCGCGCCCACCCTGAACCCTAAGATAGATAGTGGGGTACCTCTCTGGCGACTCCCCCTCCCCGCAGCGGCTAGTTCTTCCTTAACTTCGGCGAGCCCCCCACCCCCTGAAAATCGACTGACCCAAAAGACGATTCAGTCAACTGAAGTGTAGCTAAATCGGAGCAGCATTGTAAGCAAGAGCAAGAGCGAGAGCAGCAACGCGAGCAAGAGCAGACCAGGCAGGGGACCGAGAGCAAGAGCAAAGCAGCAACACGAGCGAGAGCTAAAGCAGTAGCAGCTCCTACTGTTGTGGACGTCGCTGCCGAGGGAGCGATGCCGTGGAGGATGTGGCCGACGACGCCGCCGTGGATGGAGCCATGGCGTGTCGGCTCGGGACCGAGCGCCGGTAGCACCGTGAGATCGAATCAAGAAGAAAATGCAGCGATTAGTGTACAACCGCTTTGGTGGCGCCTATTAGGCCATAGCTTCATCCGAGGAAATGGTGATCATGATGCACTTCCGGTGGTGCAGGTGAAGACGGAGGTGTGGGAATGGAGGTGGCACAAAAGACGAGGGGAACGTCGGGGCAACTCCTTGGAGGTGGAGGACAGGGTGGCTGAACCGGCGGGACAACCATATCGACGACGGATCCTCATCCGATACGGTGGATGAGGGACGTCGAGGTGTTGTTGTGGACGACGTCGTCGGGGAAGAGGCTCCGGCTGGGTGGCGTACAGAGGAGGGTTCGAGGCTTCGCGGGTTTTGCCGACCTCGGTGTATGAATGGGTGGGCGGATGGGATGCACTACAAAAAAATACACTTCCGTGATGATACGTGTTTGTCACAGTAGGTCGCTATTTTTGTCATGCATGTACACCCATGACAAATTTATGACACAATCAAGATAGTCATACCTGTGCTGTTGTAGAAGTGTTCCATGACATTACCAAAATTATCATCATGGAAGTGTCCACTTCCATGATGATAAATCACGCATCATAGAATTGCTTTCGTCAAGGGTGACCGACACGTGGCATCCACTGTAATGGAACGTCGTTAAGCTATCGGGTCGGGTTTTGGATCCGATAACCCGTTAACAACCCTGACCAATGGGAAATTTCCGCGTGTAAAATTCTTATTGGCCGGACGAAACACGTGTCAGCTCGTCAGTGGGTCAGATAGGCGCCTATGATACGTCGACACGTGGCACGGCCCAAGAGAGGCCCATTCCTGTGAAAAGGCTGGCCCATTTGACTTGGTCAAAAGGTGGCATGCCGGCCCTTGGAAAGCTTGTTAACGACCTGTTCGCATATAGCCCATTTACAGCCCGCTAACCCAAGGCCCATTACGCCCTATCCGAATTAGGCCCAGTAGCGTCATCTGGGCCATCCAATATGATTCCAGCCCGTTTTCACTTCTGGCCCATGTATGGCCCATGACGTCTTTCGGCCCATATGAGGCCCTATGTACCTCTTGGCCTATTAACGGCCCGTGGTGAAACTGGCCCGTAATGAACAATGTATCACTTTATACCCATTAACGAACCGTTATTCCATTGGGCCGTTTCCAGCCCATGTTATATTTCGGCCTTCTGAGAGCCCATTTATTCTTGGGCTCATTTCCAGCATTCATTTACTTACGGCCCGTTACTATCATTTTCTGCTTGTGGGCTAAATTCAGCCCGTGGTTACAGTTGGCCCGTTTGTGGTCTGTTAATACATTGGGCCGTTTTCATAGCATCATCAAATACGGCCTATTAATGATGGCCCGTTACGGTCGGCCCATGAACGGACGATTCCAACTCTAGCCCATTTATGACCATAATGCGGCCTGTTATTGGCCCATGTTTGGCCAATCGATCATACGGCCTGTATAAGGCCCATTGATGATACGACCCATAGAAGGCCCACTGTTTCTGTGGCCCGTAGAAGGCCCAGTGTCACTATAGTAACTATTAGCCCATGGTTATTGTGGCCTAGTTTTAAAAAATAGGTTATTGCAGCCACTAGTTAACTTCGGAAAAAGAACTGCAATGACTACAAGTGTAACACCCCGGATGTAATTTACCTTATTTGTACTCCAACTCTTGCCATTTCCGACACTAAGTTATTTCATTTCGTCGCTGTCGGGTTTTTGTCTCCGTGTGTTGTTGTCTTTTTCATCCATCTCATATCATGCACTAAGTTATGTGCATTGCATTCGCATATGTGTTCGTCTCATGCATCCGAGCATTTTCCCCATTGTCTGTTTTGCATTCCGGCGCTCCTATGTCCTCCGGTGGTCCTTTCTACCTCTTTTCGTGTGTGGGTGTTAAACATTTCCGGATTGGACCAAGACTTGCCATGCGGCCTTGGTTTACTACCGGTAGACCGCCTGTCAAGTTTCGTGCCATTTGGACTTCGTTTGATACTCCAACGGTTAACCGAGGGACCGAAAAGGCCTCGTGTGTATTGCAGCCCAACACCCTTCCAATTTGTCCCAAATCCCACCTAAACCCTCTCCATCATCTAGAGCGTTCGATCACGATCGCGTGGCCAAAAACCGCACCTCATTTGGAGCTCCCTAGCTCCCTCAACGCCTATATATAGACCCCTCATTCCAAATCCCGGTCTCCTTCCCCGAAACCCTAAAATTTCCTCTCCGCGTGGCCGGACACGGCCGCCGGCCGCCGGACACACCACTGCCACCACTCAGCTCACGCCACCTGTCGCCGCCTCCTTCCTCCCGCCGCCGGCCCGGGCAGGCCTGCGCCGGGCCCTCCAAGCCCATCGGGAGTCGTCGCCGCTTGGCTCCTCGCCCGCGCCGTACGAACCTCGCGCTACGCCGCCCTCCGTCCGCCGCGCCGCGCCATATCCGGCCGTCGCCTCGCTCCTCGTCGGCGGCGCTGACCCGACCCCACCGCGGTGCCTCGCCACCCTGCTCCGGCCACCTCCACCGTCATCCGCCGCGGTGCCGCCTCTCCTTCCTCCTCGAAACGGCAAGTCCGGCGATGACCTCGGCAAGTCCGGCGAATAGAGCTCCCTCCGGCGATCCTCGAATTCCGTGGAGCCCCGATCTGGATCTTAGATCCAAAAATCGCGTGTTGACTTTTGCTCCGAAACCCTAGTTATTTTTCTTACTTTGACATGCCATAACTCTGCGTCCGTAGCTCCGATTTGTGCGTGTAGCATATCAAAATGTTGGTCTGGACGAGTACATCATTTCATCTCATTGCATCATTTTCATTTGAGCTCATCTTGATGCCCGAAATGCTGTTAGAAGAGGGCTATGTGAGGAATTTGTCAGATCTGTTTCAGCAAATGGCCTTTTGTCATTTTTGCCATGATTAATGTGTGCATGCTATGATCATGAGCTCTACATGCGTTTTGTTGAATGCCATGCCATCTTTACAGAGGTGCTTGCCATGCATTTTTGTGATATTTGTGGTGACTAGCACAAGCTTGCAAAGTAGTGTAATCGGTAATGCTGATTTCAAGGACTTGGAATTTCACTAAGTCCTTATCCTGATTTTGCTGTTATGCCATATGTTCATGTTGTTTCCTAGTGATCCGTGCCTCTTTTGAGGATGATAAGTAAGGATGTTTTGCTAATATTGTGGTGCTATATCCATCCATGTCTTTGTTTGAAATTATGGAGCACCCTAGCTTGAGTCAATCAAGCTCTACTTTTGCTACAAAATGTTCCTGGCAGATCGTTGACATGATTAGCGATTTTGCCGAGGTTGTTGCTATTGATCTGTGCATGCTATGATGTTGTTCTTGCCATTTCTTGCATCTATGCCATGTCTTCTTGATGGGCATACTCTTAGTTTTTCATGCCATGCTCTGTAGTGAGTGCATCGAGCTCGTAAACATGCCTACTCGTTAACTGTTTTGCATGCTCCAGTTTTTCACTAAGTCTGAATCTGTTTGTGTTTTTGCCATGTTCACATGCTTGCAATTGTATTTTATGATCCCTTTTCGCTCAAGGTCGCTAAGGGACTTTTGTTAAGTTCTTTGAGTAGATTCATGCCATGCCTTGCCTTGCCATGTTAAGTTCCTGTAGCATGTAGTTTTCATGCTCTAAAGTGTGCTTCCTAATGATAAAATCCAGACTTGTGTTAATTTCACTAAGTCTTAAACCTGTTATCATTTGCACTTTTGCCATGCTTGTTTGAACCTGTTAGTTGATGAATTAGCCGTAGCTCAGTGTTCATATTTTGTCAAGCATCATGAGTGGATCCCTTCCATGTATTTTGTTATCATGTTTGAGTGTTGTAGCATATATATCTTGATGCATTTAGTTGGTCACTTGTTGATTATCGCAGACCGGTGCCATATTTGTTTTGCTTGCCATTTTCAAACTGTGCATCCGATACCGGTGATCTTTATATCGATTTCAACCGAAATCACCTCACCTTTCCAGTGGCTCTCTTGTATTTCCATGTTGAGGCCAGGTTCAATCATTCCTTTTCAAATCTTGCATATGCATCACATACCGCATCCCGCATATCATACCATGTTTGCATCATGTTGTTTGAGCATTGCACGTGGTTGATTGCATTCCTTTTTGCTTGTTGTTCTTGTTTGGGTAGAGACGGGAGACGAGTTCGTGAACGAGGAGCCCGTTGAGTTCTCTTACGAGGATCAAGGCAACTCTGACAACTTTGCAGGCAAGATGACCATACCCTCGAAATCACTTCTATCTTTTCTTGCTAGTTGCTCGCTCTTTTGCTACGCCTATGCTACCATACCCACCACTTGCTTATCATGCCTCCCAAATTGCCATGTCAAACCTCTAACCCACCACGTCCTAGCAAACCGTTGTTTGGCTATGTTACCGCTTTGCTCAGCCCCTCTTATAGCGTTGCTAGTTGCAGGTGAACATTGGAGATCGTTCCTTGTTGGAACATTGTTTATTGTTGGGATATCACTATATTATCTTGTTTATCTTAATGCACCTATATACTTGGTAAAGTGTGGAAGGATCGGCCTTATGCCTGGTGTTTTCTTCCACTCTTGCCGCCCTAGTTTCCGTCATATCGGTGTTATGTTCCCGGATTTTGCGTTCCTTACACGGTTGGTTTATAATGGGAACCCCTTGACAGTTCGCCTTGATTAAAACTCTTCCAGCAATGCCCAACATTGGTTTTACCATTCGCCACATAGCCTCTTTTCCCTTGGGTTTCATGGACTCAAGGGTCATCTTTACTTAAACCCCCGGGCCAGTGCTCCTCTGAGTGTTGGTCCAACCTGTCAGCTGCCGGTGGCCACCAGGGGCAACTCTGGGCTGGCCTACCGGAACCTTGGACAATCCGGTGTGCCCTGAGAACGAGATATGTGCAGCTCCTATCGAGATTTGTCGGCACAATCGGGTGGTGTTGCTGGACTTGTTCTACCATTGTCGAGGATGTCTTGTAACCGGGATGTCGAGCCTGATTGGATTGTCTTGGGAGGAGGAATATCCTTCGTTGACCATGAGAGCTTGTGATGGGCTAAGTTGGGACTCCCCTGCAGGGATTTGAACTTTCGAAAGCCGTGCCCGCGGTTATGGGCAGATGGAAATTTGTTAATGTCCAGTTGTAGATAACCTGAAACTTAACTTAATTAAAATGAACAAACCGCGTGTGTAACCGTGATGGTCTCTTCTCGGCGGAGTCCGGAAGCGAACACGGTGTTGGAGTAATGCTTGACGTAGGTTGTTCTAGGATCACTTCTTGTTCATAGTTGTTCGACCGTGCTTTTGCCTTCTCTTCTCGCTCTCCTTTGCGAATAGGTTAGCCACCATATATGCTAGTCGCTTGCTGCAGCTCCACATCATTACCTTTGCCTTACCTATAAGCTTAAATAGACTTGATCGCGAGGGTGCGATATTGCTGAGTCCCCGTGACTCACAGATTACTTCCAAACCAGATGCAGGGACCGATGATACCGCTCCAGACGATGCGCTTGAGCTCAAGTGGGAGTTCGATGAAGACTCTCGCCGTTACTATGTGTCTTTCCCAGATGATCAGTAGCGGTGCCCAGTTGGGGCAATCGGGGATTTTGTCACATGTGGGGGTTGATCTTTATTTTGGTACCGTAGCCGGACCATGAGTGTATTGGATGAATGTAATGTTATTCATGTATTTGTGTGACGTGGCGAGTGTAAGCCAACTATGTATATTTTCCCCTTTATTTATATTACATGGGTTGTTTGCGAAGATTACCTCACTTGCGACATTGCTTTCAATGCGGTTATGGCTCTAAGTCGTGCTTCGACACGTCGAAGATATAGCCGCATCGAGGGCGTTACAAGTTGGTATGCAGAGCCTTCCCCGACCTTAGGAGCCCCCTGCTTGATCGAATTGTTGGCGTTGTTGAGACTAGAAAAATGTTTTGAGTCATTTAGGAATTATATATCGGAGAGTTAGGAATTCCTTTTACTCTGCAGTCCCTTCATCGCTCTGGTGAGACATCCTGACGTAGAGTTTTGACTCTTCTCTTCTCAAATTTCACTAAAAAAAATTTAGGATCACGCGGGTATCTTGGAATCGTTCCGATGGTTTTGTGACGAGAACATTGTTCTTGGTGCCTCCTGTCATTTAGGAGTTGTGGCAGTGTCCCGGGGAGTTGAGCTCCGTGGTGTTGTCATCACAATTTTATCGTTGAGAATCTGGAATACCTGAGTTTCGCCGACATCGAAAAGCTCTTTTATGCAGTTGTTGGTGAGATAACCTCGACGCCACCCAGTACTGGGGCGGGAGTTCGGGAGTATTGCCATAACTCGTATAAAGGATGCTTTTCGAAGGTTGAGGTAAATGATTTCCGAAGGTTTCTCGGTTATGTGTTGAAGGATCGATACACCTGGATGTAGGATTTGCTAGAATTGGGTGAGATATTATGCTTCCCCTGTATCCCCAACACCTGAGTATATAACCGGAAAGGTTCGGGAGTTTCATAGGTGGGAATTCTTGTAGCTCTAGTTCTTCTTCCTCGGATATTTGGTTTGGGATTGGGTAATCCTCACCAAGTATTCGTTCTTGTCCGTACCTTGTTGGTTTTATTCTTCTACCTCAATTCTAAGTGGTTTCTCAAATTATGGAAATGTGACCATTTCAATTGGAATGCATTCGTTCATTTTGTTCGGATGTGAAGACTTTATGTTGCAATTTCAATCCGTTCGATTCAGCTTGAATATTTGTCAGTCAAGATGCTAATGGATGCCAACCTCTTCAGGATGGCTCCTCCAACGCGCACAACACCGAATCCTGATCCGCCACCACCACCTCCACCTCCGGAGGCATGGCAAGCTGTGATGGCCGCTACCAATGCAAACACGCAGCTCATCATGCAACTTCTTCAAGAGCGCAACCAACGGAACCAGGGCCATGGCAACAATCAGAATCAGTTTGCTACACTCAACCAGTTCCTTGCTAACCAGCCAAAGACCTTCAGCAATTGTGTTGAGGCAACAGACACTAATGATTGGCTCGTGGACATATGCAAGCATTTCGAGTGCAGTAACGTCAGGCCTGAGGACTTTGTCAAGTTTGCCTCCTTCTAACTCAAAGACCAAGTTGCAGAATGGTTTCAGCAGTACAAAGATTCCAGAGGAGGCCGTGTAATTACCTGGGATGAATTCCGTCGAGACTTCAAAGCTCATCATATTCCTTAGAGTGTGGTTGAGAGCAAGCGTGAGGAATTCCGCAACCTGAAGCAAGGCACTATGTCTATTTACCAGTACAACATCATGTTTCAAAAGCTCGCTCGTTTTGCCAAGCAGGACGTCCCTGACGAGAAGAGCATGGTATATCAGTTCAGGGGTGGTCTTAGAGAAGAACTCCAACTAGCTCTCGTCCTTTTTGAGCCGAAGAAGTACGATGAGTTCTACAACATGGCAATGAAGAAAGAGACTGCTCAACTGAAGTGCGATGCTTCTAAGAAACGAGTCAGAGATGCAACTCCTTCTTCCTCAACTCAAGTGGCTACGAAGCAAAAGTATTGGCTTCCTCCTCCTCCGTTCCGTCAGCCTTATCAGCAGAAGAGCAAAGGTGGCAGTGGATCTTCCCATCCACCCAACCCTGGCTTTCAGAACAAGACTTCGTCTCAAGCTCCAAGATCAAGTGCTCTATATCACCGTCCGCTCTCGGAGGTCACGTGCAATAAGTGCCAACAGAAGGGTCACTATGCCAACAAATGCTTCAATCAGAGGCGTCTCCCTCCTCCTCCTCCTCCTGTGAGATCTGCAAGTATAGCTGTGGTCAAGCATAACCCCAAGTACGCCAAGGTCAACTTGATGAATGCATCTCAGGCAGAGGACTCGTCAGATGTCATCATGGGTAACCTTCCTGTTAACGATATTCCTGCAGAAGTTCTTTTTGACACTGGTGCATCACATTGTTTCATCTCAAGACTTTTTGTATCTAAGCATGAGTTGGCTTTGCAAGTTTTGCCTAGACCGATAGCAGTTGTCTCTCCCGGTAGGCGCATGAATGCTAACTCCATTGTTCCGGATATTACTATCACTTTGGGTGACTACAAGTTTCTGTCTTCTCCTACGGTTCTTGGTGACTCGGATATTGATCTTATTCTTGGAATGGGCTAGCTTTCTAAGCACAAGGCTCAGCTTGATTGTGCTGCCAGGAAGATTCAATTGACTCATTCGTCTGAGGATGTTATTGTCTTTGCCGCTGGTGATGATACCATCCGTCTGTTTTCTCTCAATGGGAAGGTTGAACTGGATGCCATCTCTCAAATTCCGGTCGTTTGTGAATATCAAGACGTCTTTCCAGAAGAGCTTCCAGGAATGCCTCCGCACCGGCAAGTTGAATTTGTCATCGATCTTGAGCCTGGCACAGAACTTGTTTGCAAACGTCCATACAAGCTTGGACCTGAAGAGTTGAAGGAGCTGAAGAAACAACTCGATATTCAAGAGCGAATGGGTCTCATCCGACATAGTTCTTCTCCGTGGGGTTGTGGAGTTCTTTTTGTGAAGAAGAAGGATGGAACGGACCGACTTTGTGTTGACTATCGTCCATTGAACAAGAAGACTAAAAAGAACAAGTTGTTAATGTCCGGTTGTAGATAACATGAACCTTAACTTAATTAAAATGAATCAACCACGTGTGTGACCGTGATGGCCTCTTCTCGGCGGAGTCCGGGAAGTGAACACGGTGTTGGAGTAATGTTTGCCGTAGGTTGTTCTATAGTTCTTCGTTCGTGCTTTGCCTTCTCTTCTCGCTCTCTTTTGCGAACAGGTTAGCCACCAGATATGCTAGTCGCTTGCTGCAGCTCCACATATTACCTTGACTTACCTATAAGGTTAAATAGTCTTGATCGCGAGGGTGCGAGATTGCTGAGTCCCCGTGAGTCACAGTTTACTTCCAAACCAGATGCAGGGACCGATGACTCCGTTCCAGATGATGCGCTTGAGCTCAAGTGGGAGTTCGACAAAGACTCACGCCGTTACTATGTGTCTTTCCCTGATGATCACTAGTGGTGCCCAGTTGGGGCGATCAGGACCGTGTCGCATGTTGGGGTTGATCTTTTATTTTGGTACCATAGTCGGACCATGAGTGTATTGGATGATTGTAATGTTATTTATGTACTTGTGTGACGTGGCGAGTGTAAGCCAACTATGTACCTTCCCCTATTATCTATTTACATGGGTTGTTGTGGCGATTACCTTACTTGCGACATTGCTTTCAATGCGGTTATGCCTCTAAGTCGTGCTTCGACACGTAGGAGATATAGCCGCATCGAGGGCGTTACAAGTTGGTAATCAGAGCCTTCCCCGACCTTAGGAGCCCCCCTGCTTGATCGAATTAGCTGACATTGTTGAGTCTAGAAAAATGTTTTGAGTCATTTAGGAATTATATATCGGAGAGTTAGTAATTCTTTTTACTCCCCAGTCCCTTCATCGCTCTGGTAAGTTATCCTGACGTAGAGTTTTGACTCTTCTCTTCTCAAATTTCACTAAAAAATATTTTTGGATCACGCGGGTATCTTGGAATCATTCCGATGGCTTTGTGACGAGAACATTGTTCTTGGTGCCTCCTGTCATTTAGGGGTTGTGGCAGTGTCCCGGGGAGTTGAGCTCCGAGGTGTTGTCGTCACAATTTTATCGTTGCAGTTCTGGAATACCTGAGTTTAGCCGACATCGAAAATCTCTTTTATGCAGTTGTTGGTGAGATAACCTCGACGCCACCCAGTACTGGGGCGGGAGTTTGGGAGTATTGCCATAACTTGTATAACGGATGCTTTTCGAAGGTTGAGGTAGACGATTTCCGAAGTTTTTCTTGGTTATGTGTTGAAGGATGGATACAACTGGATGAAGGATTTGCTAGATTTGGGTGAGATATTATGCTTCCCCTGTATCCCCAACACCTGATTGCATAACCGGAAAGGTTCGGGAGTTTCATAGGTGGGAATTCTTGTAGCTCTAGTTCTTCTTCCACGGTTATTTGGTTTGAGATTGGGTGATCCTTACCGAGTATTCGTTCTTGCTCCGTACCTTGTTGGTTTATTATTCTACATAAATTCTAAGTGGCTTCTCAATTTATGGATATGTGACCATTTCAATTGGAATGCATTCGTTCATTTTGTTCGGATGTGAAGACTATATGTTGCAATTTCAACCCGTTTGATTCAGCTTCAATATTTATCTGTCAATGTGCTAATGGATGTCATCCTGTTCAGGATGGCTCCTCCAACACGCACGACTCCGAATCCTGATCCACCACCACCACCTCCACCTCCGGAGGCATGGCAAGCTGTGATGGCCGCTACCAATGCAAACACGCAGCTGATCATGCAACTTCTTCAAGAGCGAACCAAGGCAACAATCAGAATCACTTTGCTACACTTAACTAGTTCCTTGCTAACCAGCCAAAGACCTTCAGCAATTGTGTTGAGGCAACAGACGCTGATGATTGGCTCGTGGACTTGTGCAAGCATTTCGAGTGCAGTAACGTCAGGCCTGAGGACTTTGTCAAGTTCGCTTCCTTCCAACTCAAAGACGAAGCTGCAGAATGGTTTCAGCAGTACAAAGATTCCAGAGGAGGCCGTGTGATTACCTGGGATGAATTCCGTCAAGACATCAAAGCTCATCATATTCCTCAGAGCGTGGTTGAAAGCAAGCGTGAGGAATTCCGCAACCTGAAGCAAGGCTCTATGTCTGTCTATGAGTACAACAAGATGTTTTAGAAGCTCGCCCGCTTTGCTAAGCAGGATGTCCCTGACGAGAAGAGCATGATATACCAGTTCAGGGGTGGTCTCAGAAAAAAATCCAGCTAGCTCTTGTCCTCTTTGAGCCTATGAGGTACGATGAGTTTTACAACATGGCATTGAAGCAAGAGTCTGCTCAACTGAAGTGCGATGCTTCCAAGAAGCGAGTCAGAGATGCTACTCCTTCTTCCTCAACTCAAGTGGCTAAGCAGAAGAAGTATTGGCTTCCTCCTCCTCCGTTCCGTCAGCCTTATCAGCAGAAGAGCAAAGGTGGAAGTGGATCTTCCCACCCACCCAACCCTGGCTTTCAGAACAAGACTTCGTCTCAAGCTCCAAGATCGAGTGCTCCGTATCACCGTCTGCTTTCACAGGTCACGTGCAACAAGTGCCAACAGAAGGGTCACTATGCCAACAAATGCTTCAATCAGAGGCGTCTCCCTCCTTCTCCTCCTGTGAGATTGGCAAGTACAGCTGTGGTCAAGCATAACCCCAAGCACGCCAAGGTCAACTTGATGAATGCAGCTCAGGCAGAGGACTCGTCAGATGTAATCATGGGTAACCTTCCTGTTAACGATATTCTAGCTAAAGTACTTTTTGACTCTGGTGCATCGCATTCTTTCTTGTCATTCCCATTTGCATCGAAGCACAATGTTGATACTGAGGTTATGCCCAAAGTCATGCAAGTTGTTTCTCCCGGCAAGCTTTTGATTTCTAGTTTGGTTGCTCTCGGTGTCTCTATCACGTTGGACGACTACAAGTTTCTGTCCTCTCCGGTGGTTCTTGGAAACTCAGATATTGATCTTATTCTCGGAATGGATTGGCTTTCTAAGCACAAGGTGCATCCTGATTGTCAGCCAGGCAGTTTCAATTGACTCATTCGTCTGAGGATGTAATTGTCTTTGCCGCTCGTGATGATACCCGTCTATTTTCTCTCAATGAGAAGGGTGAACTGGATGCCATCTCTCAAATTCCAGTCGTCTGCGAATATCAAGACATCTTTCCAGAAGATCTTCCAGGAATGCCTCCGCACCGGCCAGTTGAATTCGTCATCGATCTTGAGCCTGGCACGGAACCGGTTTGCAAACGTCCTTACAATCTTGGACATGAAGAGTTGAAGGAGCTGAAGAAGCAACTCAATATTCAAGAGCGAATGGGTCTCATCCGACCTAGTTCTTCTCCGTGGGGTTGTGGAGTACTTTTTGTGAAGAAGAAGGATGGAATGGACCGACTTTGTGTTGACTACCGTCAATTGAACAAGAAGACTATCAAGAACAAGTACCCACTTCCCAACATCAATGAGCTGTTCAAACAACTCAAAGGTGCTCAAGTATTCTCCAAGCTTGATCTCCGTATGGGCTATCACCAGATTCGAATTCGTGAGCAAGATATCCCCAAGACGACATTCAGAACAAGCTATGGTTCATATGAATACACTGTCATGTCTTTTGGCCTCATCAATGCTCCTCTGACATTCTCTTGCATGATGAACTTCATCTTCAACCCCTACACAAATGACTTCGTCTTGGTCTACCTCGATGACATTTTGGTCTTTTCCAAGAACAAGGAAGATCATGCCAAGCACTTACGTTTGGTGCTAGATAAGCTTAGAGAACATTAGTTCTATGCCAAGTTTTCAAAGTGCGAGTTTTGGCTCGATGAGGTTCTCTACCTTGGGCATATCATTTCTGCCAAGGGCATAGCGGTGAATCCTGAGATGGTGTCTACAATTGTGAATTGGGAACCACCTCAGAACGTGAAGCAACTCCGCAGCTTCCTTGGTCTCGCAAGCTATTGTCGAAGGTTCGTTGAGAACTTTTCAAAGATCACGAAGCCTCTTTCAAACCTTCTCCAGAAGCATGTCAAGTACGTTCGGTCTCCTGAATGTGACATCGCTTTCAACACCTTGAAAGAGAAATTAGTGACTGCTCCAGTTCTGACTCCACCTGATGAATCCAAACCATTCAAGGTCTTCTGTGATGCCTCTCTTGAAGGTCTTGGTGCAGTGTTGATGCAAGAGAAGGAAGTTGTGGCTTATACCACTCGCTAGTTGAAGCCCAATGAAAAGAACTACCACACTCATGACCTCGAGTTGGCGGCAGTTGTGCATGCTCTTTTGACTTGGAGACATCTCTTATTGGGAAGGAAAGTGGACATCTTCACTGACCACAAGAGTCTCAACTACATCTTCACTCAGCCTAATCTCAACCTCAGGCAGACTCGTTGGGTCGAAATGATTCAAGAGTATAATCCGAGCATCGAATATACTCCAGGAAAGGCCAATGTAATTGCTGACGCATTGAGCAGGAAGGCTTACTGCAATAGTTTGATTCTCAAGCCTTACCAACCCGAGCCTTGTGAAGCTTTCCACAAACTCAATCTGCAAGTTGTTCCTCAAGGTTTCCTCGCCAACCTTCAAGTCCCTCCTACTTTGGAAGATCAGATTCGCGAGGCTCAACTTCTTGATGCTATGGTGAAGAAGGTGAAGATTGGGATTGCCAAGAGTCAATCCAAGTACAAGTGCTATCGTCTTGATGACAAGGATACTCTATTCTTCGAGGATCGCATTGTTGTGCCTAAAGGTGACCTTCGTAAAGTCATTATGAATGAGGCTCACAATTCACTCCTCTCTATCCACCCTGGAAGTATGAAAATGTACCATGACCTCAAGCAGGCGTATTGGTGGACTCGAATGAAGCGCGAGATTGCTCAGTTCGTGAACGAATGTGATGTCTGCAGAAGAGTGAAAGCAGAACACCAACGACCAGCTGGTCTCCTCCAACCTCTTGCCATTCCAGAATACAAGTTTGACCACATTGAGATGCACTTTGTGACTGGGTTTAGAAAGTCCAAGCATGGCAATGATGCTTTATTCGTTGTCATCGACAAACTCACTAAAGTGGCTCACTTTCTACCTATCAAACAATCCATCACAACAGCTCAATTGGCGGAGCTTTATACCTCTCGGATTGTCTCTCTGCATGGTATTCCGCAGTTGATATCTTCAGATCGTGGCAGCATCTTCACCTCGAAGTTTTGGGATTCTTTTCAGAAGGCCATGGGCACCAACATCCGTTTCAGCACAGCTTTTCATCCTCAAACTAGCGGCCAAGTCAAGCGTGTCAATCAGATTCTTGAAGACATGCTCAGAGCTTGCGTTATCTCTTTCGGTATGAAGTGGGAAGATTGTCTTCCATATGTCGAGTTTTCCTACAACAACAGCTTTCAAGCGAGTTTGGGCAAGGCCCCATTTGAAATTCTATATGGCAGGAAGTGCCGTACTCCTCTTAACTGGTCAGAGATTGGTGAACATCAAATTCTTGGAAATGACTTGATCACAGAGGCAGAAGAGATATGCAAAGTCATTCATGATACCCTCAAAGCAGCGCAATCGCGCCAGAAGGGCTACTATGATAGTAAGCATCATGATTTGGCTATCGAGATCGGAGACCATGTTTACCTCTGCATTTCTCCAATGAAAGGTACTCGTCGCTTCGGTATCAAAGGGAAGCTTACCCCTAGATACGTGGGTCCTTTCAAGATTGTCAGCAGGAGAGGCGATCTCGCCTATCAACTCGAGCTTCCCTCCAACTTTGCAAACGTGCAAGACGTGTTCCATGTCTCTCAGCTCCGCAAGTGCTTCAAGACCCCTGAGCGCACCGTCAACTTCGAAGACATTGATCTCCAAGAAGACCTTTCTTATCATGAGCACCCAGTTGCTATTCTTGAAGAGACTGAGCGCAAGACTCGCAACAAGTCAATCAAATTCCTCAAAGTCAAGTGGTCACACCATTCCGACCGTGAAGCCACCTGGGAACGCGAGGATCACCTCCGCTCTGAGTACCCGGAGTTTTTCCAGTCCTAGATCTCGGGACGAGATCCTTTTGTAGTGGTGGAGTGTTGTAACACCCCGGATGTAATTTACCTTATCTATACTCCAACTCTTGCCGTTTCCGGCACTAAGTTATTTCATTTCGTCGCTGTAGGGTTTTTGTCTCCGTGTGTTGTTGTCTTCGTCGTGCATCTCATATCATGTCATCATGTGCATTGCATTTGCATACGTGTTCGTCTCATGCATCCGCGCATTTGCCCCGTTGTCCGTTTTGCATTCCGGCGCTCCTATATCCTCCGGTGGTCCTTTCTACCTCTTTTCGTGTGTGGAGGTTAAACATTTCCGGATTGGACCGAGACTTGCCATGTGGCCTTGGTTTACTACCAGTAGACCGCCTGTCAAGTTCCGTGCCATTTGGACTTCTTTTGATACTCCAACGGTTAACCGAGGGACCGAAAAGGCCTCGTGTGTGTTGCAGCCCAACACCCTTCCAATTTGGCCCAAAACCCACCTAAACCCTCTCCATCATGTAGAGCGTTCGATCACGATCGCGTGGCCGAAAACCGCACCTCATTTGGAGCTCCCAAGCTCCCTCTACGCCTATATATAGACCCCTCATTCCAAATCCCGGTCTCCTTCCCCGACACCCTAAAATGTCCTCTCTACGCGGCCGGACACGTCCGCCGGCCGCCGGACACACCACCGCCACCACTCAGCTCACGCCACATGTCGCCGCCTCCTTCCTCCCGCCGCCGGCCCGGGCAGGCCTGCACCGGGCCCTCCAAGCACATCGGGAGCCGCCGCCGCTTGGCTCCTCGCCCGCGCCGCCCGAACCTCGCACCGCGCCGCCCTCTGTCCGCCGCGCCATATCCGGCCGCCGCCTTACTCCTCGTCGGCGGCGCCGACCCGACCCCACCGCGGTGCCTCGCCACCCCGCTCCGGCCACCTCCGCCGTCATCCGCCGCGGTGCCGCCTCTCCTTCCTCCTCCTCGGAACGGCAAGTCCGGCGACGACCTCGGCAAGTCCGGCGAACATTGCTCCCTCCGGCGATCCTCGAATTCTGTGCAGCCCCGATCTGGATCTCAGATCCAAAAATCATGGGTTGCCTTTTGCTCCGAAACCCTAGTTATTTTGCTTACTTTGACATGCCATAACTCTGCATCCGTAGCTCCGATTTGTGCATGTAGCATGTCAAAATGTTTGTCTCGACGAGTACATCATCTCATCTCATTGCATCTTTTTCATTTGAGCTCATCTTGATGCCCGAAATGCTGTTGGAAGAGGTCTATGTGAGGAATTTGTCAGATCTGTTTCAGCAAATGGCCTTCTGTCATTTTTGCCATGATTAATGTGTACATGCTATGATCCTGAGCTCTACATGTGTTTTGTTAAATGCCATGCCATCTTTACAGAGGTGCTTGCCATGTATTTTTGTGATATTTGTGGTGACTAGCACAAGCTTGCAAAGTAGCATAATCGGTAATGCTGATTTCAGGGACTTAAAATTTCACTGTTATGGAGCACCTTATTTTGCTGTTATGCCATATGTTCATGTTCTGTAGCGTAATCTTACAGAGGTCCTTATCCTGATTTTGCTGTTATGCCATATGTTCATGTTGTTTCCTAGTGATCCGTGCCTCTTTTGAGGATGATCAGTAACGATGTTTTGTTAATATTGTGGTTCTCTATCCATCCATGTCTTTGTTTGCAATTATGGAGCACCCTAGCTTGAGTCAAATCGAGCTCTACTTTTGCTACAAAATGTTCCTGGCAGATCGTTGACATGATTAGTGATTCTGCCAAGGTTGTTGCTATTGATCCGTGCATGCTATGATGTTGTTCTTGCCATTTCTTGCTTCTATACCATGTCTTCTTGATGGGTGTACGCTTAGTTTGTCATGCCATGCTCTGTAGTGAGTGCATCGAGCTCGTAAACATGCCTACTCGTTAACTATTTTGCATGCTCCAGTTTTTCACTATGTCTGAATCTGTTTGTGTTTTTGCCATGTTCACATGCTTGCAATTGTATTTTATGATCCCTTTTCGCTCAAGGTCGCTAAGGGACTTTCGTTAAGTGCTTTGAGTATATTCATGCCATGCCTTGCCTTGCCATGTTAAGTTCCTGTAGCATGTAGTTTTCATGCTCTAAAGTGTGCTTCCTCATGATAAATTCCAGACTTGTGTTAATTTCACTAAGTCTTAAACCTGTTATCATTTGTACTTTTGCCATTCTTGTTTGAACCTGTTAATTGATGAATTAGCCATAGCTCAGTGTTCATATTTTGTCAAGCATCATGAGTGGATCCCTTCCATGTATTTTGTTATCATGTTTGAGTGCTGTAGCATATATATCTTGATGCATTTAGTTGGTCACTTGTTGATTATCGCAGACCGGTGCCATATTTGTTTTGCTTGCCATTTCCAAACCATGCATCCGATTCCGGTGATCTTTATATCGATTTCAACCGAAATCACCTCACCTTTCCAGTGGCACTCTTGTATTTACATGTTGAGGCCAGGTTCAATCATTCCTTTTCAAATCTTGCATATGCATCACATACCGCATCCCGCATATCATACCATGTTTGCATCATGTTGTTTGAGCATTGCACGTGGTTGATTGCATTCCTTTTTGCTTGTTGTTCTTGTTTGGGTAGAGACGGGAGAAGAGTTCATGAACGAGGAGACCGTTGAGTTCTCTTACGAGGATCAAGGCAACTCTGACAACTTTGCAGGCAAGATGACCCTCGAAATCACTTCTATCTTTGCTTGCTAGATGCTCGCTCTTTTGCTATGCCTATGCTACCATACCCACCACTTGCTTATCATGCCTCCCAAATTGCCATGTCAAACCTCTAACCCACCACGTCCTAGCAAACCGTTGTTTGTCTATGTTATCGCTTTGCTCAGCCCCTCTTATAGCGTTGCTAGTTGCAGGTGAACATTGGAGATCGTTCCTTGTTGGAACATTGTTTATTGTTGGGATATCACTATATTATCTTGTTTATCTTAATGCACCTATATACTTGGTAAAGTGTGGAAGGCTCGGCCTTATGCCTGGTGTTTTGTTCCACTCTTGCCGCCCTAGTTTCCGTCATATCGGTGTTATGTTCCCGGATTTTGCGTTCCTTACACAGTTGGTTTATAATGGGAACCCCTTGACAGTTTGCCTTGATTAAAACTCTTCCAGCAATGCCCAACATTGGTTTTACCATTCGCCACATAGCCTCTTTTCCCTTGGGTTTCGCGGACTCAAGGGTCATCTTTATTTAAACCCCCGGGCCAGTGCTCCTCTGAGTGTTGGTCCAACCTGTCAGCTGCCGGTGGCCACCAGGGGCAACTCTGGGCTGGCCTACCGGAACCTTGGACAATCCGGTGTGCCCTGAGAATGAGATATGTGCAGCTCCTATCGGGATTTTTCGGCACAATCGGGTGGTGTTGCTGGACTTGTTTTACCATTGTCGAGGATGTCTTGTAACCGGGATGCCGAGCCTGATCGAATTATCTTGCGAGAAGGAATATCCTTCGTTGACCTTGAGAGCTTGTGAAGGGGCTAAGTTGGGACTCCCTTACAGGGATTTGAACTTTCGAAAGCCGTGCCCGCGATTATGGGCAGATGGGAATTTGTTAATGTCCGATCGTAGATAACCTGAAACTTAACTTAATTAAAATGCACCAACCGCGTGTGTAACCGTGATGGTCTCTTCTCGGCGGAGTCCGGGAAGCGAACACGGTGTTGGAGTAATGCTTGACGTAGATTGTTCTAGGATCACTTCTTGTTCATAGTTGTTCGACCGTGCTTTTGCCTTCTCTTCTCGCTCTCTTTTCCGAATACGTTAGCCACCATATATGCTAGTCGCTTGCTGCAGCTCCACATCATTACCTTTGCCTTACCTATAAGCTTAAATAGTCTTGATCCCGAGGGTGCAAGATTGCTGAGTCCCCGTGACTCACAGGTTACTTCCAAACCAGATATAGGGACCGATGATACCGCTCCAGACGATGCGCTTGAGCTCAAGTGGGAGTTTGATGAAGACTCTCGCCGTTACTATGTGTCTTTCCCAGATGATCGGCAGTGGTGCCCAGTTGGGGCGATCGAGGATTTTGTCGCATGTGGGGGTTGATCTTTATTTTGGTACCGTAGCCGGACCATGAGTATATTGGATGAATGTAATGTTATTCATGTATTTGTGTGAGGTGGCGAGTGTAAGCCAACTATGTATTTTTTTCCCTTTATTTATATTACATGGGTTGTTTGCGAAGATTACCTCACTTGCGACATTGCTTTCAATGCGGTTATGCCTCTAAGTCGTGCTTCGACACATAGGAGATATAGCCGCATCAAGGGCGTTACAACAAGCAAACAAGACAACAAGGAAATAAATAATCAAGCAACTAACGCTAGGCTATCACGGCTATTACACATATTACATCCACTGGGCATCAAAGTTCGCCACCAGTGCAAATATAGGGAACAAAGCAGCATATCATATACACTGGCCATCAAAATTGGCCACCAGTGCAAATAAACGCGGCAGCAAAACAAGAGCATAACTAAAACAACTTCATAAGAGCTCAAGAAATGTTATCCTGGGTATCCACCATGTTGGCAATAAGCTTAGCAAGCTGATTAGCTTTGTCCTGTTTGGCGCTAAAATCCTCCAACGCTTGCTGTTACACTAGAAAGTATGCATCTGAATGCTACAGGGACTTCCGCAGTCCTTCCGCTTCTTGTCGCAGCACAGCTGAACGATGTCTTTCGGCTTGTAGTTGAGACTCAAGAAACCGAACTGATTCAGACAGTGAGTTTGAATAGCTTGTGCAAGCGGTAGTGGCCAGTAACTCCAACACTAAGCCAAGACAGGATGTGTCACTATCCTGAACCTTATCTGGATTACTTCCTTTATCGTTGCTTAATAAGGCACTCTTCCCCAATATTCTGTCAGCATTCTAAAAGAAGAAACAAGCAGACACATAACAAGTTTAGCATGTACTAGTATATGAAAATCATTTTGGTGAACCAGTTCATTAGTAAGGTGGACAGGATTAAACTATCAAGTCTTCTATTGCCAAGTACTAGTACGTAATAAAAGCATCAAACAAACATATATCTATGTCCTATGGTAGCAATGGAATCTTAAATTAGAACAGTTTTTCTTTAGGTTTAGGTACTTGTTATACATGAATAGAGTAAAGTAAGATGCAAGAATATAATACTTAAAAATAGAAAATGAGCTCATAGACCTTACCACATTCTTGGTTTAGGACCAGTACAGAACAAGGCGTTCCCAGTCATCGTCCAGTAAATGTGTCTCAGGAGAACGTAAGGGAATGTGATGAGTTTCTTTGCCGGTGAAGTACGTTTTCTTCAGGTAATTCTAATACTGCCACCAAGCATTCTTGAAGATAGCAGAGGTATTAGCACAGGTGTAAGTGCATCTAGTGCCACCCCTAGTTGGTTTTGGAGTATTGACGACAAACCTAGTTGAGGGACTAACGTGTTTGTGAGAATTGCAGGAAAACACAGGTAGAAGTCCCTCAATGATTCGGTTTTATTACCAGAGATGACCCCTAAAAATGTACGAAGGCATTGAAGACAATGGTGGTTTATGAAGATATTCATATTGAAGACAATGACATAAGAAGACTCCCTATGAAGCTTATGGAACTCGAAGACTTAGATCCTTCGCAGTTTTATTTCATTTATGTTGTGTCATAGGAATCACCGTACTGTTAAGTGGGGTCCAAGAGAACCAGTCAGAATGACTGAAGTGATGCCTAATTCAAATCCTATGTCTTCGAGCGAAGACTTTGAGAGAAAATCTTGTCCAGAGTCAGACAAGTCAGCTTTACTTGTAGCCCAAGTAAAGTTGCCGTGTGAGTTCAAAATTCGACCGTTGGTACACGTGTCAGTTCCTTAGTGACCCAGGGTCATTCCGGACAGATCAGGTCGGGTTGCCAAGTGGCTATAAATAGTCCACCCCCCACAACCATAAACGGTTGGCTGCTCAGATTTCAGTGCACGGCTTTTGTCGTTTGAGAGCAACCCACCTCGAGGCCTTTGAGAAAAAATTCCTAGCGAGGAGAAAAGCCCTAACCACCCAGAGCCAGAGTAAATTGGGCATCACTTAAGTCTTCGTGTTTGTGTGATCTGAAGGCTTATTACACTTGAGGACTGTGCATCCTCCAGACGGTTAGGCGTCGCGTTCTGAGCATCCAAGAGAAATTGTGGATTGCCGGTGAACGAAGTCTGTGAAGGTTTGGGAGTCTACCTTGAAGAATTACCAGAGTGATTGGGCGAGGTCTGTGTGACCTTAGCTCAAGGAGAAAATGGTGAGGACTGGGTGTCTTGGACTAAGTGTCCTTGACTGGGTGTCCGGGACTGTGTGTCCTTCGGTTTAAATACCTAGCCGCTCCAACCAGACGTACATTTGTCACAGCAACTGGAACTGGTCCAAAAAATCATTGTCTTCGACGTGTCACTGGTTTCATCTACACTTCCTTTTTACTTACAGTTATTCATTGTGAAGCCATTGCGTGCTTGCTTTATCTTTTGTCTTCACAACATGAATGTATGATCTGTTTGGCTTCTTAACTTCTTCCTACCTGATCCTTATTACACTGAAGCTGTTTGTCATTGCGCTTTCACTCTATTGAATACATGACCATGGCTGGCCTAGTGTAATCTAACTTCCGCTGCATAGTAATAGGCATAATCTTTACTGTTTGTCTTCATAACTCTCACGTTTTGAAGACTTTCATAAAAATCGCCTATTCACCCCCCCCCCTCTAGTCGATATAACGCACTTTCAATTGGTATCAGAGCAAGGTGCTCCCTTGTTCTGTGTGATTCGGTTTAACCACCTGGAGTTTTAGCTATGTCGACTGCAGGGATAATCAAAGTCTCCACTGCTTGCCCCGTCTTCGATGGAACTGAATATCCCTACTAGAAGAATAAGATGCGGATGCATCTTGAAGCCATTGACGTCGACCTATGGTATGTCGTCGAAAACGGCGTTCCCAAGGCTGGAGAAGGTGTCACTGCTGCTGATGTCAAGAAGTTCATTCAACTGGATTCTACTGCCAAGAATATCATCTGTGGTCATCTGACCAAAGGACAGTATGGCCGTGTGAGTGCCTTGAAGACATCAAAGCTAGTCTGGGACTGGCTCTCCAAGGTCAATGAAGGCATCTCAACCCAGAGAGATCAAAGAATCAGTGTTCTTCGCAACCTCTTCAACCGCTTCAAGCGAAATGACAATGAGAATGTCCAGCACACATTTGACCGGCTCACTGACATCACAAATGAGCTTCAAGCCCTCGGCGCCACTGAGATCACCAAACATGAAATAGTCAAGACGCTGCTGAGATCACTTGATAGTTCGTTTGACATCCTGGCCCTGATGATTCAAGAACGTCCTGATTTCAAGACACTCGATCCGTCTGACATACTTGAGAGGCTGAACACACATGAGTTTCAGCTTTCTGAGAAAAGAGATATCTACGGTCCAAACTATGGGTGAACTCGTGCCTTGAAGGCAAAAGCTGTCTCCTCATCTGAAGAAGAATCTGACTGCAGTTCTGATGATCCTGAAGACATTGGAAGAGAACTTGCAATGCTAGTGAAGAAGTTCCAAAAATTCACTAAGAAGAAAGGCTTCAGAAAATCTTCACGATCAAGCTCAAGGAATGATGAAGCTTCTGCTCATGACTACAAGAAGAAAACATGTCACAAGTGCAAGAAAACTGGGCACTTCATCTCTGAGTGTCCACAGTGGGACAATGAGAACAGAAGGAAGAAGAAGAGCAAGGAATATGATTCTGACGACAAGAAGAAGAAGAAACACTCAAAGTCTTCTTCCAAGTCTTCATCAAAGTCTTCATCACACAAGAAGAGCTCATCTGGCAAGGCACGTGCGTTTGTTGGAAAGGAGATGGATTCAGAGGAGGAGTCCGCATCTGAGGAGGCAGAGGTGGAGTCTAAGGAGGAGTCTGATTCTAGCATTGCGAGTCTGGCTACAGCATACCTCGCCAAGTCCATCTTCAACATTGAAGACAATGACTGCATCACCGACACCGACGCAAATGACAAGAACGACTCCACTCCTACCTACTGCTTCATGGCACGTGGTGCCAAGGTAAACACACGCACTACTCGCTGTGAAACATCTAGTGACGATGACTCTGAGTGTGATTCAAAACCTAGCTACAGAACACTTGCTAAAATTACAACTGAACAACAGAAAGCTATGGAACATATTCAAAAACTGTTAGACAGAAGCGATGATCTGTTGGGTGCTGAAATGACTCGATCTGAATCCTTAATTGAAGACATAAAAAACCTTCACGTTAAGTATCAGGAACTTGAAGATTGTCATGATACTCTCTCAACAACTCATGAAAAGCTTTCCTATGATTATCTTCAAAGGAAGCAAGAACTTGAGAAATTGAGGGTGGCTCATGAAGATCTTCAAAAGGAAAACGAGTCACTTCGCGCTGAACAGATCAGTCCCGCTCAGGAAGGATTTGAACCACCATGTCTAAAATGCATTGAGCGCGATAGTGCTAATTCTGTTGTTGAATGTTCCACTTCTACTGCTGTTCGAATATCTTCAAATGTTGATGTGGTAACTAACCCCTCTGCTGAGGATGCCACTGCTATTGCTGATGAGAATGCTAGGTTGAAGACATTGCTTAAAACAGGGATGTACAAAAGTCTTCAAGGGCATCAGACATTATGTGATGTCCTCAAAAAGCAGATCCTGAATCGTAACCCTAGGAAAGAGGGTGTTGGATTCGTGAGGAAAATCAATGCAGATGGCTCTTACTGGAAACCTGAGTAGTACCCCAAAACTACATGGGTTGCTGCAAAGGAACTTTCAGCAGATCCATCCAATTTATCTGACTTCACTTGTGCTAACCCTATTATCATTGATGAATCCTTTGATGCAAACTATAAACTATTTAAGAATCAGAATGGTGAAGTGTTTGCCAGGTACATTGGTACTAACTACAAGAATGGACCGCCTATGAAAAAGATCTGGGTTCCGAAAAAGTGTCTGGAAAATCTTCCTGTGAATGTCTTCATGACACCTCACTTGAAGAAGACAAACCTCAGACCAAAGGCTTCATACGGTCCAAAGGCTTCATATGAACAGAGGACTCACCTGAGTCGCACTAACGCTAATGTTTTGCAGGGAAACCATACTCAGGCATATGAATATGAGAGCGTTTCTTTGAACCGTCATGTTCATATGACCAAAAATTATTCTGCTTATTCTTATGAGTATTATTGTCCACCTGCTAGACTGTTTGCTAAGGCTTCAAAGCCAAAATTCTCAGATGCTGCACTTAGACTTATTGCTTCTAAGCCACCCTTGAAGATGTGGGTGGTTAAGAAAGCTTAACTCTCTTTTCCAGGGAAAGGTCTCCAGCAGAAAAACAAAATCTTCTGATGCTATTGCTGGGGACCTTAAAAATCTTGTAGGGCGCAAGATAAAATGCCAAATGGCATCATTATGTACTTCGTTCCTGAATCGCATGCTACTCTCCCTATCAGTCCTAATCTGGATTTAAGTTTTCATAATCCACTGGTTCGTCAAATGTTTATGCTTCACAATACCCTTCGTGAAGCCTATCCCCCTAACTGCACTGTAGGGTACGACACGAGTGACTTCAAAGTCTTCAGAATGGATTATTGACAGTGGGTGTACAAATCACCTGACTGGCAAAAGAAGCCTTCTCATGGACTCAACTTTACGTCCATCCAACAAGAGCCACATTACATTTGCTGACACTGGTAAAAGCAAGGTATTGGGTCTAGGTAGAGTTGCAATCTCAAGGGATCAACACATGGATAAAGTCATGCTTGTTAAATCCCTTGGCTTCAACTTAATGTCTGTCTCAATGCTTTGCGATTTGAATATGATTGTAATGTTTGGCAAATATCGCTGCCTAGTGCTTATGGAATCTGACAAATCTCTAGTGTTTGAAGGGTATCGGAAAGATGATTTGTACGTGGTAGATTTCTTAGCAGGACCACAACTTGCAGTATGTCTTCTTGCAAAAGCTTCAGAATGCTGGCTTTGGCATCGAAGGCTTGGGCATGCTGGCATGAGGAACCTCCACACCCTTGCAAAGAAGAAGCATGTCATAGGCATCGAAGGCGTCAAGTTCAAGAAAGATCATTTATGCGGTGCCTGTGAAGCAGGGAAGATGACAAGGGCAAAACATCCTTCGAAGACAATCATGACTACTACACAACCCTTCGAACTGCTTCACATGGATCTTTTCGGTCCCACTCACTACTCAACTTTTACTACTTCTGCATGCCTCTATGGCTTCGTAATTGTTGATGATTATTCTAGATATACTTGGGTGCACATAATCCTTTACAAGACTGAAGTGCAGGATGTCTTTAGACGCTTCACAAATCGAGCTATGAACAATTTTGGCGCCAAGATAAAGCACATCAGAAGTGACAATGGCACTGAATTCAAGAACACTGACCTTGATACATATCTAGATACCTTGGGGATCACACATGAATTCGCAGCTCCATACACGCCACAGCAGAATGGCGTCGTCGAACGCAAGAACAGAACACTCATTGAGATGGCCAGAACAATGCTAGATGAATACAAGACTCCAAGAAAATTCTGGACTGAAGCCATTGATACTGCATGCCATACAATCAATCGTGTTTATCTTCACAAGCTTCTGAACAAGACATCTTATGAACTCCTAACTGGCAAGAAGCCAAATGTCAGTTACTTCAGAGTATTTGGCGCAAAATGCTGGATCAAGGACCCACACCACACCTCAAAGTTTGCACCAAAAGCACATGAAGGCTTCATGCTTGGATATGGAAAGGATTCGCACTCCTACAGAGTCTTCAATCTCTTCCACTACAAAGTGGTTGAAACAGTGGATGTGCGGTTTGATGAAACCAATGGATCACAAAGAGAGAAATTGCCAAATGTGCTAGATGAAGTTCCAGCTAATGAATCAATCAAGCTTATGGGAACTGAAGAGATTGTACCTTCTGAAGCTCATCCTGAAGAAGAACTTATCATCTCAGCACCTGATCCACATGAAGACAATGCTCAGCCTGAAGATATACCTTCAAACGACCACATAGATCAGCAAGAGCAAAGTCTTCGCCCTACACACCCTCGTGTTGCAAATGAAGTACAAATTAACAAAATACTTGACAGCATCAATGCACCTGGTCCACTCACTCGTTCAAGGGAAACTCAGCTAACAAACTTCTGTGGGAATTTCGCATTCGTCTCAATATCAGAACCCAAGAAAGTTGAAGAAGCCTTCATGGAACCTGAATGGATTCAAGCTATGCAAGAAGAGCTTCAACAGTTTGAGCTGAATAATGTATGGGAACTGGTTAAGTGTCCTGATCCACAGAAGCACAACATAATAGGCACCAAATGGATATACCGCAACAAGCAAGATGAGCATGGTCAAGTTGTCAGAAACAAAGCTCGTCTCGTTGCTCAAGGATATACTCTAGTGGAGGGCATTGACTTAGATGAAACATTTGCTCCTGTGGCTAGGCTTGAAGCCATACGCATACTGCTGGCCTATGCAAATCATCATAACATACTTCTCTATCAGATGGATGTGAAAAGTGCCTTTCTCAATGGCAAGATTGAAGAAGAAGTGTATGTTGCACAACCACCTGGCTTTGAAAATCCAAAACATCCTGATATGGTATACAAGCTCAACAAGGCACTGTATGGCCTCAAACAAGCCCCTAGGGCCTGGTATGATACACTCAAGTACTTTCTGAAAAGCAAAGGCTTCATACCTGGTTCCCTAGATCCCACTCTTTTCACGAAGACATATGATGGTGAACTGTTTGTGTGCCAAATATATGTGGATGACATTATCTTCGGCTGCACCAATCAGAAGTATAGTGAAGAGTTTGGATATATGATGCAAGAGCAATATCAGATGTCCATGATGGGGGAGCTGAAGTTCTTCCTCGGTCTTCAAATACGGCAACAACGCAATGGCATCTTCATATCTCAAGAGAAATATCTTAAAGAGTGCCTGAAGAAGTTCGGTATGCAAGACTGCAAAGGCTTCACAACAGCAATGCCAGCCAAGCATCATCTGGGTCCCGACGACAATGGTAAAGAGTTCGATCAAAAGGTATAACGCTCCATGATTGGGTCTTTGCTTTATTTATGTGCATCTAGGCCAGATATCATGCTTAGTGTTTGCATGTGTGCTCGATTTCAAGCGACACCAAAGGAGTCGCATCACTTAGCTGTGAAGCGAATTCTCCGATATTTGGCTCACACCCCAACTCTAGGATTATGGTATCCAAAGGGCTCAGAGTTTTATTTGGTTGGATTTTCGAATGCTGATTATGCTGGTGACAAAGTTGATCGCAAGTCTACATCAGGCACATGTCACTTTCTGGGACGATCACTTGTATGTTGGTCTTCAAAGAAGCAGAACTGTGTATCACTCTCCACTGCTGAATCTGAATACATTGCTGCTGGATCTTGCTGCGCTCAGCTTCTGTGGATGAAGCAAACACTCAAGGATTATGGCATTCATCTGAAGCAAGTGCCACTTTACTGCGACAACGAAAGCACCATCAAGATTGCCAACAACCCAGTTCAGCACTCGAAGACAAAGCACATTGAAATTCATCATCACTTTCTCAGAGATCATGTTGTGAAGGAAGACATTGATATCATACCCGTCAACACTGAAGAGCAATTGGCACATATCTTCACCAAGCCCTTGGATGAGAAGAGATTTTGCAAGTTACGGTGTGAGCTAAATATCTTGGAATCCTCAAATGTCCTGTGATCAGGCACACATCCTAACACTTATGCATATTGATGATTTAGATGTGCAACACACGAAGTAGCGTATATCTTCAAACAATGAAGACATACATTCTAAGTGTGAATACATTAATGTGGAATTTGACTTCGGAGCGCCACGATAATTGTGCGCCGTGTCTGGGTCTAATACTTCCTATACGGTGGGTAACGCCACCACCAAATGTTCCATTTTGAAGTGTTTCTCTCATGGCGTTACCTCTCAATGTCTTCACATTTGGTTTGGCTTCATTCTCAATATGTCTTCATGATTATCTTCACTACGTTGATTATATGGATATATATATGTACTGATGTTCTGTCCTCTACAGCATTCACTTATAGCTATGTCTTCTTGGTTGAATCTTTTGAACTAAGTGAATGTGATCGGACCCTAACCTCTCTATGCTTTCTATCTCAAACTCTATCTCTCCAAGTTATATGCATTCTGTTGAAACTGACAAATGTCTTCACTGTGTCCTTGTCAGCTGAAGACATAGTGACAACCATAAAAGTCCGTTTTTAATGCTCATTCCTCCACATAAGATCCGGAGAAGCAGGAACGACCGCCCGACAATTTAGGCGTGCGTGGGACGTGGAACAAATCCCAATCTTCCTCTAACTGGCCACGCGTGCCTCAAATGCGAACCGCCAGGGGTACCTGCGTAATAGCGCAGTGCCGCCTCTATGTCTATAAATATACGATTCACTGCGGTCATTATCTCCTTCTTCCACCCTCGCACGAACCCTAGCGCCACCGCTAGCACTCGACGACGCCGGCGACGAAGCGCTTCACTGCCGCAACCTCTCCGACGCTGTTTTCACGCCGACAGCGGACATCGCTCTCTCCGCCGTCGCCGTAGGTGTCTTCCGTCGCCAAGTTAGGGCACGGAGGATCGAACTACTCGACCTCAACCCTCACTTCGTCTAGCAGTTCCAAGTGTGGTAAATAAAACCTCTTTTTACAGCCTCTTTTGATCCCATAGTTCAGTCACTTTCTGCCATAAGGAGTTTCTCTTCACATCAGTTAGTTATCTCGCTACATCTCATGACATGCCTAGTATATTCACTTGTGCTTCATAAGGTAGTTAGATTCCTCACTTGTACTGATCTGTGGGTTTGTACAAATCTGGAACCAACTTCTTATCTATGAGTGAATGTCTTTGCACAATGAGGTCTATGTCTTCTAAACCGATTTATCTTCAAAATCTTCTGAGAATGCATATGACCTCTTCCCCTTCCCTCGCACCTCAATGCTGTCATAGGTACATGTCCGTGGGAGAATCCTTTGGTTCTCATAGTCTGCATTCATTTGCAGAGTACTTGCAGCATCACATCAACTCTCCTGAAGCCAGTTCTTGCAAAAGGAAGCCTTTGAAGCCTTTGAACATCTTGAAGCCTTCCAAGTTATTCATGGCTTCAGAAACAGCAGCAAGGAAGGGAGGCAGACAGCAACGTGGTGAAACATCCAAAGATCTGCCTGATGAATTGGCAGAGATGTACAAAACTGATCCTGAAGAAAGCTATGGTCAGCGCAAGACACGAATCCAATGGATTCGAAGATATTGGGCAGAGCAATGGTTCCACTACCGCTTCGTCACTCAGGAATATGCGGAGAAGTGCGCCATCAAGAGACCGTGGGGAGACGTACTATACAAAAATCTCGAACCCAGGTCCAGAGTCGAAGCCATTGCTCAAGGCTTCTATCAATGCATGGTGAGAGGACCAAAGCCAGCTGAAGCACATCCGTCATCACTTCTCTGGTGCCGCGATGATAATCTCTTCAAGCAACTTTCAGTTTGCACAACAGTCAGCGAAGATAAACAAGAAGAAATTTGGGCTTGACTTCAACCCTGGTCCCTCCTCACCAAGGGAAGATGGCACACGCGACGCTGATCCCAATATCATCGGGCCGTATGCCAATCTTGCAAGCCTCATCACTCGCATCCTAGTCCAAGGGACTGCTGTGAATGACCCTCCAGCAGATACTGAGTCCGATGACGCCCCTGCTGCTCCGAAGCCAAAGCAGAAGAAGCCAAAAGCTCCAAAAGCTTCAAAGCCAGCCGCTTCTCCCAAAATCTCACGAGCGAAGCCATTGGCAACTGCACCTCCTGAAGCCAGTGTGCAGTTTGAAGACATATCACGAGTCTCCAAGCCACAAGAAGCCAAGAAGCCTCAGCCACACACACGCAAAGAGATCACAGCTGCTGCCGTTCTGCGCTGCGAAAACATTGATCTATCAAGCGATGAAGATCTTGGAGATGACGCACTTGAGCAGCTCATCAAGAGCAAGGAGGAGGCTGAAATCTTCAACAATCTGCCTCTATTTGATGTCACCGTCATCCACAGCTTCATTGATGAATGGTTTGACACACCGGACATAAGCTTCGATGATCTGCAGCTGCCCATAGGCCTCAGCTTTGCCTTTCAAGGTGCAATTGCTTCAGAACTTGCAATAGCCCAGCGAATTGTAGAACTGAAGCAGAAAATTGATTATGAAAATGCTCAGTTCAAGAAGCACGTGGCCAAGCTCAGCGTGCAAGAAGTGAAAAACTTCAAGATCATGTTGCACGAGCTGAAAGAGAACTTTCTGAAGACGCGTGCTGAAGCTCAAGGCTCGCGAGAGCGCATGAAGACTTTGGCTGATCACTGCGTGCAGGCCTACAATGAGGCAGAGAAGCGCAAGGCACTTGGGCGTCCCGGCATTGACCCCAGGATGGCAGCGAAGAAGAAAAAGAAGGCTGCTGTGCCTGAACCTGAAGCGCCAAGGTCAGAAACTGCTCCGATTTTCTTCCCCACTGCAACGACTGGTTCGAAGCCAAAGAGTCGATCAACCGCCTCACAGCTCAAGAAGACACGGACTGCAGAGGCTGAAGCTAAGAAGAGAAAACACTCTGAACCTCTCCTTCTGAACCCATCATCAAGAAGCGCAAGACCAAGAAATCTCGGGCTGCTCCCATAGAGCCCTTAACAGTTGAACCCCTCTCCGTCCGCTATCCCGACGCAGATCGTCAGTTGACTGTGCATGAACCCAATGCTGAAGACATTCCAGCAGACGAACCCAACGCTGCTGAAGACATTGGTCTCCAAGACAATGTGCAAGGTGATGCAGCCCTTCCTCAGCTTGAGACAAGCGAACTGATCAGTATTGGTCGTCCATTGACGCCAATCACACAAGATGCATCATGGGCAGATCGCCCACAGGAGGAAGATGAGCCCCAACCCACTACAACTCCACCGGCGCCTACATTCCGTAGGCTTCGCAAAGGGCCAAGGGCTCAGGCTGCTGACGACATTCCGGCTGCATCAGCCGAAGAGCATGCAGAGATACCACAAGCTACAACTCCCCCATACCAACAAGAAGCAGTTCTCCAGGAGAACGTGCCTGAGTCTGCAAATGTTGAGGCTGCCACAAACAACGCCGAAGCAAATGTGGAGCCCAACCCAACAATAGCTTCAGAAGACAATGAAGCTACTGCTCCTGAACATTCTGTGCCTGAGTCTGCTGCCGGACCACAATTCAACTATCATATTGTGTACAGACACCAGGTCCAGAAGCCGATCCCATGACTGCCAAGGTTCCCAGGTCCTGCATCAGCTCCTGGTTCCTTCAACATCAACGGCTTCAGGGCAGATAACACGTTTTTCGACCGCTCCAAGAACCCTTATTCAAGGGAACGGATTGTATCAGATAGGTTCTGGAGTCATCAACAGCGCAGCTATTATTCATGCATCCTATACAACCAAGGCCGCATCTTTCCTCACAAGCGCCTTGAGGTTGAAGCTGTTGCTGGTCTGCCTGGTCTGGAAGAAGCACTGGATTGCTTCAAGCAAGTGGGTTTGCTGCCATTTATCACTGATGAAGAGCACTGGAACGAAGAGCTTCTACTCCAGTTCTATGCCACTTTGCATATCAAAGGCTATAACAGAGATCCGAAGACATGGATTCTGGAGTGGATGACAGGCAATATCCATCATGAAGCCAATGCTTTCGACCTAATTGAGCTTACCGGCCTTCCTACTCCTGGTGAATTCTTTGAAGAAGGGTGCCAACTCCATGCTAAAGCAATTGAGAGCATATTTCAGCATCCTGAGACAGATATGAGTCAGATGCTCTCAATAATGAAGCCACTACCTCCTAATGCACCCTATCCAACTAGGTTCTTCGTTGAAGACTTAGAGTACCTGCCCAGAACAATATATCACATCATAAGGCGGACTCTATGGCCTGTAAAGGGACACTCTCGATATGCAACAATTGATGGTGCAATGAAGACTCTCCTCTTCTGCATTCTTCATGGCAAATGCTTCAATGCACAGGATCTCTTCATCCGTCACTTTGCAGCGTCTGCCTCAGAACTGTTTGGATTAAAGTTCTATGCTCCTTGGGTTATGAGGCTGATCAAGCTTCACTCTGCAATCTCCTATCAACCCTCAGCCCGCAACCATAGGATATTTTTGCCAGATGTGGACACATCTGCTGAAGCAATATATCCAGAGCCTGGCGAGCAACCATTAAGTCTTAAAAATGCAGAACACCAGAGCTTCACTCAAAATATTGAAGGTGTTGAAGCTCTCTCCCGAGTGTATCCAATGGCTGGCACCACACGTGCCCCTGCATCAACTGAAGCCACTGACAGCACAGCTGCCAAGAGACCCAAGAAGCACGCTCGAGCACTCAATGACCGAGAGCTTCTTGTGGCTCTTCACCAAAAGCAAGATAGGCATCACGACTGGCTCAAACGGCAGATGAGAAGCATCATGCAAGACGTCAATCGCATCAGAAATCTGGCAACCAAGAATGCGTTTGTCGCACACGAGACCTGTTGCCGCACTTGGAAAGGCCTCACGATGATGAGCAATGAAGCTGAACTGCAAGAGGATGGCTTCAGAGAGAGATTCCAATTTGACTCCACGCCTCCAAGAAGAGCTGTGATGCGAAGCACACCATCACTTGAAGAGTCAGAATTCTCTTCTTCTACTGCCACCGTGTCTGCCCGGATTATTGAAGAAGACGACGACGCGACATCATCTCCACCTGCTTCAACACACGTCGAATCTGCACCAAGCTCATCTACACCGCCACCAAACAACTCCACCGATCCTTCTGCGCCTGGGAACGCGTAGAAAACTCTATGTCTTCAAACCTTTTTGGTCACCACTGACAAAAGGGGGAGAAGCATGATGTTTAGTCTTCAAGCGGGTCACTTTGGGCGGGTGCCTTTATATTTTGCTACATTTTACTTCGTGCTTACAACTCCCGTTTTTGCTACATTTTTCTTCATGCTTACAACTCCCGTTTTTGCTACATTTTTCTTCGTGCTTACAACTCCCGTTTTTGCTACATTTTGCTTCATGCTTACAACTCCCGTTTTTTCTACATTTGCTTCTTTGAGTTGTAACACTTAGCCTTGATGGCCGTCTGCTACCTGTTTGTCACTCCGTTATGCGAAGATAAATTCCGCATGTGCGACGATAAATTCCAAACTCATCTCTTACTGCAGACGTCCATTTTCCATTATGCATGTCATTATCTTCATATACTTTCACATGCATAGTGGATTGTCATCATAAGTTGAAGTGAATCTCCACAAGTACAACCTGCCATGTGCATTTGCATTCAAAAGGCAAATTACTTATATGCACATCTTCAGGGGGAGCCCTTGCAACTTATGAAGACAAATTCCTTTACTATTTCACAAATTATGTTCCCCGTTGAAACCTTCAACTAGTTTGTCATCAATCACCAAAAGGGGGAGATTGTAAGTGCATCTAGTGCCACCCCTAGTTGGTTTTGGAGTATTGACGACAAACCTAGTTGAGGGACTACCGTGTTTGTGAGAATTGCAGGAAAACACAGGTAGAAGTCCCTCAATGATTCAGTTTTATTACCAGAGATGACCCCTAAAAATGTACGAAGGTATTGAAGACAATGGTGGTTTATGAAGATATTCATATTGAAGACAATGACATAAGAAGACTCCCTATGAAGCTTATGGAACTCGAAGACTTAGATCCTTCTCAGTTTTATTTCATTTATGTTGTGTCATAGGAATCACCGTACTGTTAAGTGGGGTCCAAGAGAACCAGTCAGAATGACTGAAGTGATGCCTAATTCAAATCCTATGTCTTCGAGCGAAGACTTTGAGAAAAAATCTTGTCCAGAGTCAGACAAGTCAGCTTTACTTGTAGCCCAAGTAAAGTTGCCGTGTGAGTTCAAAATTCGACCGTTGGTACACGTGTCAGTTCCTTAGTGACCCAGGGTCATTTCGGACAGATCAGGTCGGGTTGCCAAGTGGCTATAAATAGTCCACCCCCCACAACCATAAACGGTTGGCTGCTCAGATTTCAGTGCACGGCTTTTGTCGTTTGAGAGCAACCCACCTCGAAGCCTTTGAGAAAAAATTCCTAGCGAGGAGAAAAGCCCTAACCACCCAGAGCCAGAGTAAATTGGGCATCACTTAAGTCTTCGTGTCTGTGTGATCTGAAGACTTATTACACTTGAGGACTGTGCATCCTCCAGACGGTTAGGCGTCGCGTTCTGAGCTCCAAGAGAAATTGTGGATTGCCGGTGAACGAAGTCTGTGAAGGTTTGGGAGTCTACCTTGAAGACTTACCAGAGTGATTGGGCGAGGTCTGTGTGACCTTAGCTCAAGGAGAAAACGGTGAGGACTGGGTGTCTTGGACTAAGTGTCCTTGACTGGGTGTCCGGGACTGTGTGTCCTTCGGTTTAAATCCCTAGCCGCTCCAACCAGACGTACAGTTGTCACAGCAACTGGAACTGGTCCAACAAATCATTGTCTTCGACGTGTCACTGGTTTCATCTACACTTCCTTTTTACTTACAGTTATTCATTGTGAAGCCATTGCGTGGTTGCTTTATCTTTTGTCTTCACAACATGAATGTATGATCTGTTTGGCTTCTTAACTTCTTCCTACCCGATCCTTATTACAGTGAAGCTGTTTGTCATTGCGCTTTCACTCTATTGAATACATGACCATGGCTGGCCTAGTGTAATCTAACTTCCGCTGCATAGTAATAGGCATAATCTTTACTGTTTGTCTTCATAACTCTCATGTTTTGAAGACTTTCATAAAAATCGCCTATTCACCCCCCCCCTCTAGTCGATATAACGCACTTTCAACAGGTTACCTCATCCTGAGTTTCCAGATCGGTCCTTCTCTATAGAGAAAAATGGGAAAATTTGTTGTATTATAACCATCATGGAGGTAGGATGTATGGGACGAAGCAAAGTAATTGCCATGAATAACATTACATACACATAACTCCTGGACAAACACGTGCAACTGGCATTTTCCTTCATCTTCAGTATAATATTTCCAAGATGGGAGGATACGCACATACGATTTAACAACATCAAATGCGATAGATGCTAAACTACGACTAGCTAGGTGTGCTTCATCCACAGGAATAGGCGTACTAACTGGTGGAGTTGGGGTTCGCCGTGATAGTACTGGCCCTTTGGGCACTGGTGCTGCGTTACTAACTGCTTTTGTTTGGGAGCTCTGTGGTGGAGATGGTAATGTGTCAACAGGAACTGGGTTACTATCGGCTGGGGTTGGGGTTAGATTGGGTGAAGCTAGTTCTCTGTCCATCGTAGTAGGGGTACAATCTGCGGGAGTTTGGGTTATGTGTGGTAGGGCTGGTTCTTGTGCATGTACAACCGGGGTGCTATCTCCACCAAGAGGTAGCTGAAAGTGCGTTATATCGACTAGAGGTGGGGTGAATAGGCAATTTTTATGAAAGTCTTCAAAACTTGGGAGTTATGAAGACAAACAGTGAAGATTATGCCTATTACTATGCAGCGGAAGTTAGATTACACTAGGCCAGCCATGGTCATGTATTCAATAGAGTGAAAGCACAGTGACAAACAGCTTCAGTGTAATAAGGATCAAGTAGGAAGAAGTTATGAAGCCAAACAGATCATGCATTCACGTTGTGAAGACAAATGATAAAGCAAGCACGCAATGACTTCACAATGAGTAACAGCAAGAGAAGGAAGTCAAGATGAAACCAGTGACTCGTTGAAGACAATGATATGTTGGACCAGTTCCAGTTGCTGTGACAACTGTACGTCTAGTTGGAGCGGCTAGGTATTTAAACCTTAGGACACACAGTCCCGGACACCCAGTCCTGAACACATAGTTCAGGACACCAAGTCCTCACCGTAATCTCCTTGAGCTAAGGTCACTTAGTCCTCGCCCAATCACTCTGGTAAGTCTTCAAGGTAGACTCCCAAACCTTCACAGACTTCGTTCACTGGCAATCCACAATGTCTCTTGGATGCTCTGAACGCAACGCCTAACCGTCTGGAGGATTCACAGTCCTCAAGTGTAATAATTCTTCAGATCACACAGACAAGAAGACTTAAGTGATGCCCAATTTACTCTGGCTCTGGGTGGTTAGGGCTTTTCTCCTCACTAGGAATTTTCTCTCAAAGGCTTCGAGGTGGGTTGCTCTCAAACGGCAAAAGCCGTGCACTGAAATCTGAGCAGCCAACGGTTTATGGTTGTGGGGGTGGGCTATTTATAGCCACTTGGCAACCCGACCTGATTTGTCCAAAATGACCGTGGGTCACTAAGGAACTGACACGTGTCTCAACGGTCAGATTTCGAACTCTCATGGCAACTTTACTTGGGCTACAAGCAAAGCTGACTTGTCCGGCTCTGGACAAGATTTGCTCTCATTGTCTTCACTCGAAGACATAGGTTTTTGATTTAGGCATCACTTAAGTCATTCTGACTTGTTCTCCTGGACCCCACTTAACAGTACGGTGGTTCCTATGACTCAACAAAAATAAAAAGAACAACGAAAGATCTAAGTCTTCGAGTTCCATAGGCTTCATAACGTGTCTTCTGTTGTCATAGTCTTCAATGTGAATATCTTCATATACCACCTTTGACTTCAATGTCTTCATTCATTTTTAGGGGTCATCTCTGGTAGTAAACCGAATCAATGAGGGATTTCTACCTGTGTTTTCCTGCAATTCTCACAAACACATTAGTCCCTCAACTAGGTTTATCGTCAATACTCCAAAACCAACTAGGGGTGGCACTAGATGCACTTACAGTAGCACTGTTTTATTTGAAGACCATGTTTTTAGTCCGCTAGATACTGGCATCACCCGCTCCAATTCAAATGGCTGATAAACAGGAAACATAGCTGAATGTACAGACATTGTATGAGAGATAGATGCAATAGATAGTGTAGAAAAAAGAGGGCATGAAATAGTTGACATGTATATTGTTTAACTAAAATGGATAGCATGACATAATTTCACATATATGATGTCTATCTAAACTAGATAGCATAGCATAACATAATTCAAACATATGATGAATAACTAAACAGGATCGCATGACATAATTCACCTACATGTTATCTAAGTAATCAGGATCACATCATTTAATTCACATATGTGATTTATATGCTAAACAGAGGGCATTCTATGATGTCTGAACTAAGAACATGGTGTTGAATATTGTGTATATGATGTCTAAACTATGCAATGCAAGACACCATATGCATGATATGAGTAGTATAACCGTGCCAAGTTAGAGCATACACATCAGTGGGGGAATAGGACTAATCATCTGTCTCTGAATCCATCTCTGAGGAGCTATCGGGACCCAACAAGAGATCTGCTTCGACAGGTAGCATTGTCTGCTCTGAAGGCCTTGTTTTCACTTCAAATTTTTCCATCTCCCACCCAAATGGCTGATTCACAGGAAGAGTAGCTTAATGTACAAACATTGTCGACAAATGGAAATGTAATGAAGAAAAGTGTGTGCAAGATATCATTCAAATATATGATGCCTGGTTAAACAGGACGACATTGCACATTTCATATATATTATGGCTGGCTAAAATACATGAGACTGCATAATTCCCATATATGATATAGAAACTAAACAGGTGGCATTACATAACATGTCTAAACTAAGCAGATGACATATATGATGTCAAAAGTAGGCACTGCAAGGCAACATATGCATGATATGACTAACATCATCATGCTAAGGTAGAGCAAACAGATATCTTCCTCTGGATTACAATCTGGAGAGGGGTGGGGAGGGTTTGCCATTGAACCCACCATGGAGCGATGTCTGCATGACATTGTATTGCCGCGCAAAACTCTTCTCTTTTTCTCTACATGTTCAGCATGACTGTGTACAATATATGACATGCATACAAAAAAATATGGTGAGATTATGTAAGGAGAGCATGCAGAAATTTAGAGTGATGGTAGCAACCAGTGGATCAATGTTTTTCCGTTGAACCAAAATAGCCCTAATGGATCGACGTGAATGTATAGTAATAAGTGATGCAACAAGTGTACAACCTCTTTGCCGTAGCCGTGTCGACCTCAGTGTCATTGGGTTGGTCGCTGAAGCAGTTGAGGCAGAGGTGGCTGTCGGAGGTGTGGAGGAAGATCTGAGGAATCTGTAGACGGCGTCCAGGGCACTGCTATGTTGTGATGGATCATTCTGTCGTTGGAGCAGCCCCGGTGAGCCGTAAGACGTCAAGGCTGAAGCAGCACAAGACAGACATCGTCAATCTCAAGTGGGATTATAATAGCATCTCCAATAGATGATGTAAAATGGATGTAAAATTAACATCACCAAAAACCACCTGACTACAACAGATGAGGTAAAAACTATTGACTCTGAACTTAACTGTCGAAACTGAAATTTACTGTGGAATCTGAATGCTACTGTCGAAACTGGATGCAATGGTAGCAGAGAGGCACTTGACATGTAGTTTAGGGAGGGCCTGCAGTTCATCTTCAACCTGCACCCCCCTGAGCCGCCAGCCACCACCGGCCGAACCGCCGGCCCCAGCGCCGCCTTGCCGCCCCGAAACAACTCGCCACCACCGCCCCAGCCAGCCCTCTAGGCCCCCCGCCCCCCACCCTGAACCCTAAGATAGATAGTGGGGTACCTCTCCGGCGAGCCCCCGTCCCCGCTGCGGGTGGTTCTTCCTTAACTCCGGCGATCCCCCCAACCCCTGAAAATCGACTGACCCAAATGTCGATTCAGTCAACTAAAGTGTGGCTTAATCGGAGCAAAGCAACAACATGAGCGAGGGGGAGAGCAGCAGCAGCAGCTGGGCGAGCGAGCGATCGAGCGAGAGCCGGAGCAGCAGCAGATCCGGCTGGTATGGAGGCCGCCGCCACAGGGGCCTCGCACTGGGGAGATCCGCCATGGAGATGTCGGCCGCGGCGCTGACTTCAAGGTAGCCGCTCCATGGGGTTGCGGGATGGAGCACCGTCGGCGCCGGGAGGTCGAGTTAAGGAGAAGGTGCGATGTGATGAGTGTACAACCTCTTTGGTGGCGCCGAGTAGGCCTCGTCTTCGTCCGAGGAGTCGGTGAGGATGTTGCGTTCCGGTGGAGCAGGTTAAGGCGGTGCTGTGGGGATGGAGCAGCCACTATAGACGGGGCGGCTGAACCGGCGGGACGGCGAGATGGACGACGGATCCTCATCCGGGGAGGTGGACGAGGGACGTCGAGCTATTGCGGTGGATGACGTCGTCAGGGAAGAGGCTCCGGCTGGGCAGCGGTGACGTGGCAGACGGAGGAGGGTGGGGTTTCGTGACTGGAGCGGAGAGGTTATAGCGACCTGGGATTTCGAATGGCGAAAAGGGGGCGATGGGAGGGGGTGAAGCATGACTTAGTAACGCGCTTTTCCAAAATGTAGGGTGTGTTACAAAAGTACCCGCCACCGATTTGAACTAGCGGCCCTTTTGGCTCAGGGTTAGAAGGGGGATTTCGTGTGTCGGGATTTTGCAGCTGGAGGGAGTTTTCACGCGCGTTGTAATTTCGGGATAGCTAGGCGCGGGTTTTGAAGGCGCCAGTTTTGGGAGCACGATATCTGAATTTTCGGGATATAACAAGATGCGGGTTGAATTTTAGGGACAAGCCTAACATGTAGTAATATTGTAATTGTACGTACCAAATCAATTTGCACTTCCCTCAACCAAAAACAAAACGACAAAAATAAAACTATTCACACCACACAAGAGAGAGTCTTGCTCTGTTTTACTATACAAATGCTATTCAAAGATACTCCCTCCTTCCATATATATAGGGCCTAATGCGTTTTTCGATGCTAACTTTGACCAAATATTAGAGCAATGATATATGACATGTAACTTACACAAAGCAGGCTGTTAAAATTGTCTGTGAAAGGTTCTTTCAATTATATAATTTTCACGTTGTGCATGTCATGTACTATTAATCTTGTCAATAGTCAAAGGCGGTCTTAAAAATCTCATTACGCCCAATATAGATGGAAGGAGGGAGTATGAATCCATGTTATGTCCGATTAAATTTTTTCGCTTGTTGTATCATGCATGTAACTACTCATACCAACATTTTAGTGCATTCCAAATGTCTATACTACCGCTGCAATTCGAACTAAATTTGTATTCATTTCTCTATTTCAATAAGAATCTACAATCATGATTGTTGCCAACTTCAACCATCATAGTTTCCTTGCTATCCGCCAGATATAAATCAGACGGCCTATAATGTAGGATGGCAGGCACACCATCATCAACAACTCCGTTTTTTATAAGAGTAGAGATAAAATATATTAAATGTAGTATACCATGTTCATAACCACACCATGTGTATCACCGTTATATATATTCACACATCAGTCGGTTTGAAACACTATGATAAATTCTTCAAATATCCAAATTCACTTTTTATAATGAAGATATGATCTCTATTCGTAACTTACACCCACACAACCCTCTTATCTTTGTAGCTAGCGCTAACTTTCTCTTGTGCATGCACACGCCCGCATCCCTCTCACCCTCCCTCAGCATTCTCTAGCTCCATCGCGCAAATTCGTCTTTTCACTTTAGGTCGTTCACCCACGGTGTGTGTAGGCCCCCCAGCTCCTTCTTTACGGCACACATCGATCAATATGCCTCTCTAGCCAGGTGTGCCTAGCACAAACACAAGCTTCCCCTCTTCTCTTGTCACCGTCCATGCCTCACTCCCACCACTCTTTTCATCATTCTCGTACTCGCACACTCCTCCCCCTCTATATAGTATGCCTCTCGTACCACCTCCTACATGCATCCCTCTCTCTATATCCTTCTCCTCGTGCCTCATTTTCTTCTAACACACACATGCATGTATACCGATCGATCTCCCAACATATACCTAGATCGACGTTAACTACCCCCCCATCGATCGACGTACCTCACAAGTTATGTCTCCTTTCTCTTACAAAGGGCGATTGATCTTCCTATGTAGTTACGTCTGCTTACCACAGGAACATCGTCCCCCTCATCATTCATGCATGCCTCCTGACCCGTCTCTCACACGCATGTGCAGACACAACAAGCAGCCATCTCCTCTCTTATTGATATTGCGGGCGTGCCCTCCGTTTGTCTAGCAAGCCTATCCCACCATTTGTTAGAAGAAACTCCACTACCACTCCCTCCAACACTCTTGCTCTGTCTCTCTCCCAACCTTATTCATCTCCTGCACATATGCATGGATGTCGATCGATCTCCCTTAATACATGAGGCAGATCGATCTCCTTAATATATGAGGTAGGCCTCTCTCCTCCTCCACACATAAGCCAGCCATTGTACCTCTATAGTTAATTGGGCCTCCCTCTTCCCCCACCACACATCGATAGTCGAGCGCTGCAGGTAGGTATCCATGCCACAGAGACAAACTGCACAAGTCCCATTGTAACACCCTGGATGTAATTTACCTTATTTGTACCCTAACTCTTGCCGTTTCCGGCCTAAGTTATTTTTATTTCTCCATTGTCGGGTTTTTGTCTCCATGTGTTGTTGTCTTTGTCGTGCATCTCATATCATGTCATCATGTGCATTGCATTTGCATACGTGTTCGTCTCATGCATCCGAGCACTTTCCCTGTTGTCCGTTTTGCATCCCGGCGCTCCTATGTCCTACGGTGGACCTTTCTACCTCTTTTCGTGTGTGGCGATTAAACGTTTTCGGATTGGACCGATACTTGTCATGCGGCCTTGGTTTACTACCGGTAGACTGCCTATCAAGTTTCGTACCATTTGGACTTCGTTTGATACTCCAACGGTTAACCGAGGGACCGAGAAGGCCTTGTGTGTGTTGCAACTTAACACCCTTCCAAACTGGCCCAAAACCCACCTAAACCCCTTCTATCATCTAGAGCATTCGACCACGATCGCCTAGCCGCAAACCGCACCTCATTTGGAGCTTCCCAGCTCCCTCTACCTATAAAATAGCATCTCCCTCAAAAATTCCGGATCAAAAACAACCCTAACCTAGCTCCTCTTCCACCACGCCGCGCCGGACACGTCCGTGCCGGACGGACAAGTCGCCGCCGCCGCCCGCGACGAACCAGGGTCCCCAGTTCACCGCCGCCGCCAGGGCCCGCGGGGCCCATCCGCGGCCCTCGTCGGCCCGTTGCACCGCGCCGCCCCGCGCCTCTTCTTCCCCGCAGCCGAGCCCACCTCCGCCAGCCGTCCGCCGCGCCGACGTGCCACCGGCGAGCCTCGCCTACACCGGACGCCGCTCCGCCCGGTCCCTTCTGCCTCCGCGCCGGCCTCCCTCGCCGCCCCCGACGACTACCTCCTCCGCCGCGCCGGATCCGGAGATCCCCGCCTCTCCTTCGACGCCGGGAGCCAAGTCCGGCGACGCCCCGCTTCTCTCCAGTGACTACAGTGCCCTCCGGTGATCTCCTCGGCTCGCGTGCAACCAGATCCAGATCCACCGTGGGTTGACTTTTCCCCCCGAAACTCTAGCTAATTTGCATACTTTTACATGCCATAACTCTGCATCTGTAGGTTCGGTTCATGCGTGTAGCAGATCAAAATGTTCGCCTCGACGAGTACATCATTTCATCTCATTGCATCATTTTCATTTGAGCTCATCTTGATGCCCGAAATGCTGTTGGAACAGGGCTATGTGAGGAAAGTTGCAGATCTTTTTCAGCAAATAGCCTTTTGTCATTTTTGCCCTGATTAATGTGTGCATGCTATGATCCTGAGCTCTACATGTGTTTTGTACAATGCCATGTCATCTTTATAGAGGTGTATGCCATGTATTTTTGTGATATATGTGGTGACTAGCACAATCATGCAAAGTAGCGTAATCGTTGATGTTGATTTTGTTTTTATGCGATATGTTCATGTAGTTTCCTAATGATGCGTGCCTCTTTTGAGGATGATCAGTAAGGATGTTTTGTTAAAATTGTGGTGCTCTATCCATCCATGTCTTTTTTGCAATTATGGAGCACCCTAGCTTGAGTCAATCGAGCTCTTCCTTTGCTATAAAATGATCCTGGCAGATTGTTGACATGTTTAGCGATTTTGCCGAGGATGTTGCTATTGATCCGTGCATGCTATCTTGTTGTTCTTGCCATGTCTAGCTTATATGCCATGTCTTCTTGATGCGTGTATGCTTAGATTGTCATGGCATGCTCTGTAGTGAGTGCAGCGAGCTCGTAAACATGCCTACTCGTTAAGTATTTTGCATGCTCCAGTTTTTCACATGCTTGCAATTGTATTTTCCGTTCCCTTTTGACTCAAAGTCACCAAGGGACTTTTGTTAAATGCATTGAGTAGCTTCATTCCATGCCTTGCTTTGCCATCTTAAGTTCCTGTAGCATGTAGTTTTCATGCTCTAAAGATTGCTTCCTGATGATAAATTCTAGACTTGTGTTAATTTCACAAATCTGAAACCTGTTATCATTTGCACTTTTGCCATGCTTGTTTGAGCCTGTTAATGGATGATTTATCCATAGCTCAGTGTTCATCTTTTGTCAAGCTTCATGAGTGGAGCCCTTCCATGTATTTTGTTGTTATATTTGAGTCCTGTAGCAGATTTATCTTGTTGCATTTAGATGGTCACTTGTTGATTATCGCAGACCGATGCCATATTTGTTTGGGTTAATTAGATAAATGCCACTCCAATTATGGCGATTCATAAAAATGCCATTGCAATTTCCAAACTTTGAAAATTGCCACTGCAAATTTTGCAATCTTTGAAGAACACCACTCCAGACTTCGAAAAATGCCACTGGAAGTGGCATGAAATGGCATTTTTCAAAGTTTGGAAATTGCGGTGGCATTTCTCAGAATCGCCATAATTGGAGTGGCATTTATCAAATTAACCCTATTTGTTTTTCTTGCCATTTCCAAACCGTGCATCCGATTCCGTTGATCTTTATATCGATTTTGATCGAAATCAACTCATCTTTCCAGTGGCACTCTTGGATTCCCAAGTTGATGCCAAGTACAATTATTCCTTTGTAAATCATGCATAGGCATCACATATCGCATCCCGCATATCATACCATGTTTGCATCATGTTGCTTGAGCATTGCACGTGGTTGATCGTGTTCCTTTTGTTTATTGTTCTTGTTTGGGTAGAGCCAGGAGACGAGTTCGTGAACGAGGAGCCCATTGAGTTTGTTTATGAGGATCAAGGCAACTCTGGGTACTTCGCAGGCAAGATGACCATACCCTCGAAATCACTTCTATCTTTGCTTGCTAGATGCTTGCTCTTTTGCTATGCCTATGCTATGGTTCCTACCACTTGCTTATCATGCCTCCCATATGTTGGGGAACATAGTAATTTCAAAAAAATTCCTACGCACACGCAAGATCATGGTGATGCATAGCAATGAGAGGGTAGAGTGTGATCTACGTACCCTTGTAGATCGACAACGGAAGCGTTTGGTTGATGTAGTCGTACGTCTTCACGGCCCGATGGATCAAGCACCGAAACTACGGCACCTCTGAGTTCTAGCACACATTCAGCTTGATGACGATCCCCGGACTCCGATCCAGCAAAGTGTCGGGGAAGAGTTCCGTCAGCACGACGGCGTGGTGACGATCTTGATGCACTACCGTCGCAGGGCTTCGCCTAAGCACCGCTACAATATTATCGAGGACTATGGTGGAAGGGGGCGCCGCACACGGCTAAGAATATGATCACATGGATCAACTTGTGTCTCTAGGGGTGCCCCCTGCCCCCGTATATAAAGGAGCAAGGGGAGGAGGCCGGCCGGCCCTATAGGCACGCCAAGGAGGAGTCCTCTTCCTAGTAGGAGTCCTACTCCTACTAGGAGGGGGAAAGAAGTGGGGAGGGAGAGGGAAAGGTGGGGCGCCGCCCCCCTCTCCTAGTCCAATTCGGACCAGGGGGGAGGAGGCGCGCGGCCCACCTTTGTTCCCTTTGTCATCGGTATGTTACTTGCACGAGATTCGATCATCGGTATCCCATACCTAGTTCAATATCTTTACCGGCAAGTCTCTTTACTCGTTCCGTAATACATCATCTCACAACTAACTCATTAGTTGCAATGCTTGCAAGGCCTAGGTGATGTGCATTACCGAGAGGGCCCAGAGATACCTCTCCGACAATCGGAGTGACAAATCCTAATCTCGAAATACGCCAACCCAACATGTACCTTTGGAGACACCTGTAGAGCTCCTTTATAATCACCCAGTTACGTTGTGACGTTTGGAAGCACACAAAGTGTTCCTCCAGCAAATGGGAGTTGCATAATCTCATAGTCATAGGAACATTTATAAGTCATGAAGAAAGCAATAGCAACATACTAAACGATCGGGTGCTAAGCTAATGGAATGGGTCATGTCAATCAGATCATTCATCTAATGATGTGATCCTGTTAATAAAATGACAACTCTTTGTCCATGGTTAGGAAACATAACCATCTTTGATTAACAAGCTAGTCTATTAGAGGCATACTAGTGACACTCTGTTTGTCTATGTATTCACACATGTATCATGTTTCCGGTTAATACAATACTAGCATGAATAATAAACTTTTATCATGATATATAAGGAAATAAATAATAACTTTATTATTGCCTCTAGGGCATATTTCCTTCAGTCTCCCACTTGCACTAGTGTCAATAATCTAGATTACACAGTAATGATTCTAACACCCATGGGGCCTTGGTGCTGATCATGTTTTGCTCGTGGAAGAGGCTTAGTCAACGGGTCTGCTACATTCAGATCCGTGTGTATCTTGCAAATCTCTATGTCTCCCACCTGGACTAGATCCCGAATGGAATTGAAGCGTCTCTTGATGTGCTTGGTTCTCTTGTGAAATCTGGATTCCTTTGCCAAGGCAATTGCACCAGTATTGTCACAAAAGATTTTCATTGGACCCGATGCACTAGGTATGACACCTAGATCGGATATGAACTCCTTCATCTAGACTCCTTCATTTGCTGCTTCCGAAGCAGCTATGTATTCCGCTTCACACGTAGATCCCGCCACGACGCTCTGTTTAGAACTACACCAACTGACAGCTCCACCGTTTAAACTAAACACGTATCCGGTTTGCGATTTAGAATCGTCCGGATTAGTGTGAAAGCTTGCATCAACGTAACCGTTTACGATGAGCTCTTTGTCACCTCCATATACGAGAAACATATCCTCAGTCCTTTTCAGGTACTTCAAGATGTTCTTGACCGCTGTCCAGTGATCCACTCCTGGATTACTTTGGTACCTCCCTGCTAGACTTATAGCAAGGCACACATCAGGTCTGGTACACAGCATTGCATACATGATAGAGCCTATGGCTGACGCATAGGGAACATCTTTCATTTTCTCTCTATCTTCTGCAGTGGTCGGACATTGAGTCTGACTCAACTTCACACCTTGTAACACATGCAAGAACCCTTTCTTTGCTTGATCTATTTTGAACTTCTTCAAAATCTTGTCAAGGTATGTGCTTTGTGAAAGTCCAATTAAGCGTCTTGATCTATCTCTATAGATCTTTATGCCTAATATGTAAGCAGCTTCACCGAGGTCTTTCATTGAAAAACTCTTATTCAAGTATCCCTTTATGCTATCCAGAAATTCTATATCATTTCCAATCAGTAATATGTCATCCACATATAATATCAGAAATGATACAAAGCTCCCACTCACTTTCTTGTAAATACAGGCTTCTCCAAAGGTCTGTATAAAACCAAATGCTTTGATCACACTATCAAACGTTTATTCCAACTCCGAGAGGCTTGCACCAGTCCATAAATGGATCGCTGGAGCTTGCACACTTTGTTAGCTCCCTTTGGATCGACAAAACCTTGCGGTTGCATCATATACAACTCTTCTTCCAGAAATCCATTCAGGAATGCAGTTTTGACATCCATCTGCCAAATTTCATAATCATAAAATGCGGCAATTGCTAACATGATTCGGACAGACTTAAGCATCGCTATGGGTGAGAAGGTCTCATCGTAGTCAACCCCTTGAACTTGTCGAAAACCTTTTCCGACAAGTCGAGCTTTGTTGACAGTAATATTACCGTCAGCGTCAGTCTTCTTCTTGAAGATCCATTTATTCTCAATTGCTTGCCGATCATCGGGCAAGTCAACCAAAGTCCATACTTTGTTCTCATACATGGATCCCATCTCAGATTTCATGGCTTCAAGCCATTTTGCGGAATCTGGGCTCACCATCGCTTCTTCATAGTTCGTAGGTTCATCATGATCTAGTAGCATGACTTCCAGAACAGGATTACCGTACCACTCTGGTGCAGATCTTACTCTGGTTGATCTATGAGGTTCAGCAGTATCTTGTTCTGAAGTTTCATGATCATTATCATTAGCTTCCTCACTAATTGGTGTAGGTGTCGCAGAAACAGGTTTCTGTGATGTACTACTTTCCAATAAGGGAGCAGGTACAGTTACCTTGTCAAGTTCTAGTTTCCTCCCACTCACTTCTTTCCAGAGAAACTCCTTCTCTAGAAAGGATCCATTCTTAGCAACAAATGTCTTGCCTTCGGATCTGTGATAGAAGGTGTACCCAACAGTCTCCTTTGGGTACCCTATGAAGACACATTTCTCCGATTTGGGCTCGAGCTTATCAGGTTGAAGCTTTTTCACATAAGCATTGCAGCCCCAAAACTTTAAGAAACGACAACTTTGGTTTCTTGCCAAACCATAGTTCATAAGGTGTAATCTCAATGGATTTTGATGGTGCCCTATTTAACGTGAATGCGGCCGTCTCTAAAGCATAACCCCAAAATGATAGCGGTAAATTTGTAAGAGACATCATAGATCGCACCATATCAAGTAAAGTACGATTACGACGTTCAGACACAACATTACGCTGAGGTGTTCCGGGTGGCGTGAGTTGCGAAACTATTCCGCATTGTTTCAGATGTAGACCAAACTCGTAACTCAAATATTCTCCTCCACGATCAGATCACAGAAACTTTATTTTCTTGTTATGATGATTTTCAACTTCACTCTGAAATTCTTTGAACTTTTCAAATGTTTCAGACTTATGCTTCATTAAGTAGATATACCCATATCTGCTTAAATCATCTATGAAGGTGAGAAAAATAATGATATCCGCCACGAGCCTCAACATGCATCGGACCACATACATCTGTATGTATGATTTCCAACAAATCTGTTGCTCTCTCCATTGTACCGAAGAACAGTGTTTTAGTCATCTTGCCCATAAGGCACGGTTCGCAAGTACCAAGTGATTCATAATCAAGAGGTTCCAAAAGTCCATCGGTATGGAGTTTCTTCATGCGCTTTACACCGATATGACCTAAACGGCAGTGCCACAAATAAGTTGCACTATCATTATCAACTCTGCATCTTTTGGCTTCAACATTATGAATATGTGTGTTACTACTATCGAGATTCATCAAAAATAGACCACTCTTCAAAGGTGCATGACCATAAAAGATATTACTCATATAAATAGAACAACCATTATTCTCTGATTTAAATGAATAACCGTCTCGCATCAAACAAGATCCAGATATAATGTTCATGCTCAACGCTGGCACCAAATAACAATTATTTAGGTCTAATATTAATCCCGAAGGTAGATGTAGAGGTAGCGTGCCGACCGCGATCACATCGACTTTAGAACCATTTCCCACGCGCATCGTCATGTCGTCCTTTGCCAGTGTTCGCTTAATCCGTAGTCCCTGTTTCGAGTTGCAAATATTAGCAACAGAACCAGTATCAAATACCCAGGTGCTACTGCGAGCTCTAGTAAGGTACACATCAATAACATGTATATCACATATACCTTTGTTCACCTTGCCATCCTTCTTATCCGCCAAATACTTGGGGCGGTTCCGCTTCCAGTGACCAGTCTGCTTGCAGTAGAAGCACTCAGTTTCAAGCTTAGGTCCAGACTTGGGTTTCTTCTCCTGATCAGCAACTTGCTTGCTTTTCTTCTTGAAGTTCCCCTTCTTCTTCCCTTTGCCCTTTTTCTTGAAACTAGTGGTCTTGTTGACCATCAACACTTGATGCTCCTTCTTGATTTCTACCTCCGCAGCTTTCAGCATTGCGAAGAGCTCGGGAATAGTCTTATTCATCCCTTGCATATTATAGTTCATCACAAAGCTCTTGTAGCTTGGTGGCAGTGATTGGAGAATTCTATCAATGACGCAATCATCTGGAAGATTAACTCCCATCTGAATCAAGTGATTATTATACCCAGACATTTTGAGTATATGCTCACTGACAGAATTGTTCTCCTCCATCTCGCAGCTATAGAACTTATTGGAGATTTCATATCTCTCAATCCGGGCATTTGCTTGAAATATTAACTTCAACTCCTGGAACATCTCATATGCTCCATGACGTTCAAAACGTCATTGAAGTCCCGATTCTAAGCCATAAAGCATGGCACACTGAACTATCGAGTAGTCATCAGCTTTGCTCTGCCAGACGTTCATAACATCTGGTGTTGCTCCAGCAGCAGGCCTGGCACCCAGCGGTGCTTCCAGGACGTAATTCTTCTGTGCAGCAATGAGGATAATCCTCAAGTTATGGACCCAGTCCGTGTAATTGCTACCATCATCTTTCAACTTTGCTTTCTCAAGGAACGCATTAAAATTCAACGGAACAACAGCACGAGCCATCTATCTACAATCAAGCATAAACAAGCAAGATACTATCAGGTACTAAGTTCATGATAAATTTAAGTTCAATTAATCATATTACTCAAGAACTCCCACTTAGATAGACATCCCTCTAATCATCTAAGTGATCACGTGATCCAAATCAACTAAACCATAATCGATCATCACATGAAATGGAGTAGTTTTCAATGGTGAACATCACTATGTTGATCATATCTACTATATGATTCATGCTCGATCTTTCGATCTCAGTGTTCGGAGGCCATATCTGCATATGCTAGGCTCGTCAAGTTTAACCTGAGTATTCTGCGTGTGCAAAACTGGCTTGCACCCGTTGTAGATGGACGTAGAGCTTATCACACCCGATCATCACGTGGTGTCTGGGCATGACGAACTTTGGCAACGGTGCATACTCAGGGAGAACACTTTTATCTTGAAATTTAGTGAGAGATCATCTTATAATGCTACCGTCAATCAAAGCAAGATAAGATGCATAAAAGATAAACATCACATGCAATCAATATAATAAAGCGAAAACCATATGGCTCCTGCCAGTTGCCGATAACTCGGTTACAAAACATGATCATCTCATACAATAAAATTTAGCATCATGTCTTGACCATATCACATCACAACATGCCCTGCAAAAACAAGTTAGACGTCCTCTACTTTGTTGTTGCAAGTTTTACGTGGCTGCTACGGGTTTAAGCAAGAACCAATATTACCTACGCATCAAAACCACAACGATAGTTTGTCTAGTTGGTGCTGTTTTAACCTTCGCAAGGACCGGGCGTAGCCACACTCGGTTCAACTAAAGTTGGAGAAACTGTCACCCGCAAGCCACCTATGTGCAAAGCACGTCGGGAGAACCGGTCTCGCGTAAGCGTACGCGTAATGTTGGTCCGGGCCGCTTCGTCCAACAATACCGCCGAACCAAAGTATGACATGCTGGTAAGCAGTATGACTTATATCGCCCACAACTCACTTGTGTTCTACTCGTGCATATAAAATCAACTTATAAAACCTAGGCTCGGATGCCACTGTTGGGGAACGTAGTAATTTCAAAAAAATTTCCTACGCACACACAAGATCATGGTGATGCATAGCAACGAGAGGGGAGAGTGTGATCTACGTACCCTTGTAGATCGACAACGGAAGCGTTTGGTTGATGTAGTCGTATGTCTTCACGGCCCGACCGATCAAGCACCGAAACTACGGCACCTCCGAGTTCTAGCACACGTTCAGCTCGATGACGATCCCCGGACTCCGATCCAGTAAAGTGTCGGGGAAGAGTTCCATCAGCACGATGGCGTGGTGATGATCTTGATCCACTACCGTCGCAGGGCTTCTCCTAAGCACCGATACAATATTATCGAGGATTATGGTGGAAGGGGGCACCGCACACGGCTTAGAATATGATCACGTGGATCAACTTGTGTCTCTAGGGGTGCCCCCTGCCCCCGTATATAAAGGAGCAAGGGGAGGAGGCCGGCCGGCCCTATAGGCGCGCCAAGGAGGAGTCCTCCTCCTAGTAGGAGTAGGACTCCTACTAGGAGGGGGAAAGAAGTGGGGAGGGAGAGGGGAAGGGGGGGCGCCGCCCCCCTCTCCTAGTCCAATTCGAACCAGGGGGAGGAGGCGTGCGGCCCACCTTTGGCTGCCCCTCTCTCCCTTCACTAAGGCCCATATGGCCCATTACTTCTCCCGGGGAGGTTCCGGTAACCCTCCGGCTCTCCGGTTTTCTCCGAAATCACCCGGAACACTTCCGGTGTCCGAATATAGCCGTCCAATATATCAATCTTTATGTCTCGACCATTTCGAGACTCCTCGTCATGTCCATGATCACATCCGGGACTCCAAACTAACTTCGGTACATCAAAACTCAAAAACTCATAATATAACTGTCATCGAAACCTTAAGCATGCGGACCCTACGGGTTCGAGAACAATGTAGACATGACCGAGACACGTCTCCGGTCAATAACCAATAGCGGAACCTGGATGCTCATATTGGCTCCTACATATTCTACGAAGATCTTTATCGGTCAGACCCATAACAACATACGTTGTTCCCTTTGTCATCGGTATGTTACTTGCCCGAGATTCGATCGTCGGTATCCCATACCTAGTTCAATATCTTTACCGGCAAGTCTCTTTACTCGTTCCGTAATACATCATCTCACAACTAACTCATTAGTTGCAATGCTTGCAAGGCTTATGTGATGTGCATTACCAAGAGGGCCCAGAGATACCTCTCCGACAATCGGAGTGACAAATCCTAATCTCGAAATACGCCAACCCAACATGTACCTTTGGAGACACTTGTAGAGCTCCTTTATAATCACCCAGTTACGTTGTGACGTTTGGTAGCACACAAAGTGTTCCTCCGGCAAACGGGAGTTCCATAATCTCATAGTCATAGGAACATGTATAAGTCATGAAGAAAGCAATAGCAACATACTAAACGATCGGGTGCTAAGCTAGATCATTCATCTAATGATGTGATCCTGTTAATCAAATGACAACTCTTTGTCCATGGTTAGGAAACATAACCATCTTTGATTAACAGGCTAGTCTATTAGAGGCATACTAGTGACACTCTATTTGTCTATGTATTCACACATGTATTATGTTTCCGGTTAAAACAATTCTAGCATGATATATAAGGAAATAAATAATAACTTTATTATTGCCTCTAGGGCATATTTCCTTCACCATATTGCCATGTCAAACCTCTAACCCACCATGTCCTAGCAAACTGTTGTTTGGCTATGTAACTGCTTTGCTCAGCCCTCTTATAGCGTTGCTAGTTGCAGGTGAAGATTTGAGATCATTCCTTGTTGGAACATGTTTATTGTTGGGATATCACAATATGATATCACAATATTATCTTTTTTATCTTAATGCATCTATATACTTGGTAAAGGGTGGAAGGCTCGACCTTATACCTAGTGTTTTGTTCCACTCTTGCCGCCCTAGTTTCCGTCATATCGGTGTTATGTTCCCGGATTTTGCGTTCCTTACACGGTTGGGTTATAATGGGAACCCCTTGACAGTTCGCCTTGAATAAAACTCTTCCAGCATGGCCCAACATTGGTTTTACCATTCTCCACCTAGCCTCTTTTCCCCTTGGGTTCCTCTGAGTGTTGGTCCAACCTGTCAGCTGTCGGTGGCCACCAGGGGCAACTCTGGGCTGGCCTACCGGAACCTTGGACAATCCGGTGTGCCCTGAGAATGAGATATGTGCAGCTCCTATCGGGATTTGTCGGCGCATTCGGGTGGCTTTGCTGGTTTATTTTTACCCTTGTTGAGGATGTCTTATAACCTGGATGCCGAGCCTGATCGGATCGTCCTGGGAGAAGGAATTTCCTTGGTTGACCGTGAGAGCTTGTGATGGCCTAAGTTGGGACTCCCCTGCAGGGATTTAAACTTTCCAAAGCCGTGCCCGCAGTTATGGGCAGATGGGAATTTGTTAATGTTCGGTTGTAGCTAACATGAAACTCAACTTAATTAAAATGCACCGACCACGTGTGTAACCGTGATGATCTCTTCTCGGCGGAGTCCGCGAAGTGAACACGGTGTTGGAGTAATGCTTGACGTAGGTTGTTCTAGGATCACTTCTTGATCATAGTCGTTCGACCGTGCTTTTGCTTTCTCTTCTCGCCCTCATTTGCGTATGTTAGCCACCATATATGCTAGTCGCTTGCTGCAGCTCCACATCATACCATCACCTTACCTATAAGCTAAAATAGTCTTGATCGCGAGGGTGTGACATTGCTGAGTCCCCGTGACTCACAGATTCCTTCCTAAACCAGATGCAGGGACCGATGATACCGCTCCAGATGATATGACCGAGCTCAAGTGGGAGTTCGATGAAGATTCTCGCCGTTACTACGTGTCTTTCCCAGATGATCAGTAGTGGTGCCCAGTTGGGGCGATCGGGGACTTTGTCGCATTTGGGGGTTGATCTTTATTTTGGTACCGTAGTCGGACCATGAGTGTATTGGATGATTGTAATGACTTATTTATGTATTTGTGTGACGTGGCGAGTGTAAGCCAACTATGTACCTTTCCCCTTTATTTATTTGCATGGGTTGTTGTGAAAATTACCTCACTTGCGACATTGCTTTCAATGCGGTTATGCCTCTAAGTCATGCTTCGACACGTAGGAGATATAGCCGCATCGAGGGCGTTATAAGTTGGTAATCAGAGCCTTCCCCGACCTTAGGAGCCCCCTGCTTGATCGAATCGTTGGCGTTGTTGAGTCTAGAAAAATGTTTTGAGTCATCTAGGAATTATATATCAGAGAGTTAGGAATTATTTTTACTCCCTAGTCCCTTCATCGCTCTAGTGAGGCATCCTGACGTAGAGTTTTGACTCTTCTCTTCTCAAATTTCACTAAAAAAAATTTAGGATCACGCGGGTATCTTGGAATCGTTCCGATGGTTTTGTGACGAGAACATTGTTCTTGGTGCCTCCTGTCATTTAGGGGTTGTGGCAGTGTCCCGGGGAGTTGAGCTCCCAGGTGTTGTCGTCACAATTTTATCGTTGAGATTCTAGAATACCTGAGTTTCACCGACATCGAAAATCTCTTTTATGCAGTTGTTGGTGAGATAACCTCAACGCCACCCAGTACTGGGGCGGGAGTTCGGGAGTATTGCCATAACTCGTATAACGGATGCTTTTCGAAGGTTGAGGTAAATGATTTCCGAAGTTTTCTTGGTTACGTGTTGAAGGATGGATACAGCTGGATGTAGGATTTGCTAGCTTTGGGTGAGATATTATGCTTCCCCTGTATGCCCAACACATGATTGCATAACCGGGAAGGTTCAGGAATTTCATAGGTGGGAATTCTTGTAGCTCTAGTTCTTCTTCCGCGGATATTTGGTTTGGGATTGGGTAATCCTCACCAAGTATTTGTTCTTGTTCGTACCTTGTTTTTATTCTTCTGTCTCAATTCTAAGTGGCTTCTCAATTTATGGAAATGCGACCATTTCAATTGGAATGCATTCATTCATTTTGTTCGGATCTGAAGACTTTATGTTGCAATTTCAATCCGTTCGATTCAGCTTGAATATTTGCCTGTCAATATGCTAATAGATGTCACCCTCTTCAGGATGGCTCCTCCAACGCGCATGACTCCGAATCCAGATCCGCCACCACCTCCTCCACCTCCGGAGGCATGGCAAGCTGTGATGGCTGCTACCAATGCAAACACGCAGCTGATCATGCAAATTCTTCAAGAGTGCAACCAAGGGAATCTTGGCTAGGGCAACAATCAGAATCAGTTTGCTACACTCAACCAGTTCCTCGCTAAACAGCCAAAGACCTTCAGCAATTGGGTTGAGGAAACAAACGCTGATGATTGGCTCGTGGACATATGCAAGCATTTCGAGTGCAGTAACCTCAGGCCTGAGGACTTTGTCAAGTTTGCCTCCTTCCAACTCAAAGACCAAGCTGCAGAATGGTTTCAGCAGTACAAAGATTCCAGAGGAGGCCGTGTGATTACCTGGGATGAATTCCGTCAAGACATCAAAGCTCATCATATTCCTCAGTGTGGTTGAGAGCAAGCGTGAGGAATTCCGCAACCTGAAGCAAGGCACTATATCTGTTTACCAGTACAACATCATGTTTTAGAAGCTCGCCCGTTTCGCTAAGCAAGATGTCCCTGACGAGAAAAGCATGATATAACAGATCAGGGGTGGTCTTAGAGAAGAACTCCAGCTAGCTCTTGTCCTCTTTGAGCCCAAGAAGTACGATGAGTTTTACAACATGGCAATGAAGCAAGAGGCTGCCCAACTGAAGTGTGATGATTCGAAGAAGCGAGTCAGAGATGCAACTCCTTCTTCCTCTACTCAAGTGGCTAAGCAGCAAAAGTATTGGCTGCCTCCTCCTCCTCCGTTCCGTCATCCTTAGCAGTAGAAGAGCAAAGGTGGCAATAGATCTTCCCACCCACCCAACCCTGGCTTTCATAACAAGACTTCGTCTCAAGCTCCAAGATCAAGTGCTCCGTATCACTGTTCGCTTTCAGAGGTCACGAGCAACAAGTGCCAAGAAAATGGTCACTATGCCAAGAAATGCTTCAATCAGAGGCGTCTTCCTCCTCCTCCTCCTGTGAGATCTGCATGTTCAGCTGTGGTCAAGCATAACCCCAAGCACGCCAAGGTCAACTTGATGAATGCAGCTCAGGCAGAGGACTCGTCATATGTCATCATGGGTAACCTTCCTGTTAACAATATTCCTGCAAAAGTTCTTTTTGACACTGGTGCATCACATTGTTTCATCTCGAGACCTTTTGCATCTAAGCATGAATTGGCTCTCCAAGTTTTACCTAGACCGATAGCAGTTGTCTCTCCGGGTAAACGCATGAATGCTAACTCCATTGTTCCAAATGTTACTATCACGTTGGGCGACCACAAGTTTCTGTCTTCTCCTACGGTTCTGGGTGACTCGGTTATTGATCTTATTCTCGAAATGGACTGGCTTTCTAAGCACAAGGCTCAGCTTGATTGTGCTGCCAGGCAGATTCAATTGACTCATTCGTCTGAGGATGTAATTGTCTTTGCTGCAAGGGATGATACCATTCGTCTATTTTCTCTCAATGAGAAGGATGAGCTGGATGCCATTTCTCAAATTCCAGTCGTTTGCGAATATCAAGACGTCTTTCCAGAAGAGCTTCCAGGAATGCCTCCGCACCGGCCAGTTGAATTCGTCATCGATCTTGAGCCTGGCACGGAACCTGTTTGCAAACATCCTTACAAGCTTGGACCTAAAGAGTTGAAGGAGCTGAAGAAGCAACTGGATGAACAAGAGCATATGGGTGTCATCCGACCTAGTTCTTCTCCGTGGGGTTGTGGAGTTCTTTTTGTGAAGAAGAAGGATGGAACGGACCGACTCTGTGTTGACTACCGTCCATTGAACAAGAAGACTATAAAGAACAAGTACCCACTGCCCAACATCAACGAGTTGTTTGAACAACTCAAAGGTGCTCAAGTATTCTCCAAGCTTGATCTCCATATGGGCTATCATCAGATTCGCATTTGTGGGCAAGATATCCCTAAGACAGCATTCAGAACAAGCTATGGTTCATATGAATACACTGTCATGTCTTTTGGCCTCGTCAACGCTCCTCCAACTTTCTCTCGCATGATGAACTTCATCTTCAACCCCTACACAAATTACTTCGTCTTGGTCTACCTCGATGACAATTTGGTCTTTTCCAAGAAAAAGGAGGATCATGCCAAGAACTTGCGTTTGGTGCTGGATAAGCTCAGAGAACATCAGTTCTATGCCATGTTTTCAACGTGCGAGTTTCGGCTCAATGAGGTTCTCTACCTTAGGCATATCATTTCTGCCAAGGGCATAGCGGTGAATCCTGAGAAGGTGTCTGCAATTGTGAATTGGAACCACCTCAGAACGTGAAGCAACTCCGCAACTTCCTTGGTCTCGCAAGCTATTGTCGAAGGTTCGTTGAGAACTTCTCTAAGATCGCAAAGCCGCTTTCCAACCTTCTCCAGAACCATGTCAAGTACGTTTGGTCTCCTGAATGTGACATCGCTTTGAACACCCTGAAAGAGAAGTTAGTCACTGCTCCAGTTCTGACTCCTCCTGATGAATCCAAACCGTTCGAGGTCTTCTGTGATGCCTCTCTTCAAGGTCTTGGCACAGTGTTGATGCAAGAGAAGAAAGTTGTGGCCTATTCTTCTCGCTAGTTGAAGCCCAATGAAAATAACTACCCCACTCATGACCTCAAGTTGGCGGCAGTTGTGCATGCTCTTTTGACTTGGAGACATCTCTTATTGGGAAGAAAAGTCGACATCTTCACTGACCACAAGAGTCTCAAGTACATCTTCACTCAGCCTAATCTCAATCTCAGGCAGACTCGTTGGGTCGAAATGATTCAACAGTATAATCTGAGCATCGAATATACTCCAGGCAAGGCCAATGTAATTGCTGACGCATTGAGCAGGAAGGCTTACTGCAAAAGTTTGATTCTCAAGTCTTACCAACCCGAGCTTTGTGAAGCTTTCCGCAAACTCAACCTTCAAGTTGTTCCTCAAGGTTTTCTGGCCGAACCTTCAAGTCCCTCCTACTTTGGGAGATCAGATTCGCGAGGCTCAACTTCTTGATACCATGGTGAAGAATGTGAAGATTGGGATTGCCAAGAGTCAACCTAAGTACAAGTGCTATCGCCTTGATGACAAGGATACTCTATTCCTCGAGGATCGCATTGTTGTGCCTAAAGATGACCTTCGTAAAGTCATTATGAACGAGGCTCACAATTCACTCCTCTCCATCCACCCTGGAAGTACAAAGATGTACCAGGACCTCAAGCAGTCATATTGGTGGACTAGAATGAAGCGTGAGATTGCTCAGTTCGTGAATGAATGTGATGTCTGCAGAAGAGTGAAGCCAGAACACCAACGACCAGCTGGTCTCCTCCAACCTCTTGCCATTCCAGAATGGAAGTTTGACCACATTGAGATGGACTTCGTGACTGGATTTCCAAAGTCCAAGAATGGCAATGATGCTATCTTCGTTGTCATCGACAAACTCACTAAAGTGGCTCATTTCCTTCCTATCAAAGAGTCTACCACTGCAGCTCAATTGGCAAAGCTATATACCTCTCGGATTGTCTCTCTGCATGGCATTCCGCAGATGATATCTTCAGATCGTGGCAGCATCTTCACCTCGAAGTTTTGGGATTCTTTTTAGAAGGCCATGGGCACCAACTTCCGTTTCAGCACAGCCTTTCATCCCCAAACTAGTGGCCAAGTCGAGCGTGTCAATCAGATCCTTGAAGATATGCTCAGGGCTTGCGTTATCTCTTTCGGTATGAAGTGGGAATATTGTCTTCCATATGCCGAGTTCTCCCACAACAACAGCTTTCAAGCGAGTTCGGGCATGGCCCCATTTGAAATTCTCTATGGCAGGAAGTGCCGTACTCCTCTTAACTAGTCAGAGACTGGCGAACATCAACTTCTTGGAAATGACTTGATCACAGAGGTAGAAGAGATGTGCAAAGCCATTCGTGATAATCTCAAAGCAGCGCAATCGCACCAGAAGAGCTACTATGATAGTAAGCATCGTGATTTCGCTTTCGAGATCGGAGACCATGTTTACCTCCGCGTTTGTCCAATGAAAGGTACTCGTCGCTTCGGTATCAAAGGGAATCTTGCCCCTAGATACGTGGGTCCTTTCAAGATCGTCAGCAAGAGAGGCGATCTGGCCTATCAACTTGAGCTTCCCTCCAACTTTGCAAACGTGCACGATGTGTTTCACGTGTCTCAACTCCGCAAGTGCTTCAAGGCTCCTGACCGCATCGTTAACTTCGAAGACATTGATCTCCAAGAAGACATGTCTTATCATGAGCACCCAGTTGCTATTCTTGAAGAAACTAAGCACAAGACTCGGAACAAGTCAATCAAATTCCTCAAAGTCAAGTGGTCACATCACTCCGACCGTGAAGCCACTTGGGAACGCGAGGATCACCTCTGTTCTGAGTACTCGGAGTTTTTCCAGTCCTAGATCTCGGGACGAGATCCTTTCGTAGTGGTGGGGTGTTGTAACACTCCGGATGTAATTTACCTTATCTGTACCCCAACTCGTGCCGTTTCCGGCCTAAGTTATTTTTATTTCTCCGTTGTCGGGTTTTTGTCTCCGTGTGTTGTTGTCTTTGTTGTGCATCTCATATCATGTCATCATGTGCATTGCATTTGCATACGTGTTTGTCTCATGCATCCGAGCATTTTCACCATTTTCCGTTTTGCATTCCGGCGCTCCTATGTCCTCCGGTGGTCCTTTTTACCTCTTTTCGTGTGTGGGGGTTAAACGTTTTCGGATTGGACCGATACTTGTCATGCGGCCTTGGTTTACTACCGGTAGACCGCCTTTCAAGTTTCCTACCATTTGGACTTCGTTTGATACTCCAACGGTTAACCGAGGGACCGAGAACGCCTCGTGTGTGTTGCAGCCCAACACCCTTCCAAACTGGCCCAAAAACCACCTAAACCCCTTCTATCATCTAGAGCATTCTATCACGATCGCGTGGCCACAAACCGCACCTCATTTGGAGCTTCCTAGCTCCCACTACCTATAAAATAGCATCTCCCTCAAAAATTCCGGATCAAAAACAACCCTAACCTAGCTCATCTTCCACCGCGCCGCGCCGGACAAGTCGCCGCCGCCACCCGCAACGAACCAGGGCGTGCCACGTGTCCCGGGCGAGTCCCCAGTTCGCCGCCGCCAGGGCCCGCGGGGCCCATCCGCGGCCCTCCTCGGCCCGTTGCACCGCGCCGCCCCGCGCCTCCTCTTCCTCGCTGCCGAGCCCGCCTCCACCGCCCGTCCGCCGCGCCAACGTGCCGCCGGCGAGCCTCGCCTCCACCGGACGCCACTTCGCCCGGTCCCTTCCGCCTCCGTGTCAGCCTCCTTCGCCGCCCCCGACGCCTACCTCCTCCGCCGCGCTGGATCCAGAGATCCCCGCCTCTCCTTCGATGCTGGGAGCCAAGTCCGGTGATGCCCCACTTCTCTCCGGCGACTACAGTGCCCTCCGGTGATCTCCTCGGTTTGCGTGCAACCAGATCCAGATCCACCACGGGTTGACTTTTCCCCCAAAACCCTAGCTAATTTGCATACTTTGACATGCCATAACTCTGCATCCGTAGCTCTGATTCGTGCGTGCAGCATATCAAAATGTTCGTCTCGACGAGTACATCATTCCATCTCACTGCATCATTTTCATTTGAGCTCATCTTGATGCCCGAAATGCTGTTGGAAGAGGGCTATGTGAGGAAAGTTGCCGATCTGTTTCAGCAAATAGCCTTTTGTCATTTTTGCCATGATTAATGTGTGCATGCTATGATCCTGAGCTCTACATGTGTTTTGTAGAATGCCATGTCATCTTTACAGAGGTGTATGCCATGTATTTTTGTGATATTTGTGGTGACTAGCACAAGCATGCAAAGTAGCATAATCGTTGATGTTGATTTCAGGGACTTAGAATTTCTCCAAGTCCTTGTCCTGTTTTTGTTTTTATGCCATATGTTCATGTTGTTTCCTAGTGATCCGTACCTCTTTTGAGGATGATCAGTAAGGATGTTTTGTTAACATTGTAGTGCTCTATCCATCCATGTCTTTTTTTGCAATTATGGAGCACCCTAGATTGAGTCAATCGAGCTCTACTTTTGCTATAAAATGATCCTGGCAGATTATTGACATGTTTAGCGATTTTGCCGAGGATGTTGCTATTGATCCGTGCATGCTATGTTGTTGTTCTTGCCATGTCTAGCTTCTATGTCATGTCTTCTTGATGGGTGTATACTTAGATTTTCATGCCATGCTCTATAGTGAGTGCATCGAGCTCGTAAACATGCCTACTCGTTAACTGTTTGGCATTCTCCAGTTTTTCACTAAGTCTGAATCTGTTTATGTTTTTGCCATGTTCACATGCTTGCAATTGTATTTTCCGTTCCCTTTTGACTCAAAGTCACCAAGGGACTTTTGTTAAATGCTTTGAGTAGCTTCATTCCATGCCTTTCTGTGCCATGTTAAGTTCCTATAGCATGTAGTTTTCATGCTCTAAAGATTGCTTCCTGATGATAAATTCCAGACTTGTGTTAATTTCACAAAGTCTGAAACCCGTTATCATTTGCACTTTTGCCATGCTTGTTTGAACCTGTTAATGGATTATTTAGCCGTAGCTAAGTGTTCATATTTTGTCAAGCTTCATGAGTGCATCCCTGCCATGTATTTTGTTGTTATGTTTGAGTGTCGTAGCATATTTATCTTGTTGCATTTAGATGGTCATTTGCTGATTATCGCAGACCGGTGCCATATTTGTTTTGCTTGCCATTTCCAAACCGTGCATCCGATTCCGGTGATCTTTATATCAATTTCGACTGAAATCAACTCAACTTTCCAGTGGCACTCTTGGATTCCCATGTTGAGGCCAGGTTCAATTATTCCTTTGTAAATCATGTATAGGCATCACATATCGCATCCCGCATATCATACCATGGTTGCATCATGTTGCTTGCACATTGCACGTGGTTGATTGTGTTCCTTTTGCTTGTTGTTCTTGTTTGGGTAGAGCCGGGAGACGAGTTCGTGAACGAGGAGCCCGTTGAGTTCGTTTACGAGGATCAAGGCAACTCTGAGTACTTTGCAGGCAAGATGACCATACCCTCGAAATCACTTCTATCTTTGCTTGCTAGATGCTCGCTCTTTTGCTATGCCTATGCTACGGTGCCTACCACTTGCTTATCATGCCTCCCATATTGCAATGTCAAACCTCTAACCCACCATGTCCTAGCAAACTGTTGTTTGACTATGTTACCGCTTTGCTCAGCCCCTCTTATAGCGTTGCTAGTTGCAGGTGAAGATTGGAGATCGTTCCTTTTTGGAACATATTTATTGTTGGGATATCACAATATTATCTTGTTTATCTTAATGCATCTATATACTTGGTAAAGGGTGGAAGGCTCGGCCTTATGCCTAGTGTTTTGTTCCACTCTTGCCGCCCTAGTTTCCGTCATATCGGTGTTATGTTCCCGGATTTTGCGTTCCTTACACAGTTGGGTCATAATGGGAACCCCTTGACAGTTCGCCTTGAATAAAACTCTTCCACCATGGCCCAACATTGGTTTTACCATTCGCCACGTAGCCTCTTTTTTCCTTTGGTTCGGCGGACTCAAGGGTCATCTTTATTTTAAACCCTCGGGCCAGTGCTCCTCTGAGTGTTGGTCCAACCTGTCAGCTGCCGGTGGCCACCAGGGGCAACTCTGGGCTGGTCTACCGGAACCTTGGACAATCCGGTGTTCCCTGAGAACGAGATATGTGCAGCTCCTATCGGGATTTGTCGGCGCATTCGGGTGTCTTTGCTGGTTTAGTTTTACCCTTGCCGAGGATGTCTTATAACCAGGATGCCGAGTCTGATCGGATCATCTTGGGAGAAGGAATATCCTTCGTTGACCGTGAGATCTTGTGATGGGCTAAGTTGGGACTCCCCTGCAGGGATTTGAACTTTCGAAAGCCGTTCCCGCGGTTATGGGAAGATGGGAATTTGTTAATGTCCGGTTGCAGATAACATGAAACTCAACTTAATTAAAATGCACCAACCGCGTGTGTAACTGTGATGGTCTCTTCTCGGCGGAGTCCGGGACGTGAACACGGTGTTGGAGTAATGCTTGACGTAGGTTGTTCTAGGATCACTTCTTGATCATAGTTGTTCGACCGTGCTTTTTCTTTCTCTTCTCACTCTCATTTGCGTATGTTAGCCACCATATATGCTAGTCGCTTGCTGCAGCTCCACCTCATACCATTACCTTACCTATAAGCTTAAATAGTCTTGATCGCAACGGTGTGAGATTGCTGAGTCCCCAAGACTCACAGATTCCTTCCTAAACCAGATGCAGGGACCGATGATACCGCTCCAGATGATATGACCGAGCTCAAGTGGGAGTTCGATGAAGACTCTCGCCGTTACTATGTGTCTTTCCCAGATGATCAGTAGTGGTGCCCAGTTGGGGTGAGCGGGGACTTTGTCGCATTTGGGGGTTGATCTTTATTTTGGTACCGTAGTCGGACCCTGAGTGTATTGGATGATTGTAATGACTTATTTATGTATTTGTGTGATGTGGCGAGTGTAAGCCAACTATGTACCTTTCCCCTTTATTTATTTACATGGGTTGTTGTGAAAATTACCTCACTTGCGACATTGCTTTCAATGCGGTTATGCCTCTAAGTCGTGCTTCGACACGTAGGAGATATAGCCGCATCGAGGGTGTTATACTCATCTCACGTTCCAGTAGGCCAACCACTCTATATCTTTGACGTGGGCACACACAAATTCGATGGCACTCTTTATCGATCACGCACACACACACACATCATCCCTCTCTTCGATTCTATGGACACCTCAAGCCGATTATACCTCCACTCTCTTCTCGTGGATCGCCCCCTCTATATATATGTTATATCCAGGACTCTATTTCACACACATTGCATATGTTAATTTTTTTCATTAACCCCCCCCCCCCACAAAAAAAAAACTCTCAAGAACCCACACACTATATATCTCTAGGTTTGTATCTCTCTCACACAACCCCACGTAGGTGGTGTACATATACAAGAAGAGAATAGGTGCACCGTTCACGTACTCACGCTTCGTGCCCAGCCACACCCGCGCGGGTACACGGTGGAGCTCATTTCTTTACGAAATGGCAGCCCACATGCTAATTTGAACGCCTGTAGCGGTTGTTTACCTAGGGAGGTCGTGTACCACGCGTGCACGAAACAAAGTTCGACTTGATGCATTGCCGCGTTATTTTTAATTAAAGTTATAGCGCTCAATGGCACGTACACAGAATATAAAACGATTTTAATGGAGGAAAAGGTAGTCCACCTTCAGAGTATCTCACACAAGGCTCTGGTGGCCTCTCTCTCTCTCTCTCTTACCGTTGGTCACTGATCCAGCCACATCCCGTCCGCCGGGGGAAAGGGAGTGCAGTGGCCTCTCTCTCTTTCTCACCGTTGGTCACTGATCCGGCCGCATCCCGTCCGCTGGGGGAAAGGGAGTGCGGTGGCCTCTCTCTCTCTCTCACCGTTGGTCACTGATCCGGCCGCATCCCGTCCGCCAGGGGAAAGGGAGGAAGTGCATCGTTTCTCCGTTCGACTGCGCCGAGGCAGTACGTCCCGATCTGCGGTACACGCCATTCTCTCTGACCAAGCTCCGGCGTGGTAGGGCCTACGCCACCTGCTCGCAGATTCCGCCCGCCGCCGCTCACCTAGTTACATCCCGACGACCTCCAGGTATCCCCTCCGTCCTTGCTCCACTGCCCATTTTCCCATGTCACTACATGTGGATCTTCCATAGTTCTTTGCCCAACACGTAGCTCGTCTGGCGTACTTTCCATATTGCATTCTCGTTCTCACACCGTTTTAGACAAACACAAAAGGGTTGTTATCTTCCCTTAGGACAAGGAATATGCTTCTTTTTTGTCGTCGCATGTGTCATCAACTGTTATTGGCCAGTAATTATTTCCTTTCTACCTCATTTTTGCAAACAGGGCTATCCATTTCATGTCGTTGCTATTGCGACCTTTTGGTGAACTGCACAAATCACTTTTTTCTTAAGAGTGTTTTGTGCAGTTGTACTAAAATGTCACACGGGCAACGTCTCTACATTTCAGTGCGACTGCACAAAGGGAGATTGGTTTTGCTCTATCCTCCTCATCCAACTCCGAGCCTAATCTTCTCCAACTAGTTAGTCTTAAGAGAGACTGCAAAGGTGACCAACTTCTATTTGTGTGTTTATTGTTTCATCAGTAGTCCTCTATTATCGTAATCACACTTGATATCTTTGGAACAGGGACGCTTAGCTCTATTTTAGTGGAACTGCACAAAATGATCGGAATGTTGCATGCTCCAGACAGCTACTTTTTTCCCAACATGCCTTGTTGATTTAGACAGAGCTGGGGGGACGTTGCTGCCAATGAAAGCATGGATCAATTTTAATTTAACACCTTCTCACAACTTTGTCTTCAGTTGTGATGTAATTATTAGCTCTGATATGCTAATAATTGACATGCACTAGGAAGGAAGTTAGTTTTTTATTGTTTCTGAAAGAGCATCGATGGCAAGACACGCGAAACAAAAGCTGAAAGCTCACACCATTGTACAATTTCATGTCGCTGGAAAATTATTTGTATAGTACGTCAATTATGTAAACAAATGATGCAAGCTTGATAGCATTGCCAGAAGCCTCTTCATCATCCGGGTCCATGTGCCATGCACAAAATTATACTCCTTCGTTCCTAAATATTTGTCTTTTAACAAATTTCAAACGGGCATATTTAAGAGTGTAGATTCACTCATTTTTCTTCGTATGTGTACTCCCTCCGTTCCTAAATATTCTATTCATCTTAACAAATATCTCAACAAGTGACTACATACGGAGCAAAATGAGTGAATCTACACTCTAAAATATGTCTATATACATCCGTATGTGCCAGTCCATTTCAAATCTCTAAAAAGAAAAATATTTGAGTAGTCACTCATTGAAATCTCTAGAAATACAAATACTCCGAAGTATATTTAAGAACCGAGGGGGTAGTGTACAACCGCATGGGAGACTCGGCCTGGTCGTTGCACCACATTAATAGTGAGTAATGAGCAGTCAAATCATAAGCCTCACCTTTCCCACTGTAAGTTGCTCTGAAGAAGCAACCATCAATACGCTCTTCTTTGAATCCGGTCATACTACTCCATCCGTCACTGTTTATACAGCGCGCTTCAGGAAAAAGAAAAAAAATCTGTGGGACCAAGGCGACTAGCGATTGGCCTGAAAAATAGCATTGGTAGTTATAGCACGGCGTCTATTACTAGAGGGAATAATGTGTACACACATGCATGCAGTGCTTCCACCCCGGGTACACACATGCATGCACTCCGTAGTAGTACAGTACATGGAGAGAATATTGTGGACTTGATTGCGGTTACCATGCCCTAATTAATTGATCATTAAACCAAACGCGTCTGAAGTCTCTCTGGTGGTGGAAATGCATTGAGAGAAATGCATGATAATGAACCGCGCCCTGTAAACTGTGACAGAGGGTGGAGTAGTATGAAGGTGTAAAACCAAGTACGCATACTACTGTGCTTCGCTCTTCGCCCCTTCGTGAAGTCGAACAATGATGGTACTCAGCATGTTGGGTACTACAGTGTAGGACTTTGCCTCTGACAATCTGACACCGAATGGACAGATGCATGTCCACCAAGGGTAGGTTGAATTAGTCAAAAGGCGTAAGCGAGCTTCACCTTGTCCTGCAAGCTTCTCCTTGTTCTATGAGTTGACGGGACAAACCAAAAAGTAGTGCTAGTCCATACTCCCTCCTTTCCGGTTAATATGGCTTAATCTTTTTTGCTGGTAAATGAGAGAGCTTTATTCATATATAAGCATTCTTAGGACGATCAGCCAAGAGACTGGTCACTAGGAAGCAAGGTACCCCACAAAAAAAGTAGTAGGAAGCGAGGTGTTTCATCAAGCCAGCTCTCAGCCACATTCAAAGTCCAGCAAGCATGGTTCGCACGAAGATGCGTCGCAAGGTTTGCTGACCTATTTACATGCTGAATAACAAAAAAAGAGGAAATATTACTGAGTGCTACTATTTGTAACAGGATATGAGCCAAAATTAAGCGAGAATTGTGGCGAGTGTTCCATGCAATCAACTTCCATTATCCCATGCGAGAACCCTCGAAGAGAACCAAATGTGTTGAAGATTGCTTTATCACATTTTAAATTTATAATAAGAGTGCAGACGCTCCTCCATCCGGTTCCTAGTACTAGTATAGTACGTACCTTTATGGACTATAGTAGTAGTACTAGTAAACTTTGCGCTTGGCTGTTCTGGAAGATGAACAATAATAGCACTAGTAGTACAGTGTATGCTTCTGGCAATCTGACACCAAATTAACTGTTGCACGTCCACCGCCTGTGCGATGGAGAGCTTGCATTAGTCAAAAGTTTCTCCTCGTCCTATGAGCCACCGTGCGCAAGCTTCTCCCGTCCCGCAACCTTCTCCTCGTTTGGCAAGTTGACGGGACATAGCAAAGTAATGCTAGTCCATGCTGCCTCCTCTCCGGTTAATATGACTTAATTTCAAACAAGATAAATACACTGTCTGTCACTGTATATTTGTAAAAATACGGTCAGTGGACTTCATAATATGCTCATTGCGCTCAATATATATATAGTCTCCGGTGTTCATACGGTCACTAGCTCACCCTGACTGAGTATGTGTGTGCATGCACATGTAGGTTGAGCACTTGAGCGTGACCATGTGTGTTCCGTTGTGTGCTCGGACATGCATGCATTAGGGCATCGCGCGCGTTTTTGCGTCCATGTGTACGTGTGACTGTTGCATACACATAGGGGGAGTACGTGTAGGGGCCACTAAGGAGCAGTCAAATCACACAGTAAGTTAGTCGGAAGAAGCAACCATCATTTCACTCTTGAATATGTACGCAATATAAAATGGTTGATATGGAGAGAAAAAGAAAACCACTATATATACACTAGCAGGAGCCTAAGCTACAAACCTGCTTGCTTAGGTTTCTCTCTTCACAAGCATAGAACGACGGGCCTGATCCCGCAGTTGGGGGAAGGGAACAATGTTCTGCGTAGACGCGGTCAACATCGGCGAGGGAGAAAACCCACAGTCGGTGCGTCCCAATCGGGGGTCACCGCGGAATGGGATGATGTCGTGTCCCAACCGCCCTTCTAGCTACAGCCCGACGTCCCAGGCAGTCCATCTTCCTTTTGGAGCCGGCTTGCTCCACTGTCGTAGCTCCATCTCCATGTCGATCTTTCTGTACTTCTACCGGCTTCTATTTGTGATGAGTTTATGTCTCATGAACTAGTGTCAGTACTATTATTCTAATCACACTTCTTCAATATCGTTGCCATCAGGGATGCTCAGGTCGATTTTAGTGGAACTGCACAAAAGCATCGTATGGTCCGAGGGTGCCAGCCGTCTTTCCTTCCTAACATGGAAAGTGCTATGGAAAAAGAGGTACCAGAAGGTGGAGAACCAAAGAGTGTTGCTTCTATTGTTGCTGACATTCTCACTAAAGAATCTCCCTCTAGCACATTCCTTCGACAGGTTCTACCTGGCCAGGAAATTAAATCATGTTTAGGGTTTAGGGTTTAAGTCGTAGTGACCCCATCAGTAGTTTTTTCTATTGTACATGCTCTCACAACTTTTTTCTTTAGTTGTGAAGTAAATATTGGCTATGATCTGTGAATCATTGAGATGCATCAGCATGCGTGTTAGTTTTCCTTTGTATTTGATGGAATGTTGTAACGGGGAAAAAATGGAAATGGAGAGAAACCAACGTTTCGTTTCATTGGATCGCGCCATCGAGCAAAACCAACGTTTAAATCACATCTATCGTGTTCGTGTCTCACCCTCCTCCATGGCTCGAACCCACACGGTCACTCGGCATGCCACTCACCCCAAACCGAGTAGTACTACCATAACTTTCCTGCCTTCTTGTCGATGGATCGCACCATGGAGTACTAGCACTACTGGAAGAGATTGACGAGTTGGGGGAGGACAGCTAGTTGTAGCATGGACTCCCAAGAACTTACTACTGGAAGAGATCACACATGTTGTAGCCGGCTATTCCGACCTTTGAACGCGGAGCAGCCGCGTGCACCCGGAAGCGGGGCGGGCGACGCTCTCTCGGCCAGCGCGCCGCAATCAATGCCGGCGCCAGTGAGAGGACGCGTCCGCTCTGGCCGGGCATGAATGCGGCACTGACCGTTTCGGGCGAGAAGCACACATGGGTGATGAAGAGGGTTCGGGTTGGTTAGGACCGGCCGTGGCAGCGGTCCGGACGTGCGCAAACAAGAGATGATGTACGTTAATATTGTTGCATATATAATTAACAACGTAAATAATGTGCCAGTTGGACAAATATGATTGGAGATGGAGATGGAAATGGAATTTTACGTAAACACGGATATGCATGTCTATGTCTATGTGTGTGTGCACGACGACTCTCGCGACCTGGAAGCGGGGGCGTGTTTTTGATCGAGTTTTCTTTCTTGGTACGTTAGAAAATCAGTTTGTCTAATTCACATCTAGATGTTATTTAAGGATATCACATCTAAGCTCCCACAAGTATATAATGTAGCAACAAGAAACAAAAAAAACTAGGAAAAGACCACAAACAGAGTGGACATCAACTTATATGTGACATAACTATGTCACATCTAGATGTGTCCTAGACAGATCCTTAACTATGTCACATCTATCTAAGCTCCCACAATTATCCGCGCGTATTCTATTTAAAACCACTGCTATGGAGAGATTTTTTTAGTCCATTATAGCCTCTTGTTTGATAGAGTTTCTCGCGTCTCGCTCTCTCACCCTCTCCATATCAAAACAAGATGACAGTGTCCACTCTATCTCTCTCCTCACCGGTGGTCACAGATCCGGCCGAATCCCGTCCGCTGCGAGAGGCGAGGAGGTGCAGCGTTGACGTTGTCGCCGTCGGTGACGGAGGAAGCCGATGCGCACCGTCCTCTCAGAGCCGGCGCTGGCGCGGATGAAGATCCTCCGCGCCCTTGTTCGCTGCCGTCGTGTGGGAAGATCCCGCCCGCCCACCTAAACGACATCTCGCCCACCTGAAGTATAACTTCTTGTACTGGTCCAGCTCCCCAGGTCGCTGCGTGCGGGTTTTCTTCTATGCGACTACTCCCCAGCTCCCCAGGTCGCTGCGTGCGGGTTTTCTTCTATGCGACTACTCCCCAGCTCCCCATGCATAGTAGCTAGGGTTCGTCGGCAGGTCCAACATCACCTACTAGTACTATTATAGAGGAAATGCCACTCAAAACGTTTTCTTGATTTATGCCTCGGTGGAGGTATACATGTTGTTTCGATAAAAAGTACATGGTGGTTGTGCGGTCATTGTCCATATGGTGGTAGTACTATCACGGGTTAAATGAACAAATGTTTTTTTCTCGGGTATCCTAGTTTAGTTCCCATCAAGATAATTATGATGCTTCTGTTTGTTGGTGTACTTTTCATTAATTCTTATTAACAATTGAGATGTCGTTGCTAACCCTTTTTTATATTTTTGGAAACAGCGATGCGTGTCTCCATACCTGGGCATGTCTTCCTCAATTTTAGTGGAACTGCACAAAATTGGATGGCCATTGTTGTTCCGCCTCACTGTCCTCTGCCACGTGGTTCTTCCTTCCTCGAGCTTGATTACTGAGAAGAAACAGACCACAGTGAGGATTTGTCGAACATCTTAGGTGCCTCACCCAAACTTGATGCATCACCACGATGACCTATCGATGCTCATGGTTGCGCCTCATGGTTGTGTCGGCTGGTGAAGCTGATCGATTTTCGACGAAAAACAAGCTGTCTTCCATCAGTGCTCTTTGCTTGTTACGTACAAATATGATATCCTTCGTCAGTTCACCTTGGTTGCGTCGGAGACATTGTCGTCTGTCATGTTGGTGCAATTCTCGCTAGGGTTTTACGACAGGTGGGCCCAAAATGTGGCTGGCTCACCTATCATACAGCCAAAAGCAAGTGCAATGAAGGCACCGGAGCTCAATCCATACTACAGTAGTATATATATAAGCGGGAGCCTCAGCGCTTGTTCGCTAGGGTTTGCACTACATATATGTTACACGCTGGAGGCTCAACGTTCATTTGCTAGGGTTTGCTATATTCAGTCTCTCACCCTCTCTTCACCAGATCTAAACAAGACTGCGTTGGCCTCTTGTCTCTCTCTCCCCCTCACAGCTGGTGAAGGAGGCGTTCGTATCCCGTCGCACCGGGAAGGGGAGGAGGTGCAGCGTTCACTCTATCGCCTTCGGCGAGGGAGGCAATCCACTGCCGTCCGCGCTGTTATCTTTCACCCAGCGTCTGTGCAGGAGGGCCACCGACCCCTTCTTCCTCGCTATCGTACATAGTGTGGGCAGATCCGGCCTCCCGCCGCACGCCTTGCCACATCCCGACGAACCTAAGGTATAAGTTTCTTTGAAACCGTCGTTGCTCTGGCTGCATGTGGATCTTTTTTGATCTATAGTCGAATCTAGGTCTTGGTTCAAAGAGGAAAGAAGGGTGTGGTGGGCTGGAGCAAGAATCTAGGACGTGGTTCAATGAGGAAAGGAGGGGCAGAAAGTAGTATAGACTGGCTATCCAGCCGCTTTGTAGGTCGAAAAGGGAAAAAGGGGGTAACCCAGTACACATATCTGTAAGGAACCATTCTCTTTGTCGAAAAGGGAAAGAAACTGGGGGGTCGGGTAGTTTGTGCACGACTAGATTTGCTGCCCTCACACAGGAAGAAGGTTCAAAGAGAACAAATATGGGACCAACGCATATATGCTGCTTGGCTACATACTCTGCATCACCCATTTATACGTGTGGACGCACATGGTGCTGGCATGTCCCATGCAGCTATTTTGCTGTTGTTAATTTCAGAATTAACTACTGATCTGTTTTAAAAGAATTTCTCTGTTAATATGAATCAATGCAACCGTTTTAGAAATGCTGCTGTCCTATACTTTGTTTTCCATCAAGATAAGGTAGATGCTTCTTTTTGTGGCCGCATGTTTCATCCTCCTTTATTGGCCAGTAATTGTTTTCTTTTTTGCCTCTTAAAACAGGGATATCTATTCAACTTATTGCTATAGAAAACTTAAATGTCACACTGGAAACTTTGCTTGATTTTAGTGCAACTGCACAAAACTTGATTGGATTTCCTATTCGTGTTGGTAGATTCGTATTTTATGTTGGTCGTCTCATGAAAGGTCAGTACAGGCCTTCGTCCACATGATTGTGAAGTGTGCTTTGAGATGTTGTGCTACTTGTATTGGTACTATTTTAAATAAATGATGAATTGAAGCTATTGTATTGCTGTCTTTTCCCATTAAGTAGTGAACAAAAATGGGACCAACCCAGACATGATGCTTGTTGCTTTGTTACAACAAATTCAGTATCACCCCCTTTATAAGCCAGTAATTGATGCCACTCTCAGAATTAACTACTGAATCTTATTTCAAAACTGCCACACTTGTTAGGGATTGGCGGGATTACCATTTTTGTGGCCGCATGTTTCATCCTCCTTTATTAGCCAGTAATTGACTTCTTTTTTGCCTCTGTTTATACAGGGATATCTATTCAACTTGTTGCTATTGTGACATTTTGCTTCGCTACGCGAAACACTTTGCTTGATTTCAGTGCAACTGCACAAAACGAGATTGGATTTCCTATTCGTGTTGGAAGATTCGTACGTGATCTTGTGTTCGTCATGACAGGTTGGTACTTGCCTTCATCCACATGATCGTACAGTGTGTTTTGAGATGCTGTGCTACTTGTATTGGTACTGTTTTAAACAAATGATGAATTGGAGCTATTGTATTGCTGTCTTTTCCCATTAAGTAGTGAACAAAAATGGGACCAACCCAGACATGATGCTTGTTGCTTTGTTACATAAATTCAGCATCACCCCCTTTATAAGCTTTGTCGTTCTTTATACATGTTGAAACAAGGCATTGTTAAGATAATGTCTCAGTCAATATGAATCAATCACACTAATGGAGATTTGCTACTCTCCTGCTTTGTTTCCCATTAAGATAAAGTAGATCAGTAGATGCTTTTCTTCTAGGAGTACAAGTCATCAACCGTTATTTCTTAGTAATTGTTTCCCTTATACCTATTGTTGCTTACAGGGATATCAAAATTAAAGCTCGGTTTTATTCCGACTTCGATTTTAGTTGAACTGCAAAAAAGGAGCCAATGTGTAAGGCAAACTACTGCATTAGTGGGTCTAGTTGGTCATTCCACATTGCAGAAAGAAGCAGTCACTGTTTGCGCTACATTATAGAAGGAATGACCGAGAAGCTTTACAGAGTATTATTAGACACCGGTGACATGACTAGTCTACAGAGACCATTGGCAATTTAAGAACACGTGGAGTGCCCTGGGCAAAAAGTGCCCAAACAAGTACAAAAGCTACGACAGGACTCCACGAGCATAGGCATTACATATTTTTAATGGGAAAAGCTTGTAAAAGTTTAATCATTGATGTTAGCAAGAAGATGTTAGTTTAATATATTGGAATTGGAAAACCTTGTCAAAATTTTCTCATCTATGTTAGACAGAAGACATGCATTTGATATTTTTGAGTGGGACGCCCTTGCTGTGAGTAGCGTTGAGTGTTTTTTACTATTCCTGTGTTCAGTTTAGAAGTAAATAGTTACTCTGTTGAGATATTCCTGTGTTAAGAGTTTGTTCTAAATATTGTCTATGTAATGACAGGCCCTGTGTTTGATTGCAAAGTTGAGCTTGGAATGTTGTGGCATGCGGCATCACGAGCTGTTCATCGTGCCTCCTGAGAATAATGCTTCGTATTGTGTTGCATGTCGATCTAATGCCAGTGATTTGCTTGTTAAGAAGATCATCCTCTTCTGTTGTTTCCATGCTTAAGAAGTTCATCATCTGATGTTTCATTCATAGCCTATACGACAAGTCGGGTAGGTTAGACGTGAAACCATATGATCTTCCAACCAACTCGTGATATTAGGCCGTGATTGGGTCGTCGTTTTCCAACCAAAACCGCTTGTAAAACTGACGCTTGCAAATTAAAGCAGATGGTCTCGAGCGAAGGCGCTTGGTTTGTCGATTTCGTCTAGTAAAATATCGGAAGTACTTGACACACGATAAAAACGTTGAAGGACACTCGGACAATTGCTAATCCAGCTGTTTGCTGCTGTTTCAGCCTTGCCCATGGATGGCATGATACGCACGTCGTGCATGTATCGTCTGGTAATGTCGTCCATATAGCAGTGCTCGTAAAATATACACTGCTCTCTCAAATTACACGTGTAACCCGCCGGTTTTAGTTATAGACCTCGGGCCCTCGGTTTCATTATGCCTGTATTTTACGCATTGTTTTCGATGACAAGTAAATTACACTTGTATGTTAATACAGGTTTGAAATAAACAGAGCTCCGAAGCGCGGCCTTACCGTTTCATGCCGTCTCAGTTTCTCGAAGGTGCTCATAGGTGTCTGATGATCCTGGCTTCCTGAATGAGTAGCAGGCGCTGTATCAGACCATCCATAGGGCCCGCGAGGCCCTCTCCGTTGTCCTTCAAGTTGTTGTGCTCGCCGTGGCGCCGAGCATTGTTAACATTGTCAACAAACATGAGGATTCAGGAGATGACTTTATTTTGACTGGATGACACTAGGGACCCACTAGGGCCATAGCCGTACGTACGCAAGTGCCTCCTTATTATGTACAACTATATTTTTTTTGCTTTCTCCTGGTTTCCTGACATCACGGTCCCACACCATTGTCAACCTATGTAGTAAATATAAACGAGAGTATTGCACAAGGTGCGGCCGACAGCTGGGACCAAGCAGCTCGAGCAGTATTTGTGTTTTTGAGGCGTGAGCACAACAGAGTTGTTCTTGGTGATGATTTCGTTGTTGTTCAGAGGAGAGCAGGGTATTAACTGGGCGGGCTGTGGCCCGTCTAGCCTAGGCCAGATATCCAGCCCAGATACTAATTTTTTCAAGATGAAAATGGCTAGCCCAGCTATACGTCTTTTTGAGGAATACCCAGGCAAGGTCAAATTGTTATTCTCCGCCCCGCTGGGCTGCAAATCTTTCCTAGGAGGGATGCATCAGGCTTAACAGGAAAATGGGCTTTAAAAAATAATAAATGGGATGTAATTATAAAAACTGGGCAGTAACTATAAAAATGCACCAAACACGAAATTAGTTTATAAAATATTATTTATGGATTTTGAAAATCTTAAATTTTCATTGTTGCGCGTGCAATGTTTCTTTGTATTTTTACGTAATACAAATTTATATTTAATCTGACTAGAAATTTCAGGATAAAAATATTTTGGAGCCCATCAAAATGTGGGAAATTTTATTGAATTCTATCTTCAACGGTTGGCTGAAATTATTAATCATTGTCCCAGCTAGAAAATGGGCTGTACTTTTAACAAACTGTAAATGGGCTGTTGTAAATTCCATTAGAATTCCAAAATGGGTTGTACATTCTTACAAAACGCAAATGGGCTATAAGTTCTCTGCCACACACTTGTGGGCCTACTAAGTGATGCGTCCCCTAAAAAAATAAGTTGACGCGTATGCAAGGCTTTGCCAACTTATTATAGTCAACACATCGTTCTAGCAGCAGTGGCCGTTGGATGTCTATGCAACGGATGTCATGCTTCTTCTTCAATCTCGGATATTCTTAGCTTCGACCGCCCAAAAAATGATTCCTCCCCCTGACATCTGGGGCGCACCATTTCGGAGGCTGACCTGTGGGCCTACTAAGTTGGAGCGTACCAAGGGCTTTGTCAACTTAGTCAATAATAAATGTTTCTAGCTTCAGTGACCGTATGATGTCCATCCAACGGCCGTAGTGCTTCTTTAACCTCTGGTCTTCTTGGTCCAGCCGCCCAAAGCAGCGCCGGTTGTGCCGCCTGCTCCTGCCTCCCGTGGCCGGATGTGCTGCTGCGGAGGCCTCACCGCCCCCATAATACTCCCACCGCTGGCCAGGCCATCCCTCCACTCACCCACACCCCCTGTTATTCTACGGTGACGGCAGCCTCACACCCCAGCTGAACCAGTGAACCCTCGTACTCCTCTCCGCGCGGGCTTCCGCTGCTGCGTCTTCCCTGTCTCCATGTCGTCCCCTTCCTAGGCCTCGCCGTCGTCCAGACCACCGCCCTGGTGCTCTTGGCGCGACATGGTCAACGTGGTCAACGACCGACTTCCATGGGAAGAGTACTGTACATGGAGAGGCTGACAGCTGGGTCCAGGCGGCCGCAAGGAAATGCCTCCTTATTACGCGCAAAATAATTATTCCTCCACCTTACAGCAGGGACCCACCGGACGGGCCACCTTATTTCGCAACAAAAATGTTTCCCCCCTGACTGCTCGGACCCACCGGACGGGCCAGCGTATTTTGCAAAAAAAACGTTCCCCCCACTGTTAGCTCGGACCCACCGGAAGTGCCTCCTTATTATGCACAAAAAAATGAATACTCCCCCTGCTAGCTGGGAGCCACCATGGTGGGAGGCTGACTTGTGGGCCTACTAAGTTGATTGGGACAGGGGCCTTTGTCAACTTTAGTAAATATGAACGTTTCTAGCTCTAGTGACCATACGATGTCCATCCAACGGCCGTAGTGCTTTTTCAACCTCTGGTCTTCTTGCTCCAGCCGTCCAAAGCAGCGCCGGTCGTGCCGCATGCTCCTGCCTCCCTTGGCCGGCTGTGCTGCCGTGGAGGCCTCACCGCCCCCTACTATTCCCACCGCTGGCCAGGCCCTGTGGCGACGGCAGCCTCACACCGCTGCCGAACTAGTGAACCCTCGTACTCCTCTCCGCGCGGGCTTCCACTGCAGCGTCTTCCTCGGCTCCCCGTCGTCCCCTTCCTAGGCCTCGCCGTCGTCCACCGCCCTGGTGCTCTCGATGCGGCGTGGTCAACATGGTCAAGGAACGACTTCCATCGGACGTGGACTGTACGTGGAGAGGCTGACAGTTGGGTCCACGGCCGCAGCAAGGAAGTGCCTTCTTATTACGTGCAAAATAATTATTCCACCACCTCACAGCGGGAACCCACCGGACGGGCCACCGTATTTCACGAAAAAATGTTTCCCCCTTGACTGCTAGGACCCACCAGCTACACCTTCGCATGCAAGGAAGTGCGTCCGGGCAAAAAATAACGATTCGCCCCCCCTGACTACTGGGACCCACCAGCTACATCTTCGCACACAAGGAAGTGCTTGACAGTCGGGACCCACCTGGTCAAAGCGTACGTAGCCTTGTCATTTTGGTCGCGAACGTGTACGTACATATATACTGGTCGATGTAGAGGCGCACACGTGTCATAGTAGAGGCGCGCACATAGCATGTACACGTACGTATAGCGGTGAGGGTGCAAGAAAGAAAGTACGGCCACATATGTGTACATACGGGCGGGGTCTTGAACACCTACTCGCGCATACGTACGGCGAGGGTTCGTGTACATGGTTGGGTCAGAACGGAGAAACAGTGTCATCATCGTGTTCATGGGGAGGCAACGGAATGCGTCGTGTTCATTGGGAGGCAACGGAATGCGTCGTGTTCATCGGGAGGGCTTGGACAGAACAGGCGATGGAAACGAGGCTTGGCGTACCGCAGAACTGAGGAAACGGCCTTGTGTTCGATCGGCCACGTTTGAAACAGGATCCTGTTCATCAGGAGGGGTGTGGCGTACCGCAAAACGGAGGAAACATACCTCCTATGGTTGAAACGGGGGTCCTGTTGATCGGGAGGGGTGTGGCATACCACAAAACGGAGGAAACGGACTTGTGTTGGAGCGCTACGGTCGAAACGAGGGTCCTGTTCATCGGGAGGGGTGTGGCGTACCGCAAAACGGGACTCCACGGGATACTGTTCATCTCCACTGTCGGCCTCCTCCAGCCTCCATGGGCTCCTGTTCATCCCGCCTCCACCGCGCGCTACTCCACCGGCTACTGTTCAACCACCCCTCCACCGTCTACTGTTCATCCAGCCCTCCACACCACGGGGTCCTGTTCAACCACCCCTCCACGGGCACCCCTCCACCGTCTACTGTTCATCCAGCCCTCCACACCACGGGGTCCTGTTCATCCACCCCTCCACGGGCACCCCTGCACCGTCTACTGTTCATCCAGCCCTCCACCACACCACGGGGTCCTGTTCATCCAGAGGCAGCGCCACCGCTCACTGTTCATCCACCCCCCCTGCAATGCTAACCGTTCATCCCATCGATCGGCTTCAGTTAGCAGCAGTAGCGAAGGAATTGCTCGATCGGATTCAGTTAACAGCCATCGATCGATCGCTCGGGTTCAGTAACACGTAGCCTGCAGTGCAATCGCTCGGGTTTAGTTAGAGCCCAACGCCTTGCCTCGGGTTTAGTTAGAGCCAACGCCTCGCACACACGCGCGTACGTGTATGAAAGAAACGCGCATCGCTCGGCCCCCGACCTCCCACCATAACCGGGAACTCCTCGAAATTTACCTCCCCCTCGCTTCTACCATGGTTTTTTCCGTCATGGACGGCCCACAGAATGTCATGCATCTACGTGTCCGGCCCACCCAAGACGAAAAGCCCATTTTATGTCATGATATTTTGTCATAGAAGTAGGAGCCCACCACATCTATGATGATACCGGGTTTTGTCACAATTATCGTCATAGAAGTGTCATATGTATGCCAGAATTTTTTTTGTTCAGCCCAAAATGTCACGGATGTGTCTTTTTTTGTAGTGATGGGAGTGGGGGAACCATGGCTTAGGGACGCGCTTGTCTGAAATGTGGGGTAAGTTACGAAAGTACCCCCACCGATTTGAGGCGGTTCTTTCGGATCAGGGGTATCACGGGCATTTCGCGTGTCGGGATTTCACAGGAGGTGGAAGTTTTCACGTGCATTGTAATTTTGGAATAGCAAGGTGCGGGTTGAGATGGAGGGTGTTGTCGGAGCACAACGAGACAAAGATTTATCCTAAATACTTCAGGGTAACAAGGCGTGGGTTGAAGAGGCGGGATTTTCGCAGCACGATAGAAAGAGACGCTAGCTTGAAATTTCGGCATAACACGACACGACTTGAAATTTTGGGAGAAAAAGCTTAACGTGTACCCAAAAGAAAAAAAGACAATTTATACTAGTATGATATACTACGTACAATGTGTTTAACACGCACAATGTGTTAAACATGCCAATATTCTACAACTTTCATATACTTTTGGCATCTTTTTATACTATTTTTGGGACTAACATATTGATCCAGTGCCCAGTGCCAGTTCCTATTTGTTGCATGTTTTTTGTTTCGCAGAATATCCATATCAAATGGAGTCCAAACGGGATAAAAACTGACGAAGATTTTTTTGGAATATATATGATTTTTGGGAAGAAAAATGCACGCGAGACGATGCCCGAGGGGGCCACGAGGCAGGGTCAGGCGCGCCCTGGGCCCTCGTGGCCACCCCGTAAGGCGGTTGATGCCCTTCTTTCGCCGCAAGAAAGCTAATATCCAGATAGAGATCGTGTTAAAAAATTTCAGACCAATCGGAGTTACGGATATCCGGGAATATAAGAAACGGTGAAAGGGAAGAATCTGAGAATGCAGAAACAGAGAGACAGATCCAATCTCGGAGGGGCTCTCGCCCCTCCCATGCCATGGAGACCAAGAACCAGAGGGTAAACCCTTCCCCCATCTAGAGAGGAGGTCAAGGAAGAAGAAGAAGGAGGGGGCTCTCTCCCTCTCACTTTCGGTGGCACCGGAGTGCCACCGGGGGCCATCATCATCACCGCAATCTTCACCAACAACTTCACCGCCATCATCACCAACTCTTCCCCCCTCTATGCGGCGGTGTAACCCCTCTTTTACCCGCTGTAATCTCTACTTAAACATGGTGCTCAACGCTATATATTATTTCCCAATGATGTATGGCTATCCTGTGATGTTTGAGTAGATCCGTTTTGTCCTATGGGTTATTTGATGATCGTGATTGGTTTGAGTTGCATGTTTTATTATTGGTGCTGTCCTATGGTGCTCTCCGTGTCGCCCAAGCGTGAGGGATTCCTGCTGTAGGGTTTGCAATATGTTCATGATTTTCTTATGGTGGGTGGCGTGAGTGACAGAAGCACAGACCCGAGGAAGTAGGTTCTTTGCGTATGGGATAAAGAGGACTTGATACTTTAATGCTATGGCTGGGTTTTACCTTAATGATCTTTAGTAGTTGCAGATGCTTGCTAGAGTTCCAATCATAAGTGCATATGATCCAAGTAAAGAAAGTATGTTATCTTATGCCTCTCCCTCAAATAAAATTGCAATAATGATTACTGGTCTACTTATCGATTGCCTAGGGACAAATAACTTTCTCGTGAAAAAAAGCTCTTTACTAAAACTAACTTAGTTGTGTCCTTATCTAAACAACCCCTACTTTTTATTTACATGCTCTTTATTACCTTGCAACCCTATCCAACAACACCTACAAAATACTTCTAGTTTCATACTTGTTCTAGGTAAAGCGACTGTCAAGCGTGCGTAGAGTTGTATCGATGGTCGATAGAACTTGAGGGAATATTTGTTCTGCCTTTAGCTCCACGTTGGGTTCGACACTCTTACTTATCGAAAGAGGCTACAATTGATCCCCTATACTTGTGGGTCATCAAGACCTTTTTCTAGCGCCGTTGCCAGGGAGCAATAGCGTGGGGTGAATATTCTTGTGTGTGCTTGTTTGCTTTATCACTAAGTAATTTTTATTTGTTGTTCTTAGTTGTTTTCAATCTTTAGTTATGGGTAGGAAACGCAAAATACCAAAAAATAGTTGTACCTACTGAACCAATGGTTGAAGAACCACTCAAAATCTATCACACTCCTACAACTTATTACTTGGATCATCTTCAATCCCTATGTGCTCGTGCTGAAACCCCAACTAGCTTAGTTGAGGGCAAATCTTTAGATGAGCATGCTTGTTATGTGCGACACCGTATATCTGAAAAAGGGAAACTTTTACTAGGTCAAATTCATCATTTGCAATGCTATGCTTGGAATTTATGTGAAATATATGATTTTACTTGTTGTTCTGAAAACCCTAAGAAACACCTTCCCTATCAATGTGAGTTTAGTGATAATGGAACCATATCTTCGTATGCTAAGCGTGTCTATAATTACTATGATGTTCAACAAATTGAAGAATTTGTTGCTTTTAAGGGTGCTTACGAAATTGCTTCTTTGATTGAGAAGTATGATGCTACTCTTTACAAATCTGAAAATTTTGCCATACTTAAATATTGCTATGATAATTATGCTTCTAATGCCTATGTTGAACCATATATTGAGGACTACTCCGCTGTCCAAGAAGAGACTAATATTCTGCATGAGTTTATGGAAGAAGAAATTGATGAAATTGTGAGCTCATTGGATGAAAAAGATGAGGAGGAGAGCGAAGAACAAAAGGATGAATGCTATGATCCCGTTGATTCTTTTGAAATATCCCTTTTTGATGATGCTTGCTATGCTTGTGGCCAAGATGCCAATATGAATTATGCTTATGGAGATGAACTTGCTACAGTTCCTTATGTTAAACATGAAATTGTTGCTATTGCACCCACGCATGATAGTCCTATCATCTTTTTGAATTCTCCCAACTACACTATATCAGAGAAGTTTGCACTTACTAAGGATTATATTGATGGGTTGCCTTTTACTACTACACATGATGATTTTGATAGATATAAGATGCATGCGCTTGCTGCTCCTACTTGCAATTGTTATGAGAGAGGAACTATATCTCCACCTCTCTATATTTGCAATACGACAAAATTGCAAGAAACTGTTTATACTATGCTTTGGCCTTTACTATGTGTGCATGAATTGTTCTTTTATGACATGCCGATGCATAGGAAGAGAGTTAGACTTTGTTGTTACATGATATATGTTGCCTTGTGCTCACTACTAAATTACAAATCATTGTTAATTAAAATTGGCTTTGATATACCTTGGGATCCGGGTGGATTCACTACTTGAGCACTATATGCCTAGCTTAACGGCTTTAAAGAAAGCACTACCAGGGAGAGAACCTGGAAGTTTTAGAGAGTCATTTATTTCTGGATTTGTTTGAGGTCTGAAGTTTTAAAGCCTTTTCTCCTAAGAGGGAGATAAAGCGGCTTAGAGCCGCCACACATCCAGTTAACTTCTGGATTTGTTTGAGGTCTGTTGGGGTAGCCAATTGTGACAAAGCTTGGATTTTGGCCGGATTAGCTTCAATACCTCTACTGGAGACAATGAAACCCAGGAGCTTTCCGGCTGGTATGCCGAAAACACATTTTTCCAGATTGAGCTTCATGTCGTATGTTAGGAGGTTGTCGAATGTGAGCTTCAAGTCGTCTATCAAAGAGTCGACGTGCTTGGTTTTGACGACCACATTGTCTACGTATGCCTCTACTGTTTTTCCGATTTGTTTCTCCAAACATGTTTGAATCATGCGCTGATATGTTGCGCCTGCGTTTTTGAGCCCAAAAGGCATTGTGTTGAAACAGAAGGGACCGTATGGTGTGATGAATGCCGTTGCGGCTTGGTCGGACTCCGCCATCTTGATTTGGTGGTAACCGGAGTATGCATCGAGAAAACACAATGACTCGTGTCCTGCGGTGGCATCGATAATTTGATCGATGCGAGGGAGGGGGAAGGGATCCTTTGGGAAAGCTTTATTGAGGTCCTTGAAATCGACACAAAGGCGCCAGGATTTATCCTTCTTTGGTACCATCACCAGGTTTGCTAGCCAGTCCGGGTGTTTTATTTCACTAATGAATCCAGCCTCCAATAACTTGGCTAGTTCCTCTCCCATGGCTTGTCTCTTAGGTTCAGAGAAACACCGAAGAGCCTGCTTGACCGGCTTGAATTCCTTTAGAATATTGAAGCTGTGCTCGGCCAGCCTGCGTGGGATTCCTGGCATGTCTGAAGGGTGCTAGGCAAAAATGTCCCAGTTCTCGCGTAGGAACTCTCGTAGTACGGCATCTACGTCAGGGGTTAATTGTGCCCCGATGGAAGCTGTTTTTGTAGGGTACGTTGGATGGACTTGGAATTTGACTATTTCATCCGCCGGTTTAAAGGAGGTGGACTTGGATCTCTTGTCGAGTATCACATCGTCCCTGTTCACCGTGGAGCGCAGCGCAGTCAGTTCCTCAACCGCTAGGGCTTCGGATAATGCCTCAAGGGCCAGTGCGGCTGTCTTGTTTTTGGTGCGGAGTGCTGTGTCCGGATGACTAGCAAGAGTGATAATTCCGTTGGCCCCGGGCATTTTGAGCTTCATGTACCCATAATGGGGTATGGCTTGGAAGATTGTGAACGCCTCCCGCCCTAACAGGGCATGGTAACCGCTACTGAACGGGGCCACTTGGAACGTAATCTCTTCGGACCTATAATTATCCGGCGTGTCGAACACCACATCTAGTGTGATTTTTCCTGTACAGCGCGCTTCCCGACTGGGCATTATTCCTATAAAGGTTGTGTTGCTTCGCTCGATGCGGTTCCAGTCTATTTCCATTTTTTGAAGGGTTTCCTCATAGATGAGGTTTAATCCGCTGCCACCGTCCATGAGTACCTTTGTGAGTCGAAAGCCGTCCACAATTGGAATGAGGACCAGTGCGGCTGGTGCTCGGGCTGTTCGGAATTTAGGTTCATCACTGGCATTGAAGGTAATAGCCGTGTCACTCCATGGATTTATTGCAGCTACATGGCAGATTTCGGCCATGGTGCGGAGTGTTCGCTTGCGCCTATTATTTGACGCAAATGTCTCAAAGACTATTAACACCGTATTGTTATCCACGGGATGGTGCTCTGTGGCATTTGGGATAAGAAGATCCTCACCACTTTTGGCCACCTGCCGAAGTATCCAACATGCTCTAAGGCTGTGCGTTGGTATTGTATCCGCTGTACTATGAATTTTGCAGGGTCCATTGAGCCATCCCTCCAGTACGGTTCCATGCCCTATACAGGGTTTTTGCTTTTTGGTAGTTGACCCGGGTGTCTTTTGATAGTACACCCTTTTATTTCAGACTGGGTTCGTATTTAGGGCCGGATTATCCCAAAAGTTTGTTTTGGTTTTCCAGGCACTTTCCATCGCACAGTACTTTCGTACTATGGACACCAAGTCAGCGAAGCGTGATATCTCACGGCGGTTTATGGCGTTAAGGATTCCCTTGTCCGTGCAATTATTGCAGAAAAATAAGATTGCATCTTCCTCGCGACAGTCCTTAACCTTGTTCATCGCAAGGAGGAATCTGGCCCAATAGTGATGTACTGTTTCCTGGGGATCTTGCCAGATGTGGGAAAGATCACTTATGTTTGGGTGGGTGGGTGAAATTGAATCCGAACCCTTACCCGATCTGTGATCCAGGGGCCAAGGAATTTCCAATTTTGGAAATTCTAGTTCCGGGATGTTGCCCGATAATCCTGGCCCGCTACCTGACTCTAAGTTCAGGGATTGGATGCTGTCCTCCCGCGAACGGGTATCCGTCTCGAAGAGCTCAGGAATCCGGACATAGTTGGTCCTCACTATGGAGGAGAGGTCGACGCATCGTTCCTCCACCACTGCAATATGATGGGTGACCGGCGGAGAGTTAATCTCCCTTTGATCGGGTTTAAGACCAATCCGATCATAGTCCGTAGCGACTCCTAGGGCGGCGATGCGATCCAAGAGCTCGTTTATGGAGGCGAGCTCCACCGGATCCATCTGTTCGGCGAGTGCCGACTTAACGTGGAGGCTGTTTTCGATGACCCGAGGAGTCATCGTCGACGCGGCGGCCAAACAGGCGGCCATGATGAAACTACCTAGCTGGAGAGTTTGGCCGACAGCCAAAGCTCCCCCAATAGTAATACCGTCTTTAAAGACGATACGAGACATCCTTCCTTCTTGCAACGTCACAGAGGAACTCTCAATGAAAGCACCAATGTCAGTGTCAAAACCGGTGGATCTCGGGTAGGGGGTCCCGAACTGTGCGTCTAAGGCGGATGGTAACAGGAGGCAGGGGACACGATGTTTTACCCAGGTTCGGGCCCTCTTGATGGAGGTAAAACCCTACGTCCTGCTTGATTAATATTGATGATATGGGTAGTACAAGAGTAGATCTACCACGAGATCGGAGAGGCTAAACCCTAGAAGCTAGCCTATGGTATGATTGTCTGTTGTCCTACGGACTAAACCCTCTGGTTTATATAGACACTGGAGAGGGTTAGGGTTACACAAGGTCGGTTACAAAGGAGGAGATATACATATCCGTATTGCCTAGCTTGCCTTCCATGCCAAGTAGAGTCCCATCCGGACACGAGACAAAGTCTTCAATCTTGTATCTTCATAGTCCAATAGTTCGGCCAAAATATATAATCCGGCTTTCCGGATACCCCCTAATCCAGGACTCCCTCAATGGCTTTATAGAATGCTTCATGTACTTCAATTATATCATTTGAAGTTTGGATTGTCTGTTTCTCTTCACTTAAACAACCGCCATTTGTAGAATGCTCTTTTGCTTCACTTATATTTGTTAGAGCATGGGCATATCTTTTGTAGAAAGAATTAAACTCTCTTGCTTCACTTATATATATTTAGAGAGATGACAGGAATTGGTCATTCACATGGTTAGTCATAAAATCCTACATAAAATGTGTAGATCACTGAATATGATATGTTTGATTCCTTGCAATTGTTTTGTGATATAAAGATGGTGATATTAGTGTCTTGCTAGTGGGTAGTTGTGGATTAGTAGAAATACTTGTGTTGAGGTTTGTGATTCACGTAGCATGCACGTATGGTGAACCGTTATGTAACGAAGTCGGAGCATGAGGTATTTATTGATTGTCTTCCTTATGAGTGGCGGTCGGGGACGAGCGATGGTCTTTTCCTACCAACCTATCCCCCTAGGGGCATGGGTAGTAGTACTTTGCTTCGAGGGCTAATAAACTTGTGCAGTAAGTATCTTAGTTCTTTTATGACTAGTGTTGAGTCCATGGATTATACGCACTCTCACCCTTCCACCATTTCTAGCCTCTCTTGTACCGCGCAACTTTCGCCGGTACCATAAACCCACCTTATATCTTCCTCAAAAAAGCCACCATACCTACCTACTATGGCATTTCCATAGCCATTCCGAGATATATTGCCATGCAACTTCCATCATCATCATATACATGACTTGAGCATTCATTGTCATATTGCTTTGCATGATCGTGAGATTGCTAGCATGATGTTTTCATGGTTTGTCCGTTTTTTGATGTCATTGCTACGCTAGATCATTACCCATCCCGGTACACCGCCGGAGGCATTCATATAGAGTCATATCTTTGTTCTAGTATCGAGTTGTAAGTAAATAAAAGTGTGATGGTCATCATTATTATAGCATTAACCCAGTGAGGAAAGGATGATGGAGACTATGATTCCCCCACAAGTCGGGATGAGACTCCGGACGAAAAAAGAAAAAAAGAAAAAAAAGGAAAAAAAGGATAAAGGCCAAAAAAAGGAAGGCCCAAAAAAAATGAGAGAATAAGAGAGAAGGGGCAATGTTACTATCCTTTTACCACACTTGTGCTTCAGAGTAGCACCATGTTCTTCATATAGAGAGTCTCTTGAGTTATCTATTTCATATACTAGTGGGAATTTTCATTATAGAACTTCACTTGTATATTTCGATGATGCGCTTCCTCAAACGCCCGAGGTCTTCATGAGCAAGCAAGTTGGATGCACACCCAGTTAGTTTTCAGTATGAGCTTTCATACACTTATAGCTCTTAGTTCATCCGTTGCATGGCAATCCCTACTCACTCACATTGATATCTATTGATGGGCATCTCCATAGCCCGTTGATACGCCTAATTGATGTGAGACTATCTTCTCCTTTTTTTCTTCTCCAGAACCACCATTCTATTCCACCTATAGTGCTATGTCCATGGCTCACGCTCATGTATTGCGTGAGGGTTGAAAAAGCTGAAGCGCGTTAAAAAGAACGAACCAATTGCTCGGCTTGTCATCGGGGTTGTGCATCATTTGAATATTTTGTGTGGTGAAGATGGAGCATAGCCAGACTATATGATTTTGTAGGGATAACTTTCTTTGGCCTTGTTATTTTGAAAAGACATGATTTCTTTATTAGTGGGCTTGAAGTATTATTGTTTTTATGTCAAATGATAGACTATTTCTTTGAATCACTCGTGTCTTAATATTCATGCAATGATTAGATATGTGATAAAGATTATGCTAGGCATCATTCCACATCAAAAATTATCTTTTTTTATCATTTACCAAGTCGAGGACAAGAAGGTATTAAGCTTGGGGATGCTAATACATCTCCGTCATATGTATAATTTTTAATTGTTCCATGCCAATATTCTACAACTTTCATATACTTTTGGCAACTTTTTATACTATTTTTGGGACTAACATATTGATCCAGTGCCCAATGCCAGTTCCTATTTGTTGCATGTTTTTTGTTTCGCAGAATATCCATATCAAACGGAGTCCAGACGGGATAAAAACTGACGGAGATTTTTTTGAAATATATATGATTTTTGGGAAGAAAAATCCACGCGAGACGATGCCCGAGGGGGCCATGAGGTAGGGTCAGGCGCGCCCTGGTCCCTTGTGGACACTCTGTAAGGTGGTTGATGCCCTTCTTTCGCCGCAAGAAAGCTAATATCCGGATAGAGATCGTGTTAAAATTTCAGCCCAATCGGAGTTACGGATCTCCGGGAATGTAAGAAACGGTGAAAGGGAAGAATCTGAGAACGCAGAAACAGAGAGAGACAGAGAGACTGATCCAATCTCGGAGGGGCTCTCGCCCCTCCCATGCCATGGAGACCAAGAACCAGAGGGGAAACCCTTCCCCCATCTAGGGAGGAGGTCAAGGAAGAAGAGGAAGGAGGGGGCTCTCTCCCTCTGCTTCTGGTGGCGCCGGAGTGCCACCGGGGGCCATCATCATCACCGCAATCTTCACGAACAACTTCACCGCCATCATCACAAACTCTTCCCCCCTCTATGCAGCGGTGTAATCCCTCTTTTACCCACTGTAATCTCTACTTAAACATGGTGCTCAACGCTATATATTATTTCCTAATGATTTATGGCTATCCTATGATGTTTGAGTAGATCCGTTTTGTCCTATGGGTTATTTGATGATCATGATTGGTTTGAGTTGCATGTTTTATTATTGGTGCTGTCCTATGGTGCTCTCCATGTCGCACAAGCGTGAGGGGTTCCCCTGTAGGGTTTGCAATATGTTCATGATTTGCTTATGGTGGGTGGCCTGAGTGACAGAAGCACAGACTTGAGTAAGTAGGTTGTTTGCGTATGGGATAAAGAGGACTTGATACTTTAATGCTATGGTTGGGTTTTACCTTAATGATCTTTAGTAGTTGCGGATGCTTGCTAGAGTTCCAATCATAAGTGCATATGATCCATGTAGAGAAAGTATGTTAGCTTATGCCTCTCCCTCATATAAAATTGCAATAATGATTACCGGTCTAGTTATCGATTGCCTAGGGACAAATAACTTTCTCGTGACAAAAGCTCTTTATGAAAACTAACTTAATTGTGTCCTTACCTAAACAACGCCTACTTTTTATTTACATGCTCTTTATTACCTTGCAACCCTATCCAACAACAGCTACAAAATACTTCTAGTTTCATACTTGTTATAGGTAAAGCGAACGTCAAGCATGCGTAGAGTTGTATCGGTGGTCGATAAAACTTGAGGGAATATTTGTTCTGCCTTTAGCTCCTCGTTCGGTTCGACACTCTTACTTATCGAAAGAGGCTACAATTGATCCCCTATACTTGTGGGTTATCAAAAACACACATAGACACCATTTAGACTAGTAAGGTACACGTGCATTGCATGCATGATATTTGGCAACCAAATTATGAATAAATACAACATTATAGCATGTAAGCTTTGAGTCATATATGCATGATGTAGACGTTCGTTTAATTCTTATAGTTCATTTCATTAAATATCATCTAGTTTTTATAAGAAAGCTAATCTATTTTGAGATTCATGGAATTGTGTGTTGTAAGGCATAAAGTAAAAGCAAATCATGTAGAAAAACATTTGGGCAATTATGATACGGAAGATTCTAGAACAAAGAAGAAGTGCTTGTGTTTTGAGGTTTGTGCATTATGCTTAAGTTCAACTATAGAGTCTTCTAGATTGTACATGTGGCAAAATCTGGTGGAATCTAGATGATATCCAACGGCCGGTAGTGCTCAAATTTGCCAGCTCTGCACCATCGGATTGGCCTCATACAACGACCATCTTTCAAAGTTAAAGTTATCTGCACACTATATAAAAAATATAAAATATAATATATATATAGGGGTATAGATATAGATATGTGATGCGAAATCCACCCATCATCCCCAATTAGAATAGTGTGTCCATGCACGGATGTAATCTAGCCAAACGATGTCTGCCAGCGGTATCTCAAATTCAAACTAGTCTGACCTTGTTCAATGTGTATACATTACAACATGCTCGTTTCCAAACCACACCGCGCAGATCTCCGTTATATTCATGCATGCATGGGTTTCAAACATCACGATCTCTTATTCAAGTATTCGAATTCAACTTTACATTGATTATGACCTCACCTAGTCTTTTACACCCACACATTGGTCTTCTCTTTATAATTGTGCCACTAACTTTCTCTCGTGCATGCATGCACACACACTACCAGTCGGCATTATCCATCGCACACATGCAATATTTTTCTTCAGGTCGGTCTCCCATGAAGGCACACACACACACATCCCCGTCTCCATCATATCGGGCATTCTTTATCTCTGACGTGCATGCACAACGATCAATGTTCCTCTATGTGTGTGTGTGTATATATAGCTAGGTCTTTCATAGTTTTCCACATAAACCAATCAATCTATATATCTAGTGAGGTCTCACCCTCTTTCCAATGTCCACATCGATCAATCTATACCTCTCTATATAGGATTACATATATAGCTAATACACCCACATTAATTATATATCCAACGCCCCTCTCATCATCCATGCCTTCCGCTTCATCTCTCAGATGCGCGCACAATGGCGAAGACAGGGGGCAGCAAGGGCCCTGACCCTCCCCCCTAACGTCACTATATATCAAGGCTAATATGAATGTGCTCATTAGACAATTGCTGGTAAAAATGGTTTAAGTTGATGAATTGACCCTCCTCGTAAAGGATTAGCAATGCTTGGCCCCCTAGGTCATGGGACATTTTTCATGGCTCCGCCACTGCGTGCAATAGCGCACGTTCTCGCCCCCTCTCTCTAAATATCGATCTCGCAGTTGTGCACTCCTTCATAGTCTCCCTCCACTCGGCCCCTCGCACCATCTTCTAGCCCCCCCACCAGATTTTGCCACATGTACAATCTAGCAGACTCCATGGTTGAACTTAAGCATAATGCACAAATCTCAAAACAACAGTGGTTCTCCTTTGTTCTAGAATATTCTGTATCATAACTGCCCAAACTTTTTTTCTAGTTGAATTGCCATTATTTGTTTTTACTTTGTGCTTTACAACGCACAATTCCATGAATCATAAAATAGAGTAAGGGCTTCTTTGATTCAAAGGATTCTCGAAGGAATTTCGGAGGATTCTAATCCTTAGGAATTTTCCCTATCTTGGTTCTTTGATTCGTAGGATTTTAAACCATAGGAATTTTTCCATATGATTCATTTGCACTAGATTTCATAGGAAACATGCCATCCACTCAAACCTCTTTGAAAGAATTCTGCGTTTTTTCTATGCACAATCAAACACTCGTACCATCCTGTAGGATTCAACACGACACACGTATTTTCTATGCGCGCAGTAACACTCGTACCATCTTATTCCCGCATTTTGGAAATCCTACAAATCAAAGAGGCCCTAGGTTTTTTTATAAAAACTAATTGATTTTGAATGAGATGAACTATAAGAATTAAACGAAGGTCTACATCAGGCATATATGACTCAGAGCTTACATGCTACAGTGTGTTATTTGTTAATAATTTGGTTGCAAAATATGATGCGTGCAATGCACGTGTACCTTACTAGTACTTCGAGTATGTGCAAAACACAATGGCATGCTACACAGTGTCTCTCTTACAGTTCATGAAGCCACGTGGCACATGTGGAGGCGTTGTCACGACATCCTTGTGTGGATTCATCACAGTGAGGTGCTACTGTTTCCAGAAGAATGTACTCGTCCTCCCTGAGCTGCACTGGCAGTACATGCACGAAGCGAAGATGTGCACGCACGCCACGCACGCACTCATTCCCTCGCACGCACACGCGGGTACACGGGTGAACGCAATTTTGTACCAAGATCCGCCCCATGTGATAATTTGATGCATGTAAAGTCCTTCACTTCATTGATGGTCAATTAATACAGCGCATGCAAATTGAGTGGACGTGAGGGTGGAAGAAAGACATGCGCGTGCTACTGCACGCATGCGAGTAGTTAAATCATGGGTTGATAGTAGTACTTCCATTGGTCTCCTTCGTATTTTGTGCCAATTTTTGACAGTAACATAATATTTACGCATCTGAGCAATCTAGTCTACTTGAAATTTATGTTCCACTGAACCCATTGGGATCTGTTTCGGGCCTTGAAACCAAAAACCATCAATTAATCTATACCTTGTTCCCATCACATTCGAAAGTACTAGTGCTACAATTAAATGCAAGCCTGCTCACACCTACCAGTACGTACCAAACCTATACGTATTCCCACTATGCAGGTTTTATTACTAGTGCTAGCACTTAGGTTATAAAAAGGGGAACTACCTAACCGAAAATTACTCTACCTTCCTCCTCATAAGTCCTCCTTCATCGTCCGTCCTTCCCACTATGCAGAGCTCTAGGTCGATAACTACTTGTAACAAGGAAGCGGCAACCAAGGCTGCAGAAAAAAGAGGGCTCGCCGCCACGCAGAGACCTTGAAAGATCTCTCACAAGCAGGCGATGGCTCCAAGGAGCGCCCTAGACGCGGAGGCGAACATGCGGCGCTGGAGTCGTTATCCCTCGACGGCATGCCCGATCAGCTCAATAAGCACCTCAATAAGCACCTCAATAAGCAGGAGTTCATCCACGGCTTGGTGGAGCTGCTGAAGGAGAGCCTTGACAACGTGCCCACTGAGCTCAATGAGCCGGGGGAGTTGACTGCCGACTTGGTGATGTTGCTGAAGAAGAGCATTGCCTCGGAGAAGAAGGCGACCAGCGAAATCCTGCAACTTCAGGAGGACAAGGCAAAGCTCTGCCACGAGCTCGACCTGCTGAAGGAGGAGAACGACGGATGGACGAAGCTGCATGAGAATAGTAGTTCCTCGATGAAGATGTTGCAGGCCCTCGTCATGGAACAGAGGGAGGAGTTGGAGAAGCTCCGCATCAAGCACCCTGCTGCTGTCAAGGTACGTAATGCGGCCGTGGAATAGATGATGAAGGCTCGCATCGAGAAATCCCGCATCATGGACACAATGATGAAGATGGCGGAGGAGACGCGCAAGGAGATGGAGGTCGTGGAGGAGATGAAGAAGCAGTTACGACTCCGCGGCCAGCAACCCTTCATGTAGTGAGAGAAGCACCCCAAACATGTGTGTGCGTCTTCCTTCTTTTTTGGGGGTGATAATCCTCCTTCTTCTTTTGCTCCCGTGTTTCTTATTTTGGTTCGGTTGTTTGGCTTCATGTGTCACATTCTCTGCGAGGCATGAATAGAACAATGCTAAAAATGAGATGACTAGCAAATTAGATCATTCTTTATCGCCAATAGAACAATGCCTCTTGCTAGTAATATATAATAAGAATAGAGAGTAGAGAATATGGCACTGGGCTGCCGTGTTTCATGCTCCTCCGTCGTACTCCAGTGGAAAACTTGAGTATACCGCACAGTTCTTTGCTCCTCCTCAGGTCATCGGCACATTTATACGAGTAGTCAAATCACAAGGCCCTACCTTCCAGCAGTAATGAGCCGTCCAATCACAAAGGCCATCGCCTCTCATGAAAAGGACCAAGCTAGACTGCCTTGCCCTCTAGCCTTTTAAAAAATGTATACATTTGTACAGTAGTAGTATCGATGGATTGAGCCATGGAGCAAAACTAAGAAGATGTAATTAAAGAAAAAAGGTGGTACATATAGAGAGCGCTCGTCGCCAAATTATGCATATACTATATGACACTACCCACTATGAAGGTACTAGTAACATATACTAGTAACTAGTCTATGCTACTCTCCACTATGACCAGCCAAAGTCGAGGCGCGGATACCAACGAGGGCCTGGTTGTGTCTATACTTGGACAACTCACCCGACTGCATGCGCACTAGGCAGACAAAGCTCGTGTCGTGTTGGTGCCATGCGGCTCGCACATTCATCAGTCTTGCTATAAGTCGTAGTAGATGCTATATAGGTCCGTCGGATCTTACATCAAGATCCGTGCAAAATTTTCTTTTTAGATTTTCTTTTTTCTCTCTTAAATCTCAGTCGAGTGAGACATTACCACGCCATTAAATAGAGGCTCAGGCGCCATTAATGGAGACCTTGGGAGAGAGGTGGACGACAGATGGAGGTCAAAGGGCTCGCACGCCTCCCGTACTCAAATAGCTACCCTGCATGGTTCCTCCTAGCTAATAAAAAAGGGGACGCGTGGCGGCACGTAAATGGTAAATAGAACGCCCACGGTTTCAATAATACTTGTGTTTCTGATTGTAACATGACAACACTTGTCCAAAATGACTTTGTTGATTGTTAATGTGTGCGACTTCGCAAATCGGACAGCAAAATTACCACATCATGTTGGTGCCATGTCATGAAACCAAGCCAAGTTTCATGATTTCATGCGTGTTTTGGATTTACAGGAATTAAAAAACCAAGTTTCTCAATGTTTCCAGCCGAGCCATGATGCCCAGATGTTTGAATTTCATTCCCATTTCTGGCATGGGACCTAGAAATTTACCCGAGGACACACATGTCATTTTTCAACCAGCTTTGGTGCACTGGAGCATGTGCTTGTATTTAAAATTTGAATTATGGACACAAAGGTGACATGTTCCCTCTCAGAACCATGAGCCTTCTTGAGAGAAGCTCCAGTTTGCAAGAAACTTATACCAAAACTTGTTGCTATTCTGCAATTTTTTTACCACAGCATGGTAGTACCATGACATGACACCATGCCAAGTTTCATGATTTTCAGACGTGTTTTGGATTTACAAGAATTTTAAAACTAAGCTTCTCAATGTTCTCGGCCGAACCACGATGCCCAGATGTTTGAATTTCATTCCCATTTCTTGCATGTGACATAGAATTTCACCCAAGACACACATGTGATTTTTCAATCAACTTTATTGCACGGGAGCATGTTCTTGTAGTTCAAATTTGAATTATGCACATTAAATGACCAGAAACTCAATTAATGTATAAAAAGGCCAAATGAACCAGGAATAATTCCAAAATTTAACATGGCACTCATATAGTTCTATGTTGCCTCTGTAAAGAAAATCTGGGGGGAGGCAGCGTATATTAGAAATGCCATTAGACATTGTTATTTTCACATCGAACCCATTGACCATGTTACATGACAAAAATAAGCCGATTCTCACAATGATAAGTTAATGGTCTCTAGCACAACACACCCCTCAAATAAAACTAAGCACCTTGGAATTCTTTGACAAAACTAAGCACCCTGAAATTCTTTGATAACTATACTGCTGGCTATATGATGTTGGCCATATATATTGTACGTATATAATGTGAAGAAATGAGTGGTAGTACTATACCAACTAAAAGATGAAATGTACGAATTATAACGAGAAGAAACATAACATAGTTCTGCTGGGGGCTCAGCACGACACACCCCTCAAATAAAACTAAGCACACCTGAAATTAAACTAAGCAACTAATTCCATAGACACTTCATTAGAACCACCATGAGCAATGACACTGCCACGTTACTCGGACTCCTCATCCACGTCCTCGACTTCTTCCTTGTCCCTTTTCCTCTTGGCTGATACTTCTTTGCTTGAACCGCACACTTGGCTCTTGATCTTCATCCAACCCTTGTAGATATTAAAACAAAGGTAGCCATCCATTGCAGCGTAGTAGATGTGGTATATATCTAGTACATTCCACTCCCATGCATGATGAAACCTGAACGGAGGTTTCTTCAGTGTACTGTAAGAAGGTTGAACCATGGCTCCTACCAGGGTCAGCATTGAAGGCTGATCATGGGAGGGCACCAGCCCTTTCTTCTGGAGGTCGAAGGGGTCGCCTACAATGAGGCATATCCGACCCAGGATTTCCTTGTCACTCCTAAAGTCTACAGTAATGAATTTGACTCGGCCGTCCTTGAGGAAATTCTCAAAATCCTGGCACTCAATGTCGGCATGGCATATGTGGTAGACCAAGCATAAGTCATGCACGCAAACCTAGATCACGGCGGACTTCTTCTTCTCTGCCTCCTTTAGATTCTTCTCACTTCCCAGGACTGTGGTGTACTCAACATCTAGCCCAACGACCCACTCATCATTTGAGTTTTCGAACATGCATTTGAAGCGAGCAAGGCATTCTTTCACCGTTGCGGAAGAACGGGTGTAGATGATGTCGAAATCATCACCGGTGATGGTTCTAACCTTGTACTCACCGCCGATCATGGAGATTTGGGACGCCATGGATTTGTGAGGAGGGTTAGAATTAGTGGAACTGCCGTAATGTGAAAGGACGGGATGACTAGGAGCGGTTTATCGATTGTAAAAATGTCGAGTGGGGCCGCGTATGAATGGCAGGGCAGTGGCTTGCCTGATAGATAAATGGATTCATGCATAGTACTATGGGGGCCCAATTGGATGTCATGTCTACTCGACACCCAATTAAATGGCTTTCGATGTCATGTCAAGCGTCGGGAAAATTACAGGTGATACGAAGCTTTCCATTCTCCCTTGATACGGGCTTCCGAGAGCCCTTGGATCTGAGATCGAACTGTTGCATGGCGTGATTCTAGACCTATGGGTGAATATCCTATCCTGGAGGGTTATTTTGCAAATTTTCAGCAACTTAGCATGTGACCGTTTGATCTCAGATCCAAGGGCTGCCAACAGCCCGTATCATGATCGCGCCTACCACGACCGTCGCCTCGCTCACGCGGCAGCGCCCTTGGAGATTTAACACGGCGTGTTAGACTATCTGATGTTGGCATGTCATACATAGTCATCACTTAGTCACTCATACAACAAGGTTAGCTATAAGGTTGGCTATAAGAGTATTTTTGTTTACTTCTCTCTATCTCTTTCTTCATAGTATTTATTGCATTTGCCAAGGAGTGAGCTCTTCCAATCAAATGGTGGTTAGATGAGGTGCTATGGGCATTAAATGGCTTAGCAACTCAAGTCCCCAATGCATAGGTGCTTAGTTTTTTGTTGCTAAGTTTGCTTTATCTAGATACACCAAGTACAATAGTGGGCTATAAGCCCGCTTTACATGGCATTTTTGCATATCTGGGGGAAAGAGGCAAGGAAAAAGTGGAGGAGTGGGCTCTCAAGCAAGAGCCGTCCTCTACGTGGTCGAGCATTGGGAGAGGTACCTGTATGGAGGTGGTCGGGAATCGGGAGACTCAAGCCAGTCATAGCACCGCAGTTAAAATGATAATGGAAAGTCAAATCACTGGGCCCCTCCTGTCCAGCAGTTACTCACTGTCAAATGACACAACCCTACATTTCCAGCAGCCTACTCCCTCATCTTCTCGCGTCTCTGTCGAACCGACTAGGCGGAACTGCCCTGCCTACCCCATGGAAAAAGCCCCGCCCTCGACTTTTAAATAGTATAGTATACTAATTTTGTATCCATGGATTGTGCCATGGAGCAAAGCCTCAAGAAAACGGCGGTACACATGTACAGAGTATACAGCACGCCCATCGCGTTCGCGTCGCACCCCAGACGTTCAGTCAGTCTGGCACACCACTCTCCGAATGGAATGCGTGTCATATTGCGTTTGCACAAACATGTTGGACCGCAATTGAGAACCGACCCTAGGCACACTCCCCGGCCCCGCAAGTCGGGTGAGTTAATAGAAGTAGTATATATGTTGGTACCTGGACAATGCCTGCAAGACACAGAAGATCAGTTCATCCATGCATGTGACCAGACTCCAGCAGACACGCCTTGATTGGCTATCGTCTACATATCATGCAGACTGTGTTGTACATGGCTGTAGTTCTGGTTAGAAATCTAAAAAAAGGTTTCTTGACATCTCGCAAAATTATGTGTCATGTGCTTCAGATCACTGCGAGGGTTGAACAGCGACAACTGAGTTGGGCTAGTCATTGGGGGCACATGCACGAAGACTACTCGGCTGCCATCTAGGTCAAGCTGGCTATGCTAGTTAGGACATCTATCGACGTACACCTTTTCTCCGAGTTTATCTTTAATTTGATCTTTGATCCTCGTCTAGTTTGTCCGTCGGGATTCATTTTGTCTCCTTTAGCCAATGAAGTTATGATTTCTTGTCATGTGGCATTTTTTCATGTTATATGTTATAATCCGGTGCTTTAGATCAAAATGAAGACAACTGCGCCTCCGGGGCACGTGCATGAAGACTTCTCGACAGTCATTGCTGAGGTCAAGCCGGCTCTGGCCGGTAGACAAAAGAAAACTAGAACTCCACTATATAGGCAGGAGCCTCCGTGCTTGCTTGCTAGTGTTGCTCTCTTCACACTGTCTCGTCCTCTCCAGATCTAAACATGACAGCGGTGTCCACACTCTATCCCTCTACTCACTGCTGGTCACAGATCCAGCCTGATCCTCTCCGCTTGGGAAGGTGAGAAGGTGCAACGTTCACGCGTTCGTCCTCAGCGACGGCCCTTACCCACTGCCGGTGCGTCCCGATCAGCGTGCCTTGCCGTTCTCTCCCAAGCATCGCTGGCGAGGGAGGGCCTCCCACCCCTTCTTCCTCACTGCCGTAGTGTGGGCAGATCCGGCCTCCCGCCGCCCACCTAGCGACATCCCAGCGACCCTCAGGTATAAATTCCTTCGAAATCGTCCTTGCTCTACTTCCCAAGCTCGTGACGTTTTTGCATTTGTATCTTTTACTATTTCTCATCCCCCCTCGTGTAGATAGGATCAATCGGCTGTTTGAAAACCACCTAATTTTTTACTATTAAGAGGTAAAACTAGTTCATGGACTCGAATCTAGTAGTACTTGCTTCAAACAAGGAAGAAAGGGGTGGGAGTGGGGGAAGATTTGATACCTGAATCTAGGACTTGGTCGAAAGAGGAAATAATGGGGGCGAAAAGTAGCAGAGACTGGCTATCCAACTACTCTCTAGGTCTAATAGGGAAATAAAGGGAGCGCAGTACAAACTCAATATAAACCCGATCTATTGGTTGAAAAAGGAAAGAAAGTGGGGACTGGGGGACAAGTCAACAGAGTAAGTCCAACACTAGATTTCCTAGCCTCACACAGTATAAGGTGGCTATATACCGAACAAAAATGGGACCAACCCAGATATCCTCTTCTGATGTTTGTTGGCCCGAGCCGCTCTTATGTAATGCCACTAGTAAAATGTAGCAGTTGCACTGTTAAAAGTAAGGACACGTTAAACCAATGTTGTTTTCAATGTGACGCCTCCAGTAATATGAATCAATGGCACTTTTTTTCATGTCCTGCTAAATTTCCCATTGAGATAAGTTGCTTATTTTTGTTAGAGATGCAACTGTCCTGGTCCGCCTACTCTCCAGCAGCTTCACGACCAAAATTGATTTGCTCAATTTTATTGCAACTAATGAAGAAGAAGCTTTGTGGTTTTTGTTTTCTGATGGAAATGGAACTGGGGCTGGAGCCCTTTTCTTAAAAAAAAGAAGAAGCTGCTAGCTCATGGGACATTGCTTCATTTTAGGTGAACTGCACCAAAACGTCCCATGAATTGAATCATCCATGTTGGTGACTGGTGTCATCCCTTCTATGATGGCGTTGACTGCAGATACGGTTCCCATCACGAGGTATGTTCCTTTTTGGTCTGACCGTTTGCCAAAAATCCTGCATGATGATCCTGCTCTTGTGCTATTGTTTTGGCACTGCCATAATAAAGCAGTAATGTTATTATTTTGCACCTTAACCTAGTGACTATTAATTTGAGGCAATATTTTGGCACTGCTAGTGCCACTGTTTTTTATATATCGAAAGAGGGGGTTCCCTCCAATTTCATTAAAGAAACCCAACCATAGAGAACCATTATCTGACAACATCTCAGTGTAAACGGGCAGTTATGCAACTACTACTAGAACAGGCTGAGTACTAGCAGGAGACAAGTTCGCCACATAAGCTAGGTAGGTAGGGGAACGCAGCACCTGCTCGACCAAGTTTCGATTACAACTCAAATGCTACCACAGAAACACTCGCCTCGTTTGCCACCCGCTCGACCCTAGTGTCACTGATAAAATGAAGTAATAATACAGTTAAAATTGAGTGAGTGTCCTCTCTATCATTTCATTTCAAATGTAGACAAAGAAAGTGCTTCTCTTTGTTAATGTATGTTTCATCAACTAGTCCCATTGTCAATGTTTAAGCATTTCTGCAAACTGGGGTGCTTAATTTTAGTTGATCTGCACAAAAATAGAGATTTGAATGTCTCAAGGCCCCTCCTTGTACTACTGCTGTACACTGATGTTCATCACTGGCAGAAGGTGTATCGGGGAGACTTGGGTGGATTTCCAGTATGATGTAATATATTCTTCTGTTTATTAGTCTATGTTTCATCAACTAGTGCCATTATAATGTAATCATGCCTTTGCATTATCTATGCAAAAGGGTTATTCAGCTGCATTTTGGTGGAACTGCACAAATGTACGGATGGAATCGGCATATATGCAGAGTGCGAGGTGCCAAGTAAAAATTACCAACACCAACCCTGCTCCATCTAAGCATGGGCATCCACCACCATCAGTGGGATGCGTGGCGCTCACTGTGGATGGATCTTTCTCGGCAGCAAATCCTCTAACCAAATACTAGTAGCTTAGACTTAAAAAAAATATACTAGTAGCTTATATTGGTAGTTTTATAGGGGTGTACTCTTTTCTGAAAGAAGCACCAATCTATTTTTCTTTATTTGTACACAGTGTCACAACTTTGACCCAAAGGTCCAGAGCTATTTTAGGGTGATTGGCATAGTACTCGGAGACTGATTGTAAGCATGATTTTTATTAGTTCTCACACTGATTGTAAGCATGAGCAGATGGAAGATTAGGTTAGTGCGAAGCTTACCTTAAACCCTACCGATGCCATTGAAACGAGGCGAGTGTCGAGGGAACCGTGGAGAACGGCGGGGAAGCGACGTCGCGCCATCCGGCCTCCTCTTGCGGTGGGAGAAAGAATACTCTTGTGGCTCCGGCTGGCTCTGCACCCTCACGAACGGCACACCGTACTCGATCATTTCGTTATCCTCTGGGTGCTCGACCTTTGACCTATACGCCCACCACCTCCGCCTCACTTTCGCCTCAGGCGAATCTGTCTGCTCCGTCGCCCAGAAGAGATACTTGATGAACTCAAAGGACTGCGGCGTGACTGCCGCCGAGGAGTACCTCGCCGCCCTCATCGCCGTCGTCTCGCTCTTTCGCATACATTGCCACATGACCCTCACCGTCCTTGAAATCTCCCACTCATTGTCAAACCAAGTAAGGATCTCCTTCAAGCTGGCTAACTTTGCCTGGTTGCCGCCGGTGATCTGCCTGATTCGCTGCTACATCTCCTCCATAGATGTCCTTCTGAGTGGTCCGGTGCTAGCTTTGGAAGATGGGAGGAGAGACGGTGATCTTGCAAAAGAGAAGAGGGAGAGGCGAGACAGTGGTTTTGGAATGGAGATGATGGAGAGGAGAGGGGGTGGTTTTGAAATGGAGAAGAGGGAGAGGCGAGACAGTGGTTTTGGAATGGAGAAGATGGAGAGGAGAGGTTCCCTGCCTTTTGGTCGCTGACATGTGATTCTCAGAGAAGAAACTACAAGTTTCAGTTTCAGATAAGACATTCCAAGTTCAGTGTCAGTTAAGAAAATGCAACTTTCAGAGGTAGAGCATTTATCTTAACACGGCCTTTTCAAACAGTGTTAACATCATGCTGGAAGTTTTATTCATGGTCGAAACTGGAACTACCAGCCAGTTAACATCATGTTGATCAACATTCATGCATAGCACATCTTCATATGATGCACAGTAAAAAATATATGCTATTTTCAAGATGCCCACACAATCTCGAGTGTGCGAAAAATAGAGAAAACGAGGGACGAAGCTTTGGCAAGTGTTGGACACGGTGTGCGTAGATGACAATTGGGACCCACATGTCAATAAAGGCAGAGGCAAAAAATTTGGAGAAATTTTCTCTGCACAGGTGGAATCGAACCCAGGCGGAACAGCTGTCGGGTAGTGTCACACGGCCACTAGGCTAGTTCAGTTGTTTCGTTACTAACAAGGCACTTCCTCAGGTGGTCGGATCTTCTCCTGCACCTTTGTGCGCTCGCCGCGACGCCGCTGTCTGCCGTTGTGAACATGCTGAACAAATGAGAGGAATCTGGGGACGTCCATAGGCCTGTTTGTATTTTCTTGAGGGCCATCATGTATCGACCGACCTATGGACCTCCCATCCGAGGTTTTATTTTTCCTGAAACATCAGCAGCCCAATTTATGTTTTTTGGAAGAAAACGTAGAGGTCTGTTTTATTTTTCTATATAAGAATAGGAACACCTGGTCCAACTTATGTTCCCTTCTAACTATATTATGTATATTTAAATTATTTTATATGTTATTATATATTATTGTTATTGTCATCATATATTTAACAGATACTTACACATGTAAGAAAACAATATCCCACATCTTATTAACTTATAAAAATAATTTCTTAACAATAAAATCCTAGATTTTTTTGGAAACGAAAATCCTGGTGATTTTGTACAAAAGCTTCGTATGATTTAAGGACCAATGTAATAATAAATCACTTATTATTTACATATATATATATATATATATATATGTAATAAAAGACTCAGCCCCTGTTTATTTTTTGATAACATTGTTGCGCTCACCCCAACATTATAATTATAATAAGCCCAGCAAAATCGTGTATTTCGAGAAAGTGCAAATGGCCTGTAATTTTTTTAGGAAAAACATAAATGGGCCGCATGGACGCTACATTATTTGTTCACCCAGCCCAGCCAATGGACTGTAATTGTAAAAAAAGAGATCAAATGGACTGTAAATTCTACCCCTCAAAAAAAGACTGTAAATTTTGAAAAAATGGGTTGAATACTCGCCACATTTTTCGAGGCTGAAATGTGGGCCAATAGGTCGAAGCCAATGTAAGTCGTTGACAACTTAGTCAACAAATGATTCTGACATAGTTAGCCGTTGGATTTACATCCAACGATCGGCATCCATCTTCAATCTCTCGTCTTCTTCCTCCAGCGCCACCGAGACCACCTGCTCCCGCCTCCACCCCTCCACACCTCCTATTCTTCTCCACCGACTGTCGAACCACACCGCACCAGAACCAGTTAACCCTCATCCACCTCTCTGTCTGCGACTCTACTCCCGTGTCTTCCCTTCTCTGGCTCGTTGCTGTCCGGGGCCTCGCCGTCGTCCACCACCTTGGATGCGCTCGGCGCGAAGTGGTCAACGAACGACACCATTGGAAGTAGACTGTGCGTGGAGAGGCTGACAGCTGGGTCCACAGCCGCATGCAAGGAAATGCTGCCTTATTACACGCAAAATAATGATTCCTCCACCTGACAGTTGGGACCCACCGGAAGGGCCTCTGTATTTTGCGAAAAATGTTCCCACCGCTGACAGGTTGGACCCACCAGCTATATCTTCGCACACAAGGAAGTGCCTCCTTATTACGTACAAATAAATGAATACCCCCTGCTAGCTGGGACCCACAATAGTGGGAGGCTGACTTGTGGGCCAACTAAGTTGACAGGGACGGAGGGCTTTGTCAACTTAGTCAATATGAACGATTCTAGCTCCAATGACCGTATGATGTCCATCCAACGGCTGTAGTGCTTCTTCAACCTCTAGTCTTCTTGCTCCAGCCGCCCAAAGCAGCGCCGGTCGTGCCTCGTGCTCCTGCCTCCCGTAGCCGGCTGCGATGCCGTGGAGGCCTCACCGCCCCCTACTACTCCTACCGCTGGCTAGGCCATCCGTCTACTCACCCACACCCCCTGTTATTCTGCGGCGACGGTAGCGTCACACCGTAGCGAACCAGCGAACCCTCATACACCTTTAAGCGTGGGCATCCAGTACCGCGTCTTCCCTGGCTCGATGTCGTCCCCTTCCTAGGCCTCGCCATCATCCATCGCCCTAGTGCTCTCCGCGCGGCGTGGTCAACATGGTCAAGGAACGACTTCCAACGGAAGAGTGTTGTAAGTGGAGAGGCTGACAGCTGGGTCCACGGCAGCCACAAGGAAGTGCCTCCTTATTACACGGAAAATAATTATTCCTCCACCTGAAAGCAGGGACCCACCGGACGGGCCACCGTATTTGGCGAAAAGACGTTTCCCCCCTGACTGCTGGGACCCACCGTATGGGCCACCGTATTTCGTGAAAAAAAACGTTCCCCACACCGTCAGCTCGGACCCACCGGAAGTGCCTCCTTATTACGCACAAAAAAATGAATACTCCCCCTGCTAGTTGGGACCCACCTTGGTGGGTGGCTGACTTGTGGGCCTACTAAGTTGATGGGGACGGAGTGCTTTGTCAACTTAGTCAATATGAACGATTCTAGCTCCAAAGACCATACGATGTCCATCCAAAGGACGTAGTGCTTCTTCAACCTCTGGTCTTCTTGCTCCAGCCTCCCAAAGCAGCGCCGGTCATGCCGCATGCTCCTGCCTCCCGTGGCCGGCTGTGCTGCCTAGGAGGCCTCACCACCCCCTACTATTCCCACCGCTGGCCAGGCCCTGCGGCGACGGCAACCTCACACCACAGCCGAACCAGTGAACCCTCATACTCCTATCTGCACGGGCTTCCACTGCCGCGTCTTCCCCGGCTTCGCGTCGTCCCCTTCCTAGGCATCACCGTCGTCCACCGCCCTGCTGCTCTCGGCGCGGCGTGGTCAACGTGGTCAGGGAATGGCTTCCATCGGACCTGGACTGTATGTGGAGAGGCTAACAGTTGGCTCCACGGCTCCAGTAAGGAAGTGCCTCCTTATTATGCGCAAGATAATTATTCCTCCACCTGACAGCGGGGACCCACCAGACGGGCCACCGTATTTCACGAAAAAAAACGTTTCCCCCTGACTGCTAGGACCCACCAGCTACATCTTCGCACGGAAGGAAGTGCGTCCGGGCAAAAAAAAATGATTTGCCCCCCTGACTGCTGGGACCCACCAGCTACATCCTCGCACGCAAGGAAGTGTCAGACAGTCAGGACCCACCTGGTCGAAGCGTACATAGATTTGTCATTCTAGTCGCGAACGTGTACGTACATACTGTTCGATGTAGAGGCGCGCATGTGTCGTAGAAGATGCGCGCACGTAGCATGTACACGTACGTACAACGGCCAGGGTGCAAGAAAGTAAATACGGCCATGTACGTACATACGGGCGGGGTCTCGAACGCCTACTCGCGCGTACATACGGCCATGGCTCGTGTAAATGGCTAGCGGAACGGAAAAACAGCGTCGTCGTCATGTTCATGGGTAGCCAACCGGCTAGGTCAGAATGGAATGCGTCGTCGTGTTCATCAGGAGGGCTTGGACGGAACAGCCGATGGAACCGAGGCCTAGCGTACCGCAGAACGGAGGAAACGGCATTGTGTTCGACCGGCCACGATCGAAATGGGATCCTGTTCATCGGGAGGGGTCTAGTGTACCACAAAACGAAGGAAACGGACCCCCTACAGTCGAAACAGGGGTCCTATTGATCGGGAGGGGTGTGGCGTACCGCAAAACGGAGGAAACGGACTTGTGTTGGAGCGCTACGATCGAAACGGGGGTCCTGTTCATCGGGAGGGGTGTGGTGTACCGCAAAATGGGACTCCACGGGATACTGTTCATCTCCACCATCGACCCCCTCTAGCCTTCGCGGGCTACTGTTCATCCACTGTCGACCTCCTCTAGCCTCCACATGCGACTATTCATCCATGGGCCCCTGTTCATCCAGCCTCCACCGCGCGCTACTCCACCGGCTACTGTTCAACCAGCCCTCTCCATGGGCTCCTGTTCAACCACCCCTCCATGGGCTACTGTTCATCTAGCCCTCCACCGTCTACTGTTCATCCTGCCCTCCACGGGGTGGTCCTGTTCATCCAGCCCTCCACGGGGACCTGTTCATCCAGCCCCAACCGGCTCGATCGATCATGGTATGTTCATCCAGAGGCAACACCACGGGGTCCTGTTCATCCACCCCCACCTGGAACTATTCATCCAAACCCCCCAGCAACGCTCACTGTTCATCCAGAGGTGGCATCAATCGGCTTCAGTTAGCAGCAGTAGCGAAGGAATCGCTCGATCGGGTTCAGTTAACAGCCATCGATCAATCGCTCGGGTTCAGTAACGCGTAGCCTGCAGTGCAACTACTCGGGTTTAGTTAGAGCCCAACGCCTCGCTTAGGTTCAGTTAGAGCCGAATGCCTCGCACCCACGCACGTGCATGTACGAGAGAAACACGCATCGCTTGGCCCCAACCACCCACCGTAACCGGGAACACCCCAATATTTTCCTCGCCCTCGCTTCTACCACAGTTTTTTCCGTCATGGACGGCCCAAAGAATGTCATGCAGCTGCGTCTCCGGCCCGCCCAGGACGAAAAGCCCATTTTCTATCATGATTTTTTGTCATAGAAGTAGGACCCCACCACATCTATGATGATACCGTGTTTTGTCACAATTATTGTCATAGAAGTGTCATAAGTATGACAGAAAAAAAATTGTTCGGCCCAAAATGTTACGGATGTGTCTTTTTTTGTAGTGATGGGGATGACCTTCGGATGATCTGCATCACAACATCGACAAGTCGAGTTACAAGAAAACTACGACAACCTCAAGTCATCCTCCTACTACAAGCAACTTCAAGCCAAGAGCTTCATCATCATCTACCCCAACCGATTAGACTGTCAAGACAAGTTCCTTCAAATGCTTCATATGCAGAGGCCGAGGCCATAAGTCTTTTTATTGTACCAACAAACGCACCATGATCTTCAAGGACGATGGTACATATGACTCCATAAGTGAAGGAGAAATGGAAGCCCTTGACCAAGTGGCCATGCACCGGCAAGTGAATGAAGACGAAGATGATCAAGTCTTTTGTGACGAAGATCCGAGCCCCGCTCTCGTTGTCTGCAAGGTCTTGACTCTTCAAAATCAACAAGAAGAAGACCAAAGATGCCATATATTCCATACAAAGGCCGGCATCACCGGAAGGTCTATCAAGGTCATCATCGATGGAGGGAGTTGTCATAACTTGGCAAGGGAAGAACTTTGCTCCAAACTCCAATTAGCCAAGATGAAGTACCCACATCCCTACAAAGTTCAATGGCTTAGCGACTCCCGCACTATCCAAGTCAAGCATAGGGTACAAGTCTCCTTCAAAATTGGAGCATATGAAGACACTTTCGAGTGTGATGTCATTCCAATGTCTGTTTGCCACCTCCTCCTTGGACGACCATGGCAATTTGATTGAAGTGTCATCCACAATAGCCGAACGAATCTCTATAGCTTCAAGATGAAAGGAAAGGAGTATGTCCTTCGACCTATATCTCCAAGCCAAGTGATCTCCGACAAGCAAACCACCCATCATGGAGAGAATAGTGAGAGAGCGAACCACCAAAAAGAAAGTGAGGGCCACAAGCCAAAATTGAGCGCTTCCACAATGAGCGACAAGAAGAACTTAGTTCTATTTACCACCAAACGTGAGATGAGAGATGTGTGTGAGAACCCATCAAGTGTCATGGACTATGTCCTTTTATGCAAAGATGATGCGCCAAAAGCTAACACCTCTCACAATCTACCTTTAGTGTTATCTTCTCTATTGCAGGAATTCCAAGATGTTTTCCTCGATGAGCTACCTCTGGGTCTACCTCCACTACAACGCATCGAGCAATGAATCGACCTCATCCCCGGAGCACCTCTTCCTAACAAGGCTCCCTACCGTGTCAACCCCAAGGAAACTAAGGAGATCCAACAGCAAGTACAACAACTCATCAACAACGGCCATATTCGAGAAAGTTTGAGCCCTTGTGCCATGCCGGTAATCCTTGTTCCCAAGAAAGATGGTACATATCGCATGTGTTCTGATTGCCGTCCTATGAATGCTATTACCGTGCGTTCTCGTTACCCCATTCCATTCCTAGATGATACACTTGATGAGCTTAGCGGAGCCACCATTTTCTCTAAGATTGATCTTAAGAGTGGCTACTATCTAATATGCATCCAAGAAGGTGATGAATGGAAAACCGCATTTAAGACCAAGTTTGGCTTATATGAATGGCTTGTTATGCCAATGGATTTATCTGAAGCACCCGATACTTTCATGAGACTCATGCATTTTTTTTCGACCTTATATTGGTGCATTTGTTGTGGTCTACTTTCACGATATTCTTGTCTTTAGCAAATCTCTAAAAGACCATGTCACCCACCTTAGAACCGTGCTACAAACTCTTAGAAAAGAGCACCTTTATGCTAATATGGACAAATGCCTTTTTGCTGGCGACAAGCTTGTTTTCTTGGGCTTCGTTGTGTCTTCTAAGGGTGTCCATGTAGATGAATCTAGGATCAATGCTATTAAAACTTGGCCTCAACCAATCAACTTGCAACAAGTGCGTAGTTTCCTTGGTTTAGCTGGTTTCTATCGTTGATTTGTCAAGGATTTTAGCACCATTGCTTCACCTTTGCATGCTTTGAGTAAGAAGAATGCACCTTTTATATGGGGACCATCCCAAGATACCGCATTCAATGAGATTAAGAACTTGCTTACTTATGCCCCCGTGCTTGCATTAGCCAACTTTGACAAATCTTTCAAAATTCATTGCGATGCTAGTGGTAATGGCGTGGGAGGTGTGTTAACGCAAGAGAAGCGCCCCATAGCTTACTTTGGTGAGAAACTTTCTGGAGCGCAAATCAATTACCCCATCTATGACAAAGAGCTATTTGCTTTAGTGCGAGTTTTGCATGAATGGGAAAATTATCTTCGCCCTCATGAATTTTTCATTCATACCGATCATGAAACACTTAAATACCTTAAGCGTCAAACTAAGTTGAACAAGCATCATGCTAAATGGACTGAATTCATTGAGTAATTTCCTTCTGTCATCAAGTGTATCAAATGCAGGGACAATGTTGTGGCGGATGCGCTTTCCCGTATATGCATGCTTGTCACCAAACTTGAATTAAATGTCATAGGCTTTGAGCACATAAAAGACTTGTATGCCCATGATCCTACTTTTGCTATTACTTATGCCAAATGTTTGACGCATACATCTTGGGAACGCTATTACATCAAAGATGATTATCTTATGAGAGCTAACAAACTTTGCATCCCTGAGTCTTCTCTTCTTTAGTTACTCCTACAAGAATCTCATGGAGGAGGACTCATGGGTCACTTTGGACGTGACAAGACATTCGCTACGCTCTCCAAGAACTACTATTGGCCCAAGATGTCACGCGATGTCTTACGCATCACCACCCGATGTTCGACATGTCGCAAAGCTAAGTCCAAAGCTCGATCTCATGGTCTATATACACCCCTTCCAATTACATATCACCCATGCGAAGATATTACCATGTATTTTGTGCTTGGTTTGCCTAGAACTGGAAATGGAAAAGATTCCATGTTTGTTGTTGTGGACCGATTCTCTAAAATGGCTCATTTTATACCATGCAACAAGATAGAAGATGCTTCACATGTTGCAAATCTCTTTTGGAGGGAAATCATACACCTACATGGAGTGCCAAAGACAATTGTCTCGGACCGCAACATCAAGTTCTTGAGTTACTTTTGGAAGACCCTATTCGCCAAGCTCGGAATGAAGCTACTATTCTCCACGGCATACCATCCACAAACCGACCACCAAACAGAAGTGACAAACCGAACACTCTCCATCCCTACTACGCGTGTTGATTAAGAGGAACATGAAGGAGTGGGAAGAGTGCCTACCGATCGTCGAGTACGCCTACAACCACGCAAGACACTCAACTACCGGCAAGTCCCCCTTCGAGGTCGTCTACGGATTCAACCTGTTGTCCCCTGGACTTCCTCTACCACTACAAGAGAGCAGCAATATGGATGCGAGTGCATGAGTGAACTATCTTAAGAAGATTCATGAAGATACAAGGCACACCATCGAGCGCCAAGTACAACGACTCGTGACCCAGCTCAACGTCAACAAGCAACCCATGATATTCAACATTGGAGATCTTGTATGGCTACACCTTCGCAAGGCTGCTTCCCCAATGAACGCAAGTCCAAACTTCTACCACGAGCCAATGGACCCTTCAAGGTGTTAGCACGCTACAACAATAACGCTTACAAGATCGACCTCCCACGCGACAAGTACAACGTGAGCGACGTCTTGAATGTCAAGGATCTCTCGCCCTACCATGGTGATGAACATTTCGATCCGAGGTCAGATCTTTCCCAACGGGGGGGGGGGGAGATGATGCGGAGCATCCCAAGGTCATCCCCATGGACCTACCTATGCCCCCTATGACACCATTTGGACCAATGACAAGAGCCCGAGCAAAAGCTATTGAGGATAAGGTGAACTCGCTCCTCTCCGAACTACCACTTACTATACATGAGACATGGCTGCTACCTCAAGCGGAAACACTATGTGTAATCAGGTACTTGGAGGAAAGCCACGAAGCATCTACATCCAACGGACAAGACAACAAGGACACCAACTACCAAGGACAAGAAGAATAGCTGCCACTGAAGCTACAGCAACCGAACGGCCGGTTGGCACCGGACATCCGGCCCCTGAAGCCCCAGCCTGCCTAGGCCCCCGCCAGTGCAAGCTACAACGTGCGGACGTCCGGCCAGGACTGGACGACCGACGTTCCCGCACCCGAGCCAAAAGAGCAGATGTCCGATGCGACCGGACGACCGGCAACCGAACGACCGGCCATCTTTGGAAATCCAGTGCCACCTTCACCAAGCCAGAACCATTGGAATTCCGGAGACTACTAGACGTCCGGACGCCCACGAGCCATCGAACGACCATAACCAACTGGACGTCCGGTACCTGTCTGCGCACAGTTTCGGGCCCGAGGCCCATGTACCCCTTCACTTCGCCCCCATTTGCATTAAGACTGTAAATAGACCTCCTCCTCCTAGTTAGGGTTAGCATTGTGTTAGCTCATATGTGAGATAGAGCTTCGCCCATCCATCTGGTTCTACTCCATCGCGAGGGACCGACACATCTTCGGAGAAGATCCATCTTGGATTCAAGACCCCTAACAGGAAGACCTCAAGACCTCCTCAAGGAGAAGAACCGGTGACCTTTGTATCGTGCTTTGTTGATCGTGGATCTTGTATCTCCTTTTGTGTTCGAGGATCTAGCATATGTGTGATCGTTCTTGTCAGTTTGAGTGATTCTCTTGTGTTCCCCTCCATGTTTTCCCCTCGTGTTCTTCGTGTTCATCATGGGATCTGCTCCTTTCATGAAAGATCGGCCATCTAGGGTTCCACCCTACATCAAAATCTCTCAACAAAACGCCTATAGAATCCAGCGAGGCCAAGAAAACTCCTCACTTGTGTGATCGTCTTGGGCTGCGGCCAACTCTCAATAGCTTCGATCTTGGCTTTATCAACTTCAATTCACTGTGGAGTAACAACATAGCCAAGAAAATATACTCAGTCAGTGCAAAAGGTGCACTTCCCAAGGTTATCAAACAAACATGGACCACGTAGAGCAATAAAAACAGTACGTAAATGTTCCAAATGTTCCTCCAAAGATCTGCTATAAATTAGTATATCATCAAAATAGACTACCACAAATCATCCAATGAAAGCACATAGAACTTTGTTCATTAATTTCATGAAAGTTCTAGGTGCATTAGTTAACCCAAAAGGCATGAATAACCACTCTTATAAACCAAACTTAGTTTTAAATGTTGTTTTCCATTCATCTCCCAATTTCATACAAATTTGATGGTATCCACTATGCAAATCAACTTTGGAGAATATTGTAGAGCCACTCAAATCATCTAGCATATCATCTAGCCTAGGAATAGGATGACGGTAACGAATAGTAATGTTATTAATGCCTCTACAATCAACACACATATGCGAAGTACCATCCTTTTTGGGCACTAGTATAATAGGAACAACACAAGGACTAAGATATTCATGTATATAAGCTTTGTCGAGCAGCTCCTGTACTTGACACATAATATCCTTCGTCTCCTCTGGATTGGTACAGTATGACGCACGGTTTGGGAGCGAAGCACTGGGGATTAAGTCAATTTGATGTTCACTCCCTCGAATGGGTGGTAATCCCGGTGGCACGTCTTGTGGAAAGACATCAGTGAACTCCTTCAAAATATTAGTGACAGCAGGAGGCAAAGAGGAAGGTAGATCCTCAAAGAAAATAATACCTCTTTGCACACAAAATCATAGCAAGCAGATTTGCTGAAATCTAGATCATCAATATCAGATTTGGTGGCAAGTAAACATGCACTTTTCAATTTAATTTCAGAAGCAACACTAGATGGTTTATTATTAGGCTTCATTTGTTGCTCAAATTCTTTTGCCACAATCTGATTTTCACTCTTGTTTTTCTCCTGTTTTGCTTTATTAGCTCTATTAATATCATCTTTCAATATGGAATCAGGAGTCATAGGAAGCAAAGTAATATTTTTATCCTTATGAACAAGAGTATATTGATTGTTTCTACCATGGTGTACATAATTTTTATCAAATTGGCATGGTCTACCAAGTAATAAGGAACATGCTTGCACAGGTACCACATCACAATCAACATAATCAGCATATGTAGAGATACTAAAACGCACAGGAACAGTATGTGTTACCTTAACCTTGCCACTGTTGTTGAACCATTGGATGTAGTAAGGATGTGGATGTGGTCTTGTGATGAGAGATAGCTTCTCCACTATCTCCATGCTATCCAAGTTGTTGAAACTCCCTCCATCTATGATGAAGCAAATAGACCGTTCCTTCACAACTCCCTTTGTATGGAACAAATTATGCCTCTGATTTTGCTTAGCTTGTGTGACCTGCACACTCAAAACACATTGAGCAACTAAACATTCATACCTCTCAGCATCTTCAGGAGCCATGTATTGTGTCTCATGATCACAATCATCTCCACCATGTTCTTCACGTGTAATAAAAGCCAAAGACTCCTCATCATAGTCAATAGCAGACTCATACCCACCATCCTTGGTAGCAATCATCACATGCTGAGATTTGCATTCTCTCGCATAATGACCTCTTCCCTTACAACGACGACAAATATTATAACTTGTGTGCCCTGTTGATGCCATGGAAGAAGAAGAGCTCTATGCAGGCCTGGCAGGTGTGCTCTTGGCAGATAGCGGTGGTTGTGTCTGCTTTCTTGTATCACGGCTGGAGGTGGCACCTAATGGATGTGCTGGTGTAGTAGAAGTAGAGGATGCACGGGGTGTCCATGATGAAGGTCAACCTGCAGAAAAGTTAGTTCGCGCCAATGCATGTCGATCCTGCACTTCACGTTCAGCTTTACAAGCAAGATGGAATAAATGAATGATATTATTGTACTCCTTATACTCTAGAATGGTCTGAATGTCTCTATTTAATCCACCCATAAAACGAGCAAGCATAGCTTCATTGTAGCGACCCGACCTCAGGCGGTCAAGTCTCTGTGTATCCGTGCCATCCCTGGATAGGTATGCTGGCACACATAGTACATCAATGTATATATCAAAGTGCAATCACATGTATAAGTAACATAAAAACTAATATATATATATATATATATATATACCTCATAAGTCTCAGCGGAAATAATCAATCGGGTGTGGAGTCCCATCAATGCCATCGGTAGGTTGAGTGCAGACCGTAACCCTATGATGTAACTCTTACTCATCGGAGAAAAATCCTGCAACATGATACGTTGCAGCCGTGTAGGTCAGTACATTGAATGTACCGGCAAGATCACAATAAGAGAAAGCAAAGGACAACCTATTCTATATGCAATATGGCTTTGTGACTCTGTGTCTGAGGTTTTTGCATAAAAGCTAATTTTATTTTCCCTACACTATGGAGTTTTTTATCATGACATGGTTCCGCCAACCGATGTCTCATGGCCCATATCATCGTAATGTTGCCCACAATTAAGTTATCAGTCTAGTGTTGAGAGTTCCGAGATAGATCCAAGTGCAGAGGCTCAAATTGTCTGTAACCGGGGACACGGCTAATCGATTAGGTTTTAACCCTCTGTGGAGGTTTGTACACTTTACCCACAAGATTCGATCCCTATTTTTATGTTCTCGCACTTCAGGGTATTTGAGAACAAGATGACCAAAACATGATCTTCCGAAGAGTTCCTCTGACCACTATCTGGTGCTCATCCAATCCTACCATAGTTCTACATCTGCTAGCACCGTCCCAGCCAGAGTCACACTAAGGTCAACCAAGCCAGAGACCATAGTGATTTGCGGTTGCACAGGTAAGATTCCGGGCATGAAGTATTCTTCCGACTCTTTGAGTCTGGTTGAAACTTTCAACAAGATGTCATGGCGCTTCTCCATGCATCCCGGCCATCCACTGGTTGCTCCAAGGTGCCCGTCAACCGTCCTTCACCTAGTAGCATGTATTGAATTCTTGTCTCGAGTCTTGAAGTCTTGAGGCCTTGAAGATGCAGTCCTTGCAGATTCCATCATGGAGTTGTTGTTATTGACATAGAGTCCTCCTTCTTCACACCACTCTCGTGCACTCATACCAAACCCCATCTACTATAGCATAGCATTAAAACTATATAAGGTGCCGGGCTTGGTAACAGGGAGATGGGGTCGTACCTCGTGCATTCTACTCAACTACAAGATTCAATAACACTACTGGAGGGATTGCTGAAAGGGTGCTACTACATGCAAATAAAACATAGGTATGAAAAACATGGTCAAAGTGAACTTGCATGGTATTACTTGATGAAGATAATAACGCTCTCGGAAACTTTGATAAACTATTCGTCACTCTAAGAAAATCTATATAGTCAAACATTGTATTCACATAAGCAAAATTTCTAGCAATCAATTCTATCAATCAAAATAACAATCAAAAGCAATAAGGAAAACAATAAAGTTCAAAGAAAAACTAATGAAAACCAAAGGAACACTTCAAAAGGAAACTTCAAGGAAAACTATTCTACCTTAAAGAAAATATAATTATAAGCAAACAACAGAACATAATTTACTAAAGAATTTGCTAGCAAAAGTAATTAGTATGAAAACTATTATAACTATCTAGTTAACACCAGAACAACTATAACAACTAGCAAACCACTAAAACAATAGTAAAAATACTAAAATAATTATGAAAACTTATTTATTCCTAAATAACCGAATCAATAAAAACATAACTTGAAGGTGCAAAAAGAACTACTTTTAAAACTAATAAAACTATTTTATCAACTATCACTATGAACTAAACAAACAAACACTAAACCATTAGTTAAACACTAATAAATAAGTACAAAAAAATATCTACTGCAGTCTAACAGAAACATATGACAACATGTAAATATCTACAAAAAGAATTAACTAAAATAATAATTAAAAACACTAATTATATGCTAAAACAACTACGTAAGCAAAACAAGACTATTTTCACAACAAACCTAATTTAAAAAAATAAATAAATAACTATATGCTACTGGATAGACAAAACAATATTAAAACACTAGCAAAAGGAATCAACCGAAAATCTATTCTAGAATTCAAAACAGAGCCAAAATAGTGTTTGAAGTATATTTGAAATAGTTCAAATTTAAACTATTAAAATTTGAAATCCAACTGCACTAATAGAAAATTAAAGAAATTTTGAATCCAATGCAACAAAGAATCACTCGATTTGAATTTAAAACATAAAAGATATTAACAATCTAAAACAGAAACTATATCTGAAATCTAAAATAGAAATGAAAAAAAACACTTAAGTCTATGGATCGGCGAACGGTGACGTGGCAGTCTCTAGTTCGCTGGTGGTGTGCTCTGCAGAGACTAAAGAGTCCACGCTCACAGTCTAAGAGAAACAACGGCAGCGCGGGGAAATTAAAAAGAACCGAAGGGGCTAGATCGATCTAAACTGAGAATAGACCATATATAAAATCGATCTACAAAAAAACCTAACCTTTCGCTGCGATCTAATCTACGCCGCAAAACGAAGATTGGATGGACGGGAGGGCCTGGTGGCAGACATCGTCGGTGACGGAGAAGATGGCCGTGGGCAGCTCGGGCATCAAGGGTGAGGTTGCTCCGGTGGGTATCCGGTGATGGCAAGGCCACCCGACGACGCGGCGGACACCGGCAAGCACGTGGGTGAGCGGCAGCGAGCTCGAGGACGACTGGAGCGACGCCAGCGAGCTTGACGGTAGTGATGGCATTTGGTGGTTGGTGGTGGGAGGGTTCTGGTGGTGCTGGAGTTTGGGGAAGGAGTCGTACAGGTGCAGGGGATCGAGGGGAGGTCGGGGATGGGCTCGGATTGCAACGAGGTGGTCGGGGTGGAGCGGCAGGGCAACAATGGCGCGGCGGAGATGCGGTGCTCTGGCGACAAAATTACGGCAAGGTTGAGGGTTTCAACGAGGGTAAATAGGGGGAACGAAACGAGGGGGTTGGGGTTTATATCAGGGCTGTGGTTGGGGCAGGGGGCGGTTCGGGGAGCGACGATCCCGTGAAGATCGGGATTCCGGCAGCGGCGGTTCTCCGTGTGGCTTGCGGGAGGAGGAAGAAGATGGCGGGCCCCGGCATCGGTTGGAGAAGAGAGAGGGGAAGTGTAACAGCCTGGATTTTGGGCCGTTTTCTTTTTCTTTTAATTTAATTCGTTTTTGCTCCGTTTTTCTTTTTGGAGTGGTTCTGTGGCCTTGTCACCTGGGAAATCATCTTCGTTTTCTTTCCCAAGTGGCTCATCAATCTCAAAACCTTTCCAACATCATGTCACTTCACTCCACGACCAAACTCTAATTTCTTTCTCTAGGGAAAATTCATTTTTCTATTAAAGGAATAACCCTATCTGCCCTAGGTTGTGAAGCAACCTATATTCCTGCCCATCCAAAAATCCCCAAATAATTCTTATAAATTGTTTGGGTCATATCTTCCTCAAATATGGCAAAATATTTCATTAGCCATATTTCTCATCATGCTCAATAAATTCATTTCCTATTTTGTCCTAAATGACACGTTGTGAAGGAAGTGCTATTTATCTTTGCCCATTTGACCCCAAACTTTTTGGACATCGTTTCCTGTCCAAATAATTGACATGTGCCAAAATTCAACTTTATTTTCCAAGCCAAACTTCCTCAGCAATTTTTCACACATTCTGTCAGACAGAAGGCATTGTGAAGGAAGTACTAGCTAGGCTTATCCAAATGAGTTGAAATTTTGCACACTCCTTCATGTGCTCATATTTTGACACTCCGTAAAATTTTAGCCCCATCCAATCAACTATGTGAGAACAGGACCAAATCTTTGATTTTGTTACTATTTTCAGGTTGTGAAGCAAATATAATTTATATTGCTTCAAAACTCCTCATAAATTACTAGATTGTTCTCCTACCCAAATAACTTCTCTCCACCTAATTTGGCACCATTTGACCTAGCCAATATGTCCTTAGAATTTTTGCAATATTCTGGTCAGAGAAGATAGCTGTGAAGGAAGTACCATTTTGGTGAATCCAATTTGTATGAAATTTTTACAGCATCTTACTATGACCAAATCATTAGGCCTTGCCAAATTTCAGCTCAAGTGGATGCTTCATCAGAGTGCGTCATCCTAATCTAGTTTCTGGACCAGTTTATGTGGTTGTTAAGCAACTACATTAAATCTTGATCCTAATCCTCTCCAAGTAACCAGGGTGAAAGTCCTTCTTTACCTAAACCTCGCACACAACTCCTTTGCTTCCAAACTCCTTCCTGTTGATCAGCAGTGCTCGGCCAAGTTTATTGCAGTAAACTTCAGAGGTTAATTACCTTTTAACCAAAGCACTTTTAACCAAACTACCACTGCAGTTGCAACCTCCCCAGGAAGGACTACACCCCAGACATCGTTTGGCTTAGCTTGTGTCACTGTGGGCACCAGTGGACGCGGGGATCATGATCCCTGGCATGCCATGGACGCGAGCTGAATGGTTTCTTGCTCGGGCCCCTCTCCCTCTCGTCGTCTTCGCGCTCGTGAGCCTGTCCAATAGCTATCCCGCGTCGTCGCTGTCCTCCTGGAGCCTTCTCCCCCTCCGTCAGCCCCTCCGTCAGCTCTCATCGCTGCGCACCCATGGCCGCACTATGGCCAACCGAGGCTTTAATGGCGCCGCGACGTCTTCCTCCTCTGCGCCCTCGGCCTCTCTTGCACTATGCACCGCTGTACCGCGTACGCTTCTCCCTCATCGTGTTCCCGTGCTCGCCCGTGCTCGCTGAGCCTCGCCAGAGCTTTGGCCGAGCTCGAGCAGCGGCACTCGGCCACGGCCTCCCTCGCGGGGATATATATAGCACACCCCGAGGCCGTTTGACCTCACCACCAGCCTCACACCACCTCCAGCAACCTCCCTGGCCTCTCCCTCGAGCTCCAGAGCCTCTCCTCGCTGCCCTATGCCCCCATGGCCGCCGTGTCCACTCTCGGCCTCGTCCTTGCTTCCAGCCGTCCGCGCCTCCCCTCCACTCCCTAACTCCACCAATGCTTCCTCCACCCTCCGACGAACCCTCCCAAGCTCTCACCTCGCCTCCCTGTCGCCGAAGCTCCTCGCCCCAAGAAAATGGTCGTCGGAGCCATCTCTGTTCTCCCCTTCACCGTGGTCGCTCTGTCCCTCTCCGGCGTCTCCTCTATATGGGGATGGGTGCAGCAGGCCACGCCGAGCCCGCCCGTGGCCTCCGTTTGGCCGGAGACGGCCTGAGCCGGCAGGGCCATCGCCGGTGGCGTCCCTCCCTGCTCCTCCTCTGTCCCGTGCGGGGACAGGATGAGGAATAAGACGACCGTGAGCCAGGCGGTCCCCGCGTCGCTCCGGACCCCAACCGTTAGCCGCACAAACCCCGGCCCCGCCTCTGCGCGTTGACCCGGTCGGACGACGTGGATAAGTGGTCGACCCCACCCGTAAGCCTCACATCTCTAACCAGCCCCGAGCCCGCTTTTTTTAAGTGAAAACGTATTTCTGTGAATATGTCTTCGCCTCTGGAAAACGCGTTCCCTTTCTTCTCTGGCCCAGAGTATGCTTTCTCTTTCTGAAAGCGTATTTCTCTAAAGGCGTTTTCTGTTTTTCTGTTCAGGCCCTGTTGGAAAATATTTTCTTTACAGAAAGGTCCCTGGCAAAAAACACCTTATATCTTTTCAACCACAACTCCGATTAAGGTGAAACCAAAGCCCACTTCTATGTTTCGTCAAGACCGTTCTGTTGGTTTCATTTAATCAGTCTTAGTGACTATGTACTTCAAGTGCATATATAATGTCCCTAGCCGGATTGTAAATCATTTGTCATGGCAGACCTTTTTGCTTCGACCTCTGGAACCTATAGTCCGGAGTGTATCCGAATACCCGCTCGGTTATGTAAAAACCGGGGTATGCGTGGAAACCAGGCATAGGGGTCATAAGTGCTTGAACAGACAAGTACCCAACTAGCTATGTTATATTACATGGATACTAAGAAACATCTGCCAGGGAGAATAGTTTCGTTAAGGGCTCCTTTCCCCGGCTACGCATGCCCTAATGTGCATGTCCGAACTGCGAAAAGAGACGCAGGCTATACACATCTGGGCCATGTATCAAAATAAATAAAAGTCATCTTTTGTTCACCGACCGAATATTCCCTTAAGAACGCTAGCTTTCGGCTTCACCCAGTCTGAGGTACACATCCGGCTGACCCGGCAGTAACAATCGCAGAGGTGCTCCCCTTATGCCCTAGCCAAATTAACGGGAATGTAGGGCATAAATACAAGAGCCAGGCAACCCATCTTGGCCAAAACTTAAGTCATATCGATGCATATAATGGCCAAAAAAGGTACATGTGGAAGAATAACACATGTGTGGGGCATAAAGCCCACAAAAATAGTTATATTAAGCTTCTGTATAAGAAGCCCCCAGGTATAATGAGCGCGGTTAGCGCGTCAAGATTGTGTAGTCAAGACACAAGTTAGCCTTTTAAGGCCTTGAGGAGAAGAAAAAAAAGAATGAGAGAAAAGACAGATACCGGATATGAAAAAAAATTGACGGGGGTAAGGAGACGAACATAGAGTCCGGCACTAGGCATAGAATCTTCGGAGTCTGGCTGCATTCCATGGGTTTGGCTCGAGTCGATTGTCTGATGCATCCTGTAGACGGTGCGCTTCACCGGTCAGAACCTAGTCAATAATGAAGAGACCTTCCCATTTGGGCTTGAGCTTGTTCTTTTTCTTCTCCGGCAGGCGTAAAACTAGTTCGCCAACGTTATAGGTTTTGGCCCATACTTTTCTACTTTGATACTTTCGAGCCAGTTGCTGATAGAATGCGGAACAGGCTTTTGCTACGTCGCGCTCCTCCTCCAGGGCGTCCAAACTGTCCTGCCGATCGAGCTCGGCCTCTTTTTCTTCATACATGCGCACTCGAGGTGAGTCATGAATTATTTCGCAAGGCAGAACCGCCTATGCGCCGTACACCATAAAAAACGGTGTGTATCCGGTCGTGCGATTCGGCATGGTCCGCAGCCCCGATAGTATAGAGTCGAGCTCCTCTACCCAGTGCGTGTTTGATTCCTTTAAGGACCGCACTAATCTGGGTTTGATGCCACTCATGATAAGACCATTTGGTCGCTCGACTTGACTGTTTGTTTGCGGGTGATAGATAGAAGCATAATCGAGCTTGATGCCCATGTTGCTGCACCAAAGTTTTACCTCGTCGGCTGTAAAGTTCGTGCCATTGTCAGTGATGATGCTGCGGGGGATGCCATAATGGTGTACAAATCAAGATATGAAGTCTATCACCGGTCCGGATTCAGCCGTTTTAACGGGTTTGGCTTCTATCCATTTGGTGAATTTATCCACCATGACCAGTAAGTATTTTTTCTTATGGGTTCCCCCTTTTACGGGTCCGACCATATAAAGCCCCCAGACCGCAAAGGGCCAAGTAGTGGGGATTTTTAGAGAGCAGTAGGCGGCATATGGCTTTGGTTTGCAAAAAACTGGCAACCAATCCAACGTTGGACCAAATCATGTGCATCTGCTCGGGCCGTCGGCCAATAAAAACCTGTACGGATGGCCTTGCTTACAAGGGCCCGGGCTGCGGCATGGTGGCCGCCGAGTCCAGCATGGATTTCTGCCAAAAGCTTCCGCCGTTCCTCTTCGGAGACGCACCTTTGAAGGACTCCGGTAGTGCTTTTCTTATAAAGCTCTCCCTTGTGGACCTTGTAGGCTTTAGATCGCCACACTATGTAGCGTACCTCGTTTTGGTCCTCGGGTAGTTCCTGCCTGGTTAGGTAGGCCAGGAATGGTTCTGTCCACGGGGCGATGATGACCATTATCACGTGGGCTGAAGGTGTTATTTCGATGGCAGAGCCTCCAATTGTGTCAGATTGTTCGGTATTTGGTGTTGTGGTTGGGTCCGGACTATGTTTATCGGTGTCCCCTTCCCATACCACGGATGGCTTAAACGCCTTTCCAAGAAGATGTTTGGTGGGAAAGGATCGTGCTTGGAACCGAGGCGAGGATATCCGACGCCTGATTGTTTTCCCGAGCCACATGGTGGAATTCAAGCCCCTCGGACCGAGCTGACATTTTGATGACGGCGTTGCGATATGCCGCCATTTTCGGATCCTTGGCATCGAAGTCATGGAAACTGTCATCCGGAGACCATGTAATAGGGCCTCGTATTCGGCTGCGTTGTTGGAGTATGTGTATAGTATTTGGAGTACGTATTGAACTGTATCTCCGGTGGGGGACGTAAGGACGACGCCAGCCCCCAGACCAGCCAGCATTTTAGAGCCGTCAAAGTGCATGATCCAATTGGAGTACGCGCCGTACTCTTTAGGGAGTTCGGCTTCTGTCCACTCGGTGACAAAATTGGCCAGTACTTGTGACTTAATGGCTCGCCGTGGTCTATATGTTATGTTGAACGGGAGGAGCTCGATAGCCCATTTGGCAATCTGGCCCGTGGCATCGCGGTTGTTTATTATGTCATTGAGTGGTACTTCTGAGGCCACCGTAATTGAACACTCTTGAAAGCAGTGTCGTAATTTCTGGGATGCCATGAATATCGCGTATGCTATCTTTTGATAGTGTGGGTACTGTGATTTGCATGGAGTGAGGATAGTGGATACATAATATACCGGCTTCTGAAATGGGAATTTATGTCCGTCCGTCTCTTGTTCGACAACGAGCACTGCGCTTACAACTTGGTGAGTTGCCGCTATATATAACAGCATTGGTTCGCCGACATTTGGCGCGGCCAAGATTGGGTTGGTGGCCAGGATGACTTTTATTTCTTCCAATCCGGCCGTGGTTGCGTCTGTCCACTCGAAGTGTTCGGTGCGCTAAAGAAGGTGATAAAGGGGGAGCGCCTTTTCTCCTAATCGGGAGATAAAGCGGCTTAAGGCTGCCACACATCCAGTATACTTCTGGATTTGCTTGAGGTCAGTTGGGATAGCCAACTATGACAGAGCTCGGATTTTAGCCGGATTTGCTTCAATTCCTCTACTGGAGACGATGAAGTCCAGGAGCTTTCCGACGGGTACATCGAAAACGCATTTTTCTGGATTGAGCTTAATGTCGTATGTTTGGAGATTGTCGAACGTGAGCCTCAAGTCGACTATTAGGGAGTTGACGTGTCTGGTTTTAACGACCACATCGTCTATGTATGCCTCCACTGTTTTGTAAATCTGCTTTTCTAGACATGTCTGAATCATGCGTTGATAGGTTGCGCCGGCGTTATTGAGCCCAAAGGGCATTGTGTTAAAACAGAAGGGGCCGTATGGAGTGATAACTGCCGTTGCGGCTTGATCGGACTCCGCCATCTTAATTTGGTGGTAACCGGAGTATGCGTCGAGGAAGTACAATGAGTCGTGTCCTGCGGTGGCGTCGATAATTTGATCGATGCGAGGGAGGGGGAAGGGATCCTTTGGGAAAGCCTTATTAAGGTCCTTGAAGTCGACGCATAGGCGCCAGGAGTTGTCCTTCTTTGGTACCATTACCAGGTTTGCTACCCAGTCCGGATGTTTTATTTCTCTAATGAATCCGGCCTCCAGTAACTTGGCTTGTCACTTAGGTTCGGAGAAACGCCGAAGAGTCTTCTTGACCGGCTTGAATCCTTTTAGAATGTTAAGGCTATGCTCGGCCAGCCTACGTGGGATTCCTGGCATGTCAGAAGGATTCCCGGCGAATATGTCCCAATTCTCGCGCAATGACTCCCGTAGTGCGGTGTCTACAGCGGGGTTTAACTGTGCCCCGATGGATGCTGTTTTTGTGGGGTCCATTGGATGGAGTTGGAATTTGACTATTTCATCCACTGGTTTAAAAGAGGTGGACTTGGATCTTTTGTCGAGTATCACGTCGTCCCTGTCCATTGTGGAGCGCAGCGCAGTTAATTCCTCCGTCGCAAGGGCTTCGGATAATGCCTCGAGGGCTAGTGCGGCTGTTTTGTTCTTGGCGCGGAGTGCTATGTCCGAATCACTAGCTAGAGTGATGATTCCATTGGGCCCGGGCATTTTGAGCTGCATGTACCCGTAATGGGGTATGGCTTGGAAGATCATGAATTCCTCCCGCCCTAGAAGGGCGTGGTATCTGCTACTGAACGGGGCCACTTGGAATGTTATTTCTTTCGACTTGTAATTCTCCGGAGTGCCGAATACCACATCTAGTGTGATTTTCCTAGCGCAACGTGCCTCTCGACTGGGGATGATTCCTCGGAAGGGCATGCTGCTTTGGTCAATACGGTTTCTGTCTATTTCCATTTTTTGAAGAGACTCCTCATAAATGAGCTTTAATCCGCTGCCGCCGTCCATGAGCACTTTAGTAAGCTGAAAGTCGTCCACAATTGGACTGAGGAGACTTGGGCTGTTCGGAATTTAGGTTTGTCATTGGCATTGAAGGTGATAGCCGTGTCGCTCCATGGATTTATTACTGCCACGTGGCAGACTTCGGCAAGGCTACGGATTGCAAGCTTACGCCTATTATTTGAGGCGAAGGTCTCGAAGACTGTCAATACTGTATTGTTATCCACGGGATGGTGCTCTGCGGTGTGTTGAATGAGGAGATCCTCACCGCTCTTGGCCACCTGCCGGAGTACCCAACATGCTCTAAGGTTGTGTGTTGGTATGGTATCTGCTGTACTATGAATTTTGCAGGGCCCGTTAAGCCATCCCTCCAATACGGTTCCACGCCCTGTAGTGGGATTTTGCTTCTTTGTAATTGAGTCGAGCGACTTATGAGAGTGCACCCTTTTAGTTCAGACTGGGGGTTTTGTCAGAGCTGGATTATCCCAAAATTTTGTTTGGGTTTTCCAGGTGCTTTCCATCGCACAGTACATCCGTACATTGGCCACCAAGTCAGCGAAGTGTGCTATGTCATGGTGACTTATCGTGTTGAGGATTCCTTTGTCCGTGCAATTGTTGCAAAAGAACAAAATTACGTCTTCCTCGCGACAGTCCTTGACCTTGTTCATTACAAGGAGGAATCTGGCCCAATAGTGATGTACTGTTTCTTGGGGCTCTTGCTTAATGTGGGAAAGATCGTTTATATCTGGGTGGGTGGGTGGATTTAAGTCCAGACCTTGACGCAATCTGAGACCCTGGGGCGGGGGAGTTTCCGATCTTGGAAGTTCGGGCTCTGGGATGTTGCCCCGCAGGTTAGGCATGATGCCTGATCCTAGGTTCAGGGTTAGGGCGATGTCCTCCCGTGGACGGGTATCCGGCTCGGAGAGCTCGGGGACCCGGACATAGTTCGTCCTTAGGATAGAGGAAGAATCGCCGCATTGATCCTCCACCACCGCTATCTGATGGGTGACCGGCGGAGAGTTAATCTCCCTTTGGTCGGGTTTAAGCCCAATCCGATCGTAGTATGTAGCGACTCCCAGAGTGGCGATGCGATCCAGGAGTTCGTTCAAAGAGGAGAGCTCCATCGGATCCATCTGCTCGGTGAATTTCGAGCCGATGTGGAGGCTAATTTCAATGACCCGAGAAGTCATCGTCAGCGCAGCGGCCGAACGGGTGGTCATGACAAAGCCGCCTAGTCGGAGAGTTTGGCCTACAGCCAGGGCTCCCCCAGAGGTGATGTTGTTCTTGACAACGAGACGAGCCATCCCTCCTTATGATGACAACACAGTGGAACGCTCAATGAAAGCACCAATGTCGGTGTCAAAACCGGCGGATCTCGGGTAGGGGGTCCTGAACTGTGCGTCTAAGGCAGATGTTAACAGGAGGCAGGGGACACGATGTTTACCCAGGTTCGGGCCTTCTTGATGGAGGTAATACTCCACGTCCTGCTTGATTGATCTTGATGATATGAGTATTGCAAGAGTTGATCTACCACGAGATCATAGAGGCTAAACCCTAGAAGCTAGCCTATGGTATGATTGTATGTTCTCCTACGGACTAAACCCTCTGGTTTATATAGACACCGGAGGGGGCTAGAGTTACACAGAGTCGGTTACAAAGGAGGATATTTACATATCCGTACCGCCAAGCTTGCCTTCCACGCCGAGGAGAGTCCCATCCGGACACGGGATGAAGTCTTCAATCTCGTATCTTCATAGTTCAACAGTCCGGCCAAAGGATATAGTCCGGCTGTCCGGAGACCCCCTAATCCAGGACTCCCTCATAGGCGGACATAAGCCTTGTGTGCCCGTTGTTGTTATTATGGATCTGGTCCCCGTGAGGGACGTTTTGGCCACGACGGTAGCCGTTGTGTCTTTTGTAGACACGGGGCCACCCAGGACTAGCCCAATGGGGAGTGAGTCGGAGTGGCCGGGAGAGTGTCATGGCAGTAGATCGGTTTTGTCGGAACGCCGTTGGTCCACCTGAATGGGAGTGTGAGGCCATGGGTTCCGTAGTGTGGGTATAGTGTGCTAACCTCTGCAGAGTGTATATTAAATCTATCGATAGCCACGCCCACGGATAAGGGCCCAGTTCGTGTCGGTCACACTATGAGTCAATAGTAATAATAATAATAATAATAATAATAATAATAATAATAATAATAATAATAATAATAATGTGCTCGATGAGGAGATAAGTTGGCTGTGATCGCCGGAAGGATCACTGTTTGAGATAAGTTGGTTGTGATCGCCGGAAGGATCACTGTTTGAGATAAGTTGGTTGTGATCGCCGGAAGGATCACGGTTTGAGACCAAGTGTTGGTCATGGTTGTGATCGCCGGAATGATCACCGTGGTATCGAGGATGCCGAGTTGTTGGATATTCATGATGTTGTGCGAGAATCATGGGTAAAGATCAAGCTCCTTGTGGTCATTTGATGATTACTATGGTATTTTTTATACCAAGCTTGATTTGATCCTGGGATGATCATGTGATGGTTACGAGGTAACCCGAGCAGAATAAATGGTGCATGTAGTGTAATCATGTCGCATACTAGTATTGAAGGAAATATGCCCTAGAGGCAATAATAAAGTTATTATTTATTTCCTTATATCATAATAAATGTTTATTATTTATTTCCTTGTATTAACCGGAAACATAATACATGTGTGAACACATAGACAAACAGAGTGTCACTAGTATGCCTCTACTTGACTAGCTCATTGATCAAAGATGGTTAAGTTTCCTAACCATTGACATGGGTTGTCATTTGATTAACAGGATCACACCATTAGGGGAATGATGTGATTGACTTGACCCATTCCGTTAGCTTAGCAGCCGATCGTTTAGTATGTTGCTATTGCTTTCTTCATGACTTATACATGTTCCTATGACTATGAGATTATGCAACTCCCGTTTATGGGAGGAACACTTTGTGTGCTACCAAACGTCACAACGTAACTTGGTGATTATAAAGGTGCACTACAGGTGTCTCCGAAGGTACTTGTTGGGTTGGCGTATTTCGAGATTAGGATTTGTCACTCCGATTGTCGGAGAGGTATCTCTGGGCCCTCTTGGTAATGCAAATCATTTAAGCCTTGCAAGCATTGCAACTAATGAGTTAGTTGCGGGATGATGTATTACGGAACGAGTAAAGAGACTTGCCGGTAACGAGATTGAACTAGGTATTGAGATACCGACGATCCAATCTCGGGCAAGTAACATACCGATGACAAAGGGAACAACGTATGTTGTTATGCGGTCTGACCGATAAAGATCTTCGTAGAATATGTGGGAGCCAATATGAACATCCAGGTTTCGCTATTGGTTATTGACCGGAGATGTGTCTCGGTAATGTCTACATAGTTCTCGAACTCGTAGAGTCCGCACGCTTAACATTTCGATGACAGTTATATTATGAGTTATATGTTTTGATGTACCGAAGGTTGTTCAGAGTCCCGGATGTGATCACGGACATGACGAGGAGTCTCGAAATGGTCGAGACATGAAGATTGATATATTGGAAGCCTGTGTTCCAGGTGAAATCGGGATTTTACCGGAGTACCGGGAGGTTACCGGAACCCCCCGGGGACTTAATGGGCCTTAGTGGGCCTTGGTGGAAAGACAGGAGAGGCGGCCTGGGCATGGGCCGCGCCCCCTCCCCCAGTCCTAATAGGACAAGGAGAGTGGGGCGGCGCCCCCCTTCCTTCTTCTCCCCCACCTCTTTCCCCTCTCTCTCTCCTAGTCCAACAAGGAAAAGGGGGGAGTCCTACTCCCTGTAGGAGTAGGACTCCTCCTGGTGCGCCCCTCTCTAGGTCGGCCGCCCCCCCCCCCCCGCTTGCTCCTTTATATACGGGGGAAGGGGGCACCCCAGAGACACAACAATTGATCGTTTGATCTTTTAGCCGTGTGCGGTGCCCCCCTCCACCATAGTCGACCTTGATAATACTGTAGCGGTGCTTAGGCGAAGACCTATGTCGGTAGAACATCATCATCGTCACCACGCCGTCGTGCTGACGAAACTCTCCCTCAACACTCGGCTGGATCGAAGTTTGAGGGACGTCATCGGGCTGACCGTGTGCTGAACTCGGAGGTGCCATACGTTCGGTACTTGATCGGTCGGATCGTGAAGACGTACGACTACATCAACCGCGTTGTGCTAACGCTTACGCTCTCGGTCTACGAGGGTACGTGGACAACACTCTCCCCTCTCGTTGCTATGCATCACCATGATCTTACGTGTCCGTAGGAAGTTTTTTGAAATTACTATGTTCCCCTTCAGTGGTATCCGAGCCTGGTTTTATGCGTAGATGCCATATGCACGAGTAGAACACAAGTGAGTTGTGGGCGATATAAGTCATACTGCTTACCAGCATGTCATACTTTGGTTCGGCGGTACTGTTGGATGAAGCGACCCGGACCGACATTACGCGTACACTTACGCGAGACTGGTTCTACCGACGTTCTTTGCACACAGGTGGCTGGCGGGTGTCAGTTTCTCCAACTTTAGTTGAGCCAAGTGTGGCTACGCCCGGTCCTCGCGAATGTTAAAACAGCACCAACTTGACAAACTATCGTTGTGGTTTTGATGCGTTGGTAAGAACGGTTCTTGCTTAGCCCATAGCAGCCACGTAAAATTTGCAACAACAAAGTAGAGGACGTCTAACTTGTTTTTGCAGGGCATGTTGTGATGTGATATGGTCAAGACATGATGCTAAATTTTATTGTATGAGATGATCATGTTTTGTAACCGAGTTATCGGCAACTGGCAGGAGCCATATGGTTGTCGCTTTATTGTATGCAATGCAATCGCCCTGTAATGCTTTACTTTATCACTAAGCGGTAGCGATAGTCGTGGAAGCATAAGATTGGCAAGATGACAACGATGCTACGATGGAGATCAAGGTGTCGCACTGGTGACGATGGCCATATCATATCACTTATATTGATTGCATGTGATGTTTATCTTTTATGCATCTTATCTTTCTTTGATTGATGGTAGCATTATAAGATGATCCCTCACTAAATTATCAAAGTATAATTGTTCTCCCTCAGTATGCACCTTTGCGAAAGTTCTTCATGCGGAGACACCACGTGATGATAGGGTGTGATAGGCTCTACGTTCAAATACAACGAGTGCAAAATAGTTGCACATGCGGAATACTCAGGCTAAACTTGACGAGCCTAGCATATAACAGATATGGCCTCGAAACACGGAGACTGAAAGGTCGAGCGTGAATCATATAGTAGATATGATTAACATAGTGATGTTCACTGCTGAAACTACTCCATCTCACGTGATGATCGGACATGGTTTAGTTGATATGGATCACGTGATCACTTGGAGGATTAGAGGGATGTCTATTTAAGTGGGATTAATTGAACTTAAATTGATCATGAACTTAGTACCTGATAGTATCTTGCTTGTTTATATTGATTGTAGATAGATGGCATGTGCTGTTGTTCCATTGAATTTTAATGCGTTCCTTGAGAAAGCAAAGTTGAAAGATGATGGTAGCAATTACATGGACTGGGTCCGTAACTTGAGGATTATCCTCATTGCTGCTTAGAAGAATTACGTCCTGGAAGCACCACTGAGTGCCAGGCCTGCTGCTGATGCAACTGACGATGTTAAGAACGTCTGGCAGAGCAAAGCTGATGACTACTCAATAGTTCAATGTGCCATGCTTTACGGCTTAGAACCGGGACTTCAACGATGTTTTGAACGTCATGGAGGATATGAGATGTTCCAGGAGTTGAAGTTAATATTTCAAAATAATGCCCAGATTGAGAGATATGAAGTCTCCAATAAGTTCTACAGTTGCAAGATGGAGGAGAATAATTCTGTCAGTGAGCATATACTCAAGATGTCTGGGTACTGGAATCACTCGATTCAACTGGGAGTTAATCTTCCGGATGATAGCGTCATTGACAGAATTCTCCAATCACTGCCACCAAGCTACAAGAGCTTCGTGATGAACTATAATATGCAAGGGATGGATAAGACAATTCCCGAGCTCTTCGCAATGCTAAAGGCAACGGAGGTAGAAATCAAGAAGGAGCATCAAGTGTTGATGGTCAATAAGACCATCATTTTCAAGAAAACGGGGAAAGGGAAGAAGAAGGGGAACTTCAAGAAGAACAGCAAGCAAGTTGCTGCTCAGGAGAATAAACCCAAGTCTGGACCTAAGACTGAGACTGAGTGCTTCTACTGCAAGCAGACTGGTCACTGGAAGTGGAACTGCCCCAAGTATTTGGCGGATAAGAAGGATGGCAAGGTGAACAAAGGTATATGTGATATACATGTTATTGATGTGTACCTTACTAATTCTCGCAGTAGCTCCTAGTTATTTGATACTGGTTCTGTTGCTATTATTTGCAACTCGAAACAGGGGCTACGGATTAAGCGAAGATTGGCTAAGGACGAGGTGACGATGCGCGTGGGAAATGGTTCCAAAGTTGATGTGATCGCGGTCGACACGCTACCTCTACATCTACCTTCGGGATTAGTATTAGACCTGAATAATTGTTACTTGGTGCCAGCGTTGAGCATGAACATTATATCTGGATCTTGTTTGATGCGAGACGGTTATTCATTTAAATCAGAGAATAATGGTTGTTCTATTTATATGAGTAATATCTTTTATGGTCATGCACCCTTGAAGAGTGGTCTATTTTTGCTAAATCTCGATAGTGGTGATACACATATTCATAATATTGAAGCCAAAAGATGCAGAGTTGATAATGATAGTGCAACTTATTTGTGGCACTACCGTTTAGGTCATATCGGTGTAAAGCGCATGAAGAAACTCCATACTGATGGACTTTTGGAACCACTTTATTATGAATCACTTGGTACTTGCGAACCGTGCCTCATGGGCAAGATGACTAAAACGCCGTTCTCCGGAACTATGGAGAGAGCAACAGATTTGTTGGAGATCATACATACAGATGTATGTGGTCCGATGAATGTTGAGGCTCGTGGCGGATATCGTTATTTTCTTACCTTCACAGATGATTTAAGCAGATATGGGTATATCTACTTAATGAAACATAAGTCTGAAACATTTGAAAAGTTCAAAGAATTTCAGAGTGAAGTTGAAAATCATCGTAACAAGAAAATAAAGTTTCTACGATCTGATCATGGAGGAGAATATTTGAGTTATGAGTTTGGTCTTCATTTGAAACAATGCGGAATAGTTTCGCAACTCACGCCACCCGGAACACCACAGTGTAATGATGTGTCCGAACATCGTAATCATACTTTACTAGATATGGTGCGATCTATGATGTCTCTTACTGATTTACCGCTATCGTTTTGGGGTTATGCTTTAGAGACGGCTGCATTCACGTTAATAGGGCACCATCGAAATCCGTTGAGACGACGCCTTATGAACTATGGTTTGGTAAGAAACTAAAGTTGTCGTTTCTGAAAGTTTGGGGCTGCGATGCTTATGTGAAAAAGCTTCAACCTGATAAGCTCGAACCCAAATTGGAGAAATGTGTCTTCATAGGATACCCAAAGGAGACTGTTGGGTATATCTTCTATCACAGACCCAAAGGCAAGACTTTTGTTGCTAAATTCGTAGTTTTTCTAGAGAAGGAGTTTCTCTCGAAAGAAGTAAGTGGGAGGAAAGTAGAACTTGATGAGGTAACTGTACCTCCTCCCTTGTTGGAAATTAGTTCATCACAGAAATCGGTTTCTGCGGCACCTACACCAATTAGTGAGGAAGTTAATGATGATGATCATGAAACTTTAGATCAGTTGTTACTGAACCTCGTAGGTCAACCAGAGTGGTACAGTAATCTTGTTCTGGAAGTTTTGTTACTAGACCATGACGAACCTACGAACTATGAAGAAGCGATGGTGAGCCCAGATTCCGCAAAATGGCTCGAGGCCATGAAACCTGAGATGGGATCCATGTATGAGAACAAAGTGTGGACTTTGGTTGACTTGCACGTTGATCGGCAAGCAATTGAGAATAAATGGATCTTCAAGAAGAAGACTGACGCTGACAGTAATGTTAGTGTCTATAAAGCTCGACTTGTTGCAAAAGGTTTTCGACATGTTCAAGGGATTGACTACGATGAGACCTTCTCACCCGTAGCGATGCTTAAGTCTGTCCGAATCATGTTAGCAATTGCCGCATTTTATGATTATGAAATTTGGCAAATGGATATCAAAACTGCATTCCTGAATGGATTTCTAGAAGAAGAGTTGTATATGATGCAACCAGAAGGTTTTTTCATCCAAAGGGCGCTAACAAAGTGTGCAAGCTCCAGCGATCCATTTATGGACTGGTGCAAGCCTCTCGGAGTTGGAATAAACGCTTTGATAGTGTGATCAAAGCATTTGGTTTTATACAGACTTTTGGAGAAGCCTGTATTTACAGGAAAGTGAGTGGGAGCTCTGTAGCATTTCTAATATTATATGTGGATGACATATTATTGATTGGAAATGATATAGAATTTCTGGATAGCATAAAGGGATACTTGAATAAGAGTTTTTCAATGAAAGACCTCGGTGAATCTGCTTATATATTGGGCATCGAGATCTATAGAGATAGATCAAGACGCTTAATTGGACTTTCACAAAGCACATACCTTGACAGAGTTTTGAAGAAATTCAAAATGGATCAAGCAAAGAAAGGGTTCTTGACTGTGTTACAAGGTGTGAAGTTGAGTAAGACTCAATGCCCGACCACTGCAGAAGATAGAGAGAAAATGAAATACGTTCCCTATGATTCAGCCATATGCTCTATCATGTATGCAATGCTGTGTACCAGACCTGATGTGTGCCTTGCTATAAGTCTAGTAGGGAGGTACCAAAGTAATCCAGGAGTGGATCACTGGACAGCGGTCAAGAACATCCTGAAATACCTGAAAAGGACTAAGGATATGTTTCTCGTTTATGGAGGTGACAAAGAGCTCATCATAAATGGTTACATTGATGCAAGCTTTGACACTGATCCGAACGATTCTAAATCGCAAACCGGATACGTGTTTAGTTTAAACGGTGGAGCTGTCAGTTGGTGTAGTTCTAAACAGAGCGTCGTGGCGGGATCTACGTGTGAAGCGGAATACATAGCTGCTTCGGAAGCAGCAAATGAAGGAGTCTAGATGAAGGAGTTCATATCCGATCTAGGTGTCATACCTAGTGCATCGGGTCCAATGAAAATCTTTTGTGACAATACTGGTGCAATTGCCTTGGCGAAGGAATCCATATTTCACAAGAGAACCAAGCACATCAAGAGACGCTTCAATTCCATCCGGGATTTAGTCGAGGTGGGAGACATAGAAATTTGCAAGATACATACGGATCTGAATGTTGCAGACCCGTTGACTGAGCCTCTTCCACGAGCAAAACATGATCAACACCAAGGCTCCATGGGTGTTAGAATCATTACTGTGTAATCTGGATTATTGACTCTAGTGCAAGTGGGAGACTGAAGGAAATATGCCCTACAGGCAATAATAAAGTTATTATTTATTTCCTAATATCATGATAAATGTTTATTATTCATGATAGAATTGTATTAACCGGAAACATAATACATGTGTGAATACATAGAAAAACAGAGTGTCACTAGTATGCCTCTACTTGACTAGCTCGTTGATCAAAGATGGTTAAGTTTCCTAACCATTGACATGGGTTGTCACTTGATTAACGGGATCACACCATTAGGAGAATGATGTGATTGACTTGACCCATTCTGTTAGCTTAGCACCCGATCTTTTAGTATGTTGCTATTGCTTTCTTCATGACTTATACATGTTCCTATGACTATGAGATTATGCACTCCCGTTTACCAGAGGAACACTTTGTGTGCTACCAAACGTCACAACGTAACTGGGTGATTATAAAGGTGCTCTACAGGTGTCTCCGAAGGTAATTGTTGGGTTGGCGTATTTCGAGATTAGGATTTGTCACTCCAATTGTCGGAGAGGTATCTCTGGGCCCGCTCGGTAATGCACATCATTTAAGCCTTGCAATTATGGCAATTAATGAGTTAGTCGCGGGATGATGTATTACGGAATGAGTAAAGAGACTTGCCGGTAACGAGATTGAACTAAGTATTGAGATACCGACGATCGAATCTCGGGCAAGTAACATACCGATGACAAAGGGAACAATGTATGTTGTTATGTTGTCTGACCGATAAAGATCTTCGTAGAATATGTGGGAGCCAATATGAACATCCAGGTTCCGCTATTGGTTATTGACCGGAGACGTGTCTCGGTCATGTCTACATAGTTCTCGAACCCGTAGGGTCCGCACGCTTAACGTTTCGATGATAGTTATATTATGAGTTTATATGTTTTGATGTACTGAAGGTTTTTCGGAGTCCCGGATGTGATCACGGACATGATGAGGAGTCTATGCATGAAGATTGATATATTGGAATCCTATGTTTGGATATCGGAAGTGTTCCGGGGGAAATCGGGATTTTACGAGAGTACCGGGAGGTTACCGAAACCCCCCGGGGACTTAATGGGCCTTAGTGGGCCTTGGTGGAAAGAGAGGAGAGGCGGCCAGGTCATGGGCCGCGCCCCCTCCCCCCTAGTCCGAATAGGACAAGGAGAGTGGGGCGGCAACCCCCCTTCCTTCTTCTCCCCCACCTCTTTCCCCTCTCTCTCCTAGTCCAACAAGGAAAATGGGGGAGTCCTATTCCCGGTAGGAGTAGGACTCCTCCTGGTGCGCCCCTCTCTAGGCCGGCCGCACCCCCTTGCTCCTTTATATACGGGGGGCAGGGGGCCACCCCAGAGACACAACAGTTGATCGTTTGATCTTTTAGCCGTGTGCGGTGCCCCCCTCCACCATAGTCCACCTCGATAATACTGTAGCGGTGCTTAGGCGAAGCCCTACGTCGGTAGAACATCATCATCGTCACCACGCCGTCGTGCTGACGAAACTCTCCCTCAACACTTGGCTGGATCGGAGTTCGAGGGACATCATCGGGCTGAACGTGTGCTGAACTCGGAGGTGCCGTACGTTCGGTACTTTATCGGTCGGATCATGAAGATGTATGACTACATCAACCGTGTTGTGCTAACGCTTCCGCTTTCGGTCTACGAGGGTACGTGGACAACACTCTCCCCTCTCGTTGGTATGCATCACCATGATCTTGCGTGTGCGTAGGAATATTTTTGAAATTACTACGTTCCCCTACAAGTATCATCAGATTTATATGTTCATGCCATGATCATATTGTTCTAGCGATATTATGTTCATGTTATGTTATCCTGGTGATCTCATGATAATTCCTGTTTAACCTATAATTGCCATGTTGTTGTTGGTCTTGAATGCTTCTGGTTATTGTGATCTTGCAAGTACATTCAATGTACTGACCTGGCGTGTCATGCCAGTTTGCAGGTCATGCCGTGATTGCTTGATTTCTTGCCGTGGCTTCCATTCGTGCGAGCTAGGATAAGCGTTCTGGCAAGAGTCCCTGCGGAGTGGAATTCACCACCATCGTCATTGTTTGACTGCTAGAAGTTTTTCTGTTGATTCGAGTTGTTTTGCTGCTTGCATAGAGCAACCAAGGATGGCGTAGTGTCGCCATGCCGATGTTATACATTGTAATATCAGAGACCTTGTATTCATATTCGTGTAATAATAGAAAGCTAGTTTGTTCTATGCTAAGCAGTGCCATAATCCAGAAGACTTCTCCTCGATCTCTGGGCTGGAATACGGGGCGTTCCGGTTTCTCTGAGCCAGGGTGCCACATCGCTTGGTATCAGAGCAGGTCTGGCGGTAGGACAACCTAGTCATCGCGAGCGGTAGAAATCGGTAGTTTAATGTCACACCCTGATTTTCATGCCACAACACTTAAGCTAATTAATCATGATAAAATGTGGTTTGACAAAAACTTTTGAGTGTTTAGGTCTTTGCTTGATTTGATTTTTGTGTGTTGGTGGCATGTGCTCTAAAAATTAAATAAATCCTCCAACTCTTATACTCCTTCTCCTTGATCCAAAACCTTGCCCAATGATCATGACATGTGTATAGGACATAAAAATAATTTCTTACAAAAATAATTTGGCCAAATAGTATTTTCAAAAATTAGTTTTCCAAAAACCCCTGAATTGAGATATGCACTACAAGTACTTAATTAAGGGCAGTAAAAATCACAAAAATATAATTTTAAAAGTTATTTTCCTATTTTATTTAAAGGCTTTTACTTAAGTCTAGAAATGGTCTTTAATAGGTTAAAATTATTTTAAAGCTTCAAAAATATTTGAGAAAATTTAGGGAATCTCAGTGGACATATATTGTCCATATATAAGAGTTTCAACACATGGTCATGTTCAAATTATTGGTCAAATCCATCAAAAACCCTTTCTGGATATTTCAAGCTTTTGAAATATTTACAAAGGAAATATTTACCAAAAATTCAAAGAAAATTCTAGCATGTCACATATGACATGTTTGATGATCTTGCCAAGTCTCATGTCATGGAGAATAGTATAACCCCATGAAATCCCCTCAAAACCATTTCTGTCCTTTTCCAAGTTTGAACAACTTTGCACTGCCAAACATGTCAAAACGCTCTCAAACTTGGTTCACATGCTAAAATGGTGTAATAATGCATCTAGACCAAATGGCACAAGTTGGAGAGAATGTTATCTTGATCAATGTGCCCCAAAACCCTTCTTGTCCAGAACCAAATTTTAACAACTCTACATTGCCAATTGTGTCCTTTTGATCTGAATTTTTGTGGACATGCTCAAATTCTCAAATTATGACACTACACAAAGTGGTGAATCAAGGAGAACAAGATAGCATGATAAAATCCAGCCAAAACTGTTTCTGCCCATTTCTAGGGTTTATAAAAGTTCCATTGCACACTTTCTCCATTTAACCTCAAAATTGGTGGGCACTACTAATTTGTAATGCCTCTCACTCCTGTTAAGTTTCAAAGAAAATTGAGCAACTTAGATAGCCCAAACCACCATCAAACACCTTCTGGCAGAATTTCAAAACTCATGTTTTGGCCACTTACACTAATCTCCATGAGCTGAACTTTTTCCCACAACCTCTCCTAGTCCCCCTCTACCTCTGGTGTGCTTACCTGCCCGAGGGGCAATGATGAAGGGGGGTAGGGATCCACTTTTCTTCTCTGGATAGCAGCATTTTCACTCTCTCTCTACCCCTCCTCTCTTCTACTGGCTCCCCAGGGCATCCAATGCCATTTCCACTTTATTTACTCCCCCTGGAGCCACTAGACACAAGTGGACGCGTGAGTGCACACGGAAAAGCTGCGGACACCGGCCAAAGACACTCTCTGGACCACGCTACCATGCTCCCGACCGTTGACACGGTGCTCCCATCCACCTCAGGCCTCCCCCTCGCGCAAGTCGATGCGCCTCGGCGTCCGCATCACGCCAGCAGGTCTCCCAGTTGCTCCTACGCACTCCTCTCGTCCCTGCGGCGCGTGCCCGAATGCCGCCCCCATCCGCCAATCGCCGCCCGCGTCCCTGGCCGTATACCACGCCCAGGAAGACCCCCGACTCGAAGCCAAGCCCTAACGTGCCCTCCAGCGACGGCTACGGCCTCGCCGGTGCACAGCCCCGCTGTGCACCTCACCCCCTTCTATTTAAAGCCACCCCGAGCCCCCTCTCTACTCCTTTGGCTCTCTTTCTCTCACGTACGCTCCCCATGCCTACCCATTCGTCCCCCCGAGCCCTTCTTGCTCCTCCCTGGCCGAAGCCGAGCCACCGGCCTCCTCTCAAATTCCCGCGAATGAGGCCTCCTCCTCCCCTCATTCCTCCACTAGGCGAACCCCCTGACCACAACAGAACCTCTCACCACTTCTCCCTCTGCTCCGCTGCCCCGTAGCACCATCACTGTCGGCCTCGCCCGTCGCGGCCGACGCCCTACTCAACCCAGTAGCCCTGGGAGACCGTGCCACCCACAGTTGGGTGCGGCCGGGTCCCCCGAGCACCCCGGTGGGCGGAGCATCACCGGAGATGCCCCGTAGCACTGGCGATCTGCTGTCGACTAAAAGTGCAACTATCCCTAGGTGGTTTTGGTAATTCATAACAACATATAGCTCATTGAGCTAATGCTATTCCAAGATGATTATTTCAGGAAAGCTCAATGATTGGCATGGCATGGATGTGAAAGTGGAACCCTCAAAATGCTAAGGACAAAGGATTGGCTCAAGCTCAAAAGCTCAAGACTCTTCATTTTATATTTTAGTGATTAAAGATCACATTGAGTCCATAGGAAAAGCCAATACTATCAAGGAGGGATGAGGTGTTGCTTAATGAGCCTTTTGCTTCATGTGCTTAGTGATATGCTCCAAAACCCTCAACTACTTTCCCATATCCACATATGACCTAAACCCTAAGCCAAACTCGGTCCTACCAATTCTTCCTATCCGGCGCCACCGAGTTTCACTTGTCATTAGCCACTGCCAAACCCTAGCAATTCGGTTCTACCGATAAGGATCTCGGTCTCACCGAGATGGGATTGCAAACTCTCTATTTCCCTTTCGTAACTTCTCGGTCTCACCGAAAGAGCGAATCGGTCCCACCGAGATTGCAATGTAAACTCAGTGTTTCCCCTTTGTAACTTTTCGGCTCACCGAGTTCCACTCGGTCTCACCGAAAGAGCAAATCGGTCCCACCGAGTTTGCCTGACCAACTCTCTGGTTAGCTAATTACCAAATTCGGTCTCACCGAGTTTGTGTAATCGGTCTCACCGAGATTACGTTATGCCCAAACCCTAACCATATCGGTCCTACCGAGTTGCATGTCAGTCCCACCGAAAATCTCTAACGGTCACTAGGTTTACATTTTCGGTCCGACCGAGTTTGTTGATTCGGTCCCACCGAGATTGGAAAACTGTGTGTAACGGTTGGATTTTGTGTGGAGGCTATATATACCCCTCCACCTCCTCTTCATTCGAAGAGAGAGCCATCAGAACACACACACCATTCCAACTCATATGTTCTGAGAAAGAACCACCTACTCATGTGTTGAGACCAAGATATTCCATTCCTACCATATGAATCTTGATCTCTAGCCTTCCCCAGTTGCTTTCCACTCAAATCTTCTTTCCACTAAATCCAAATCCTATGAGAGAGAGTTGAGTGTTGGGGAGACTATCATTTGAAGCACAAGAGCAAGGAGTTCATTACCTACACACCATTTGTTACTTCTTGGAGAGTGGTGTCTCCTAGATTGGCTAGGTGTCACTTGGGAGCCTCCGACAAGATTGTGGAGTTGAACCAAGGAGTTTGTAAGGGCAAGGAGATCGCCTACTTCGTGAAGATCTACCGCTAGTGAGGCAAGTCCTGTGTGGGCGATGGCCATGGTGGGATAGACAAGGTTGCTTCTTCATGGACCCTTTGTGGGTGGTTGCTTCTTCGTGGACCCTTCGTGGGTGGAGCCCTGTGTGGACTCGCGCAACCGTTACCCTTGGGTGGAGCCCTGTGTGGACTCGCGCAACCGTTACCCTTCGTGGGTTGAAGTCTCCATCAACGTGGATGTAGGATAGCACCACCTATCCGAACCACGGGAAAAACATCCGTGTCTCCAATTGAGTTTGAATTCTCCAAACCCTTCCCTTTACATTCTTGCAAGTTGCATGCTTTACTTTCCGCTGCCAATATACTCTTTGCATGCTTGCTTGAATTGTGTGATGATTGCTTGACTTGTCCTAAAATAGCTAAAATCTGCCAAGAACTAAAATTGGGAAAAGGTTAAGTTTTTATTTGGTCAAGTAGTCTAATCACCCCCCCTCTAGACATACTTTCGATCCTACATCGACACCGTCCCTGCCTTTGCTCTGTCGAGCGGGAGGTTGTGGATGAACCCGACAGGCGGGGCCCGCCTGTAAGCCACCGGGCAGCCGGCCCGCGCATAAGTGGAGGCGGTTTCTCGTCGGCGCGCCTCCCTGCAGCGAAAATGCTCAGGATAAGTGCGCATTCGACGTGGCCCGAGCGCCTGCGCGGCCAAGCCACTGGGCCGGCCCACGGTCTATTTGTTGCCCCCTGCGCAGGATAAGGTTAAAGCCTTATTTCCTTTTTCTTTTTCCAATCAACTTCAAAAATCCTTAAATAATTCAACAGAGCTCCAAATTTGATGATTCAAATTTGTAGAAGTTCATAAATTCAAGATCTATCACATGGTGTTGTTTGCACATTTTTCCAGGAAACTTTTATTGACACAAATCCAATAAAACCCCATTTCCCAATTCTGTGATGAACTTTAGAAAATCACAGAGAGATCAAAAGTGATCCAAATGCCATGATTCAAGATCCTAGATACTTCTAAGTTCATAACTTAGTTTTTCAACATTTTTACTAATACTTTCTGTGCCACACAATATAATGAGCCATTTCTTCATATTAGTCAACTTTGCAAATTCATGGGAAATTCATTTGAACTCCAAATCCAGTGAAACCAACTCCTAGATGCTTCTAAAATGATGGTTTGTTAAATGGGTGCCTTTGCTCATTTTTCAAAAATATTTTTCTGTACACTTCTTACAAATCCATAAACCCCTTGATTCCATCATATCAAAAATTTTAGAAATATCCACTAACCAAATTCCATTGAAACCACTCTGGTTAATTTTCATATAACGAGAGATGTCCTAGAAAAGTCAAATTAATATTTTTAGAGCACTTTTATTTTCTGCCTTATTGTGTTGCTTACTATGATTGTTTCCGACATTAGTTGACGATGTAGACGAAATACACAGAGATGGACCAGAAGATTTGAAGACTCTGATGAACCAGGCAAGCAGCCCTTTGACCATGTCTAAGAAACCCTTTTTATGCATGTCATATAGCACCATATTGTTGGTGCAACGGAATCATGATGAGGTGGTAACCACCTTGATGGGTTACCCCTGTTACTTCCTTGCTGATACTTGCATTATGCATGACCCTACCTTCCTATGAGGGTTATGCCGGTGGGAGTAGATAGGATGCTAACAGTAGTTGGTACGCAAAAGGGACAGGAATATGAATGGTGATGGGAGCAAGATTGTTTTCAAAAGACTTTTCGAAAACCCTGTCGGGTGCCACTTATGCCCGAAGGAGATAATGAGTTGGGTAACCACTTGATGATGAAGTGGTGTACCTAGGCAAGTGTGTGTGTTGTTTTCAAAACGGATTGGTTTAAGTTGCGACCGTTATTCCAACCTTAGATGCGCAACCACTCTACCCTTATATGGGAAAGGGCATTATTGATTACCTAGGTCGATACTAGCTTGGAGCCTGCATTACTAGTGACAGGAGAGTTGTTGTTGCGCTCTCTCGGGACAGGGTCGTGCCAGGTAGGGCGGCCATGACTGTTTTCGCAGGGCACCGGAAACACCGTTGGTACCCCATGCTTGTGGTATGTGATGAATATGGGAGCGGGGCTCCACAATTTTAAGATGTGTAATGTTGGGCACGGGGGTTACTACCAATCGAGTGGACTCTATGTTAGTGTCGTCTAGGGAAAGATAGTGATCGGGTGCTTACCCCGGGTACTCGAGGTACCGCGGGTCGTGGATGACACGGAAGTTTCCTGGATCTTGTGGGTAAAGTGTGCAACCTCTGCAAAGTGTAAAAATATTCGAATAGCCATGTCCACGGTCAAGGATAGTTGGGTAACCGCTGTTGGGCTACGTCCACTTGTTTACAAACTAGGGTGTGTGGGAAGAACTACTTGGGTCAAGTCAAAGGACTTGATATGGATGAGTTGGGTTGGTGCCCACTCCCTTTATGTTGATATATGTAACCAGTTCCTAAGGTTACTTGAATTCATATGATGCATGTTTTACCAGTTGTTGAACATGTCATAACACAATAAAATTAGCTTTCTACAAAAAAATTAACTATGTCATGCATTGTTGTATCTTGATCAAAAACATGGGTTGCTTGCGAGTACATTCAAAGTACTCATTGGCTTGCCACTGGTTATTTTATTGGCCAGGCATGAAAGAACAGGATATGATGAAGAATACTTCAGTAACGAACATGCGAGCTAGGATGCTTCCCGGTCAGAGTGCCTGTAGGGTTAAGGTAGATGGCATGGGTCCAAGTTATCGACGAAGATTTTGCTATGAAGTTATACTCAATACTCGACCATAACGGTCATAATTTATGTAAGATGGTATGTATGGATGTAAGACACTTGTTATTCAGCTTCTGTGTTTAGTGAGCATTGATCTCTGGGATCACCGTACACGTGCATTTCGGTGATCACGACTTATGAGTTGGGGTCCCCACAGAGCTGGTATCAGAGCCATCCTGACTGTACGAAGCCTTAGTTAGCATGGTCGTTAGTTAGGGTAAAACTATTTCCAAAACTATTACTAGTTTTCAAAACTATCTATAATTCTCTTCCCCTCTGAGTTTTTCTGAAAAACTAAGGTATATTTTCCCTATCGATCTCCTTCCCTTCAAAATTATTGCAAACGGTCGCTAGCACCCTCAAGACTCTAACCACAGGATTCCTTGTAATCCTCATAGATAGCCTGGAAGGAGTACACCTTGCCAAACACTCACCCACCTCTTCTGAACACAAGATTGGTGACACCACAGCAAGACGGTGCTAATAGAAGATACGCCTTCGAGGAATGAGGACATGAAGACCCAATGGATGGTGACGCCTTTGAATTTGACCCGGGATGATGCAACCTCGTCCTATGATGATCAGGGTGTAAGATATGCAAGATCATGATATACATCGCTAATAGAGCAACCATGTCCTTACCGTTGTTGTATTGGCAACCCACCGGTGGATGAGAACCTCGCCATTTGGTTTGCCTCACTATAGTGAGCAGGAGAACGGTTCTCCTCATCCCCCGCTTTTTGTGTCGATGTTGTCACCAATGTAACCGACATGTTGGACCTCTACTATGCCTTGTCAATGTCATTGCATAAAGGATTACCTACTTCGTATCACCGATGTCTTAGAAGACAAAAAGGGATCATCATGATTAAGAAGACACCAGAAGACCGAGTCAATGCCTGCTATGAGGAGCCACCTTCACCCCATCACTTCAACAGGCGAGAAGTTGTTGAAGAATCTTCTGGCTCAACCCGGATTGTTTCATCGAACAACTACAAGAGACGTCGCAACACCTAAGGAAAACCCAAAAGACCGCACGAGGCATGGAGCAAAGCACGACTACTGAATCCGAGAACCCCTAGGCTAGGATGAGTCTTGTACCCCCTATGTGCAGTCGAGTCTGTATGATGGTTCAAATAGAACCATGATTGTGTGTTTCTTGTTTTTATTTGTTTGTGTTTTGATATCAGTCACCCTTTATGCCCTAGGCAACAAGTACGCGACTATATCACCTTCCTTATCTTAATGCTTGTGTTTGGCCCTTTTTGCACCTATTTGTTAACACTTGCACTATAGAACCCCCTTTTGGCATTCCCCTCCTCTATGCTATTTTTCCATCTCATCTCTCTCATCAACTGAAGACCGGCAAGACAAGATGCACCAAGGATTCCACTTCGACAACCAACTAGCATTGAAGAACTTTTCTACAGCCTCCTCAACCAAGTGAAACCCCGTAGAGTTATGTTTAACCCTCCAGACTAGATACGCATTCCTAGACCCTTCGAGACTTCATGAGATACCCCAGCTCGAGTCCTTAACCATGTGCTTAACCCACAGAATTGCAAGAGAACCAGTTAAGCCTCTGTTAACCTTCCACAACACTGGGTTCATTATGGAACTAGTGGACATAGTGAACAAGCACATTATCATCCTAATATAGCACCAGAACTAACGATGCCATAGGGAAGACCGGTTTGAGGATATAGGAATAGAGTACAAATGACTTGATGAGTTTATATCAATGACTTTGAGGAATTATCTGAGATCTTTGGTGGATTATAAGGCTTTCATGTTGGTAGATGAACTTGGTGGGATCATTATTATAGAGTACAATAGCTTTCATTACCCCTGAGTAAATTGGATTTAGTAGGACAATTATGGTCGCAAGCTGAAGTTCTTGGAAGCATAAGGATTAGACTTAGCCAGGAGATATTGATAGGAGACAGATGATATTGCGTAAATGACTTGGGGGAAACATGTAGGAATTCTCGTAGTACATGAGATTTGGATTAAATAGGTAGTCCTAGTGGAGTATAGATGCTAAGTAAGTCTACATGGTTCGGAGTAAATTGGATTTAGACTAATGATCATGATCACGATACCATGTTTCTCGATAGACAATAAACTAGGAGATTGGATTAATTGTTGGAGTTTATTTAGGGATCTGTATGAGCTTGACCTTGGAGTTTACTTGATCGCGATAATGGGAATTGGTGGATTGACTATAGTAAGGATAGCCTTTCACGTATTTGGGGATTATAGGACATTAAAAGATCATGTGGAACACCATAGACTTCGGATGTGTAGAATTAATGGGTTATGTAGTGATTGATGGAAGTTAATGGGCTGTTGGAGTTGATTCATAGGAAGGAAACAAGATCTTGGATTGGTACACGACGTGTTTCCTTAGGACAGAGATGCACTAAGCATCTTAGACCCTTGGAAGAATAGGATGAGCACTTGAATTGTCATGTTCAACTCAAGCATAGCAGCTTGAATGCCCTACCCATGGATTCTTAGGGGTAGCCATACATATGATTTTTGGGGACCGTAGACATGTATAATTCTATTAAACCTCCTCTTGGGAGTCATGAGGACATGAATAGCGTGAGTGATGATTGGAGTTGACCTATACGAGATGATGCTTTCGGTGGTATAAGGTGATCTGTCTGGAGGACTAGATAGAACAATTGGCATCTCAGGAATTATGCTCAACGATAAGATGATAAACATTCACTCACACCCTAGAATCCTTGAAACCCTAAAACCCTACCAAACCACCTCATGGTCGGATCATGACAATGGGTTTTGGCTCTAGGTCAAGAAGTCCTTGGACAGTACTCAATTGTGACCACCATCAATGCCCCATCCTACTTTATGTACCCCATGAACGAGTCTTCATGGAGTACTTGGACAAGTTGGTTGTCATCTTTATTTGGTGACCTACTTGCCTACCTGAAGACGGAAGAAGAACCGTTCAGCTGGTTAGGGAACATCTGAAGACCGCCATGTCAAGGAGGAAGAACTATACCAACCACCATCATCAAGAAGTGAACTTCCTCGTCAAAGACCGTGCGTACCTGCAAACCACTCCTTTCGAAGGAACCAAGCATTTCCATGTCAAAAGGAAGATCACACCAAGATTTAACAACCCCGCCGAGATTGCTACGAGACGAAAGAGAGGTTAGTTGCCAGCTGGAGTTACCACCCGAGTTACCCACTATGCACAACGGTTTCCCACACAACACAACCTCGGGAGTGTTTCCAACTTCCTAACTAGCCCGACCCCAACCAGGACATCGGTCGCCGAACCATCGACCCCTAGCCCAACCTGACTTACGCAAGAGACCCCTTAGCAACTTGAATTAAGTAGAACGTCATACAGAAAGCCACATCATCAAGTACTACAAGGGTCAATGGAGCACCACTCGGAAGCGGAAGCAGTATGAGAACGTGAAGACTACCCTGGATCCAAGTTTTCGTATTCATTTCCGCGCCTAGTTTCGGAATCTCGGGGACGAGATTCTTGTAAGTGGGGTAAGTCTTTCACACCCTGATTTCATGCCACAACACTTAAGCTAATTAATCATGATAAAATGTGGTTTGACAAAAACTTTTGAGTGTTTAGGTCTTTGCTTGCTTTGATTTTTGTTTGTTGGTTGCAAGTGCTCCAAAAATCAAATAATTCCTCCAACTCTTATACTCCTTCTCCTTGATCCAAAACCTTGCCCAATGATCATGCCATGTGTATAGGACATAAAAATAATTTCCACAAAAATAATTTGGCCAAATAGTATTTTCAAAAATTAGATTTCCAAAAACCCCTGAATTGAGATTTGCACTGCAAGTACTTAATTAAGGGCAGTAAAAAATTTTCTAAAAATATATTTGACTCCTATTAGATATAGGACACCCAGAAACCACAAAAATATAATTTTATAAGTTATTTTCCTATTTTATTTAAAGGATTTTTCTTAATTCCAGAAATGGTCTTTAATATGTTAAAATTATTTTAAAACTTCAAAAATATTTGAGAAAATTTAGGGAGGCTCAGTGGACGTATATTTTCCATATATAAGAGTTTCAACACATGGTCATGTTCAAATTATTGGTCAAATCCCTCAAAAACCCTTTCTGGATATTTCAAGCTTTTGAAATATTTACAAAGGAAATATTTCCCAAAAATTCAAAGAAAATTCTAGCATGTCACATATGACATGTTTGATGATCTTGCCAAGTCTCATGTCATGGAGAATAGTATAACCCCATGAAATCCCCTCAAGAACATTTCTGTCCTTTTCCAAGTTTGAACAACTTTGCACTGCCAAACATGTACAAATGCTCTCAAACTTGGTTCACATGCTCAAATGGTGTAATAATGCATCTAGAACAAATGTCACAAGTTGGAGATAATGTTATCTTGATCAAAGTGCCCCAAAACCCTTCTTGTCCAGAACCAAATTTGAACAACTCTACATTGACAATTGTGTCCTTTTGATCTGAATTTTTGTGGACATGCTCAAATTCTCAAATTATGACACTACACAAAGTGGTGCATCAAGGAGAACAAGATAGCATGATAAAATCCTGCCAAAACTGTTTCTGCCATTTCTAGGGTTTATAAAAGTTGCATTGGACACTTTCTCCATTTGACCTCAAAATTGGTGGGCACTACTAATTTGTAATGCCTCTCAGTCATGTTAAGTTTCAAAGAAAATTGAGCAACTTAGATAGCCCAAACCACCATCAAACACCTTCTGGCAGAATTTCAAAACTCATGTTTTGGCCACTTACACTAATCTCCATGAGCTGAACTTTTTCCCACAACCTTTCATAGTCCCCCTCGACCTCTGGTGTGCTTACCTGCCCGAGAGGCAATGATGAAGGGGGGCAAGGATCCACTTTTCTTCTCTGGACATCAGCATTTTCACTCTCTCTCTACCCCTCCTTTCTTCTACTGGCTCCCCAAGGCATCCAATGCCATTTCCACTTTGTTTACTCCCCCCTGCAGCCACTAGACACAAGTGGACACGCGAGTGTGCGCGGAAAAGCCGCGGACGCCGGCCAAAGACGCGCTCTAGAGCACGCTACCATGCTCCCGACCATTGACACGGCGCTCACATCCACCTCGGGCCTCCTCCTCGGGCCAGTCGATGCGCCTCGGCGTGCGCATCACGCCAGCAGGTCTGCCACTTGCTCCTGCGCCCTCCTCGCGCCCCTACGGCGCGTGCCCGAGCGCCGCCCGCATCCACCAATCGCCGCTCGCGTCCCTGGCCCACCTCGCGCTCACTCCTCTCTTTCCCTGGTCGTATACCATGCCCAGGAAGACCCCCGACTCGAAGCCAAGCCCTCCCGTGCCCTCCAGCGACGGCTACGGCCTCGCCGGCGCACAGCCCCGCTGTGCACCTCGCCCCCTTCTATTTAAAGCCACCCCGAGCCCCCTCTCTACTCCTTTTGCTCTCTTTCTCTCCCGTACGCTCCCCATGCCTACCCATTCGTCCCCCCGAGCCCTTCTTGCTCCTCCATGGCCGAAGCCGAGCCTCCTTCTCCCCTCCTTTCTCCACCAGGTGAACCCCGTGACCACAACGGAACCCCTCACCACTTCTCCCTCTGCTCCGCTGCCTCGTTGCACCAATGCCACCATCACCGTCGGCCTCGCCCGCTGCGGCCGACGGCCTACTCAACCCGGGGCCCTGGGAGACCGTGCCACCCACAGTTGGGTGCGGCCGGGTCCCCCAAGCACCCCGGTGGGTGGAGCATCGCCGGAGATGCCCTACAGCACTAGCAAGCCACCGTCGACACCGCCCCTGCCTCTGCTCTGTAAGAGGGAGGTTGGTGATGAAACCCACAGGCGGGGCCCGCCTGTAAGCCACCGGGCAGCCGGGCCCGCGCATAAGTGGAGGCGGTTTCTCCTCGGCGCGCCTCCCTACAGCGAAAACGCCTAGGATAAGTGTGGCTTCGACGTGGCCCGAGCGCCTGCGCAGCCGAGCCACTGGGCCGGCCCATGGTCTATCTGTCGCCGCGTGCACAGGATAAGGTTAAAGCCTTATTTCCTTTTTATTTTTCCAGTCAACTTCAAAAATCCTTAAATAATTCAACACAGCTCCAAATTTGATGGTTCAAATTTGCAGAAGTTCATAAATTCAAGATCTATCACATGGTTTTGTTTGCACATTTTTCCAGGAAACTTTTATTCACACAAATCCAATAAAACCCCATTTTCCAATTCTGTGATGAACTTTAGAAAATCACAGAGAGCTCAAAGGTGATCCAAATGCCATGATTCAAGATCCTAGATACTTCTAAGTTCATAAATTAGTTTTTCAACATTTTTACTAATATTTTCTGTGCCACACAATATAATGAGCCATTTCTTCATATTAGTCAACTTTGCAAATTCATAGGAAATTCATTTGAACTCCAAATCCAGTGAAACCAACTCCTAGATGCTTCTAAAATCATGGTTTGTTAAATGGGTGCCTTTGCTCATTTTTCAAAAATATTTTTTTGTACACTTCTTAGAAATCCATAAACCCCGTGATTCCATCATATCAAAATGTTTAGAAATATCCACTAACCAAATTCCATTGAAACCACTCTGGTTAATTTTCATATAACCAGAGATGTCCTAGAAAAGTCAAATCAATATTTTTAGAGCACTTTTATTTTCTGCCTTATTGTGTTGCTTACTATGATTGTTTCCAACGTTAGTTGACGAAGTAGACGAAATACTCAGAGATGGACCATAAGAATTGAAGACTCTGATGAACCAGGCAAGCAGCCCTTTGACCATGTCTAAGAAACCCTTTTTATGCATGTCATATAGCACCACATTGTTGTTGCAATGGAATCATGATGAGGTGGTAACCACCTTGATGGGTTACCTCTGTTACTTCCTTGTTGATACTTGCATTATGCATGACCCTACCTTCCTATGAGGGTTATGCCGGTGGGAGTAGATATGATGCTAAAAGTAGTTGCTATGCAAAAGGGACAGGAATATGCATGGCGATGAGGGCAAGATTGTTTTCAAAAGACTTTTCGAAAACCCTGTCGGGTGCCACTTATGCCTGAAGGAGATAATGAGTTGGGTAACCACTTGATGACGAAGTGGTGTACCGAGGCAAGTGTGTGTGTTGTTTTCAAAACGGATTGGTTTAAGTCGCGACCGTTATTCCATCCTTACATGCGCAACCACTCTACCTTTATATGGGAAAGGGCGTTATTGATTTCCTAGGTCGATACTAGCTTGGAGCCTGCATTACTAGTGACGGGAGAGTTGTTGTTGCGCTCTCTCGGGATGGGGTCGTACCAGGTAGGGCGGCCATGACTGTTTTCACTGGGTACCGGACACACCGTTGGTACCCCATCCTTGTGGTATGTGATGAATATGGGAGCGGGGCTCCACAATTTTAAGATGTGTAATGTTGGGCACGGGGGTTACTACCAATCGAGTGGACCCTATGTTAGTGTCGCCTAGGGAAAGATAGTGATCGGGTGCTTACCCCGGGTACATGAGGTACCGCGGGTCATGGATGACACGGAAGTTCCCCGGATCTTGTGGGTAAAGTGTGCAACCTCTGCAGAGTGTAAAACTATTCGAATAGCCGTGTCCACGGTCAAGGACAGTTGGGTAACCGCTCTTGGGCTGCATCCACTTGTTTACAAACCAGGGTGTGTGGGAAGAACTACTTGGGTCAAGTCAAAGGACTTGATATGGATGAGTTGGGTTGGAGCCCACTCCCTTTATGTTGATATCTGTAACCAGTTCCTAAGGTTACTTGAATTCATATGGTGCATGTTTTACTAGTTGTTGAACATGTCATAACACAACAAAATTAGCTTTCTGCAAAAAAAATTACCTATGTCATGCAATGTTGTATCTTGAGCCAAAACATGGGTTGCTTGCGAGTACATTCAAAGTACTCATTGGCTTGCCACTGGTTATTTTATTGGCCAGGCATGAAAGAATAGGATATGATGAAGAATACTTCGTTAACAAACATGCGAGCTAGGACGCTTCCCAGTCAGAATGCCTGTAGGGTTAAGGCAGATGGCATGGGTCCAAGTTATCGACGAAGATTTCCGCTGCGAAGTTATACACAAGACTCGACCATAACGGTCATAATTTATGTAAGACGGTATGTATGGATGTAAGACTCTTGTTATTCAGCTTCTGTGTGTTCAGTGAGCATTGATCTCTGGGATCACTGTACACGTGCATTTCGGTGATCACGACTTACGAGTCGGGGTCCCCACATTTAAAGTCCGTCTTGTTTATTACTTTTGGTTGCTGCATTTGTTTGCAGCATAGCATGCATATAACCTTAGTATTTGTTGCTAACGGTTTATCTGGTGAGTGTAGCTGGCATCGGTTCGGATCCACTATAGCTCGGCCTTTGCATTTTTCCAGTTTTCTTTTTCCTGAACGTTCTTCGGTGTTTGGTGTCATTTCTGTCCCACTAGAGTGATGCCAAGTGATCCCGACACTGTTTGTAGAAATGGTGCTTAGGTATCTCGCCGATATCCTCCTTTCTGCCCCGCCTATCGTTTCGGTGATGGACATGCTTCTATCCTGAATTGCTCTTTTATTTTGGCAACCCTTAATGATCTTAGTTATCTAGAAAGGGCAATGTCAGCAGCCTTAGTTTTTCCCCGCTATCCTATTTCTTGGATGAGTACGGATCTTTTCCGTCTGCTTGATAATAATGTGGTTGCGACCTTCGTGTCCCATTACAGGTTTATCGAGTACGTCCTCGCCTCCGAGCTACTCCAGGTTGCTACCTGGCTAAGCTAGCACTTAGTGTAGCGCTGTTTACACCAATTCTTCCACAGATTTATTCGTCCTCGTCCACATCATCGCAGCATGCTAGATCGTAGAACCGGAGATCCCGCGAGATTTGTGTGCTTAAGTAGGCAGGCATATTGTGTGACTAGCAGTAATATGTGACATTGATTGTGTGTAAATTGATTGGGTGTGATGTGTGCGTTTGAGTTTTCTTTTGCTTCTTTATTTTTGGGCCCCGGTGTTACATTAATTCTCCCCTATAAAGAGTTGCTCATCAACCGCCACCGGACCCGAAGAGTCAGCAAGGAGTTCAAATATTTGGAAACTCAGCTAAACAGAACGGAATTCCCAGCTAACTGCAGTGAAATGGGGAATATCTGATCTTGAGGTTGATAATCCATTTTGCATTAGTGTTCACTCCTCACAACAGTACTGATAACTCAAGTCTACATCAATACAAAATCCTCACAGTAGTCATGATCAAGTCAGCAGCACGACAAGTCAGGTACAAGATCAGCGGTACATTTTCAGTCAAATGTATGGATCCTATACAATACTTTGGCTCAGCCGTGATGATCCTTGAAATATGTTATCCTCCGAAATTAAGTCAGAATGTGATATGCTCAAGGAAGACAGTCAAACAAATTTTCTCATGCAAATAATCAGCCCCAGAATATTATGGGCATGTGTGTAGATTTCAGTCTGAATATTAGTATGAATCTTGGGATGTTAGAAACTTAGTCTTCTTCCACACATTATCAGAAGAAATTTATGATGAAAGGCTCCTCAAATTTCCTCAGCATGATATGTGAACAATTTCCGGTCCAAGATACCCGGTCTTTCTCAGCAAGATGCCTCGGTAAAAGCTTCTGATTGACGAAAATGAATTTTTCTCAACAAGTAAACCCGAGGAGAAGCTTCTCAAGTACGGAACTCAGGCTCCTCCAGCCCAATAATCAGACCAAGCTTCGTGCGTAAGCTATAGAGCCTTCTTCTGCACGATACCTAGACAAAAGATTGGAGAAAAGATAACAAGTATTCCTCATCAAGCTACTCGGATGGCTTCTCTCGTAAGCCATTTAGTCTGTGTCAGTATCATGCTAATACACCTTCCTCGGAAGTTATATGATAAGCAGTACCGCTCAAGAATTAGGCTCACAATATTTTGTCAGAAGCACAAATCCGCCAGGGCATGAGTCTTCTTCAGAAAGCAAATTTTTGGTTGCATGTGAATCTTATATATGGTGAGCATGGATCCCCAGACATAGTAGTCACTCAAACGAGATGCGGCAAGGATCCAGCAGATAGACCTTAGGAAAGTGAGGATTCCACAAACTCACGAGTTAGGTAAAGGAAAATAAGAAGAGATACATCTCATGAAGTACCAGAATTGACAAGATTATGGGGATGACATCATAGAATCAACAGTCTTGACAAAGGTCATCAAGGTCATTATTCCCGCCACTGACACAGGGATGTCCTAAAACCTTGTCACCTTCTTGTATGATTAACCTCAGCAACAGGCTCTGTACAGCTACAAGTCCCGATTATATGTCATATATGTGCGGACCCAGGTCAGAAAACAGGCACAAGGGAATAATGTAAAAAATATTGCGCTAATCACGTCCCTGGACATACGAAGAATCAAGGACAGGTGTGGCCAAGTTATTCCGGTAAGGTCTCCCCACAAACAACATCATGACCGGTAAAAGGTCAGACTGACAGCAAAGGTATGATGATTTTTGCATGACCATCGGGGTCTAGAAACCCCAAATCAGTTGGAGGCCGTAATTCCATATGGATCCAAAAAGGCGTACCCTCAGTGGCCTACTTTGTTTTACAAGGATTTCATATCCCGCTGACCCGCTTGGAATGATTAGTATGGAAAAATCCAAATGGGTATACCGACAAAATGAGAAAATCAAAATCCAAACAATCAGCTCAGACCCGGTATACTCAGTATGTCAGGAAAAGCAATTGTCCGTCAGCCCCTGTCAGGCCAGTCTCAAGATGAAAATATTTGAGGTATGACACAACTATGACTCCATACACCGTTATATTGCTCCTGACAAAAGGCTGTCGAATCTTTGGTACATATCTCATGCTCAAGCCAAAGGGGTAAGTCAAAATAAATCATTACCACTTATGAGAAGTCAGATTCCATCAGAGATGGCCATGATTAATTCTCAGCATTTATTGAAACCATAAGGCCTGCATTTATTTAAAAGCAACCCCATGACAGAAGTAAAAGGGTGTTCATGACCAAAAGAAAATTTATGCTCAGATACATTGGATATCACCAGGCATGGAGAATCAATGTCAGTAAAACGACATTGGTATATGAGCAAAGACATGTCAGGATTTGGGGAAAGGTGAAGCAAACGACCCCAGAGCAAGGGAAGAAAATCGTATGAAATTGTTGGGAGAACAATAAATAAAGGAAAAAGGATACCTGAGTTGGAGACGGTGTCCTCAAGTCATACTTGTTCCCTGAGCAACTAAATCTCGAGGATGAGATTTCTTTAAGGGGCTAAGAGTTGTAACAACCTGGATTTTGGGCCCTTTTCGTTTTCTTTTAATTTAATTGGTTTTTGCTCTTTTTTTCTTTTTGGAGTGGTTTTGTGGCCTTGTCACCCGGGGAATCATCTTAATTTCCTCTCCCATGTGGCTCATCATTCTCATAACCTTGCCAAGATCATGTCACTACATCCATGACCAAACTCTAATTTCTTTCTCTAGGGAAAATTCCTTTTTCTATTAAAGGAATAACCCTATCTGCCCTAGGTTGTGAAGCAACCTATATTCCTACCCATCCAAAAATCCCCAAATAATTCTTATAATTTTTTTGGGCCATATCTTCCTCAAATATGGCAAAATATTTCATTAGCCATATTTGTCATCATGCTCAATTAATTCATTTCCTATTCTATCCTAAATGGCACATTGTGAAGCAAGTGCTATTTATCTTTTCCCATTTGACCCCAAAATTTTTGGACATCTTTTCCTGTCCAAATAATTGACCTATGCCAAAATGAAACTTTATTTGCCAAGCCAAACTTCCTCGGAAATTTTTCAAACTTTCTGTCAAACAGAAGGCATTATGAAGGAAGTACTAGCTAGGGTTATCCAAATGAGTTGAAATTTTGCACACTCCTTCATGTGCTCATATTTGGACACTCCTTAAAATTTCAGCGCCATCCAATCATCTATGTGAGCACAGGACTAGATCTTTGATTCTGTTACTATTTTCAGGTTGTGAAGCAAGTATAATTTATATTGCTTCAAAAATCCTGATAAATTACCAGATTGTTCTCCTACCCAAATAAATTATCTGCACCTAATTTGGCACCATTTAACCTAGCCAATGTGTCCCTAGAATTGTTGCAAGATGCTGGTCAGAGAAGATAGTTGTGAAGGAAGTACCATTTTGGTGAATCCAATTGGTATGAAATTTTTACAGCATCTTACTATGACCAAATCATTAGGCCTTGCCAAATTTCAGCTCCAGTGGATGCTTCATCAGAGTGCATCATCCTATTCTAGTTTCTAGACCAGTTTATGTGGTTGTTAAGCAACTACATGAAATATTGTTCCTAGTCCTCTCCAAGTTACCAGGGTGAAAGTCCTTCCTTACCTGAACCTCGCTGACAACTCCTTTGCTTCCAAACTCCTTCTTGTTGATCAGTAGTTCTCGGCCAAGTTTACTGCAGTAAACTTCAGAGGTTAATTACCTTATAACCAGAGCACTTTTAACCAAACTACCACTGCAGTTGCAACCTCCCCAGGAAGGACTACACCCCAGAAATCATTCGGCTTAGCTTGTGGCACTGTGGGCACCAGTGGACGCGGTGATCATGAGCCTTGGCATGCCATGGACGCTAGCTGAATGGTTTCTTGCTCGGGCCCCTCTCCCTCTCGTCGTCTTCGCGCTCGTGAGCTTGTCCAACAGCTAGCCCGCATTGTCGCCGTCCTCTTGGAGCCTTCTCCCCCTCCGTCAGCCCCTCTGTCAGCTCTCATCGCCGCGCGCCCACGGACGCACTGTGGCCGACCGAGGCTTTAATGGTGCCGCGACATCTTCCTCCTCTGCGCCCTCGGCCCCTCTTGCACTATGCACCGCTGTAGTGCATCCGCTTCTCCCTCGTCGTGCTGCCATGCTCATCCGTGCTCGCTGAGCCTCGCCAGAGCTTTGGCCGAGCTCAAGCGGTGGCACTCGGCCACGGCCTCCCTCACCCGGCTATATATAGCACACCCGAGGCCATTCGACCTCACCACCAGCCTCACACCACCTCCAGCAACCTCCCCGGCCTCTTCCTCGTGCTCCAGAGCCTCTCCTCGCTACCCTATGCCCCCATGGCCGTCATGTCCACTCTCGGCCTCGTCCTTGATTCCGTCCGTCCACGCCTCCCCGCCACTCCCTGACTCCACCAACGCTTCCTCCACCCTCCGGTGAACCCTCCCAAGCTCTCACCTCGCCTCCTCATCGCCGGAGCACCTCACCCCAAGAAAATGGCCGCGAGAGCCGTCTCTGTTCTCCCCTTCGCCGTGGTCGCTCTGTTCCTGTCCAGCGCATCCTTTGTGTGGGGATGGGTGTGGCAGGCCACGCCTAGCCCGCCGGTGGCCTCCGTTTGGCTGGAGACGACCTGAGCCAGCCGGGCCATCGCCGGTGGCGCCCCTCCCCTACTCCTCCTCTGTCCCCTGCCAGGACAGGGTGAGGAAGAAGACGACCGCGAGTCAGGCAGGCCTCACGTCGCTCCGGACCCCACCCGTCAGCCGCGCAAACCCCGGCCATGCCTCTGCGCACGTTGACCCGGTCGTCCGACGTGGATAAGTGGTCGGACCCACCCGTAAGCCTCACATCTCTGACTAGCCCCGGACCCGCGTGTTTTAAGTGAAAACATATTTCTGTGAATACGTTTTTGCCTCAGGAAAATGCGTTCCCTTTCTTCTTCGGCCAAGAGTATGCTTTCTCTTTCTGAATGTGCATTTCTCTAAAGGCGTTTTCTGTTTTTTCTGTTCAGGCCCTGTTGGAAAATATTTTCTTTACGAAAAGGTCCCTGGCAGAAAACACCTTATATCTTTTCAACCACAACATCGATTAAGGTGAAACCAAAGCCCACTTCTTTGTTTCGTCGAGACCGTTATGTTGGTTTCATTTTCACTATGGTTTGACACTGTGAAAGTGACCCTTTTGCCCTTACACGTAAACAGCCCCTCCGAGAGAGAAATGTTTCCGACAAATCTTTCCGTGGCTTCACCGCACTTCTTCCCGGTGATTTCTTCATCCCCAGGCAAGCCACAACCACCATTTGCATGATAGCCATGCAGTAGCTTTGGTTTTCAACTTAAATCTTTAATAATTGTATGATGGTTTTGCTACTGCTATCGTAGTTTTGGTCATGCTTGTGGATCGGTGATTATCGTCATGCTATGTTCTTGCACCTTATTATCATGAACTACTTGTTAGTACTACTTTCATATTGCTATACTTGATAGTAGTACATGTTGGGTTGGTCATGTTCTTCGGTGCATGACTAACGTCAGTTACCGAGTACTGTTAATATGCATTGTTCCTTTACTGTTATTTGGTTAAGTGTTTACTCGGTAATGTTATTGATGAGTTCTTGCATGTTATTTATGGTTGATGATAATGGTCACGTTATGCTATGAGTAGTTTTGTACTGGTAATATTCATGCTCATCATTATGCCATGCTCAGTTGGATATGGTTCATTTTTGATATGGTGGATAGTTATGTTGTACCCCCATGCTTATGTTGATATCATGCTCATGCATTGTAATTGTATCATGTTATTTTATCATGGCTCAGCATATTTCATTCAATTTTAACCGGATTAAATTGAACTTGAACAACTGTTGGCTGAGTCATGGTGCCACCATATCGAACTACCAGTGCAACCACACTTACCTTTATTGGAAGGTCATAACTGGATCTATTGTCGTGCCTCTCGCCGGTGCCTCCAACGAGGGAAGGTTATGGGCGCGCGCTACCCTGATCAGGTAGGAGGACATAAGCCTTGTGTGCCCGTTGCTATTATTATGGATCCGGTCCCCGTGAGGGACGTTTTGGCCACGACGGTGGTCGTTGTGTCTTTTGTAGACACGGGGCCCCCCAAGACTAGCCCAGTGGGGAGTGAGTCGGATTGGCCGAGAGAGTGTCATAGCCTTAGATCGGTTTTGTCGGAACACCGTTGGTCCACCCCGAATGGGAGTGCGAGGCCATGGGTTCCGTAGTGTGGGTATAGTGTGCTAACCTCTGTAGAGTGTATATTAAATCTATCGATAGTCGCGCCCGCGGATAAGGGCCCAGTTCGTGTCGGTCACACTATGAGTCAATAGTAATAATAATAATAATAATAATGTGCTCGATGAGGAGATAAGTTGGTTGTGATCACCGGAAGGATCACTGTCTGAGATAAGTTGGTTCTGATCGCCGGAAGGATCACTGTTTGAGATAAGTTGGTTGTGATCGCCGGAAGGATCACTGTTTGAGATAAGTTGGTTGTGATCGCTGGAAGGATCACGGTTTGAGACCAAGTGTTGGTCATGGTTGTGATCGCCGGAATGATCACCGTGGTATCGAGGATACCGAGTTGTTGGATATTCATGATGTTGTGCGAGAATCACGGGTAAAGATCAAGCTCCTTGTGGTCATTTGATAATTACTACGGTATTGTTTATACCAAACTTGATTTGATCCTGAGATGATCGTGTAATGTCCGAAGTTGGTAAGTGATGCATGTGATGGTTACGAGGTAACCCGAGCAGAATAAATGGTGCATGTAGTGTCATCATGTCGCATGCTAGTATCATAAGATTTATATGTTCATGCCATGATGATATTGTTATAGCAATATTATGTTCATGTTATGTTATCCTGATGATCTCATGATAATTCCTGTTTAACCTGTAATTGCCATGTTGTTGTTTGCCTTGAATGTTTCTAGTTATTGTGATCTTGCAAGTACACTCAATGTACTGACCTGGCGTGTCATGCCAGTTTGCACGTCATGCCGTTATTGCTTGATTGCTTGCCATGGTTTCCGTTCGTGCGAGTAGGATAGGCGTTCCAGCCAGAGTCCCTGCGGAGTGGAGTTCACCACGGTCGTCGTTGTTCCGCTGCTAGAAGTTTTTCTGCTGCTTCGAGTTGTTCTGCTGCTTGCATAGAGCAACAGAGGATGGCGTAGTGTCGTCGTGCCGATGTTATACATTGTAATATCGGAGACCTTGTATTCATATTTGTGTAATAATAGAAAGCTGGTTTGTTCTATGCTAAGCAGTGCCGTATTTTAGAAGACTTCTCCTTGATCTCTGGGATGGAATATGGGGTGTTTCGGTTTTTTGAGCCAGGGTGCCACAGGAAGGAGATCGGTGACCAATCCGAAGCGTGATGTTGGGCCTGCTCGGTCGTGGGCCTCGGGTGAGAGAGAGAGAGAAGCGGTGCTGGGCTTCGGCCTGGTATCGTTCCTCGAATTGTTTTTTTGTTACTGACAGAAATAAAAAGAAAAGTACCAAATAATAGAGTAAAACTATTATTTGGCATATAATATATCGAAATGTTCACGAAAAGAAATCCTAAAACATGAACTATTTTCATAGGCAAATAAAATACAAAACAATTCACAAAAGTCAAACAGTGCTGCTATTGCATTATAAAATCAAATAAAAACAATTTAAAATACCAAAATGATTTCATATTAATTTTTTTATCCTTTTTTTATTGTAGGGAATCATTTTACCCTATTTTCCATATAATTTATTTTTTGAGAAAATAATTGGAATAAAACCCAAATAACTCCTAAATGGTTTTGAAGTTGAATTTCAAACCACTTCCAACTCTATTTCATGTAATTGAAGAAGTCATTTTATCTTCTCTCGTGAAAATCATTGAGTTGCATAAAGTTTCGAACTTGAAATATTTTTAGATGGAATTCAAATCTTTTCAAACCCTTCTCATTTCAAAAGGAAGAAGTCATATCATCTTCACTCTAGGGTTTTGTGATGAAATGAATTTGAATTCCTGAGGATCAAAATACAAAGTGAAAGATTTGGGAAAGTCATTTTATTCCCTCTCATTAAACTTTTAGAAAGTTTCAAATTTCACTCATTTTTAGTCAATCAATTAAACAAGCAACCATATATTTAGTTAATTAATATAACATTCCAAAGTTTAGATTTTTGGGATGTTACAAACCTACCACACCTAAAATGAATCTCGTCCTCGAGATTCGAAGAGGCTAGCAAGAAAAGGTTAGGATTTGGGGGTCTTATATCAAATCCATTGATCAGTATTGTCTAGTGTGCTACCACACTTAGAAGAATGGTTGTGGTTCCGACCAAAACTCATGTACTACATCCCTTTGGGTTGATGGTGTCGGTCTTGTCATATTCTCCAGATTAACTCTTCCACTGGCGCCTTTCGGTAAGGGCATAATCTCTTTTCTCAAAATCATGAGTCCTTTCCTCTTGGGGAGGTCCTTTCGAGACTAGGTCTGCATATCTGACAGGTTTGTCACCAATACTAAACAAATCGAAGCCCTCATGGTGGTCAACCATTTACGGTTTTTGCAGGAAAAATGGTCGGGGTTTGAAATCTCACTGTATATCCTACGATTGGCAATGGGTGCCTGGTACATGGATAAATCGTCCTACCATTCTAAGGTTGTTTGGCTTATCGTGTCGACACTCTTCTATGGTTTTCCAGTCCCTCTGATTTTTCCATCAACATATGATAGTTCATGATAAAAGTCTCCCGTATGGGGGCAATCCATCCCGTACTTGAACCATTACTACATATGCAGACATCGAATCACGTATTCTAACACTTGAGCATACTCACAGGCACTGCAGAATTTCTCTTGTCGGCGAACTGAGTTGGAATAAATCCATTGATTCTGCAAGCTGAGTGAAACGTCTATCGTTACTTCACAACTCTCAGGTTTTCATATCCTCCTAAGAAACATCTGCTGATTAAATCTGAGTTTTCTTCCAAAATGTCTTCCTTCAGCAAGAGTGTGCTTGCTTCTTATTAACTCCTGGGCATGTGGGTTATGGGCCCACTTCAATGCGGGTACAACTTTAACTCATCCTTGGAGTTACTCTTATTCCATATTCCTACATTACACCTCCTTTAAATCCATTAGTGCTTCATTTCTTCATACTCTTGGGGTGATCAACGTAATAAACTAAACTCAATTTATTTTGTCCAAACTCCACTTTATCAAGTGTTCTCACAGGGTACTACCACCCTTAAAATGAAATTCACAAATTCATCCGTAAACCATATTTCTTATATCCTCGAAACTGGTCCAAAATCTTTATTCATAGAGTAACAACTCATAATATTCCACGTACGAAATCATGACACATTAACCTTATTTATATTAAAATCTGAGACTTCTATTCCATAAACTCAACTCCATATACTACTAGGAAAAGGCATGCTAGTGGCGCACTGAATTTGCCTTCTAATGGCATCACGCCATTAGAATTAAATTCTAATGGCGCACCACCGGTGCGCCATTAGTATCTGGTGTTCTAATGGCACACCACGTAGTGCGCCATTAGTATAGCCTGCTGTGCGCCATTAGAATGCCTCCCAGGGGGCCATATGTACCCATGTGCTTTGGCATTCTAATGGCGCATCAGCAGTTAATGCGCCATTAGTGTCTTGTGTGGTGTGCCATTAGTATGAATATTAGGTTTTTTTTGCTTTTCTGATTTTTGCATAGGTTACAAAATATATTATTGGACAGAATATAGACAGCAGCACACAGCAACATCAGATTCATCGAATACAATAGAAGATTAGTCTCCGAATACAATTCATCATATTAGTCACCAAATTCAAAAGACCGAACAAAGATAAAACATTATAAGTCTCAAGACCGCGAGTATCGAGTTTGCCTTCACATTACAAGTCGATATCGATCATCTAAACTACCATCACATAGAAGAGAGCTGTGGTCATCATGATGAGCATCACCGCGATCAAACTGTTCTTCATCCGGTTCCTCCAACGCTCCCTCCTCTCGCCCTCTAGATAGCGGGCGTATCTACATTCGGCCTCCGCCCTAGTGGTGTACCCTTTGTAACTGTTACCGCTGAAACGGTGAACCTGTCTCCAACACTCCTCCCAGTCGTCGTAGACTCCGGGAACCTTACCCTTGTACACGACATACGACGGCATCTCTATGCACAAGCCAAACAACAGACAATACATAAGCAATATGTAAGTATGCAACAAAAGGATCGGAAGAGAAAAGCAAGACATTAATAGCACGATTCATGGTCCTACCAATAAATAGCATCGATTACATCTAAGTTGAACGACTGTCCAAACCAAACAGACATACGAATTCATTAAAGTATAATTACAACATGAGCCAATCAATGTTTCAGAACTACACATCACTACTTTCGACTCGACTCATCGGACAGGAACGTGGATGAAGCCACCGTCTGTCATGATGGTCATGAAATCGCGGTCGTTGTCACCCTGCGTTTGTAGCATTTCATCTATCTCACTATTGGACGGTTGATATCTGAGGAAGAACTGCCCCGAGTTATGAAGGACATCTTGATGGATGATGTCCGCAAACTCCGACTGGATGCGAAAGAATTCTTGTCTGAGGTCCGCGTCCTGGACTGCCGACAAGCTCGCGGCCCAATCTTTGAGATTATCTGGTAGCAGAAGTTGATGATGGTCCCTTATGATCGCCCGCATGTGATGGAGGGTGTAGTAGGCATCCTTCTGACTGCCAAGCGGCTGCTTGACACAGCAGAACTTCGTATTGTGTGAGAACATGTGCTTGCCGTACTTACGAACTGCCCTGGTGAAGGTGCCTCCAGATTTGGCGTAGGCGGGGAGAACATCATCAAGAACTTTCTTGACATTTGTGTAGTCTATCTTGGAGTTACGGTTCGGGTCTAAATATGTGGTCATGGAATATTTCGGGCTTAAGAGGATGAGTGTGCAATGTGTGTCACCACACAGAACACGGAATGTTAGAAAAAAAAAGAATGATCGAAATCTAAGAAATCATATGTTACGGGGCGGTTAAGGGATGACTTACTTGGGAAGGTAAGCCACAAGGAAGTTATCCTTATCTGGGTTTTCCAGAATGACGCCTTCGAGGTGTGAACTCGCAACTTGGCGGTCCCCAGCGCTGCTCAAGTGCTTGGCACGCATGTAGAAGGGGTTGACTATCACGGTGTCCGGGGTCTTGTCCGCATCTCCATACTCAGCGAAAACAGCCGAACGAAGGTGTAGTGCAGCGGATGAAGGTTAAACATAGCAAAGATGTCATCAAACCGCAGGACGATCGTACCCCCGGTGTCGCCATCCACAAAGCCCTTGCCCTCTGGCACCTTGGCCACGAAAACCGGGTATGCCACATCCTTCTCGCTGAGACGCTGGTTCTCCAAAGAAAGAACACTATCGTGCAGACTCCGCATAGCACCGGTTGCAACATTCAGCATATTTGGCGGTAGCATTGCCCTACCCGCCACATGCACCCTCCTCGAGATATCCTTAGGTGAAGGTGGCCCGTCCTAAGCACGGATCGAACTCGGTGCCGGCTGGCTCGCACCAACGCCCTTGTTAGTCTTTCGTTTCTGTCCCTTCTTCTTGATCTCCTGTAATGGGACTGAGTTCTGCTCACAGACCGCCTTCTTGAGCGTGTTGGGGCTGATAATATTTCGCACCTCAGCTATCTGAGGATCGGTGAAGGCGGGAGCTGGAGGCGTGTCCTGAGAACTGAATGCCAGACGACGCCTGTTGCAATTGGATTTCTCCGCCGTACCAGCTAGATCGCGGTCGTCTTGGTTGGGTTCTTGAGAAAGAGGCCCGCAGAACTCGTCAGCGTACCCATGTTCGGCAAAGTACTTATCAACTTTGGTAAATGTACCGTCGTCGTTGTCGTCGCCGTCCAGATCCTGTGCCATAGGGCTGTCCGGATCCTGTGCCATAGGGATGTCCAACAGGTCCGGTAGCGTTGCGGCGTTCTTGCCATGGCTTGGCGCCGGCACGACTGGCGGTCTTGTCTGTGGGGTGGTGTCCCCCGCCCCCAAACGAATCTGGCTCTTCAGGCAAAGCAGGGGCCAGTTTACGCAGGTGCTGAGGGTCATCTCATCTTCTTCGTCGGCCCCAGCGGGTCGAATCGGAGGTAACAGCTCGTCGCAGCCTGGCAGCACCCGAACCACTTCAACCCTATATATTGTGGGTGGCATCGGATTACCATGGAACATGGGGTTGCCCGGTTGAACGATTCTCCCCTTGGCGACATCGACCAACTCGGCGCCCACGAAGTGCAGAAGAGTGCAAGGAACGTCGGCGGTGCCCTGCGAAAACATGTACATGGCGTCAGGGATGCCCAGTCAAAGGCAAGGAGATGAAGTCATCGGCCGAGAGGCTTACTTACCGTGATGCTGTCGAGCTCGGCTAATGTCGAGGCACCGCCAACGGTGGGCGTGCAACTGACAGAGGGGGCGCTTGCTGGCGAGGTGCCGGCTGGCGTACACCCGGGTGCATTAAGCTCCAATGCCCGTGCCGGCGCCGGAGACACGAATACCGCCTCCGCCGGAGACACCAATGGCGCCGCCGCCAGAGACACCAATGGAGCCGCCTGCGTGCTGTGCGAGTTGCTGGCCGTGAAGCTGGGAACCGGGGGAGGCCCCTGTTGGCCGCCTGCAATCCACGTCGTCAGCCCATGAATCAACGTAGGCACCATGGCGTTGAGCTTCATTCCAAGTTATTGTTGCACTTGCTCTTGGACAAGCTCCGGAATCCGCGCCACTTGTGCCTTCAGTTCTTCAACCTCGCGCGTCTGGCTTTCCGAGCTGGTCTTTTTGTCCTTCCGCACACCAGTGGTATAGTATGACCCCCATTTTGTGGACAAGCCTTTGCCGGCCACACGACCAGCTGACGTCGGCTTAGTGAGCTTATCCTTGTTTTTCATTACGTTCAACGCCCTATTTAAAGGGGTGTCGAAAGGGGAGCTCTTAGATGACCCCGTGCTACTGCTTTCAGTGTCATGCGAAAGGAACGTGAACCATTTAGAAATATTGGGGATTAATTAGAGTGCAACCATATGGAGCTAATTATGCGGGGGTGTATTCCTTACCAGAAGAAGCTCAAGCACCCTGGTCTTCGGATCCGTGGTAAGCTCCTTTGTTATCGGGTCCTCCTTGTATCGGGCCCTGAAATAGTTCCTGGTCTGCTTGTCACCGCTGTATTTCTCGAAGCGGGGCGGTAGGCCTTGCTCAGCAAGCTCCGCGTCCTCCTTGTCCCATATAGGCTCCGCCACTCTGTAACCGCCGGGACCGAGTTTGTGCTCCCCTAAGTTCAACTCCCGCATTTCTTTCCCCCACTGACTTGATTCGGAGGTTGCATTGCTCTCGCACTTGATCTTGAACTCCTTGTACTCATCTTTGCTCATCAAAGGATATTTCGCCTTGATCTTCTCATAACTATCACCTTTATCAATCATTCTCTCCTTGACTATATGTTTGGGCTCCGTTGGATTCCCGTCAGAGTCCACTTGAGTGAATTCCTCCTTGACGGTGCAGAGCGCATTCGGGCGCCGGTCCTTCCTTTGCTTCTTCGGTTGGCTGCCATCTGTGTGTGCGCCGCCATCATCAGTGGTGGCATCCTCGGCGGCACCATCAGTGGTGTCATCCCCAACGCCACTAGGTGTTGTGTAATCAGGATCGGTGTCTTCCGCGGCGTCCTCATAGCGGTGAGGTTGTTCCTCCATCTCCTGGGACAGCTCCCAGAATTGCTTGCCGCCCGAACCACCGGCCTCATCGTTGTGGGCCATGTTTCGCTCTAAATAGGAAAAAAGTTTGGTCAAAAAGTTGGTTATTGTCAAGGAACAAGATCATGGTCTCATCATTTAGGGTTTGTCGACACCGAGGCACCCTAAAAGCCTACGCTTTCATCATTTAGGGTTTGTCGACGCCGAGGCACCCTAAAATCCTAAGCGTAGATCATTTAGGTTCTCATCGACACCGAGGCATCCGGGGCAGCCAAGTTAAGTTTTCATCATTTAGGGTTTATCGATGCCGAGGCACCCTAGGTTGGGCCTAATCACTTGGCACTAATCGCTTGGCTCTATTGCCACCTATGGTTTCATACAGCAAGAATAAAGGGGCAGTTGATCCTACTTAATTAAGTACTAAGATACCCCGGCCCATGCATTAGTAGCAAGTACCTCATATGTCCGATTTTTAGCAAAGTCATGCTAAAATTCACGGAAAATTTCAGCATGACCTTTGCTGAAAATAGGACATATGGAGTACCCGAATTTGCCGGAACGGAAGTTAATCGACATTCCGGCAAACTCAAGGGCCTCTCGGGGTACCTGCAAAATCATCACGACACGAAGGGCCTCTCAAGGGCCTCAAGCAGCAGCGGCCCTTCACGAGCAAACTCAATGAGTGTGAACCAACAGAGTGTGGGTCACCACAGATTCTATAGTCAAAAACCTTCAGGACAGAGTGAAAATAGTTACAATATGCTTGCAAGTAATTTTTCTGTAACTAAGGCACAATATGCTTGCAAGTAAATCACAATATGCTTGCAAGTAATTTTTCTGTAACAGTCTTGCCCCTGTTTGAAGGACAAGCAAATAGATACAATGGGTAGCTTTGGCACAATCCTAAGGCACAATCCTCTGACTAATTCATCACTGTAGGCCGACATGAAACACACTCCTCCAAAAAAGCCTAAAATTCCACTATTATTGCATGTAAAAATCCTAAAATCCACTAGTATTGCCTCTAAGGAAGCCTTAAAAGTCCACTATTATTGACAATCAAAATATGATCTGAACTGTAAGGAGTTAACTGAAAAATGAGTGTTAATTGAAGTTTTCCAGTACAGATCATAACTGAAGTTATTCATAGAATATAGTGACATCAAATGGAGTTAATTAGTCTTAATTGAATCTTAGTAAGGTTCAAAAGTCCCCAAACAGTGAAAGGGAACAAACAAAAAATGTTCAGGAAATTCCAAAAGAGTCTAAAGGTATGGGTTGGTTTTTGGTTCCAATTTGAAAACCCAAAATTTCATCAACACATTAATTATAATTTGTTTGTGCAAATACTTCTCTCAGGCAGCCACACACATCTTTCTTCATCCAATTTTTTCCTACAGCATCATTGAACATCTGAAACATACCAGCTCAACTTGAGAAAAAATGGATAGGCAGGGACATTTGTGCTTTTTGCCATATAATCTAATCTACCTCTGCTTGATTAACTATTGTTTTGGTTTTCACTTTGTGCCAGCCCATTAGATTAGTTGGTAAAGTACATGCTTCATCTTACATTCCCTACATGTGTGTACATGCATTTGCAGGCTTTCAGACCCTGACTAATTAACTACATTGCTGATCAGAGACCCTGCTGTTTACTGGGAGGTGGCAGTACTACTGTGCTAGTGTGCTAGTACTGGTTTTTATTCTTTGGAACCTTCTACTTATGAAGCTCTCTCAAGTAAAGATTTTCAACTAGTAGTACATTTTTGTATGGTGCAAAAGTCCAGCAGCACTAGAACTGAACTGATTGATCTATACATGTTGTAGGAGCTGTATCATTTTCTCCATGGGGAATTTTGTGTAGGTACTTAGACAGCCACACACATCACCAAATTTCAATAGGAGGCGGATATAGACTTACTAACCAGAATTTAGCTAGCAGTGAAGTAACTTGCAAGTGTTAATAGCTATAAACACTGAAATATGCATTTCTATCCATAAGCTGTCAAATCTCATCAGAAGATAACAGACACGGTCGAGGGGAGGGAGGGATGGAATGGGGAGGAAGGGTGGAGAGGGAGGAAGGAGAAAGGAGGAGAGGTACCTGGGCGGGCGCGGCCGGTCGCCAAAAGGGTTGGGGTCAGGGTTGGGGTTGGCGGCGGCGGCGTCGAAGGGATGGCTCGATTGGTCGTCGAGGAGGCCTCCTGGGCGCCTCAGTTGGTCGTGGGGAGGCCGGCGGCCGCGGTCGTCGTCCTGCACCCCGTGCCCGGACTGAGGTAGAGGCGGCGTAGGGTAGGGGCCGACGCGGGGAGGCTATCGACGACGGCGAGGTCGCAGAGGCGTCGGCTATGGCGGAGCTGCAGTGGTGGGGGGCGCGGGGGCGGCGGCGCACGTAGGGGCGGCGGCGACATGGGGCGGGGCAGCGCGCTGGGGGGGGGACTAGATCTGGCGAGAGGGAGGGACGAAGGGGTCGGGCTAGGTAGAGCTAGGGGGAAGATTACTAATGGCGCACCCCCGAGCGGTGCGCCATTAGAATGTTTTTTCTAGATAGCAATGGCGCATCCCAGAGCGGTGCGCCATTAGAATGTTTTTTTATATATCAATGGCGCACTACCAGAGCGGTGTGCCATTAGAATGTTTTTTTAGATAGCAATGGCGCACTACACGAGGGGTGCGCCATTAGTATGTTTATTATTATTGTTTTTTTTGTTGCTATTTTTTAATATTTTTTCGGGGGGGGGGGGATCGAGATCGAGATGAAGGGGGATAGCGATCGAGATTTAAAAATATTCATCAAATTTGAAAAAATATTCATGAATTCGAAAAGTGCCCATGAAATTTAAAAATATTCATGAGTTCAAAAAATGCCCATGTAATACAATCGAGAAATGAAGACTACGATTTAAATACAATCGATCTTAGCTAGCTAGCTATCTGTTCACAATCTTCTTGCCCTTCTTTTTTGCAAACGGAGTTCTTCTGTGGAACGGACATCCTTTAGGTAGGGTGGTCCTGCTTCTTCTTGTGGTGTATGCTGCTACTTCATCGTCGTCGTCATGTTCGATCTTCGGGTCGCCGTACTTGTCGAAGTCTGGCTCATTGGCTACTCCATCCATTTCGATGATCTTCCTTTTGCCTCTCCTCACGACAACACGACTAGGCTTTGACAGGTCGGTAATGAAGAAGCATTGGTCCACTTGGGAAGCCAGTACCCATGGCTCATTTTTCGCGGTGACGTTTGCACCCGCGGTCTTGGATTTGGCTTCGGGTATAACCATGGTGGTGAAATACCAGTATTGTTTTAGGACTCTCTTGGCCCATCTGACACAGAACATCGAGACCTTCTCTCCAGCATAGCTCAGCTCCCAGATCTCCTCGATCCTTCCGTAGTATCTGTCCTTGTCGTTACCGGTGTAAGATTCCATCGTTACCCCGGAGTTCTGATAACCATCGCTATTCATGTCCTTGTCCTCGGTGTAGAATGTGTAGCCGTTGATATCGTACGCCTCATAGGTCATCAGGTTGTGCTCGGCGCCCTGTGACAAGGTGAATATGAGTTGTTCTTCCGCGGAAGAATCTTCATGTAAAGGGTACGACAGAAGCTTCTGCTTGAATCAACGCGTGAAACATGAGTTGTGCTCTTTGAGTATATCTCCGTCCGTCCTCTGTTGGCTTCGGTCATTGTACGTCTTCTCAATAAAGGTTTTGTGCTCTACCACCCAAGGATCGACCACGTCTATGTGTTGTAGCGCGACTAGGTTTGCTCGTTCAAAGTCGGCGAGTCGACCCTCGAAGTCGACATGCATTTCGCGGCGACCCTCACGGTGACCCCATCCAGCGAGCCTGCCGAGGTGCCTGTTGATGGGCAGACCAACGGGGTTCTCGATGCCTAGATAATTCATGCAGTAGGAGATGCACTCTTCGGTCAGAAAGCCCCTGGCTATACTTCCCTCTGGACGTGACATGTTGCGAACGTATCCTTTGATGACACCATTCATCCTTTCGAACGTCATCATGCTGTGCAGGAACGTCGGCCCGAGTTGGATGATATCCTCCACGATATGGACCAGCAGATGCACCATAACGTCGAAGAATGCGGGCGGGAAGTACATCTCAAGCTCGCATAGTATCACCACAATCTCTTCCTGTAGCCTTTTGAGTTGCCTCACGCCAATCGACTTCTGAGAGATGATGTCGAAAAAGTTGCATAGGCCAAATAGCGTTTCACGGACGTGCGCATCCATGATCCCACGGATTGCAACTAGAAGTATCTGCGTCATCAGCACGTGACAGTCGTGCGACTTCATCCCGCTGAACTTCTGCTTCGCTGGGTCTAGGTATCTGCTTATCTTCCCCGCGTAACCGTAAGGAAGTTTTACTCCTAGGAGGCAGGTGAAAAACTGCTCGATCTCCTCCTGACTTAGAGTGAAGCACGCGGGAGGGTACTCATTTCCGGTCTTCTTGCCCTTTTTGCCTTTGCGACGACTTTCTGTGTCCTGCTTCGCCTCATCATCATCATCATTAGCTTGAAGCTCCTACCTGATGCCCATTGATTTCAAGTCTGCCCTTGCTTTCGGCCCATCTTTGGTCCTCTCTGGCATGTTGAGCAGGGTACCAAGCAGACTCTCACACACGTTCTTCGTGATATGCATGACATCAAGGCTGTGAGGCACACGGTGGATCTTCCAGTACGACAAGTCCTAGAAAACAGACCTCGTTTTCCATACCTTCAGCAGCGGCTCTGGCGCCTTTCGCTTCTTTCCCGGCTCTGGCACCTTTTGCTTCTTTCCCGGCAGTGGGCAGTCTTTCCAATTTTTCAACAACTCATCTATTTCCTCGCCGCTCCTCGTACACGGGCGTTTTCGGGGTTCAGTTTCACCATCGAACAGATCCTTGCGTTTCCTCCACGGGTCATCGTGGCGAAGCCACCTTCGATGTCCCATGAACACGGTTTTCGAAGACCCGGGATCTCTATCTAGCTGGCGATACGTTGTGTCATCCATGCACCTTACGCATCCAGAAAATCTGTGGACTACCTGCCCCACGAGATATCCGTAACCGAGATAGTCGTGCACCGTCGTGAGCAGTGCGGCTCTCATAGGGAAATATTCTTTCTCTGCGGTGTCCCATGTATTGGCTGGCGTTTTCCACAGCGTGTCTAGCTCCTCCTTCAGCAGCCCCATATACAGATTGATGTCGTTCCCTGGTTGTTTCGGCCCTTCAATTAGCATACTCATGTGAATGTACTTCCTCTTCATGCACAACCAGGGGGGAAGGTTGTACATCCACACAAACACGGGCCAGGTGCTATTTGTGCTTCTCTGGCTGCCAAACGGATTGACTCCATCGGTGCTCGCGCCCAGCACGATGTTCCTTGGATCCTTCCCAAATTCTGGGTATTCAAAGTTGAACACTTGCCACTGGCTCGCATCCTTAGGGTGACTCAGCATCTTGTCTTTTTTATTTATCTCCGGATCATTTCCGTCATCTTCCCGCTTCTTCTCCTCCCTATCCGTGTGCCAACGCAGGAGCTTTGCTACCTTAGGATCCGTGAAATACCGCTGCAGACGAGGAGTGATCGGAAAGTACCACACCGATTTTCGAGGAGCTTTCTTCCTCTTCTTGTATTGAGTGACGCCGCACACTGGACATATGGTAGACTCCGTGTGCTCGTCCCGATAAATGATACAATTGTTCATGCACACATGGTATTTCACATGCGGTAAATCCAGAGGACACACGATTTTCTTCGTCTCCTCGAAACTGGTCGGGCACTTGTTCCCCTTGGGAAGACGTTCGTGCCAGAATGACATGTTCTCGTCGAAGCATGCGTCGGTCATTTTGTGTTTTACCTTCATCTCCAGAGCCATGAGCGTTACTTTCAGGCGGGTATCCTCGGGCCTGCATCCTTCATACAATGGAGTAACCATGTCTATCTCCAGTTGATCCAGCTTGGCTTTCTCTCGGGTGACAGCTCTTGCGTTATCCGTCTGCTTGAGAAGCAGCTCTTGAATATGAGGGTCCTGCACCCAGCCTCCATCGTCGTCTGCTCCGGCATCTTCATCTTCATGATCATGCCCTTCATCTTGATCTTCCTCATCATCATGTACGACATCTTCTACATGATGACTGTGTATAGCATCACCGTCGTGATCATGTCCTGGAGATTCTTCGTCTTCTCGCCCGCCCTCGCCGCGGTGGTACTCGTCTTGTTGCCCTTCCTCATTTCTTGCCGGGCCCCCATGGAAGACTTCATAGTCATCTTCATCACCTTGCCACCGATAGCCATCCATGAAACCACGCAAGAGCAGGTGGTCCCGCACCTGCCCGAAATCCGGGTCCGCAATAAGGCTCTTCAGCTTGCATCTTCGACACGGACATCTTATCTCCGTCTCGTTCTTTGGAAGCATCTCGGCCTTCGCGGAGCTCAAAAACCTATTCATGATGCCTTTAGTCATCGTGCGGACCATGGTCGCCTGCGGGGTAGAGCAAAACGATATTTTAGAACCAAGAAAAAATTTGGCATGACCTTCCCTAAAAATAGGACCAAAAAGAATGCATAGTGCCAAAATTCTCGCCGAAACGGAAATGAATCAAAACATTCCGGAAAAATATTGGCAACTATCGCATTTCCAATACCGGTACCTTCAAACACAAACATATATGGAACACCACAAACACATGCAACACCACAAACATACATAGATCTAGCTAGGCCACAAAAAGTGCATGTGCACGTTGTTGGAGCGAGCTAGGGAGAAAAAAAGTAGATCTACATCATGAAGATAGCTTTCCCCTTACTTACCTATCGAAAAAAGGTAATTTCACCACTTAATTTTGATGAATCTATGGTGGAAATGAGGTGAGGAGGAGGAGATGGCCGAAAGCTTGGAGAAGGAGGTGGAGGGAATGAAGTGGGGAAAGTGAGTGGGTAGGTGTGGGGCTGTCCAAAATATCTTGTTGGGGTCACAGGTTACTAATGGCGCACCACCAGCAAATGCGCCATTAGTAACCCTGGTTACTAATGGCGCACCTGCAGGTGGTGCGCCATTAGTAGTTTTGCAAAAAGGTAAAAATTATATATATACTAATGGCGCACCGGGTAATAGTGCGCCATTACTAGTTTAAACTAGTAATGGCGCACTATGAAACGATGCGCCATTAGTAGTTTTGCAAAAAAAAAAGAATAATTTTTTTTTACAGTAATGGCGCACTGTGTGCTTGGTGCGCCATTACTACTTAGAACTAGTAATGGCGCACTTCGACCTGATGCGCCATTAGTATGTATGGAAAAATGAAAAAAAATTAATACTAGTGGCGCACCCTTTTTCTGGTGCGCCATTAGTGTCTTCCACACTAATGGCGCATCACCAACCGGTGCGCCATTAGTATATAGTAGTGGCGCACTGCTTCCATGGTGCGCCATTAGTATCAATCCTATCTATAGCCCTTTTCCTAGTAGTGATATCCTCATGAAGAAATGCTCCTACTACACTTATTACCAAATATAAAACTCTCAACTACTTAGCTCCAGCTTTCATCTTGTCGGGACATTTAGTAGCATAATGTCCGGCTTCCCTTCAATTAAAACAAATAACTTCCAGTAAGTCTTCGGGCTTCTTTGTGATTATGCAGGCTCCTTGGATTTTTAGCTTCTTTTCTAGACATCTATGAGCGTAATGACCTAAATCCTTGCACCTGTAACAAGTGATATGACTCAGGTCCTTTCTTGCAGAAATTGGGGTGTTCTGGGTATGTCTTTGTTTTCTCTTCCTGGATTTCTCCATAATGATCAAAGCTTCTATTTCCTGAGGTTCGAACTTCACATCTACTGTCGGGAAGTCTCCGGGATACTCTTCTCTTTCCTTTGTGCAATACTGGGAATAATGTCCTTCTTCTCCACATGAATAGCAAGCGTTGGAGTAAAATCTGTTTAGGCCTTCTGCTTTAGGGTCTTCAACAACTTCTTTCATCGTGGGTTCTTCTAAACTTTCCCTAAGGGCTTCTTTCTGCTGCTTGGTAATTTCTTGTACCTTGGGGTAAATGTGACACTTACCAGGGTAGTGTGTAGTTCCTGCACACAGGAAACAAGTAACTTGCCTAGTCGAGCAATCTTTGGCTGGGTCATTCTCCTCACAATGTGGGCATCCATCCTTGTGTTCCTCCTTGGTGTGTCCTATTTCTCCGCAAATCTTGCAAGCACAAGATTTCTTCTTTGGGTTATCGTAGTGCTTCCAAATAAGACGGGATCTCAACAGAGTCTTCTTGAATTCATCCCAAGTTTTTGCTCTGTTGGATCCTTCTATGGCTTGATGCATTTGACGGTAAAATACTGAAGAGCATATTGAACCTCATACTTCCTTGCAATCAAATATTTCTCGAAGTGATCCTCCATGTTTTGAATCCATAGCTCTGCCTCTAACCGAGTCATCGGTCCAGAGAATAAAAGTCCATCTTCCTTTATCATCTATTGGGTCCAATGGTTTTGGGATGAGATACGAGAGAAGAATGGAGGGATACACACAATACAAACAATATAGTTTTAAAAATAGGTTTTATTTTGTGGTTGTCGGGAAAAAAACATCAAACAAATGACATCTCACAAATCGTCGTATCTAACATAAGCATATAACATGGGTTTGGTATTCTACAGGTTAAATAATTCTTCAAATTCTTCAAGTCTTCAGAGTCTTCAACTGTTGTAGCTTCAACTCTTCTAATGCATGGTGAAATCCATGTTACTTTGAAGAGGTCTTTAGTTGTCTGATATCTTGTCCTTCTTAGAGTGGATTGAGTTGATCCTCCGTGTGGTCAAAAGGGAATGGGTATATTCAAACTATTTGAGGTAACAGGAACTATTAGATAAAATCTGAAAAGATGAGATGAAAAGGATGTTTTTGAAAAGTAAAGTTTTAGAGAATTCCTGTCCTAGGGCTTTTCGATTTCTAGGGTCATGTCCTCAGTCAAAATGTGCTCTGATACAGTATCTGTAGCAACCCGACCTCAGACGGTCAAGTCTCTGTGTATCCGTGCCATCCCTGGATCAGTATGCTGGCACACACAGTACATCAATGTATATATCAAAGTGCAATCACATGTATAAATAACGTAAAAACTGATATATATATATATATATACCTCATAAGTCTGAGCGGAAACAATCAATCGGGTGTGGAGTCCCATCAACGCCATCAGTAGGTTGAGTGTAGACCGTAACCCAATGACGTTACTCTTACTCGTCGGAGAAAAATCCTGCAGCATGATACATTGCAGACGTGTAGGAAAGTACATTGAATGTACCGGCAAGATCACAATAAGAGAAAGCAGAGGATAACCTATTCTATATGCAGTATGGCTTTGTGACTCTGTGTGTGGGGTTTTTGCATAAAAGCTAATTTTATTTTCCCTACAATGAAGGAATATCAGGAGTCTATACTACGGAGTTTTTTATCATGACATTGTTCCGCCAACCGATGTCTCATAGCCCATATCATCATAATGTTTCCCACAATTAAGTTATCAGTCTGGTGTTGAGAGTTCCGAGATAGATCCAAGTCCAGAGGCTCAAATTGTCCGTAACCGGGAACATGTCTAATTGATTAGGTTTTAACCCTCTATAGAAGTTTCTACACTTTACCCGCAAGATTCGATCCCTCTTTTTATGTTCTCGCACTTCAGGGTGTTTGAGAACAAGATGACCGAAACATGGTCTTCCGAAGAATTCCTCTGACCACTTTCCGGTGCTCATCCAATCCTACCGTAGTTCTACATCTACTAGCACCATCCCAGCTAGAGTCACCACTAAGGTCAACCAAGCCAGAGCCCATAGTGACTTGAAGTTGCATAGGTAAGCTTATGGACATGAAGTATTCTTCTGTCACTTTGAGGCTGGGTGAAGCTTTCTGCAAGATGTCATGGCGCTTCTCCATGCATCCCGACCATCCACTGGTTGCTCCAGGGTGCCCGTCAACCATCCTTCACCTAGTAGTGTGTATTGAATTTTTGTCTCGAGTCTTGATGTCTTGAGGCCTTGAAGATGCAGTCCTTGCAGATTCCATCATGGAGTTACTGTTATTGACGTAGAGTCCTCTGATACGTCTCCAACGTATCTATAATTTTTGATTGCTCCATGCTATATTATATACTGTTTTGAATGTTTATGGACTTTATTATACACCTTTATATCATTTTTGGGACTAACCTATTAACCCGGAGCCCAGTGCCAGTTTTTGTTTTTATCCTGTTTTAGGGTTTCGAAGAAAAGGAAACCTGAACAGAGTCCAATTGACCTGAAACTTCATGGAACTCATTTTTGGAAGGAAAGAAGCCTAGAATACTTGGAGTGCACATCGGGGGATCTACGAGGAGGTCACGAGGCAGGGGGGCGCGCCCTCCACCCTCGTGGGCCCCTCGTGGCCCCCTTGACGTACTTCTTCCGCCTATATATCTCCATATACCCTAAAAACATTAGTGAGCACAATAGATCGGGAGTTCCGCCGCCAGAAGCCTCCGTAGCCACCGAAAACCAATCTAGACCCGTTCCGGCACCCTGCCGGAGGGGGAAATCCCTCTCCGGTGGCCATCTTCATCATCCCGGTGCTCTCCATGACAAGGAGGGAGTAGTTCTCCCTCGGGGCTGAGGGTATGTACCAGTAGCTATGTGTTTGATCTCTCTCTCTCTCGTGTTCCTGAGGTGATACGATCTTGATGTATCGCAAGCTTTGCTATTATATATGGAGCCTATGTTGTTTCTTCCCCCCTCTACTCTCTTGTAATGAATTGAGTTTCCCCTTTGAAGTTATCTTATCGGATTGAGTCTTTAAAGATTTGAGAACACTTGATGTATGTCTTGCCGTGCGTATCTGTGGTTACAATGGGATATCACGTGATTCACTTGATGTATGTTTTGGTGACCAACTTGCGGGTTTCGCCCATGAACCTATGCATAGGGGTTGGCACACGTTTTTGCCGTGATTCTATGGTAGAAACTTTGGGGCACTCTTTGAGGTCCTTTGTATTGGTTGAATAGATGAATCTGAGATTGTGTGATGCATATCGTATAATCATACCCACGGATACTTGAGGTGACATTGGAGTATCTAGGTGACATTAGGGTTTTGGTTGATTTGTGTCTTAAGGTGTTATTCTAGTACGAACTCTAGGGCTGTTTGTGACACCTATAGGAATAGCCCAGCAGATTGATTGGAAAGAATAACTTTGAGGTGGTTTCGTACCCTACCATAATCTCTTCGTTCATTCTCCGCTATTAGTGACTTTGGAGTGACTCTTTGTTGCATGTTGAGGGATAGTTATGTGATCCAATTATGTTAGTATTGTTGAGGGAACTTACACTAGCGAAAGTATGAACCCTAGGCCTTATTTCCTAGCATTGCAATACCATTTACGCTCAGTTTTATCACTTGCTACCTTGCTGTTTTTATAATTTCAGATTACAAATACCTTTATCTACCATCCATATACCACTTGTATCACCATCTCTTCGTCGAACTAGTGCACTTATATAATTTACCATTGTATTGGGTGTGTTGGGGACACAAGAGACTCTTTGTTATTTGCTTGCAGGGTTGCTTGAGAGAGACCATCTTCATCCTACGCCTCCTACGGATTGATAAACCTTAGGTCATCCACTTGAGGGAAATTTGCTACTGTCCTACAAACCTCTGCACTTGGAGGCCCAACAAAGTCTACAAGAAGAAGGTTGTGTAGTAGACATCAAGCTCTTTTTTGGCGCCGTTGCTGGGGAGGTGAGTGCTTGAAGGTATATCTTTAGATCTTGCAATCGAGTCTTTTAGTTTCTTCTTTTATCACTAGTTTAGTTTATAAAAGAAAACTATAAAAAATGGAATTGAGTTTGTCTCATACGCTTCACCTTTTTAATATCTTTCGTGAGTATGATGGAAAGGATAATTGTGCTCAAGTGCTAGAAGAAGAAATCTATAAAATGTTTGGCACTAAATATTTGAATGATGAGCATGATTGCAATGTTGTTAGTATGAATTCCTTGAATATCTATGATGCTTATGATATGCAAAGCCACAAGCTTGGGGAAGCTACGTTTGATGAAGATGATAATTTTTGTCCCCCATGTTTTGATGAGCAAATTTATTATGATTAAAGCATGCCTCCTATCTATGATGATTATTATGATGACACGTATGCTTTAAAGAACAATGATAACCATGAAACTTGTCATCTTGATCTTAATTTTCAATCACATGATATTTATTTTGTTGAGTTTGCTCCCACTATTATTCATGAGAAGAATTTTTCTTATGTGGAGTGTAATAAATTTTCTATGCTTGTAGATCATGAAAAGAATGCTTTAGGTGCTGGTTATATTGTTGAATTCCTTCATGATGCTACTGAAAATTATTATGAGGGAGGAACATATGCTTGTAGGAATTGCAATAATATCAAGTTTCCTCTCTATGTGCTTAAAATTTTAAAGTTTTGCTTGCTTTACCTTCCTATGCAAGTTGATTCTAGTTACCATAAGTTGTTTGCTCACAAAATTCCTATGCATAGGAAGTGGTTTAGACTTAAATGTGCTATTCATATTCTTCATGATGCTCTCTTTATGTTTCAATTCTTATCTTTTATGTGAGCACCATTGAAATCATCATGCCTAGCTAGGGGCGTTAAACGATGGCGCTTGTTGGGAGGCAACCCAATTTTATTTTCGTTCCTTGCTTTTTGCTCCTGCTTAGTAATAAATAATTCATCTAGCCTCTGTTTAGATGTGGTTTTATGCTTTTAATTAGTGTTTGTGCCAACTAGAACCTTTGGGAAGACTTTGGGAAAGTCTTGTTGATCATGCTGCAAAAAACAGAAACTTTACCGCTCACGAGAATTGCTGCCATTTTTATTTGGACAGTGATATTGAGTTAATTATTTTTTCAGATGATTAATAGATAAATTTCTCAGGTCCAGAAATTTATTTGAGAATTTTATGAGTTCCAGAAGTATACGTTTGATCCAGATTACTAAAGACTGTTCTGTTTTTGACAGATTCTGTTTTTCATGTGTTCTTTACTTATTTTGATGAATCTATGGCTAGTAAAAGAGTTTATAAACCATAGAGAAGTTGGAATACAGTAGGTTTAACACCAATATAAATAAAGAATGAGTTCATTACAGTACCTTGAAGTAGTGATTTATTTTCTTATACTAACGGAGCTTACGAGTTTTCTGTTAAGTTTTGTGTTGTGAAGTTTTCAAGTTTTGGGTAAGGATTCGATGGACTATGGAATAAGGAGTGGCAAGATACTAAGCTTGGGGATTCCCAAGGAACCCCAAGGTAATATTCAAGGATATCCAAGAGCCTAAGCTTGGGGATGCCCCGGAAGGCATCCCCTCTTTCGTCTTCGTTCATCGATAACTTTACTTGGAGCTATATTTTTATTCACCACATGATATGTGTTTTGTTTGGAGCATCAATTTATTTTGTTAAGATTTGCTTTCTGTTATTTATAACAATGTTCTTCATCTTTTATTTCAATAAAAGTGGCATTGATAGCCTTTATTATGCCTATTTTAGAAGTCCACATGTTGCTGTTTGAAAACAGAAAGTTTACCGCTGTTGCAATAATTCCCTAGAAAATTCAGAATGTGATAAAATGTTTAAACCTTTTGTATATTAATATCTGATAAATTTACTACAGTGGGAATTTTCTTTCATAATTTTTGGAGTTAGGGAAGTATGGTAATTGCTGCATTCTTTACAGACTATCCTGTTTAGGAAGATTGCTGTTATGTTTGCATTGTTTGCATATGTTTGCTTCTTTAATGATTCTATTTGAGGATTGGACTATTAAATATGCAGAGGCATTTAGTATGAAATTTTGAATAATAATTTTAGTGATTTTCTACAGTATAGTATGATAAGGTTTTTGCAATGGTTTATACTAACTTATCTCACGAGTTCTTGTTGAGTTTTGTGTGGATGAAGCTTTTGAGATTTAGGGAGACTGTGATATGGGAGGAATTAAGGAGACACAAAAGCTCAAGCTTGGGGATGCCCAAGGCATCCCAAGATAATATTTCAAGAAGTCTCAAGCGTCTATGCTTGGGGATGCCCCGGTTGGCATCCCACCTTTCTGCTTCAAAAACTATCGGTTAGTTTCGGTTGATCCTAAGTTTTTGCTTCTTCACATGATGTTTGCTATTCTTAGATCTCATTTTATTTTGCTTTTCTTGCTGTTTGAATAACGTATCAAGATCTGAAATTATTAAATGTTAGAGAGTCTTCACATAGTTGCATAATTATTCGACTACACATTGATCTTCACTTATATCTTTCGGAGTAGTTTGTTGTTTTCTCTAGTGCTTCACTTATATCTTTTTAGAGCACGGTGGTGGTATTATAGAAATAGATGAACTATCATGCTTCACTTATATTATTTTGAGAGTCTTAAATAGCATGGTAATTTTCTTAAATAATCCTAATATGCTAGGTATTCAAGATTAGTAAAAACTTTCATATAGAGTGCATTGAATACTAAGAGAAGTTTGATACTTGATGATTGTTTTGAGATATGGAGGTAATAATGTCAAAGTCGTGCTAGTTGAGTAGTTGTGAATTTAAGAAATGCTTGTGTTGAAGTTTGCAAGTCCCGTAGCATGCACGTATTGTAAACGTTGTGTAACAAATTTGAAACATGAGGTGTTATTTGATTGTCCTCCTTATGAGTGGCTGTCGGGGACGAGCGATGGTCTTTTTCTACCAATCTATCCCCCTAGGAGCATGCGCGTAGTGCCAAGGTTTTTGATGACTTGTAGATTTTTGCAATAAGTATGTGAGTTCTTTATGACTAATGTTGAGTCCATGGATTATACGCACTCTCACCCTTCCATCCTTGCTAGCCTCTTCGGTACAGTGCATTGGCCTTTCTCGCATCGAGAGTTGGCGCAAACTTCGCTGGTGCATCCAAACCCCATGATATGATACACTCTTTCACACATAAACCTCCTTATATCTTCCTCAAAACAGCCACCATACCTACCTATTATGGCATTTCCATAGCAATTCCGAGATATATTGCCATGAAACTTTCCACCATTCTGTTTATTATGACACGCATCATCATTGTCATATTGCTTTGCATGATCATGTAGTTGACATCGTATTTGTGGCAAAGCCACCGTTCATAATTCTTTCATACATGTCACTCTTGGTTCATTGCATATCTCGGTACACCGCCGGAGGCATTCATATAGAGTCATCTTTGTTCTAGTATCGAGTTGTAATCATTGAGTTGTAAATAAATAGAAGTGTGGCGATCATCATTATTAGAGCATTGTCCCAAGTGAGGAATAAAAAAAGAGAAAGGCCATAAAAAATAGAAGGACCAAAAAAAGAGAAAGGCCATAAAAAAGAGAAGGAAATGAGAGAAAAAGAGAGAAGGGACAATGTTACTATCCTTTTACCACACGTGTGCTTCAAAGTAGCACCATAATCTTCATGATAGAGAGTCTCTTGTTTTGTCATTTCATATACTAGTGGGAATTTTTCATTATAGAACTTGGCATGTATATTCCAACAATGGGCCTACTCAAGTGCCCTAGGTCTTCATGAGCAAGCAAGTTGGATGCACACCCACTATTTTCTTTTGTTGAGCTTTCATACATTTATAGCTCTAGTGCACCTGTTGCATGGCAATCCCTACTCCATGCATTAACATCAATCGGTGGGCATCTCCATAGCCCATTGATTAGCCTCGTTGATGTGAGACTTTCTCCTTTTTGTCTTCTCCACATAACCCCCTCATTATTCTATTCCACCCATAGTGCTATATCCATGGCTCGCGCTCATGTATTGCGTGAAAGTTTATAGGTTTGAGATTACTAAAGTATGAAACGATTGCTTGGCATGTCATCGGGGTTGTGCATGATGAGAGCATTCTTGTGTGACGAAAATGAAACATGACTAAACTATATGATTTTATAAGGATGAACTTTCTTTGGCCATGTTATTTTGAGAAGACATGATTGCTTAGTTAGTATGCTTGAAGTATTATCATTTTTATGTCAATATGAACTTTTGTATTGAATCTTTCAGATCTGAATATTCATACCACAATTAAGAAGAATTACATTGAAATTATGCCAACTAGCATTCCACATAAAAAATTCTTTCTTTTATCATTTACCTACTCGAGGACGAGCAGGAATTAAGCTTGGGGATGCTGATACGTCTCCAACGTATCTATAATTTTTTATTGCTCCATGCTATATTATCTACTGTATTGAATGTTTATGGGCTTTATTATACACTTTTATATAATTTTTGGGACTAACCTATTAACCCAGAGCCCAGTGCCAGTTTCTGTTTTTACCATGTTTTAGGGTTTCGAAGAAAAGGAAAACCAAACGGAGTCCAATTGACCTGAAACTTCACGGAACTCTTTTTTGGAAGGAAAGAAGTCCAGAAGACTTGGAGTGCACGTCGGGGGATCTGCGAGGAGGTCACGAGGCAAGGGGGCGCGCCCACCCCCTGGGCACGCCCTCCACCCTCGTGGGCCCCTCGTGGCCCCCCTGACATACTTCTTCCACCTATATATCTCCATATACCCTAAAAACATGAGTGAGCACAATAGATTAGGAGTTCCGCCGCCAGAAGCCTCCATAGCCAACGAAAGCCAATCTAGACCCGTTTCGGCACCCTGCCGGAGGGGGCAATCCCTCTCCGGTGGCCATCTTCATCATCCCGGTGCTCTCCATGACGAGGAGGGAGTAGTTCTCCCTCGGGGCTGAGGGTATGTACCAGTAGCTATGTGTTTGATCTCTCTCTCTCTCTCGTGTTCTTGAGGTGATAAGATCTTGATGTATCGCGAGCTTTGCTATTATATTTGGATCCTATGATGTTTCTTCCCCCCTCTACTCTCTTGTAATGAATTGAGTTTCCCCTTTGAAGTTATCTTATCGGATTGAGTCTTTAAAGATTTCAGAACACTTGATGTATGTCTTGCCGTGCGTATCTTTGGTGACAATGGGATATCGCGTGATTCACTTGATGTATGTTTTGGTGACCAACTTGCGGGTTCCGCCCATGAACCTCGGCATAGGGGTTGGCACACGTTTTCGTCGTGATTCTCCGGTAGAAACTTTGGGGCACTCTTTGAAGTCCTTTGTGTAGGTTGAATAGATGAATATGAGATTGTGTGATGCATATCGTATAATCATACCCATGGATACTTGAGGTGACATTGGAGTATCTAGCTGACATTAGGGTTTTGGTTGATTTGTGTCTTAAGGTGTTATTCTAGTACGAACTCTAGGGCTGTTTGTGACACCTATACGAATAGCCCAGCGGATTGATTGGAAAGAATAACTTTGAGGTGGTTTCATACCCTACCATAATGTCTTCGTTCGTTCTCCGCTATTAATGACTTTGGAGTGACTCTTTGTTGCATGTTGAGGGATATTTATGTGATCCAATTATGTTAGTATTGTTGAGGGAACTTACACTAGTGAAAGTATGAACCCTAGGCCTTATTTCCTAGCATTGCAATACCATTTATGCTCACTTTTATCACTTGCTACCTTGCTGTTTTTATAATTTCAGATTACAAATACCTTTATCTACCATCCATATACCACTTGTATCACCATCTCTTCGCCGAACTAGTGCACCTATACAATTTACCATTGTATTGGGTGTGTTGGGGACACAAGAGACTCTTTGTTATTTGGTTGCAGGGTTGCTTGAGAGAGACCATCTTCATCCTACGCCTCCTACGGATTGATAAACCTTAGGTCATCCACTTGAGGGAAATTTGCTACTGTCCTACAAACCTCTGCACTTGGAGGCCCAACAACGTCTACATCCTCCTTCACACCACTCACGTGCACTCATACCAAACCCCGTCTACTATAGCGTGGCATTAAAACTATATAACGTCCCGGGCTTGGTAACAGGGAGATGGGTTCGTACCTCATGCATTCTACTTAACTACAAGATTCAGTAACGCTACTAGAGGGATTGTTGAAAGGGTGCTACTACATGCAAATAAAACATAGGTATGTAAAACATGGTCAAGGTGAACTTGCCTGGTATTACTTGATGAAGATAATAACACTCTCGGAAACATTGATAAACTATTCGTCACTCCAAGGAAATCTATATAGTCAAACATTGTATTCACATAAGCAACATTTTTAGTAATCAATTCTATCAATCAATATAACAACCAAAAGCAATAAGGAAAACAATAAAGTTCAAAGAAAAACAAATGAAAACCAAAGGAAAACTTCAAAAGAAAACTTCAAGGAAAATTAGTGGAGACCAACCCACAAAAAAATATTATCATAACAACATTAATTTACTCTAATAACTATTCTACATTAAAGAAAATATAATTCTGATCAAACAACAGAACATAGTTTACTAAAGCATTTGCTAGCAAAAGTAATTAGTATGAAAACTATTATAACTATCTAGTTAACACGAGAACAACTATAACAACTAGCAAACAACTAAGAAAATAGTAAAAAATATTAAATAATTATGAAAACTAATTTATTCCTAAATAACCAAATCAATAAAAACATAACTTGAAGTGGCAAAAATAACTACTTTTAAAACTAATAAAACTATTTTATCAACTATCACTATGAACTAAACAAACAAATACTAAAACATTAGCTAAACACTAATAAATGACTACGAAAAATTTATCTACTGTAGTCTAATAGAAACATATGACAACATGTAAAAATCTACAAAAAGAATAAACTAAAAAATAATTAAAAACATTAATTATATGCTAAAACAACTACATAAGCAAAACAATACTATTTTCTCAATAAACCTATTTTAAAATAAAAAATAAATAAATAACTATATGCTACTGGATAGACAAAACAATAGCAAAACAGTAGCAAAAAGAATCAACCAAAAATCTATTCTAGAATTCAAACTAGAGCCAAAACAGTGTTTGAAGCATATTTGAAATAGTTAAAATTTAAGCTATTAAATTTTGAAATCCAATTGCACTAACAGAAACTTAAAGAAATTTTGAATCCAATGCAAAAAGAATCACTCATTTTGTATTTAAAACATGAAAGATATTAACAATCTAAAACATGAACTATTTCTGAAATCTAAAACAAAAACGAAAAATACCAAAGTCTATGGATCGGCCAACGGTGACGTGGCAGTCTCTGGTTCGTTGGGGGTGTGCTCTGCGGAGACTAAAGAGTGAGCGCTTGCAGTCTACGAGAAACAGTGGCAGCGCGGGCAAATTAAAAAGAAACAGAGGGGCCAGTTTGATCTAAACCGAGAATAGACAGTATATAAAACCGATCTACAAAAAAACCTAACCATTCACCGCGATCTAGTCTACACCGAAAATCAAAGATCGGACGGACAGGAGGGTCTGGTGGCTTACCACGGTGGCAGATGTCGTCGGTGACGGAGAAGATGGCCGCGGGCGGCTTAGGTGTGGAGGGCGAGGCTGCTCCGATGGGTATCCGGTGACGGCAAGGCCACCTGTCGACGCGTCGGACGACGACAAGCACGTGGGTGAGCTGCAGCGATCTCGGGGATGACTGGAGCGACGTCGGCGAGCTTGACGGTAGTGATGGCATTCGGTAGTTGGTGGTGGGAGGGTTCTGGTGGTGCCGGAGTTCAGGGAAGGAGTCGTATAGGTGCAGGGGATCGAGGGGAGGTTGGGGATGGGCTCGGATGGCGACGAGGTGGTCGGGGTGGAGCGGCAGGGCAACAATGGTGCGGCGGAGATGCGGTGCTCCAGCGATGAAATTTAGGCGAGGCAGAGGGTTTCAACAAGGGTAAATAGGGGGACAAAATGAGGGGGTCGGGGTTTATATAGGGGCTGTGGCTTGGGGCAGGGGGCGGTTCGGGGAGCGAGGATCCCGTGAAGATCGGGATTCCGACGGAGGTGGTGCTCCGCGTGGCTTGCGGTATAAGGATGAAGATGGTGGGCCCCGGTGTCAGTGGGAGAAGAGAGAGGGGAAGGAGATCGGTGACCGAGCCGAAGGGATTCGGTCCCGAGCGCGTGATGTTAGGCCTGCTGGCTCATGGACCTCGGCGTGGTACCGTTCCTCGATTTGTTTTTTTGTTACTGACGGAAATAAAAAGAAAAGAACCAAATAATAGAGTAAAACTATTATTAGGCATATAATATATCAAAATGTTGAGGAAAAGAAATCCTAAAACATGAACTATTTTCATAGGCAAATAAAATACAAAACAATTCACAAAAGTCAAATAGTGCTGCTATTGCATTTTAAAACCAAATGAAAACAACTTAAAATTCCAAAATGATTTCAAATTAATTTTTTTCTCCATTTTTTTATTGTAGGGGATCATTTTTCCCTATTGTCCATATAATTTATTTTTGGAGAAAAATAATTTGAATAAAACCCAAATAACTCCTAAATGGTTTTGAACTTGAATTTCAAACCACTTCCAACTCTATTTCATCTAATTGAAGAAGTCATTTTATCTTCTCTCGTGAAAATCATTGAGTTGCATAAAGTTTCGAATTTGATATATTTTCATATGGAATTCAAATATTTTCAAACCCTTTTCATTTCAAAATGAAGAAGTCATATCATCTTCACTCTAGGGTTTTGTGATGAAATGAATTTGAATTCGTGAGGATCAAATTACAAAGTGAAAGATTTGGCAAAGTCATATTATTCCCTCTCATTAAACTTTCAGAAAGTTTCAAATTTCACTCATTTTCAGTCAATCAATCAAACAAGCAAACATATATTTAGTTAATTAATATAACATTCCAAAATTTAGAATTTTGGGATGTTACATTCATTCTCCTCAACAATACCACATCTAATCATGCCAGTTTGTAATTCCTGATAATATTCTTCTACAAAAAAATTTCCTTGTCTTAAACACTACATTTTTTGAAGCAATTCACGTTGATAATATGGTGGAACCCAGTGAGTATGCATAGTAGTTTTCAAAGCAGCCCAAGTAGCTGGAATAGGATATAATCTACAATGTTCAGACCACCAAACACAGGCAAAGCTAGTGAAAGCACAAACAACAACAGGAACATGTCTCTCCTCAGGATATTGTAAACATAAAAATCGTTGTTCAGTTTCTAACTCCAAGTAAGATATATATCAGGAACATATGTACCCTCAAATGGTGGAATATTCAACTTTAGTTTAGGAAGATGGTCATGATCTCGTACCTCAGGTGATGCAGCCCTACCGTTGCGATGATCTGCATGAGGACGACCTGGTGGTGGTGGTGCTGGTGGTTGCACGTAGTTCTGATTTTGATCAACCTCATCCTCGTAATGGTCCTCCACCACTTTAGTAGCAGCTGGAGCTACAGAAGCATCAACAGTAGGTACAGCGGCACCAGATGTTTGACTAGGCTCAAGGGGAACGCGCTTTGCTCGTCCCACTTGATTTGGAGGGCGATGTTGTTATTGTTGTTGTTGTTGTTGTAGAGGTGCAAAAGGTGTAGCGGGTGGTGGTTGTGGAAGATGTGCGAGAAATTCATTAAACTTGTTATCGAGCTTTGTTTCGAACACCTTCTCAATGCCATCTATCTTCTCCATGGCCTTTTCCAATCTGTTTAGCACATCTTCCACCTGTCCACTCATCATTTGCTGAAACTTATCATGTAACTCTTTGTTCGTCATGTTCTCCCAGTCAATCTCGTCGGCTTGTGATCCTACCATGGTTAGCAGCAATAGAAACACACAATAATATGATCCTATGGACTACTAGGAAGTGGTGCTGGTGTGTCACAAATTCGTCAAGCGAATCTCAAAATCTTACCAGTTCTTACCAAGCAGCAGGTGGTGATCGGCAACCGTTGTAGTCAAAACACTCAAAAGCTTAGATAGAACGATTGCCAGGGAGAGTCAAATGCACGACGTAGATGTATGTGGAGCTGGGAAGGCTTATAATATGGTAGCAAAAAAAGGTCAGCAATAATCAATTCGGAGAGGCAAAGTTGAATATACGCTCAATGACGGTACTGTGCTGGTCCTAGGCTAGACCATGCTAGAGACGTGAGCCTAGAACATTAACAAAATCACGGTGCTGCATGTAAACAAGGGAAGAACACACTCTGAATTTTTTCGCTCTATTTTTTTGCGCTCCTCTTTTTTTTGTGAAAAATCACTATAATGGTGAGTGTCTCAAGACACATCCCAGGTCAAAATGACAGGATGTGCACGGAATTTTTTTGACTATTTTTTCAGAAATCAGGGCAGCGACGATGAAAAAGTGTGACAAAATATCACTATGATGGCACGTGGCTTAAAAGACTCAGAAAAGCCTGGAAATAGGATAGGGAAAAAATATTTTCGGTCGCTGAAATTTTGTCCTAAAAACTGCCCGAGGGTCTCCAGACTCTTTTGTTTCCGAAACCTACTCAGGCAAGGAAACACGAATAAAAAATTAGATGGATCTCAAAAACAAACCTAACATGAAAGGAACTCGGATTGGTGGCGGATATATGGTTGTAGGATATGGCAGCAGTGGTGGTAGCGGTGGTGGTATATGGATACAGATTGGTGGTGGTATATGGATACGGATTCAAAGCGGTGGCGGATAAGCGGTGGTGGCAGATGGTAGGGGCCATGATGATGGTGCGGTGGCGCGGTGACAACTTATGACTAGAACTTTAAACTCTAAGACTAAAAAGACTATGCAAAGGCTCAAACATGTTAAGATCGGATGAACTAACCCTAATTTTTTTTGGCTTTTTCATGGACAATAGGTATGAAGAACAGACTCGATCTAAACTATGAAATACTGTAAAATCTCACCGAACAACCTAGAAATCTGATAACACGTGATAGAGGCAAAGGTGTCCCGTCTTTCAATGAGATGATGATTTTCATTTTGGAGGAGTAGACTTTGACGATCCAACTACGTACGTGCGAATGCATCGCACCTTAGAAATCGCTAAACCAACTCGGAGAGGTTATTGACCATTTCGGAGCACGATCAACCTGGCCATGAAGGTCTATCTCGTACAAGCAAACGAAGAAGAGGCAAGGAACTAAGATTGCAATCTGGATATTGCGAACATAAGATGAAAGCTTTATTGATGAAGGTGGGGTTCTGTGACGTCTTTGTCTGGTCGTTGAACAAAAACGAAGTACGCGTAGTTGCAGCTATGGCAAACTTTTAATCTAAACAAAACCCAAAGTCTAAACGGTGCCCTAAGGGCTTTATATATGGAGGAAGAGGGGGGGAATTTGGTGTCCCTTGGGGAAGGGGTCCGAAACCAACCCTATCTCTTGTTTCCCCACACATACGGACTCTAAAAATTGCCTATACTTATGTATTTCGAAATTACATGGGCCTGGCCCAATAATAAGGTGACGCAGCACCTATAATAGCCTCTGGACGAAATTTATGAAGTGGTATCTTGTATATTTCGTCCAAGGCTTCATGCACTCATTAGCACTCATTATGGTGGCTTCAAAGTCCTAAAATCATCCCTTGTAACTCCGTTCTTGTTCCCCTTGTGCATGCCATCATCTCCATGCTTAATCTTGCTCCAATGTTCATCCCTCTTGTCCAAGCTAGGCTCTTCATTTGTAAGCAAGACAAATGCATCCAATTTAGGCAGCATCACATTCTCATGAACATTAGAATCATTACCAAGAAACAAAAGTACCTGATAACTTAATTGGCATGTGTGAGCTCTTGTAATTGGTCCAGTATGTATAGCGGCAGAGATTGTGGGTGTAACGATGGTATTGATGTCCTCATCATCAAGCAAATCGCAATCTTGTGCACGAAAACGACTCTCAAGAGCAACAACACCGTAAAAACCAAGCTACTTGTGCGCAAGCACGACAACGACAATGCCAATGTCAACAAGAAGAGGAAGAGCGAGCGTTCCTACATCAAGATGCACAAGATGCCGAGGCACAACGTCAAGAACAACATCTATGTGAAGCTCAAGCACTTGATCAAGGCGCAACTTGTCCTCCGAGATTCAAGTTGAGTCGTCGCCGCACGCAACCGCCAAGCTCGTGACCAACAAGAAGCGCTTCACGAAGTAGTTGAAGAGAGGATTTATCAATCAAGAGTGCACCATCAAGTTCCTCAAGCTCCTCCACAAGATCGACAAGAAGATCACGTTCACCAAGAAGAAGATAATGGAAATCCTCCAAGACAAGAGCAAGTTGAGGGAGACAATCCTCCTTGTCAAGGACGTCATCATCCCCAACCCCAACACAATGAAGAGCAATGCTACCACAAGCTAAAGTTCACAATGCCCAAGTTCAATGGAAGCAATGACCTCGAAGAGTGCCTATCATGGGCATTGAAGGTTGAAAAAATCTTCCGGTTGCACAACTATGAGGAAGAGAAGAAGATCGCGATGGCATCCTAATGTAGGAAGAGAAGAAGTTCGCGATGGCATCCTGATGTAGGGTGGAACCCCATATGACATCGGCGATGAACACGAAGAACGAGAGGGGAAACACGAGAGAATAACTCAACCAACAAGAACGATCACACATGTCAGGACCCCGATTCCAAGTCACATCGATCTAGCCGGTAACACCTCATATCACTTTGCGGCCTCACGCACGGTATTCCCACGGGTGCCGCCTTACCATGGCCCGGGACCGTTTGCGCCTTTCGGCTCATGTGTATGATAGTGTCGCTAGCATCCATATGACAGAGAACCCGGGCCGACATGACTAGTCGTGAACCCAAAGTGGCACTAACTTACGGGGACAGGCATACATGAATCAACATCGAGCATGTCGGTCAGCAGCGTGTGAATCCGGGCTGTAGCAACTGGGCTAACAGGACTCCGGATGTCACCGTGTGACATTTCCCCGAAGGGACAGACACATAAACAAAGTGAATCACATGCCGGCCAGTCTAAGTGTTCCGGAGCAGTAGTGATGGGCTAGCAGGACTCCGGTGAACCGGGCTGTAGCGGACTACTATGGCTCATGGAAGCATACGACTACATTTCACCATAAGAGAGGCTACCAAGGATAAACAACGAGGTTGTCGGATCCCACACATACCAAGCATTTCAATCATACACACAATATGCTCGATATGTGTAAATACAACATGGCATCACAACAAAACTCTATGACTCAAAGTATTTATTCATTAGGCTCCGAGGAGAGAGATATTACAAACATGGGTCCCATGACCCAACATACAGAGCATACAAGCAGCAAGCACATGCGGAAGCTTAACTTGTCTGAGTACAGACAACTACAAATGAAGAAGGCTGGGAAGCCTGACTATCTACTAGATCCTGCTGACGACACAAGATCGTAGCTGAGGTATCAAGCTAAACGTCGAAGTCCAAGTGGAACTACTAGCGAGACTTAAGTCTCTCTGCAAAAACATAAATTAAGAAAACGTGAGTACAAATGTACCCAGCAAGACTTACATCAGAACTAGCTACATATGCATCGGTATCAACAAAGGGGTGGTGGAGTTTCACTGCAGCAAGCCAGCTTTGACTCAGTGGCTAACCTGAACTACGACTGCAAGTAACTCTTTTGAGGTGGCGCACACGAGTCCACAAATTAACCATACCAATACACCACTATGGATCCGCTCCCGTCTCCCTGCGAGAACGCCGTCCATAGCACTCACACTTATCTTGCGCATTTTAGAGTATCAACTTTCACTTGTCTATGAACTATGCAAGGGGTCCAGGTTTCCATATCCAAGGAATCCGGCTATTCGAACAGATAATGATAACTGTCAGGACCCCGATTCCAAGTCACATCGATCTAGCCAGTAACACCTCATATCACTTTGCAGCCTCACGCACGGTATTCCCATGGGTGTCGCCTTACCATGGCCCGGGACCGTTTGCGCCTTTTGGCTCACGTATATGATAGTGTCGCTAGCATCCATATGACAGAGAAACCGGGCCAACATGACTAGTCGTGAACCCAAAGTCGCACTAACTTACGGGGACAGGCATACATGAATCAATACCAAGCATGTCGGTCAGTAGCGTGCGAATCCGGGCTGTAGCACTGGGCTAACAGGACTCCGGGAACCCAGGCTATAGCAGGCTAGGCAGGACTCCGGATGTCACCGCGTGACATTTCCCCGAAGGGACAGACACAGGAACGAAGTGAAACACATGCCGGCTAGTCAAGTGTTCTAGAGCAGTAGTGCGGGGCTAGCAGGACTCCAGTGAACCAGGCTGTAGCGGACTACTATGGCTCCTGGAAGCACAAGACTACATTTCCCCATAAGAGAGGCTATCAAGGATAAACAACTAGGTTGTCGGATCCCACACATACCAAGCATTTCAATCATACACACAATATGCTCGATATGTGTAAATACAACATGGCATCACAACAAAACTCTACAACTCAAAGTATTTATTCATTAGGCTCCGAGGAGTGAGATATTACAAACATGGGTCTCATTACCCAACATACAGAGCATACAATCAACAAGCACATGTAGAAGCTTAACTTGTCTGAGTACAGGCAACTACAAATGAAGAAGGCTCAGAAGCCTGACTATCTACAAGACCCTCCCAAGGGTACAAGATCGTAGCTGAGGTAACAAGCTAAACGTCGAAGTCCACGTGGAACTACTAGCGAGACTGAAGTCTCTCTGCAAAAACATAAATTAAGCAAACGTGAGTACAAATGTACCCAGCAAGACTTACATCAGAACTAGCTACATATGCATCGGTATCAACAAAGGGGGTGGTGGAGTTTCACTGCAGCAAGCCAGCTTTGACTCAGTGGCTAACCTGAACTACGACTACAAGTAACTCTTTTGAGGTGGCGCACACGAGTCCACAAATTCACCATACCAATACACCACTATGGATCCACTCCCGTCTCCCTGCGAGAACGCCATTCATAGCACTCACACTTATCTTGCGCATTTTAGAATATCGACTTTCACTTGTCTATGAACTATGCAAGGGGTCCAAGTTTCAATATCCGAAGAATCCAGCTATTCGAATAGATAATGATAACCCTACAAGGGTGTACTTCTTCACACACGCTGTCACCACTTACCACCATGTACATGTCGTGTATCTTGGCAACCTTCATGCGGAAGCCTAGTGAGGGAGTCGGCCATGACCTGACTAATCACACAAGTCTCTCGTCTAGGTTTATCGCCTATTCGGGTTCCATCTGCAAGGAGATCCGGCCGGGGTGTCGCTCACGGCCCCAAACGATGTGTACAGGGTTCCCATGCCCACCATCCGGGTGCCACTTGGTACACCGGGCCACTGTGCCTAGTCTGTCCCAAGCCCACCTGTACCGGGTGCCACTTGGTAGACTACTTACACTACCTACAAACACGAGAAACTAGTTGCAACTCCTGGACAGAGATCAGGTAGATTAATAAGTCGAGAGGGGCACTTAAGCATTCCAATGCGTGGTAGTAACTGTTCACGGATCACAAACACAGAACTCTGTTCCTAAGGACGGCTGCAATGAGACAACCCACAATGTACTCCTAGCTTAGCTCTCAACAGTAGGACATGTTCACCGCATTCCAATTCATCCCCGATGAATCGGACCTGACTCGACTCTAAGCAGTAGTAGGCATGACAAACAAGCATGAATGAGTAGGCACATCAGGGCTCAAACAACTCCTACTCATGCTAGTGGGTTTCATCTATTTACTGTGGGAATGACAGGTCATGCAGGGGAAAGGGGTTCAACTACCGCAGCATGTAATAGTTGAATCGTTGTTGTCCTAATGCAGTAAAAGAGAGCAGGAGCGAGAGAGAGTGGGATTGTATCGGAATGAACAAGGGGGTTTTGCTTGCCTGGCTCTTCTGAAGATAGCATTGAGTCTTCATCAGTGTCAACGATCACAACGTCGGAACAACGTCTACCGAGGGGGAACAACACCGGCAATAGAGAAGAAACACGATCAACGCAATGCACAATATGATGCATGATCATTACATGGCAATATGATGTGATTTGGACTAATGCAACAGGAAGTCATTTTGGTTGAAGTGGAATTCAAAGATAGATCAAATTCCAACTCCAAATCTATTATCAAATTTGTCCTAATCATGTTTCATCCTAAACAGTGAGGTTAACTTGCTCAAATTCGAGTTATAGATAATTTTCTGTGATTTTTAGAAGTTTTAGACATTTTCTGGAATTTCCTGATTATTAATAAATCCAGAAAATCTATTATTGCGTCAGCATTAGGTCATGCTGACATCAGCAGGTCAATAGGCTCCGTCCAGGTCAAACCTGACCAGTGGCTCCCACTGGTCAGTCTCACAGTGCTGGCTCGCGTCGCAGACAGGTGGGGCCGGTCAACGGTGACGTCAGCGGGTCAACTGACGTGTGGGGTCCACGTTGGTTAGGTTAAAATTTAAAGGGGTTTACCCCGCGGTTAACTAGGGGGGTGGGGCCGGTCTGCCAGTGGCACATGGTGAGATTAACGCGCTAATTAGCCTCAAGCTAATGACGCCATATCATCTCACCGGAGTTGAACACCGGCAAGCACATCCGACGACGGATGCTCCTCGGGATCGAGCTACGAGCAACCATTTGCCTCGCCGTTTGCTTCTACGGGTTCCTCGGGTTCGCGCTCATCCAAAGGAGCAAGTGAGAGGAGATGGGGTGAGCTGTGGCGTCGGCGGTGGTGAGCGAGGCGACGGCCGGAGTTCGGCGTTCGTGAGTTTTGCTGCTGCGGCTCGCGGTCGAGCGAACCAGTGCGCTAGGGATGCACTACACAAGGTTGCGAACGCGTTGCACACCGACGGATGACCAAATGGTCACCGAAGTGACGCCGGCGTCAAGCTCGTGCGGCGGGGCATTTCGGTCAGCGCGGAATCAACGGCTACAGGTCGCGAACGGCGTCGGGGTAACAGGGAAACGGCGTAGGAGCTCACATAGAGGCTGTAGGGGTGCTTAGCACGCTCGGGGACAGCTTGGAGGTGTCGAATCGGCGGTGGCTATCTCCGGTGCCCGAGGTTGAAGACGAGGGCAAAGGCGGCGTTGTGGGGCATCCGATGTTGCGCGGCTTGGTGTGGAGGTCGAGGATGAAGCGGCGGAGCTCTTGGTAAGCTCGAGAGGTTGAGGGAGCGGCAGTGGCTGCGGTGGTGCTCGGTGGCGCACTGCGGTGCACTCGGGCGCGAGGTGGAGAGGAGCCAGAGGAGAGAAGAGGCGTTGGGAGAGCCAGAGAGGGTTGAGGGGGTGGCATGGCTTAACCAGGGAGGGCCAGGGCAAAACGGCAAGCAGGAGGTGGCCGTGCGCCTGCCGGCGGGCGTCCGCCACGCGCGCTCCAGTCCTTATGGCGTGAGCTGGAAGAAGACAAGGGAGAGAGATGGGCTGGGCCAATAGTGTTGGGCCAACACAGTGCAGGCCAGGTCAGTGGCTCAGGTACTCTCCTTTCTGCCTTTTATTTCTATTTTCTATTTTCTAACATTTGTTTCTGATTTATTAAAATACTAAATCAATTTTAAACTTCATGAAAATAATTGTGTCAACTAAGTGGACTTGTACAAAGCCACACAACAATTTTCAGAATTATTGAACATATATTTATATATATAATAAATATAAATCCAATTCAAATAGTTATTGAATTAATTCCAAATGCCCAAAATAAATATTTCTGAGTCTCCAAAAATAATGGTTTGAGTTTTACCTCTTGCCAATATTTTTATAGCTTGACAGGAACATTTTCTTGGGTTTATTTGAAACAATTTTTAATTTTGACCATTTTTGTAAAAGACTTCTGAGGCTTTCCACTTTCCCCAATTCAACTTTCAATAAAATTTAAACATGATGCAACAAGATCAAGCAAGGACAACAGGGGCTGAGCTAGGGCTGTGACAACTCACCCCCACTAAACTGGAATCTTGTCCTGAGATTCAAGCATAGGGTAAAAGTAAGAGGGGACTCGAACTATTACAATCTTCATGATCCAAATGTTGATTCCTTGCTTCTTGTGGATCTTGATATCCTTGCTCTCGAGATCTTCACTCAACTCAATGACGACGAAAGGATAATCCATAGGAAACGATCTCCTCGGAGATCGAGCAATTCATGATGATCGTTGAAGGGGTTCAAGGAAATGGCATACTCAGTTCGGAAAGGAAACTATGGTTATAGAACTACTCGGCAAATGGGAGACACATCCTAATTGATATCGAGGATATAACCTAGTGACTGAGTGTGCTCTTAAGAACTTGAGCATTTCCCTATTCATCAAGGTCTTACCAACATCCGTGTCGAGGATTCTAGCAACACCTCATACTACCCTGATGAATAGTGATGGACGATGCAGATGCAAAGGGAGACAACACTTTCTCAGATTTTACCTTAGCAATGCCAAGGAAACAAAATCTGGATGATCGACCGAGAGACATTTAGCACTCCGCTTCTAATGTTCTCCTTGATGTTTAAGACACCACTATCATGATTCAAAGTGGCATCAACATGGTCATCAAGTAAAGGCCGGACCTCGGAATACAAAGGATCCATAAGGAACAACTTCTGGAGTAAATCCTACAAAATCCTTATGGGGTGGTGGCCAACTTCCTCAATCAAGATACTACAATAATAGGTCTTCCAGCTGGGTGTGTTGCCCACGACATCCACTTTACTGGTTACAGAGAGACCAATATTATAGTTCTTGGAGTGTGTTCCAACCATCATATCTGCCTGAGATTCGGATCTGGTTCATGTCAGGACATTCCAGACTCATCAAGTCTAGAAAGAAAAATGAAAGTTTGCAACACAATTCGACGATATGACATTGCGAGATTCTCGGGGAAATGAACTACGGTAGTAAGCTCCAAAACATGAGCCAATTCTGCTACAAGCTTGTGAACGCGCTGTCCTAGACAAGCATGGTCAGCTGGTGGTCTCACAATGAAACACTACCGAGTTCAGGGGTGAAACCATCAACAAGGATATCGAAGTCCTTGCGTAAGTCTAGCTCTTAAGAAGAAACTTCTTCTCCTTGAACAAATCAATCAGTGGCTTGGTGTGCTAGGGACACATATGGACTGGAGGTAGCGAGCCTATCAACCCATAGAATACTTCGCACATGCATGACTAACTTGGGATGATTCCAAAGGAAGCAAAACAAGCTTTCTCGAATCCACGGCGGCAACTTGCATCAGATGCACATGAATTAGAGGAAGACACATATTTCAACCGGACATATGCTTCAAGAACGGGACATGAGGGCAATGCTCATAAAGTTTCCAACACTAGTGTAATGTTCAACATGAATCATGGGGGAGACAAAATGCTGCTGATGGGCTCAATAGCAACTCATCGAATTTCCATATCACTGGACTTCCGCCATCATGTGAACACGGTGATAGCATTGGTCAGACTAAAAGATGTAATGGTGTATGCTCGAGGGATCAACCATGAGTAAGACAAGATTACGAACATCGTTGGTTCTAATTTGATTTGACGATAGCCCACACTCAAATCAAAGGATTGATAAGACAATAGTGCCGACAATTGATCACGTGGATCAATCGACGAAGATATTACATTTCTTCAACACGGATACAAGATATCCCTTAGGGATGAGCGTGGTAGGACAAGCTTTTATCTTCCAACTCTCCAAGTTGTTGTTAAGCTTAACCAACTAGCTCAGGGATATCCAACACAGATTCTTGGAGAAAAGGGTGGCTACAAGAAAGCAACTTGATCACAAACTCAACATAGCGATCAGGTGACAGCCTGGTGATACCTCCGAGAATATATTCAGAAAATAACGAACCACCGATATGTCACTAAGCTCAAGAACAATATTGCTTTTCAGGGCAATACGATATGATCAAATAAGCAAGGAATTCAATCCTAACTCCAAGATCGAAGAGTGCACCAGAAATAAGGACAAGGTAGCACGATCAATCCTAGAATACTGATTCGATAACCAACATGCTAAGAATGATAATAATGTCCATAACTACCAAGCAACACAGTTGCTAGGAGTATTGATTTCACACATCATGGTTCACTTGTTGGCATTCCAGTTACAACAACACAGGACCGAGGAATGAATAATGATGGAGAGAAGTATCACTACGTCAAGAGTTCATAAGAGGCGGTGCAATTCTCATGACATTCCTGGCATAAAGATGGTAACACTTGAAGGTAGAACAGAGCAAAAGCTGGATTGGCATTTTGATCCGCGAAATACAACTACTTTGACACAATCCTAGAAGTGGACGAGGTACTGGAGTTTGTTTCTCCTAGTCATTCCGGAATAGAATGGCTTGACGGACCACAAGAATAATTGGCATCGATGAACACGAATGCACAACTATTCCTGACTATCAATTGATAGATGATGGTTGGAATACAGCTGAGAATGGACAACTCAATGAGCATATTACATTTTGAGTTGTGGATGCATAGATTAGTATGTCGAACTAAGTCCGACAGGTTTCTTCCGGATAACCCATGTAGAGAGGTGGGACTGGCAGAGTCACAATTATGAATGGAGAACTCCTCAAGAGTACTCTGATTGTGATCTTTTGGTTCAAATAACTTCTGCCGTATTGGCTCATGGTATTGGAAGAACGATATACCACAGACCTCGAGGACTATCACAAGGTTCTAATTTCTTAAGTGAACTAGCAAATACTAACAACATGAAGTAGGGTGAATCTCGGGTTCAAAACCCAGGAGTAGAATACCTACTACTAAGTAGCATCACGGGATGCTCTCGAGAATGGTGGCCAGAATCATCACACTGGGAATATAAAGCATGGCTAGATTATGGGTGGTTCTCTAAGATGCCTAGGGTCATACTAATGGCTCCAACATATATGTCGAGGCAATAAAGTACCTCAACTCACCGATTAGTGTGTTGAACTGGCCCAAAGGCATCAGGAACGGGAGGAAGGGATTTGCAAATGCATCAGACTATTTAGAGACCTGGGATGACTCGGACAGCATAACGGTTGTAAATGCTCAAAATGATTTGAGACATCCTATAAAATGGTGGCATAACCACTTAGCATCACAATATCAAAGTTCTGAGATGAACAGTCAACACACAGAAGTAGTAGGAACCAAACTCGGGCTTGAATTCATCAATCCTACGAGTCTATGGATTAGTAACACGTCATCCTGAGAGATAGAAGAGAAGCCTGGTTCTTAACCCCGTAGAAAAGATAAGATGACTCAGATCAGAAGGTCATGAGGATAAGGAGTAAAAGAGCCTTACGTTCCCATCCACAATCAATTCCCTTATATAACTAAAGCATTTCTAGACACGACTTCGACCAGCTTGGCTTGGTAATCCTACAGGAACTCAGGCTCTGATACCAAAACTGTCAGGCCCCCGATTCCAAGTCACATTGATCTAGCCAGTAACACATCATATCACTTTGAGGCCTCATGCACGGTATTCCCACGGGTGTCGCCTTACCATGGCCCGGGACCGTTTGCGCCTTTTGGCTCACGTATATGATAGTGACACTAGCATCCATATGACAGAGAACCCGGGCCGACATGACTAGTCGTGAACCCAAAGTGGCACTAACTTATGAGGACAGGCATACATGAATCAACATCGAGCATGTCGGTCAGCAGCGTGCGAATCCGGGCTGTAGCACTTGCTTAATAGGACTCCGGGAACCTGGGCTGTAGCAGGCTAGGCAGGACTCCGGATGTCACCGCGTGACATTTCCCCGAAGGGACAGACACAGGAACGAAGTGAAACACATGCCGGCCAGTCAAGTGTTCCGGAGCAGTAGTGCGGGGCTAGCACGACTCCGGTGAACCGGGCTGTAGCGGACTACTATGGCTCCTGGAAGCACAAGACTACATTTCCCCATAAGAGAGGCTACCAAGGATAAACAACTAGGTTGTCGGATCCCACACATACCAAGCATCAATCATACACACAATATGCTCGATATGTGTAAATACAACATGGCATCACAACAAAACTCTACAACTCAAAGTATTTATTCATTAGGCTCCGAGGAGCGAGATATTACAAACATGGGTCTCATGACCCAACATACAGAGCATACAATCAACTAGCACATGCGGAAGCTTAACTTGTCTGAGTACAAACAACTACAAATGAAGAAGGCTCAGAAGCCTGACTATCTACAAGACCCTCCCAAGGTTACAAGATCGTAGCTGAGGTAACAAGCTAAACATCGAAGTCCATGTGGAACTACTAGCGAGACTGATGTCTCTCTACAAAACATAAATTAAGCAAAGATGAGTACAAATGTACCCAGCAAGACTTACATCAGAACTAACTACATATGCATCGGTATCAACAAAGGGGGTGGTGGAGTTTAACTGTAGCAAGCTAGCTTTGACTCCGTGGCTAACCTGAACTACAACTGCAAGTAACTCTTTTGAGGTGGCGCACACGAGTCCACAAATTCACCATACCAATACACCACTATGGTTCCGCTCCCGTCTCCCTGCGAGAACGCCATCCATAGCACTCACACTTATCTTGCACATTTTAGATTATCCACTTTCACTTGTCTATGAACTATGCAAGGGGTGCAAGTTTGCATATCCGAGGAATCCGGCTATTCGAATAGATAATGATAACCCTGCAGGGGTGTACTTCTTCACACACGCTGTCGCCACTTACCACCATGTACACGTCGTGTATCTCGTCAACCTTCAAGCGGAAGCCTGGTGAGGAAGTCGGCCACGACCTGACTAATCACACAAGTCTCTCGTCCAGGTTTATCGCCTATCCAGGTTCCATCCGCAAGGAGATCCGGCCGGGGTGTCGCTCATGGCCCCAAACGATGTGTACAGGGTTCCCAAGCCAACCATCCGGGTGCCACTTGGTACACCGGGCCACTGTGCCTAGTCTGTCCCAAGCCCACCTGTACCGGGTGCCACTTGGTAGACTACTTACACTACCTACAAACACGAGAAACTAGTTGCAACTCCTGGACAGAGATCAGGTAGATTAATAAGTCGAGAGGGGCACTTAAGCATTCGAATGCGTGGTAGTAACTGTTCATGGATCACAAACACAGAACTCAGTTCCTGATGACGGCTGCAATGAGACAACCCACCATGTACTCCTACATGGCCTCTCACCACTACCTTTACCAAATCGTGTTCACACACTTAGCTCTCAAAAGTTGGACACGTTCACCGCATTCCAATTCATTCCTGATGAATCGTACCTGACTCAACTCTAAGCAGTAGCAGGCATGACAAACAAGCATGAATGAGTTGGCACATCAGGGCTCAAACAACTCCTACTCATGCTAGTGGGTTTCATCTATTTACTATGGCAATGACAGGTCATGCAGGGGAAAGTGGTTCAACTACCACAGCATGTAACAGTTGAATCGTTGTTTTCCTAATGCAGTAAAAGAGAGCAGGAGTGAGAGAGAGTGGGATTGTATCGGAATGAACAAGGGGGTTTTGCTTGCCTAGCACTTCTGAAGATAGCCTTGAGACTTCATAAGTGTCAACGATCACAACGTCGGAACAACGTCTACCGAGGGGGAACAACACCGGCAATAGAGAAGAAACACGATCAACGCAATGCACAATATGGTGCATGATCATTACATGGCAATAGGATGTGATTTGGACTAATGCAACAGGAAGTCATTTTTGTTGAAGTGGAATTCAAAGCTAGATCAAATTCCAACACCAAATCTATTATCAAATTTGTCCTAATGATGTTTCATCCTAAACAGTGAGGTTAACTTGCTCAAACATGCATGAAAACAGTACAGATGGATAGATTGGATTTTTCTGATCATTTTTTATATATAATTTATCTTATTTCGAGTTATAGATAATTTTCTATGATTTTTAGAAGTTTTAGACATTTTCTGGAATTTCCTGATTATTAATAAATCCAGAAAATGTATTATTGCGTCAGCATTAGGTCATGCTGATGTCAGCAGGTCAATAGGCTCCATCCAGGTCAAACCTGACCAGTGGGTCCCACTGGTCAGTCTCACAGTGCTGGCTCGAGTCACAGACAGGTGGGGCCGGTCAACGGTGACGTCAGCGGGTCAACTGATGTGTGGGGTCCATGTTGGTTAGGGGAAAATTTAACAAGGGTTTACCCCTCGGTTAACTAGGGGGTGGGGCCGGTCTGTCAGTGGCACACGGCAAGATTAACGCGCTAATTAGCCTTAAGATAATGATGCCATGTCATCTCACCGGAGTTGAACGCCGGCGAGCACATCCGACGACGGATGCTTCTTGGGATCGAGCTACGGGCAACCATTTGCCTCGCCGTTTGCTTCTACGAGTTCCTCGGGTTCGCGCACATCCAAAGGAGCAAGCGAGAGGAGATGGGGTGAGCTGTGGCATCGGCGGTGGTGAGCGAGGCGGCGGCCGGAGTTCGGTGTTCGTGAGTTTTGCTGCTGCGGCTCGCGGTCGAGCGAACCAGTGCGCTAGGGATGCACTACGCAAGGTTGCGAACGTGTTTCACACCGACGGATGACCAAATGGTCACCGAAGTGACGCCGACGTCGAGCTCGTGCGGTGGGGCGTTTCGGTCAGCGCGGAATCAACGGCTACAGGTCGCGAACGGCGTCGGGGTAATAGGGAAATGGCGTAGGAGCTCACATAGAGGCTGGAGGGATGCTTAGCGCGCTCGGGGACGGCCCGGAGGTTTCGAATCGGCGGTGGCGATCTTCGGTGCCTGAGGTTGAAGACGAGGGCAAAGGCGGCATTGTGGGGCGTCGGACGTTGCGCTGCTTGGTGTGGAGGTCAAGGATGAAGCGGTGGAGCTCTTGGTAAGCTCGAGAGGTCGAGGGAGTGGCAGTGGCTACTGTGGTGCTCGGCAGCGCACCGCGGTGCGCTCGGGCGCGAGGTGGAGAGGAGCCAGAGGAGAGAAGAGGCGCTGGGAGAGCCAGAGAGGGTCGAGGGGGGCGTGGCTTCACCAGGGAGGGCTAGGGCAAAACGGCAAGCAGGAGGTGGTCGTGCGCATGCCGGCGGGCGTCGGCCATGCGCGCTCTAGTCCTTCTGGCGTGAGCTGGAAGAAGACAAGGGAGAGAGATGGGCTGGGCCAACAGTGTTGGGCCAACACAGTGCAGGCTAGGTAAGTGGCTCAGGTACTCTCCTTTCTGCCTTTTATTTCTATTTTCTATTTTCTAGCATTTGTTTCTGATTTATTAAAATACTAAATCAATTTTAAACTTCATGAAAATAATTGTGTCAACTAAGTGGACTTATACAAAGCCACACAACAATTTTCAGAATTATTGAACATATATTTATATATATAATAAATATAAATCCAACTCAAATAGTTATTGAATTAATTCCAAATGCCCAAAATAAATATTTCTGAGACTCCAAAAATATTTGTTTGAGTTTTACCTCTTGCCAATATTTTTATAGCTTGATAGGAACATTTTCTTGGGTTTATTTGAAACAATTTTTAATGTTGATCATTTTTGTAAAAGACTTCTGAGGCTTTCCACTTTCCCCAATTCAACTTTCAATAAAATTTAAACATGATGCAACAAGATCAAGCAAGGACAACAAGGGCTGAGCTAGGGCTATGACAATAACCCTGCAGGGGTGTACTTCTTCACACACGCTCTCACCACTTATCACCATGTACATGTCATGTATCTCGGCAACCTTCAAGTGGAAGCCTAGCGAGGGTGTAGGCCACGACCTGACTAACCATACAGGTCTCTCGTCCAGGTTTGTCGCCTATTCGGGTTCCATCCGCAAGGAGATCCGGCCGGGGTGTCGCGCACGGCCCCAAATGATGTGTACATGGTTCCCAAGCCCACCATCCGGGTGCCACTTGGTACACCGGGCCTCTGTGCCTAGTCTGTCCCAAGCCCACCTATACCGGGTGCCACTTGGTAGACTACTAACACAACTTACAAACACCAGAAACTAGTTGCAACTCCTGGACGGAGATCAGGTTGGTTAATAAGTCGAGAGGGGCACTTAAGCATTCCAATGTGTGGTAGTAGTTGTTCGTGGATCACAAACATAGAACTCAGTTCCTAAGGACGGCTTCAATGAGACAACCCACCATGTAATCCTACATGGCCTCTCACCGATACCTTTACCAAATCGTGTTCACACTCTTAGCTCACAACAGTAGGACATGTTCACCACGTTCCAATTCATTCCCGATGAATCAGACTTGACTGAACTCTAAGCAGTAGCAAGCATGACAACAAGCATGAATGAGTAGGCACGTCAGGGCTCAAACAATTCCTACTCATGCTAGTGGGTTTCATCTATTTACTTTGGCAATGACAGGTCATGCAGAGGAATGGGGTTCAACTACCGCAGCATGTAACAATTGAATCATCATTGTCCTAATGCAGTAAAAGAGCAGGAGTGAGAGAGTGGGATTGTATCGGAATGAACAAGGGGGTTTTGCTTGCCTGGCACTTCTGAAGATAGTATAGTTCTTCATCGGTGTCATCGAGCTCATCGTCAGAACCACGTCTATCGAGAGGGGGACAAACACTGGCAACTGAGAAAGAACACAATCAATGCAATGCCACAACATGATGTATGATCATGACATGGCAATATGCTGGTGTTTGGGCTAATGCATCTAGCAACCAGATTAAATGAAGTTGGTTTGAACCAAAGGTTCAAATTCAAACTCCATGTAAGGCATTTCAAATGCCATTTATTGATTTGTCCAATTCAGCAGCTATAAGTTGTTCTAACATGCATGAAAATGCCATAGATGGATAGATTGGATTTTTCTGATCATTTTTCATATATAAATTATTTCATTTGGAGTTATGGTTGATTTTCTATGATTTTTAGAAGTTTTGGCTATTTTCTAAAATAAATAAATCATTTTGGATTTATTTAAAATCGAGAAAGTATTTACTGCATCAGCACTACGTCATGCTGACCTCAGCAGGTCAACAGACCGGGTCCAGGTCAAACCTGACGTGTGGGGTCCACATGTTAGTGTAACAAAGGACTAATTGAGGTTACTTAATTCCTAACCAAAAAAATAGCAGGCAGGGGGGGCGCTGTCAGTGACCTAGGAGGTTAATTAGTTAGTGCTAATCTGGCGGTTAGCCTAATTAAGCCAACGCCACGTCAGCCCGCCGGAGTTGGCCGGCGGTGACCAAAACCGTGGCGGAAGCTCGCCGGAGATGCTGCTCCGGCAGCGGTTCGACGCGCGAAGGGCACCTGTCTGTAGCCCTTCCTCCCACGCATCCAATGAAGGTAGCAGGAGGGCGCAGGTCGCCGGAGTTGGCGACAGCATTGAGCCATGCGGCTGCCGAAGCCACGGGCACGAGGCATGCGTCGCTGCGGTGCACGGGGAGGCCAAACGAGGGCTTCTACGGCTTCGTAGGGACTTGGAGAGCACGCGGGTGCTACAGAGACGAGCGGAAGAGCTCGGGAGCGCGAGGCTCGCCGGCCATGGTGATGGCTGGAGCTCAGTGCTCACGGGGCGACGGCTAGAGGGCGTGGGGAACAGCGGGAAAAGGGGGGAAACGCAGCAGAAGCTCACAGCGGTTCGGTGGAGAAGCACGACAGGGTCGGGGAGGAGCTGGAGCAAGCGAATCGACGGCGGCAGTCGTCGGTGCCGAAGCTTGATGTCGACGAAGATGCCGGCGATGAGGGGCTCCCGAGGTCGTGGTCGTTGGCTTGTCGACGTGTGGTGATGAGGCGGAGCTGATGGGCACGCTAGTGAGTCGGCGGGGGCATGGTGGCCGCGGTGGTGACGAGCGTCGACGGTGAGCTCCGCTCGGGGAAGAGAGCAGAGGAGGGGAAGAGCACGGGAGAGAGTGAGAGGGGCCCGGGGGGTGCATGGCGACGTCCAGGGAGAGCCAGGGCAAGCAGGCACAGAGGAGGTGGCCGAGCGCGTGCGTGCATGCCGCGGGCACATGCCTCTCGTCCTACTGGCGAGAGGTAGAAGACGGTCCAGCCCCTGGTGGGCTGGGCCGGTTCGGCTGGGCCAAGTAGGTGGCCTAGTGGCCTTGTCTCCCTCTCTTTTATTATTTGTTTCAGTTTTTCTAATTTCTGCTACTGTTTTGCAAATAAAATACTAACCAAAACACTTTGGTTAATTCTGTAAAATTTTTTGAGGAATATTTGAATTTATTTCAAACCACACAACAAATTTCAGAATATTTGGAGAAACCAATATTTAATGGTAAATTTTAAACTCAAACTCAAATATCATAATGATTTAATTCAATGACCAAAATGTCCTGGAAAAATATGTGTCATCTCTTGTAGAGGCTTTCACCTTTTTCTATAAATCATGAACATTTTAAAAGGATATTTTGAGGTCATTGAAAATATTTTGGTTGAACCTATTTGAATTGCATTTGTGCTATGGTTTATCAATCCCCAATTAAAAATTCTTAAATTTAAATATGATGACATGAATGCTTTCATGCAACTAGTTACAAGCAAATCTAGGGCCGTGAAAACACATATGCTAGATCCTCGAAACACAAAGAGATACAAGATCCAAATCCAACAAAGGACGATACCTAGGGTAACCAGTTATTCTCCGTGAGGAGGTCTTGATGTCTTCCCGTTAGGGGTCTTGAATCCAAGGTTGATCCTATCCAAAGAGGTGTTGGTCCCACGCGATGGACTAGATCCGGATGGATGAGCAAAGCTCTATCTCACATATGAGCTAACACAACGCTAACCCTAACTAGGAGGAGGTGGAGGAGTATATATATAGTCTAGGCCACGAATGGGTAAGTGGGAGAGGGATACAAGGCCAAAGGCCCGCAGCGCACAGGGAGGTACCGGACATCCGGTAGTGGTCGGACGTCCGGTGGCTCGGGACGGTCCGGGCGCCCGGGAGTCCACGGACTTATGCTAATATCGTTCTGTGAAGGTGGCACTAGTCGTCCGATTGACGTCCGTCGTCCGGGCACTGAAAGGTGTCGGACGTGTGGTCGTCTGGTCATTGTAGAGTTGGGGCTGGGCCTTCTGGCTTGTACGGCTTCCAGGGATCGGATGTCCGGTCCAGACCTGTCGTCTGGTGGCTGTAGATTTCTGGTAGCTTCTCTGTTTGGTCCTTGTACTTGGTGTCCTCACCGTCTTGTCGATGGTCTTCCTCTTTGTTCCTAGTCATGCATAGCACATATATTTGAGGTAGTAGCCATGTCTCACTGTTGGGGAACATAGTAATTTCAAAAAAAATCCTACGCACACGCAAGATCATGGTGATGCATAGCAATGAAAGGGGAGTGTATCGTCTACATACCTTTGTAGACCATAAGCGGAAGCGTTATGACAACGTGGATGATGTAGTCATACATCTTCACGATCGACCGATCCTAGCACCGAAGGCACGGCACCTCCGTGATCTGCACACGTTCAGCTCGGTGACGTCCCACAAACTCACGATCCATTAGAGCTACGAGGAAGAGTTTCGTGAGCACGACGGCGTGATGACGGTGATGATGATGCCATCGGAACAGGGCTTCGCCTAAGCACCGCTACGATATGACCGAGGTGGATTATGGTGGAGGAGGCACCGCACATGGCTAAAAGATCAATGATCAACTTGTGTGTCTATGGGGTGCCCCCTAGCCACGTATATAAAGGAGTGGAGGAGGGGGAGGGCTGGCCCTCCTATGGCGCTAGTGGGAGTAGGATTCCCCCCTTCCATGTAGTAGGAGTAGGAGAGAAGGAAAGGGAAAGAGAAGAGAAGGAAGGAGGGGGCGCCCCCCTCCCCCTAGTCAAATTCGGACTAGGCCTTGGGGCGCGCAGCCTCCTCTCTCTCTTTCCCCTAAAGCCCAATAAGGCCCATATACTCCCCGGCGAATTCCCGTAACTCTCCGGTACTCCGAAAAATAAGCGAATCACTTCGAACCTTTCATATGTCCGAATACAGTCGTCCAATATATCGATCTTTACGTCTCGACCATTTCGAGACTCCTCGTCATCTCGCCGATCTCATCCGGGACTCGGAACTACCTTCGGTACATCAAAACACATAAACCCATAATACCGATCGTCACCGAAGGTTAAGCGTGCGGACCCTACGGGTTTGAAAAATATGTAGACATGACCGAGACTCATTTCCGGTCAATAACCAATAGCGGAACCTAGATGCTCATATTGGTTCCTACATATTCTACGAAGATCTTTATCGGTCAAACTGCATAACAACATACGTTGTTCCCTTTGTCATCGGTATGTTATTTGCCCGAGATTCGATCGTCGGTATCTCAATACCTAGTTCAATCTCATGACTGGCAAGTCTCTTTACTCGTTCCTTAATGCATCATCCCGCAACTAACTCATTAGTTACATTGCTTGCAAGGCTTATAGTGATGTGCATTACCGAGACGGCCCAAAGATACCTCTCCGACAATCGGAGTGACAAATCCTAATCTTGATCTATCCCAACTCAACAAGTACCATCGGAGAAACCTGTAGAGCACCTTTATAATCACCCAGTTACGTTGTGACGTTTGGTAGCACACAAAGTGTTCCTCCGGTATTCGGAGTTGCATAATCTCATAGTCATAGGAACATGTATAAGTCATGAAGAAAGCAATAGCAACAAACAAAACGATCATCGTGCTAAGCTAACGGATGGGTCAAGTCAATCACATCGTTCCCTAATGATGTGATCCCATTAATGAAATGACAACTCATGTCTATGGCTAGGAAACTTAACCATCTTTGATTCAACGAGCTAGTCAAGTAGAGGCATACTAGTGACACTTTGTTTGTCTATGTATTCACGCATGTACTAAGTTTCCGGTTAATACAATTCTAGCATGAATAATAAACATTTATCATGATATAAGGAAATATAAATAACAACTTTATTATTGCCTCTAGGGCATATTTCCTTCACTCACATGTGGAAAGTTATCATTCGGAGAGGAGCGAGTTCACCTTGTGTCCAATGGTGTATGTTCGAGGTCTCATCATATGTCCTCTTGGGGCTTAGAGAGTTGTCGCAGTGTACATGGGGATGAACGTGGGATGCACCGCATCATCTCCCCCCCCCTTGGGAAAGATCCAACTTCGGATCGTGATGCTCATCACCATGGAAACGGTTGTCGTGGACGGACTTGTAGTTGGACTAAGTTGAAGAAATGGCGCAACCAAGTACTCCATGGTGTCAAGGTTCAAAGGTGCATCCAATAAGTCCGAGTACTCCTCAATTTGAAGGTCCATAGAGCCAATCTCCAATGTCGCTCCTCCGTTCGAGAGATGTATCATGTAGACAACAAGAAGGAGACAACAATGAAAGAGTGACCCATCCTTTATGAGAATGTCGAACATGTTGGTGTCGCGCATCGTGTACACCTTCACATGACCAAGTTGTCTCGTGATGATACCACCTCGTGAATCCTTCAAAACGATAGAACAAGACAAACACTCGGAAAAATAAATGAGGTTAGTGCAAACGCAACACTAATACGTCTCCATCGTATCTACTTTTCCAAACACTTTTGACCTTGTTTTGGACTCTAACTTGCATGATTTGAATGGAACTAACCCGGACTGACGTTGTTTTTAGCAGAATTGCCATGGTGTTATTTTTGTGCATACATAAAATGTAACAGCCCCAAAATTGGGTTATCAATTTTTGTGTTGTTATTCCTTCGTGGCACTCATTTTCAAAATCTTTCTCCTGAGTTGTTGGATGACTCTCACTATTCTTGTCATTTTCAACCTTTCAAAACCTAGCTCATGTCTTTTTCAGTGGGCAAGACCTCATTTGCATCAGCTCAAATCCTCTCGAACCCTAATTCCAAATTTTTGGAAATTGGATATGCCCTTTGTGCTTACAAAGGAGACATCATTTTCCTTGAGCTGTTGATCATTCCAATTGTTTCCAGAGACCATTCTACCTTTCTGAATCTTGGATATGCAAAAATATTGCTAAGTCCCATGCAATATTTTTGAATTGTGATTTATTCCTTTTCTTACTTTTCTGAGGAATAAAATCCAAGGGCATAACTAGCCATCTCCTAAATTCATGATAATTGGTGGAATTGATACTTATGCCTAATCCAAGCTCTGGAAAATATATTGGCCATAATTAAATAAGGAAAATTGCTTTTTCCTATTTAATGCCAATATTGCATTTCTGCCATTTTCCAAAGGAACTACTATTTTTATAGCAGGGAAAATTCCCACATAAATTTTGGAGCTTGTCCTTGCTATATAATCACTATTCCCATCCTGATCTCATGTTCCACAGATCAAAAATTTGGCACATGATCGAATGCAAGTTTCTGCCTTCTCTAAAATTTTGAAAAGGAAGTGCTTTATTCCTAATCCCAATTGAGCTGCAATTTGGCAGGGTGATTAACATGGATAAATAACCCATGGATGCCAAATATCAGCTCAATCCATTCATCCTAGCTCCCTATGCTATTTTTCAAAGTTTTTGACCACCATGCGACTTTGTGAAGGAAGTACCTTTATAGAGTTACCAAATCGGATGAAACTTTTCCATCCTCTCAAGTATCTCAAATCATTAGCCTCCACCCAAATTCAGTTCATTTCATTGAACTATGTGAGCACAGGAGCAATTCTTGGGTTTTGTCCAATTTTTCAGTTTGGGAAGCAAGTGCATTTTATCTTGCTCCATTATGGCTGAAAATATTCCCAGGCCTTCGCATATCCATATAAACTATCCCACAAGATTTTGGCTCATTTCATCTAGACAATTGCCCTGAGGAGTTTTCTGAAGTTTTTGGACAGAAATGATAGCTGTGAAGGAAGTACCATTTTGGCAAGTCCATTTGGTATGAAATTTTTACAGCATCATTATATACCAAAACCATCAGGCTTTGCCAAGTCTTATCCCAATCCAACACTCTTTGTGAGTGCTTGTTCAACATTCAGTTTCTAGGTCAGAGTTGGTAGTTGTACAGCAACTATGGTAAATAGTTGTCCAAATTACCTAAAAATTACCAGGACCGTAGTCCTTTCTACCCTAAGCCTATGAGACATCCATTTTACCTTTTACACTCTCTAGTTTAATCTCTGGAGTCTGGCCAAGCTTGCAACAGCAAACATGCGGAGCTTGGTTTACTCAGCTTAGTTTCCCTCTACCCGTTTCTTTACCGTAGTAACACTCAAGTTATGAAGGACTACGCGGTAGACATGAGATTACCTCAGTAAAAAGACTAGAGCATGCATTGTCCATGGTGACCACAAGTGTAGCCAGCTAAAACGGTGGTCTAGCCACTGTTGTCGTCGGCAGCACTGCTCCGACCAGCTCTGGCCTCGCCATTAATGTCCTACAGTTCCCCCTCGTCATCGGCTTCCCTCTGGACCTCTGGCCCCCTTCGTTTTCTTCTCCGGCAAGCCGTGCCGACGACCGAACAGTGCACAATTGTGGCCATCGTCATCCTCCACACTTCTGTCTTCTTCTCCCTCTCGTCTGCAAGCGTTGCTCGTCTCCGTGAGCCTGTGGCGCTCGTCTGCTTCCCTCCTCGTCGGCTTCCCACGCCTCCCCGTGACTGTGGCAGCCGGCAGAGCCGTGGCCGGACTCGCTCGGCGGTGACAGGCTCGATGCTCCCCGCCTCGGCTATATATAGCCCGTCCCGACACTCCCCGAGCAAGCCAGCTCTCTCAAACCCCTCCCCTACCTCCAGAGCACTCCAGTGCCCAAGCCCGACCGAATCCCTCGCTGGAGCGCTCGGATTTCCGGCGAGCCCGCCACTCTGCTCCACCGCCCTTTACCACACCTGAGCTTCCCCGAGCCCCGTGCGCATCATGGACGGATGTGCCACATCCCGGCGACCCTCCCCACCTCGCCCCCTTCTGTTTCCCTCACCAGAGCCCCGTGTCCACCCGAGCCCGAAGCCCCTCTCCGCCGCGTGTGTCGCTGCTTCCACTACGACGCTCGTCGATGGCAGAGGCTACCACCCCGAGATGCGCCTCTTCATGCTGAGCATCTGGGTAGGTCGGCTGTCGCGAACAGTGGCGGGAATCACCGGCGATCGCCGTCGGGGCGGATGCCTCCCTCGGCCTCGCTCGATCCCGAGCGGGAAGAGGAACAAGCCTGGCCAGGCGGGCCCCTTCCCGCGCGACCCCACCTGTTGGCGAGAGAAGGGCGTGGCCCAGTCTGCCATGTCGTATAAGTGGCGGCGCCCCCGCCCCGAAGTCATTTACCCCACGCAAAAACGCATTTCTAGAAAGTGTGTTTTCAATCTCAGAAAACGTATTCTTCCTCTTCTTCGGGCCAGAATGCGTTTTCCTCTCTAGGAAGCGTATTTCTGAGAAAGACGCGATCTGTTTTTCTGCCAGGGGCCAGTTTTTAATAATTTTCTTTACAGATAGGTCCCTGATAGTTAAATAATCATATCTTTTTACATGTAGCTCCTAATCAGGTGATTCTAAAGCCCACGTCTTTGTTTCGTTGAGCCCGTTCCATTGGTATCATCTTAATAATGTTTTGACATAGTGAAAATGACCATTTTTCCCTTGCCGGTAAACAGCCCCCTCCGAGAGAGAACTGTTTCCGGCAAATCTTTCCGCGATCGTTCCGCACTTCTCCACAGAGTATTTGTCGACCCCCCCTCCCCAGGCAAGCCAACCTCTTATCATGAGCCCCGAACTTGCATGTTGACTTTGCTTGCACCTTGTGTGTGTCTAATTGCAGTTGTTTCATATCGTTTTCGTCTGTATTTATTCCGTTATGCTTATCATGCATGCTTGTGTTTTCATGATATCTTTGCCATGCTAGTTAGAATGTTGTTATTGCCATGTCACTACTCTATTATATTTTCAAGTCATCGTTCTAAGATGTTATGAGGATCGTAATGCACCGTTGATATGCTATTACTTGGTATTGTCATGTTCTTTATACCATAGTCGAGCACTTGAGAAGTTCAATATTTTGTTCATGCATTTGTATTGTTCATGCTCATTGTTGCATTCATGGTCATGATGATGGAGAGGGAATTAAAATGACTTAATAATAAAAAACCTCCTCCGTAATCGATGGGATCGAGTCATAGTGCCACCAAATCGAACTTTTTCAGTGCAGCCACATTTGCCTTTAAGGGAAGGCGTTAATGCGATCTATTGTCATGCCTCTCGCCAGTGCCTCCAACTAGGGAAAGTTATGGGCATGCTTACCCTGATCAGGTAGGCGGACATAACCGTGTGCGCCCGTTTTTGTGCTTTTGGTACCGGTCCCCATGAGGGACGTTTTGGCCACGACGGTGGTCGTTGTGTCTTTGGTAGACACGGGGCCACCCAGGACTAGCCCAGTTGGGAGTGGGTCGGAGTGGCCGGGAGAGTGTCATGGCAGTAGGTCGGTTTCGTCGGAATGTCGTTGGTCCACCCGATTGAGAGTGCGAGGCCATGGGTTCCGTGGTGTGGGTACAGTGTGCTACCACTGTAGAGTGTATATAAAGTCTATCGATAGCAACATAGTTCGTAGTAGGTCCCACTATCAGGTCTTGGTCGAAATGGAGGATAAAGCTGAAATAATTAAGTTGGTAAATAAAGATGTGATAACAAGAATATGGTAACTTGGACTATGAGATAGTCGTGATAAGTCACGGCGATGTTTTGGTATGATCACGAGACGAGGTCTCGATGAGTGTTGGAGACCAAGTGTTGGTCGTGATTGTGATTGCTGGAAAGATCACCGTTTGGTTGCGAGGCAACCCGTAGGTAAGAGAGTCCGAGGGACTCGGTGCACAAGTTTGGTTGCTTTGCATGAGTAATATATCATTATTTGCATTTAAAGAACCACGATGGAACAAAAGATGGTTGCATAAAGTTAACCTGCTATGTCTGCATTGGATATATTCAGAAGTTTATTTTTAGCATAGTTTCATGATGCCATACCATGCTTTGATTTATATGTCAAATAATGCCTTGATTGGATGATATGGTATGTTTTTCTATTACCCTATTAGAAGCATGTTTTGTTATGCCATGATTACTGCCATGTTAGTAGATGCTATGATATTGTTCATGCTTAGTTGATCTTTATCATGCCATGTTGATATGAGGTAGGCTGTTGCATGCGCTCCGTTCTCGCCTTGTCTTCTACTTGTTTGGATGCTATGTATTTGGTTGTCTTGCAAGTACATTCAATGTACTGACCTGGTGTGTCATGCCAGTTTTGTAGGTCATACCCGAGTTGTTCGCTTGATTCGTCGTGCTAGGCCGTAACCTTGCCAGTCCTGTGAGTTGTGGAGCCCAGCCAGAGTTGTTGTGCTGCCAAACCAAGACTTCCACCGCCATTTTAATAGACTTCCACCGGCATTTAAACAGACGTAGGGCTATCCCAGATGATTGTATTCATCAATGATGTAAGCTTATGCACATGTATTTGATGAATATTATTGTACCTGGAATGCTGTATTATGGACATGTTGTGCGTAAGGTGCTATCCTGGGCTGACGTGCGAAGGCCCCCTGCTCCATGCGGATCGGGGTGCCACATAAAAGTTCTCGGAATGACCTGAAACTTCACGGGGAATATTTTTGGAATTTATAAAAAATACTGGCGAAAGAATCAACACCAGGGGACCCACACCCTATCCACGAGGGTGGGGGTGCGCCCACCCCCCTGGGGCGCCCCTGTCTCGTGGGCCCCTTGAGGCTCCATCGACCTCAACTCCAACTCTATATATTCACGTTCGGGGAGAAAAAAATCAGAGAGAAAGATTCATCGTGTTTTAAGATACGGGGCCGCCGCCAAGCCCTAATCTCTCTCGGGTGGGCTGATCTGGAGTCCGTTCGGGGCTCCGGAGAGGGGAATCCATTGCCATCATCATCATCAACCTTCCTCCACACCAATTTCATGATGCTCACCGACGTGCATGAGTAATTCCATCGTAGACTTGCTAGACGGTGATGGGTTTGATGAGATTTATCATGTAATCGAGTTAGTTTTGTTAGGGTTTGATCCCTAGTATCCATTATGTTGTGAGATTGATGTTGCTATGACTTTGCTATGCTTAATGCTTGTCACTAGGGCCCGAGTGCCATGATTTCATATTTGAACCTATTATGTGTTCATGAATATATGTGAGTTCTTGATCCTATTTTGCAAGTCAATAGTCACCTACTATGTGTTATGATCCGGTAACCCCGAAGTGACAATAATCGGGACCACTCCCGGTCATGACTATACTTTGAGGAGTTCATTTATTCACTAAGTGTTAATGCTTTGTTCCGGTACTCTATTAAAAGTAGGCCTTAATATCCCTTAGTTTCCAATAGGACCCTGCTACCACGGGAGGGTAGGACAAAAGATGTCATGCAAGTTCTTTTCCATAAGCACGTACGACTATATTCGGAATACATGCCTACATTACATTGATGAACTGGAGCTAGTTCTGTGTCACCCTATGTTATAACTATTGCATGATGAATCGCATCCGACATAATTATCCATCACTGATCCATTGCCTACGAGCTTTTCACATATTGATCTTTCCTTAGTTACTTCTCTGTTGCCACTGTCACAATCACTACAAAACCAATACTGTTACTTTTTCCACCATTACCGTTACTTCCATATTACTTTGCTACTAAATACTTTGTTGCAGATATTAGGACTTTCAGGTGCGGTTGAATTGACAACTCAACTGTTAATACTTGAGAATATTCTTTGGCTCCCCTCATGTCGAATCAATAAATTTTGGTTGAATACTCTACCCTCAAAAACTGTTGCGATCCCCTATACTTGTGGGTTATCAAGACTATTTTCTGGCGCCATTGCCGGGGAGCATAGCTCTATTCATTGAGTCACTTGGGATTTATATCTGTTGATCACCACGAGGAACTTGAAAGATGAAAGAACCAAGATTTTTCCATCAACTACGAGGGGAGGTAAGGAACTTCCATCTAGCTCTGCACTTGATTCACCTTCTGTTATGAGTAAATTTGCGACACCTAGACCTGCTATTCATTCTGATATGTCGCATGTTATTGATGATGCCACTTCTGCTATGCATGATGCTTATGATGAAACTACTTCTATGCTTGATAATACTGTTCCATTAGGTGAATTTCTTGATGAACAACTTGCTAGCGTTAGAGAGAACGAAATTATTGAAACTGATAATATTGATGAAAGTAATGATGAAGATTCTCCCTCTAGATATGAATTTCCTGATGTACCTGAGGGTTATGTTCTGGATGAAGAAACCGCTAGAGACTTTTTAGCTTGCAATGATAGATATGATCTTAAGAAATTGTTAGCTAAGCTAAAAGAAAAATCCTTGAATGATAGAATGAAATATGACCCTGCTTTTGCTACTTCACCTATCTGTATCTCTGATAAGGATTATGAGTTCTCTGTCGATCCTGAGTTAATTACTTTGGGTGAATCTGATCATTTTTATGGCTATGAATCTGAAACTGTTGTGGCACATCTTACTAAATTGAATGATATAGCCACCCTATTCACTAATGAGGAAAAAAAAATTTGCTACTATATCCTTAAGTTATTTACGTTCTCATTAAAGGGTGATGCTAAAACATGGTTTAATTCTCTTGCTCCTGGTTGTGTGCGTAGTCCCCAGGATATGATTTATTACTTCTCTACTAAATATTTCCACGCTCATAAGAAACAAGCTGCCTTAAGGGAAATATATAATTTCATGCAAATTGAAGAAGAGAGTCTCCCACAAGCTTGGGGAGGCTTCTCCGATTACTAAATTCTTTGCCTGACCATGCTCTCAAGAAAAATGAAATACTTGATACCTTCTATAATGGACTAACTGATGCTTTCAGAGACCACCTGGATAGTTGTGCTTGTTGTGTTTTCAGGGAAAGAACTATTGATCAAGGTGAATTGATATTGAATAATATGTTGAGTAATGATAATGATTGGACACTTCCTGAACCAACTCCTAAGCCAACTCCGAAGAAAAGGGGTATTCTGTTTCTCAGTCCTGAAGATATGCAAGAGGCAAGAAATCTATGAAAGAAAAGGGTATTAAATCTGAAGATGTTAACAATTTACCACCTATTTAAGAAATACATGGTCTTGATAACCCGACACAGGTAGTAAAGGTAAATTCTCTCTATAGATTTGACAAAGGTGATATTCCTCGTAATAAGTCTGCTAGCCAATGCTTGGATGAGTTTGATAATTTTATTGTTAAGCAAGACGACTTCAATGCTTATGTTAGTAGACAATTGAAGCGTAATGCTTATATGATTGAAGACTTGAGTGATTATATGTATAGAGTTAAAGGTGAACTTAAATTATTAGTAAACATGCTTCTATGGTTACCACTCAAGTAGAACAAGTGCTTAAAGCTCAAAATGATTTGCTCAGTGAATTAAATAACAAGAAAAATGATAATGCTGTTAGAGTTGTGACAAGAGGGGGTAGAATGACTCAAGAACGTTTGTATCCTGAGGGCCACACTAAGAGAATTGAGCAAGATTCTCATAGAACTAATGTTGATGCACCTAGTTCTTCTAAGAAGGGAAAAAGAAAAATGATAGGACTTTGCATGCTTCTAGTGAACCTGTTGTTGACACACGTGAGAATCCCAATGATATTTCTATTTCTGATGCTGAAACACAATCTGGTAATGAACATGAACCTAGTGATAATGTTAATGAGGATGTTCATGTTGATGCTCAACCTAGCAATAACAATGATGTAGAGATTGAACGTGTTGTTGATCTTGATAACCCACAATCAAAGAATCAACGTTATGATAAGAGAGACATTGTTGCTAGGAAGCATCGTAAAGAAAGAGAACCATGGGTTCAGAAACCCATGCCTTTTCCTCCTAAACCATCCAAGAAAAAGGATGATGAGGATTTTGAGCGCTTTGCTGAAATGATTAGACCTATATTTTTGCGTATGCATTTGACTGATATGCTTAAAATGAATCATTATGCTAAGTACATGAAAGATATTGTTACAAATAAAAGATAGATACCGGAAGCTGAAATTTCCACCATGCTTGCTAATTATACTTTTAAGGGTGGAATACCAAAGAAACTAGGAGATCCCGGAGTACCAACTATACCATGCTCCATTAAAAGAAACTATGTTAAAACCGCTTTATGTGATCTTGGAGCTGGTGTTAGTGTTATGCCTCTCTCTTTATATTGTAGACTTGATTTGAATAAGTTGATGCCTACTGAAATATCTTTGCAAATGGCCGATAAATCAACTGCTATACCAGTCGGTATTTGTGAGGATGTGGCCATTGTGGTTGCAAACATTACTATTTTAATGGACTTTGTTATTCTTGATATTCCTGAGGATGATAGTATGTCTATTATTCGTGGTAGACCATATTTGAATACTGCAGGGGCTGTTATTGATTGCAACAAAGGCAACGTCACTTTTCATGTTAATTTAATGAGCATAAGGTACACTTTCCAAGAAAACAACCTCAAGTCCACAATCTTAATTCTATTGGAAAAATTCCAATAATTACTATTGGAAGTTTTGAATTCCCTCTTCCTACTGTCAAGAACAAATATGATATTCTTATTGTTGAGGATGTGCATATTCCCGTTGAGGTAACCTAGTGCTATTCGAAAAATTTCCGATTTCATGTTATTCGAAAAGAGTTTGTCAAATAGACTTGATCAACCTTGTTAGTTGATTCCTTTTGATGAGCATGAGATGGATGAAGTTAGAAAGCACAACTCTCTGTACCCTCCTTTTACTTTCTGTTATTTGGATTAAATAAAGAAAAAAATAGTATTTTCTGTCCGTTTTCTGAATTATCCTTGCAATAAAAAATACCCCAAAAATAAAAGTTCTCCAAATGCCCTGAAAATTTCAGATGATTTGTTTGTAGAATATTTAAGAATTATTGGCACTCAGAACACACCTGGGGGCCACACCACCTGGCCATGTGGGTCCACGGTGCGCCCACCCCCCTGGGCGTGCCCCCTGCCTCGTGGACCCCACGTGGGATCCCTCCACTTATTCCCGCACCCACACACTTTGTCTTCCTCCAGAAAAATCCTCCCACAGCTCAAACCCGAGTTCTAGCTCATCTTGCTGCCATTTTCGATCTCCTTGCTCAAAGCTTTATTCATAAAACTGTTTTGGGGGATTGTTCTTCGGTATCTCACTCATCCAATGGTCCAATTAGTTTTTGTTCTAGTGCTTTATTTATTGCAATTTTTTGCTACTAAGGTGACCCTGTTCTTGGGCTTGCATGTCAAATTTATGTGGTGAAAAGTAGTTCTAATGCATGATATGGCCTCTAGGCACTTGTAGGAGTAGTTGCTATCAATCTTGTTGAGTTTAGTTCACTTTTATTTTGAGTCACTAAAAATTTAAGAAATTTTTCAGAGAAAGAAAATGATGAAGAGATTGTTGAGGGGCTCTTCGAGCTGAAGCTCGAAGGATAAGCAAAGTGAAGAGAATAAGAAGCCCAAATATAATCTCCCTCGCACTGCAGAGGTTCGGCCATGTGAATGACTTTGTGATGAGTTCTTGAGAGCAGCTGGGATATATGAGGAATTTTATTATTTGGCTGAGAATGCAGGCCTCATCGACTTCCTCCGCGACCAGCGCGAATAGTATCTCCCTCTCACTAATTTTTTCATGCAAATTTTTTACTTTCATGCTAAGAAATCACCACCTTCAGTGGAATTTCACTTATATGATGAGGATAAGGATATGTCACTATATGATTTTTGTCGGGTCTGTAAGATACCCTTTGCGCGCAGCATAGAGGAACCACACCGTAATGATGTGCAGGGGTTTATTGATAGGATTTCTGTAGGGGAAACGAGGAAAGTTTCCAATGCAAGAATTACTAGCATACATTTTCCTGTTCTATGTTACTTTGTAATATTTGCTAGTAGATACTTAATTGGTCGCGAGAACAGTGGAAATCTCAGTGCTCCTGATATTGTTATTTTGCGCCATGCTTTGTTTCGTGATACCACTTTTAGTTTAGGCGCTATTGTTGGTAAACGATTAAATCTGAATCGTACAAAGGGCCCCATCTTCAAAGGCATCTTTTCTTCGCGCCTTGCTGCACACTTTAGGATACCTATTAGGCATTATGAGAAAGAGGAAAAGTTGCTGCCCCCTATTTTTCTAGATTATAAGAGTATGGTAGCACATGTTTTTATTGTTAAGGATAAGAAGAAGATGCTTAAGTATAAATTGATATTTGATAAAAACTACTGTGACATTATTACCTTGCCTACGCCCTCTTTGTTTAACATATTTTTAGGCACGTACCTCGTTTTGCCGGAGGCCGTTCATGCATACTGTAGCCTGACATCAGCTCCAGAGCCTGAGCCGGAGCCACCCCTTGACCCTTATCGGCAGTCTGTTTAACAGTGGGATCCGGAGGAGATCACCAACCAATGGCACCCAGAGGACACTCATCCGTACATCGGAGAGGGCAGCTTCGAGCCATGGCCCTAGACCAACATAGGCCAAAAGCCTAAGCTTGGTGGAGTACGTATTTCTCACCGACATTACATTCATGTTCACACACTCATGCCAGTTGTCGGTGCTCATACTTTTTCATTGTACTATCCATTCTAGTTTATTTTCTTTTTAAGCCTTCTTCTTGTGTGTTTGAAAAACCTTAAGAAAAACCAAAAAATTAGTTGTAGCTTTTAGCTAGTTTACTTTCCATGCTTGTAGTAGTAATTAAAAAGAAAACCCCAAAATATTTCTCGTTCTTCTTTTTGCTTATTGGGAGCTTTCCCGTGTAAATAGTTTTGTTTCTTTTCTTTTCTTTGGGGGTCCAGAGGAGAAGACCATGATGAAAATGTTGAGTGGCTCTCATATGCATTATTGTCGATCTAACAAAGATCCCATATTACCTTGTCTTCTCCCTTGTATTGAATGCTTGCAGATTCCATCTTAGTCCAATGCACGTGCACTATTATTATTATCCACACCATTCGTTTGTGCAAGTGAAAGGCAATAATGACGATATATGATGGACTGATTGAGATGAGAGAAGCTGGTATGAACTCGACCTATCTTGTTTTCGTAAATATGATTAGTTCATTGTTCTTGATTCAGCCTATTATGAATGAAACATGTTTGCAATGACAATTAGAGATTATAGTTGCTCATGCCATGCTTAATTAGCTATGAGTTTATAATGGTTTACCTTGCGTGCCAACATGCTATTAAAATGGTTGTGATATGGTATGATAGGGTGGTATTCTCCTTTGAACGATTCGAGTGGCTTGACATGGCACATGTACACGCATGAAGTTGAAACAAAATCAACATAGCCTCCATGATATTTATGTTCATGGTGAATTATATCCTACTCATGCTTGCACTTAGTGTTGATTAATTTTAATGCATGTTCATGACTGTTGTCGCTCTCTAGCTGGTTGCTTCCCAGTCTCTTTCTAGCCTTCACTTGTGCTAAGAGGGAATATTGCTTGTGCATCCACTTCCATAAACCCCCAAAGTTATTCCATATGAGTCCACCATACCTTCCTATATGCGGTATCTACCTACAGTTCCAAGTAAATTTGTATGTGCCAAACTCTAAACCTTCAAATGAAATTCTACTTTGTATGTTTGAATAGCTCATGCATCAACTAGGGCTGTCTATATCTTCCATGCTAGGTGGGTTATTCTCACGAGGAGTAGACTCCGCTCCTCATTCATGAGAAAATGACTGGTAACCGGGATGCCCAGTCCCATGCTTAAATTAAAATAATTACAAACAAAACTCCCCCAGATTGTTGTTAGTTGGAGGCACCCGTTGTTTCGGACAAGCCATGGATTGATGTTTGTTGGTGGTGGGGGAGTATAAACTTTACCATTATGTTTGGGAACCGCCTATAATGTGTGTAGCATGGAAGATATCGAGATCTCTCGGTTGTTATGTTGACAATGAAAGTATGCCACTCAAAATATTATTTATCTCTATTTCGAAAATCGAGCTCTGGCACCTCTACAAATCCCTGCTTCCCTCTGGGAAGGGCCTATCTATTTACTTTTATGTTGAGTCATCACCCTCTTATTAAAAAGCACTAGTTGTAGAGCACTGCTGTCATTTGCATGCATTACTATTAGTTTACATTGAGTATGACTGTGACTGGATCTCTTTTACGATGAATTACAATGTTTAGTCAGTCCTTGAGCTTCAAAGGTGCTCTGCATTTATGTTTTACAGTCTCAGAAAGGGCTAGCGAGATACCATCTTGTTAGATCATATTATGATTGTTTTGAGAAAGTGTTATCATCCGAGATTTACTATTATTGCTCGCTAGTTGATTATGCCATTAATATGAGTAAACATCAGACCTAAATGTTATTGTGAATATGGCTAGTTCATAATCTTTGCTGAAAACTTGAATGCTGGCTTTACATATTTACAACAACAAGATCAAACAGAGTTTGAAAAAGTTTTTCTTTATCACTTTCAGTTTGTCAACTGAATTGCTTGAGGACAAGCAAAGGTTTAAGCTTGGGGGAGTTGATACGACTCCATCGTATCTACTTTTCCAAACACTTTTGACATTGTTTTGGACTCTAACTTGCATGATTTGAATGGAACTAACCCGGACTGAAGTTGTTTTCAACAGAATTGACATGGTGTTACTTTTGCGTAGAAATAAAACTTCTCGGAATGAATCAAAACTTAACGAAGAATATTTTTGGAATTTATAAAAAATACTGGTGAAAGAATCAACACCAAGGGGGCCCACACCCTGTCCACGAGGGTGGGGGCATGCCCCCCTGTCTCGTGGGCACCCTGAGGCTCCACCGACCTCAACTCCAACTCTATATATTCACGTTCAGGGATAAAAAATCAGAGAGAAGGATTCATGGCATTTTATGATACGGAGCCGCTACCAAGCCCTAATCTCTCTCGGGAGGGCTGATCCGGAGTCCGTTCGCGGCTCCGGAGAGGGGAATCCGTCGCCATCGTCATCATCAACCTTCCTCCATCACCAATTTCATGATGCTCACCGCCGTGCGTGAGTAATTCCATCGTAGGCTTGCTGGACGGTGATGGGTTGGATGAGATTTATCATGTAACCGAGTTAGTTTTGTTAGGGTTTGATCCCCAGTATCCATTATGTTCTAAGATTGATGTTGCTATGACTTTGGTATGCTTAATGCTTGTCACTAGGGCCCGAGTGCCATGATTTCAGATCTAAACCTATTATGTTTTCATGAATATACATGAGTTCTTGATCCTATTTTGCAAGTCAATGGTCACCTACTATGTGTTATGATCCGGTAACCCCGAAGTGACAATAATCGGGACCACTCCCGGTGATGACTATAGTTTGAGGAGTTCATGTATTCACTAAGTGTTAATGCTTTGTTCCAGTACTCTATTAAAAGGAGGCCTTAATATCCCTTAGTTTCCAATAGGATCCCACTGCCACGGGAGGCTAGGAAAAAAGATGTCATGCAAGTTCTTTTCCATAAGCACGTATGACTATATTCGGAATACATGCCTACATTACATTGATGAACTGGAGCTAGTTCTGTGTCAACCTATGTTATAAATGTTGCATGAGGAATCGCATCTGACATAATTATCCATCACTGATCCATTGCCTACGAGCTTTTCACATATTGATCTTTGCTTAGTTACTTTTCCGTTGCCACTGTCACAATCACTAAAAAACCAATACTGTTACTTTTGCCACCATTACAATTACTTCCATATTATTTTGCTACTAAATACTTTGCTGCAGATATTAGGACTTTCAGGTGCGGTTGAATTGACAACTCAATTGTTAATACTTGAGAATATTCTTTGGCTCGCCTCATGTCGAATCAATAAATTTGGGTTGTATACTCTACCCTCAAAAACTGTTGCGATCCCCTACACTTGTGGGTTATCAAACACCTATCATTCACGTGGTAAGAGAACCAACAAGTGTATGCATCATGCTCATCATAAGAAAGGAAAAGGGAGCATTTCATAGTATGGAGGCATATGATGCGAAAATAACCAAATACGATAGGCTCAATCAAACAAGCATGCATCACAAGTAATATGTCCAAGTCTCCATGATCAATAAGCATAGCAAGTTGGCACGCAATACAAGTGGATATGAGAGATGCCACAAATGGAGACAAGAGACAATGATCAAGAAAAATCAAGTGAGAGGCATGAACATATATGTCATCGACCCAAGAAAGTGAGTAATAGTGGAACATGGGTGATGCGACAAAGCAAGCAATCATAGTGATCAAGTCAAGCAAGCTAGTAGTGTGAAGGTGCAACATACTAGAAGGGATCATGTCAAGCGTGTCATGGGTGCAAATGGTGTGCATGAATAATTCACATGACATAGCACAAGCATGAAAGGAAGATATGAGCAAAATATCATCAATGTATTGGTGAGAGACCATATGTAAATAGCAATGGGACATCATGACTCTCCCAACACAACAAGCAATAGCATGGGGCATAAAGAAATCATGGCAATAGCTACAAGGATCTCCACCAAGCATGCAAATACACATAGGAGTAACATAATGGTGAATCACGGATAGATGCACGCAAGGGTCACAATTGCATGGAAAAATCATGTAAAGAGGCATAGCATGCAAAGTGAACACGATAGTATGGGCATAATGTAACAAGTGATATATATCCCATAGCCATGTGTGAGCCAAGTATAAGAGATACGCATAGTCCTTGCGCGAAGGGAATGGTGGTAAGGATAGTCCACGGGATCCCAAGTCATCGTTGCTCTCAAGAGCTCGTTTTGTCAACTCTTGGGATTGAGAGGTCGGCGAGTATACGTGAATACCTACACAAAACAAAGGCAAAAGGAAAATTGTGTGTGCGTGGTATATGTACACATCATTCATCATGATGCGCATGTGCTTGTGTTGGTTAGGACAAAATATCCAATGCTCAAATAAATGAGATGCGTGATATAGAAACATGTCATCCATCATGAGAGGTTTGTTGTTATGTATAGTATAACGGAGACTCAAATTGTGTAATGCATCACGAGATATATCTAGAGCATTGTTATTCATGGAATGCATATGGTGCACACAATCATGGAAAACATGCAAAGTTTGGAATGCATCAAAATCTCCTAATATGTGTGAGGAAACTATGGGGGTCTCCTCATGAGCATTAATGGAAACATCACATGGATAATATTGACAACATCCAAAACAAAGCATATTTGGAACATTGTGATCATGGCATGGCGTAGTAGATGAATTGCGCAAATCATGTAAAGGAAGCATGGCAATATCATCACATGAAAAACAAAAGCCAATGACCATCATCTCATCATCTATGGCATAAGTGAAAATGGGATTTATTTTAATGGTGCATGCATAGCTACTATGTTGAGATTGAAATGATGCAATATGGGAGATGTCACTCATAGCATATGACAAGTTTAAAGGGTTGTCGAACATGATGTGACCAAAAGAATTTTCACATGATATCCTATGGAGCATAGCATCACAACTAGGCAAATCAACATGCTCGTCATCATATTCATCATAAATGGGTGGCATATCTAAGAATGTGAAAAACATAGTATGTGGTGAATCCATAAGGTGATCATCATCATGCAAGAAATCATTTGCAAGATAGTCCACTAGTGGGACAAGTGAAGTACCATCACCTATGCTACCTTTAGAGCATTGCTCATGTGTTGTAGTGAGGTGTGAAAGACCAAGTCGTGGTCATCTTCATCGTGATGGAACCATGTGGGGGTGCATGATCGTCCACCATGGCCATCATCGTCTCCATTGGAGGTGTGGACTCTTCGAGGATATGAATGTTGTCATGTAGGAGACCTAGCACCATAAGGGAAAACACACTCGGAGTAGAGGGTAAGTCACTAGAAATCATAGTGGCCTCACATGCCGTGTCAACTACCTCACTCACTAAGTGTTGTGGCTCACTCACTCCCTCTTGGATGCTCTCACTCGTATGGTTGGTGGAGTCACTCAAATGGCTCCCAACCTCACATAGGTGTGTGGCATCCTCTCATGTCTGGGGCTAGTGGTGGTCACACTCATCCTCTCAAAGGAAATGCTCGCAATGTCACGTATGGTGAAGTCGCTCATGTCACTAATGTGGTGGTGGCTCTCCTCACATGGCAATTGGGGCATCTCATCATGTATGGGTGTCGGAGAGATGTAGGTGCAAACATCTCCATGCTCAACTCCTATCGCCACCATGGTTGAAGGGAATGGCCCTTGCTCGACCTTCTTGTCGCCGTCTCGGTGAAGGAGGCCCATATGATGTGGAACCTTGTAGCTCATCTCCATGACCTAAGGGAATTTCCGATGCTCGGCCATCTTCCTTGAGGGGCTTCCGAAGATGGAAGGGCTGCCCTCGCTCGTAGGTGGTCGCCTCGTTGTTTAAGATGTCGATGTAGGCGAACTCATGGGAAGTAGGCGAAGATGTCGTACGTCCAAAGGTGAAGATGCCTTGATAGCACTTGGTTAAGATGCCGAAGTGGTGGGGGTAGTAGTCATAGCATCCACTTGGTGGTGTTCTTGTCTCGCGGTCTTCTCTTGTGCTCATGAAGTTTGGCAGTAGCTTGTTGGGACCTGTACGTTTGTGCTTGATGAGGATCTTCATGTTGATGGTGTCGTTGTCGTGCTTTAGCTTGATGGCGTTCGTCGTCGTCGTGCACATGATGCTTGGAGGTGACTTGCCCTTGATGATGATGTGGATCATGAATGTGATGGTGGTCGCCATGTAGATGTGGACATGGACGACTTGCACTTGCGTCACGTGGGGGCTCCGAAGATGATCGACTTGCTCTCCATCGCCTTGAGGATCATGCAGGGGAAGAAGATGTGTATTCGGCCACCATGTCTCATAGTTGATCCTTTAGCTCGTCCAACTTTGTGTTGATGTAGTCCCTTTTTCTTGCTTCGAAGTGTCGTATGTCGATGGCGAGGTTGTCGAGGCTCTCTCGCAAAGTAGATTGTGCGCCTTGCATTTGTCGTTGTAGATCAAAGATTGACGCGTTGGCGATGTAGTTGTTCGCGCCGTTGTTTTTGTCGTAGACCGGAGATGAAATGCCTTTCCTATCCATCACAAGACTCGAGAAAATATGAGTGGGAGAAAGATAAGAACTAGACCAAATGTACCTTATCCAATGTTGAAAATGGATCAATCATCACTCAATGACGTAACAAGGAAATAGCACAATTGGTACCGATCTCGTCGGTTTCTCACACACACACAAATAAGGCTTATGGTGGAGCTCGGTGAGGATAGTGGCACAAAAATTTGATGCAAAATGTTAGCAAGAGTCAATAATGTTGAAATAGATTCACAAATTCGCAAGTGTAACAAGTATAACAATAGCAATATGTGGCACACGGAAACACACACATGGATAGATAAATCGGGTCGTGCAACTCAAGAGAAATCGGGTCGTGCAACCAAGGAGTGAGCACAAAATGTGGAATCCACGGAAAACGCTCGTGTTGCACAACTAAAGAGAGACGCTAGCATGATTGCTCTATAGGTGGATATGACACTTGTGCACAACCTATGATATGCAAAATGTATCAACTTCTATCCCAAGTATGCTATGTATGTATGGTTCCCGGTGTTTCTCAAGATGATCCAAGATGATTGGATATGACAATCTTATGCAATGTGGTAGGATGCTATGGCTATTACTTACAAGCTCTTTGCTCTTTCTCTTTTGCTTAAAAGCTTATTCTTTTTTTTGTATGGCCACCTTTGCACAGTGCACAAACCAAGATAGCAATTGAGTATAGGCGGGAACAAACTTGAGGCACACAAGATGATATGATACCAAGATAATATGGTATGTATGCAATGGATGGTGTAGATCACTAATGTGCACAAGTAACATCGTCGGCAATACTCAAATGGCTAGTCTCGATAGGCAAGTGACGCAAAATAGGCTAGGGGTTATCAATGCAATGGCAAGGGAATATACAATGGAGGGATACCATGATACCAAGATGATACCGATATGGAGGTTACCGTCTGTGGCAATGATGAGTGGCGGTGTTCTTGATGTAGATACCTAGAAGATGGAGACTCGTCCTTAAGTAGCTGAAAGACCTTAGGAAACGGAAAAACCGCGAACTCAAAATCTCAAATGACAAATGTCAAATGGTGGTAGCAAAAAGCGGTGGTGGTTTTGCGTAAGCTCAATGGGATTGCAGAAATGCAATGATGGGTTATGCGAGTAGGAAAAGTTGAAGTGGAAGGTTAGTGGGTTATGTGAGTCGGATTTGAAGGTCACCGTCCCTAAGTAGCCGAAACACCTTAGGAGACACAACTCACAACTCAAACAAAATTGGGTTAAGTTGGGGTGGCGGATGTGTATGGTGGGTAAGCCTATCGGAAGTGGTGGTGGTGGTTGATGAAGAAGCAAATGTACCTAAGTAGCCAAAACACCTTAGGAGACTCAAATAAGAACTCAAACAACCACTAATGCGAAGGGGAACAGAATTGGTTAGGTTGCGGAAGGCAATGGTGGTTTTGCGGAAGTTATGGTGGAGGCCCTAGGCAAAGATGCAAAGTTCCAAAATTTTGATGGTGTCAAATGATGGAGGTAGTATTTTTTAGGGAAGGGGCGTGTCAATAGCTTCAAAACAAGCTAAAAAACGCCAAAATCAGAGTTCAGATGAATTAGTTATGGGCAAAACAAAAATCAGCTCAAGTTGATATCTACAGGTAGCGGACGTCCAGAAATGGATGGATGTCCGGTCGCCGGACGTCCGGTGGGCTCAGAAATCCGCTGTTTCAGCTGGGTTTGGGGTTTCGGTCGTACGGTAAAGGTCGGATGTCCCGTGGGTCGGGGTCAACGTGGGATTTGAGCTCCGGGACGTGATTTAGGGCAGAATTTGGGGATTTTGGGGTCAAAATTGAGTATATTTCATGGATGAAAGATGGGGAAACTTGGGGAAAATCTAGATTCACTTGAAACCAAGAAAATCCATGGATCAAAATCAACAAAACATCATCAAAACAAAAAATCACAAAAAAATTGGGCTATTTTTGGTGGGGATTTTTGAAATTGGGGAAGAACACAACAAAATTAGGCTAGAAAAAGAGGGGCAGGGGATCCAAATTCGTCATCAACCTTGCTCTGATCCAATATGATGTAGGGTGGAACCCTATATGGCCTATCTTTCACGAAAGGAGCGGATCCCGCGATGAACACAAAGAACACGAGGGGAAACACAAGAGAATCACTCAAACCAACAAGAACGATCACATATATGCTAGATCCTCGAAACACAAAGAGATACAAGATCCGAATCCAACAAAGGACGATACATAGGGTAACCGGTTCTTCTCCATGAGGAGGTCTTGATGTCTTCCCATTAGGGGTCTTGAATGCAAGATGGATCTTCTCCGAAGAGGTGTCGGCCCTCGCGATGGAGTAGATCCGGATGGATGAGCGAAGCTCTATCTCACATATGAGCTAAACAACGTTAACCCTAACTAGGAAGAGGTGGAGGAGTATATATAGTCTAGTCCACGAAGGGGTAAGTGGAAGAGGGATACAAGGCCAAAGGCTTGCAGCGCATAGGCAGATACCGGATGTCCGATGGGGGTCGGACGTCGGGTGGCTCTGGACGGTCCGGGCATCCAGAAGTCTTCGGACTTCCACTAATATCATTCTGTGAAGGTGGCACCAGTCGTCCGGTCGGCGTAGTTCATCCCGGCGCTGAAGGGTGTCGGGCATCCGGTGGCTAGCGGTCGTCCGGTCTCTATAGAGTTGGGGCTGGGCCTTCTGGCTTGTGCGGCTTCCAGGCATCGGACGTCCGGTCTAGACCGGTTGTCCGGTGGCTGTAGATTTCTGGTAGCTTCTCTGTTTGGTCCTTGTACTTGGGGTCCTCGCCGTCTTGTCCATGGTCTTCCTCATTGTTCTTGGTCATGCATAGCATATATATTTGAGGTAGTAGACATGTCTCACATGTGGAAAGTGATGGTTCGGAGAGGAGTGAGTTCGCCTTGTGTCTAATGGTGTATGTTCGAGGTCTCATCATATGTACTCTCGGGGCTTGGATAGTAGTTGGAGTGTACACGGGGATGAACATGGGATGCACCGCATCACATCCCTTGAGTTTCAACACTACATCCTCATTTGGTGGGAACAAGTCATTGAGCGTCGTGCGACAAGAGGTGAACTACCCATCACTAATTGGGCGCAAATGAAGGATGTCATGAGAGAATGGTTTGTCCCAACCGAATGCAACCGCGACCTCTTCAATAAACTCCAACTACTCAAGCAAGGAACTAAGAGCGTTCAAGAATACTACAAGGAAATGGAGATTGCCATGATAGTGCCAATGTCACGAAAGATGATGAGAAAACTATGCATGTTTCTTGAATGGACTCAATCATCCTATCAAGAATATCACCGACTTCCAACCATCCTCAAACCTCATCGAGCTAGTGCATCAAGCTACCAAGGCGGAATGTCAAGTGCAAGATGACTTCAAGTATGCCAAGTTCTCATCAAGGAGCTACGGCTTCTACAACACCTAAGCTTCAACGGCTCCAACACCTTCTACCTTAACCAAAGCTACCCCAAGCAACGGCGGCAAGTCATGTTACAAGAAAACTTCGAAAACCTCAAGTCATCCCCCTACTAAAAGCAACTTCAAGCCGAGAGCTTCATCCTCATCTACTCCAACCTATGAGACCATCAAGACAAGTTCCTTTAAATGCTTCACATGCGGAGGCCGAGGCCACATGTCCTTTGAGTGTACCAACAAGCGTACCATGATCTTCAACGACGATGGTACATACGACTCCATGAGTGAAGGAGAAATGGGAGAACTTGAGCAAGTGGGGATGCACCGACAAGTGAACGAAGAGGAAGAGGATCAAGTCTTTTGTGACGAAGATCCAAGCCCGTTCTTGTTGTCTCCAAGGTCTTGACTCTTCCACACCAAGGACGGCATCAATGGACGGTCTGTCAAGGTCATCATCGATGGAGGGAGTTGCCATAACTTAGCAAGTGAGGAACATTGCTCCAAACTCCAATTGGTCAAGAAGATTCACCCACATCCCTACAAAGTTCAATGGCTTAGCGACTCCGGCACTATCAAAGTCGAGCATAGAGTGCAAGTCTCTTTCAAGATCGGAGCATACGAAGACACTTTGGAGTGTGATATCGTTCTGATGTCCGTTTGCCACCACCTCCTTGGACGGCCATGACAATTTGACCGAGGCATCATCCACAACGGACATACAAATCACAATAGCTTCAAAATGAAAGGAACACTACTAGGAAAAGGGCTATAGATGAAATTGACACTAATGGCGCACCAGACATGTGGTGCGCCACTACTATATACTAATGGCGCACCATGTGTTGGTGCGCCATTAGTGTCCAAATACTAATGGCGCACCACATCCATGGTGCGCCATTAGTAACAAGAATTTTTTTATTTTTTTTTTCAAAACTAGTAATGGCGCACCGTGGGAGTGGTGCGCCATTACTAGTTGAACTAGTAATGGCGCACCACTCCCACGGTGCGCCATTACTAGTTTTCAAAAAATATAAACTAGTAATGGCGCACCGTGGGAGTGGTGCGCCATTACTAGTTGAACTAGTAATGGCGCACCACTCCCACGGTGCGCCATTACTAACTTGGCCCAGAAATTCCCTCGCATGCACACCCCCTGTGGACCGCCTTTTCAGTTTTTAAAAAAATAAAAGAAAATGATGAAAATGTCAAAAAAAATAAAAGAAAATAAGTTTCCCATGTGATATGTGGTCTAGTTGTTGGGAAAATTTACAAATATGAAATTCGACTTTATTTGCAAAATCTCTCTGGAATTTGTAAAATGGGCATAACTTTTGCATACGTACTCGGATTAAAAAGTTTTCTATATGAAAAATCATCTACTCAAAAAGTTACATCTGAATTTAATCGGGGGAACCCCGTTAAACATTTTCAAAATCCTCAAAAACCTAACAGAAAAAAAGTTACGGGGCTTTTAAGATCTGGAGGCAAAAAAATTCAAACTTACTAGTGGCGCACCGTATGCTAGGTGCGCCACTAGTAACAGAAAAAATTAGTTTCGATTTTTTTCAGGAATTTTTTTTCAAAATATGATACGTAATATGAACGGAAGTTTGAAATATTTTTTTTCAAAATTTCATCACACTCAAGAACATGAAAAAAGTCCTAAACATCAACAAGGTTTAATAGGATTGATATGCTAGATATATCAACAAGTGCCTGTGAAGTGAGCTGTTGCTGGGGTTGGATAGAACTCTGAAGTTAAGCATGCTTGGCTGGAGTAGTGTGAGGATGGGTGACCTTTCGACAAGTTTGACCACGGAGTGCGAGTTGGCCTGAGATTAAGCATATTGACCCGAGATTAAGCCATAGTTACTTGAGATAAAGAAAAAATTAAAAAAATAAAAATTTTATTTTGAAAATTAAAAAAATTTGAAAAAAAAATTTATTTTTTTTTTGAAAAAATTTATTAGTAATGGCGCACTTCTATGTGGTGCGCCGTTACTAAGTCAGATAGTAATGGCGCGCCTCTAGGCATAATAATGGCGCACTACAGGTGCGCCATTAGTATCTGGTATACTAATGGCGCACCAGTGGTGCGCCATTAGTAAAAAATACTAGCGGCGTGGTACTAGTGGCGCACCAGTAGTGCGCCATTAGTAGGCAAAACTGGTGCACCACTAGTAGGCCTTTTCCTAGTAGTGGAAAGGAATATGTGCCACGACCTATGTCTTCGAGCCAAGTGATCATGATGTAGGGTGGAACCCTAGATGGCCGATCTTTCACGAAAGGAGCGGATCCCACGAAGAACATGAGGGAAACATGAGGGGAAACATGAGAGAATCACTCAAACCAACAAGAATGATCACACATATGCTAGATCCTCGAACACAAAATAGATACACGATTTGAATCCAACTAAGGACGATACATAGGGTAACCGGGTTCTTCTCCTAGAGGAGGTCTTGAGGTGTTCCCGTTTGGGTTCTTGAATCCAAGTGGATCTTCTCTGAAGAGGTGTCGGTGCCTCGCAATGGAGTAGATCCGGATGGATGAGCGAAGCTCTATCTCACATATGAGCTAACACAACACTGACCCTAGAAAGAGGGAGGAGGATGAATATATATAGTCTAGGGGATCGAAGGGGTACATGGGCCTCGGCCCTACACTGTGCGCAGATAGGCGAGGCTGGATGTCCGGGCGTTGGGCTGGATGTCCGGGCTAGGGTGGCCGGATGTCCGGGATGGAGGGGTTGGCCTAGACGCATTCGGGACTGGGGGCGCCAGATTTTTGAGATTGGTCCGGATTTCTGTGCTGGGCCGGATGTCCGGGGCCTGTAGGTGCTTGGCGGCTGGGCGGCTGCTGTGGGCGATGCTCCAGGGGTGGGATGTCTTGGGTCATGGCCGGATATTCGTGGCTTGGAAGCTGTTCTTGACTCCTTCCGTTGGTTTTCTTCATCCGTGAACTTGGCGACTTGTCCGCTTTCACGTGCATCTTCAGGAGGGTCCCCTTGGCACCTGATCATGCACAACATTCCGGACTTAGGTAGTAACCATGTCACGAGAGGATCATATGTGATATCACTAAAGAAGGAAATCACCTCGGTCTTGAGAGCTCTAGCTCTAGCTCGTGCCATAGGTCCTCTTGGCACTTCGTGAGACGATGGTAGATCCATGGGGTGACCGTAGGATGCTCCGCATCATCTCCCCTCCCATGGGAAAGATCCGACCTCGGATCGAAATCCTCATCACCATGGTAGGGCGAGAGATCTTTGACGTTGAAGATGTCGCTCACGGGGTAGTTGTCTCGTGGAATGTCGATCTTGTAGGCATTATTGTTGCAGCATTCAAGCACCTTGAAGGGTCCATCCGCTCATGGTAGAAGTTTGGACTTGCGTTCGTGGCGGAAGCGGTCCTTGCGAAGGTGTAGCCACACAAGATCTCCAATGTTGAATGCCATGGGGTGCTTGTTGAGGTTGAGCTTGGTCGCGAGTCGTTGTACTAGGCGCTCAATGGTGGGCCTTGTATCTTCATGCATCTTCTTGAGATAGTTGACTCGGGCACTCACATCCATGTTTGTGCACTCTTGTAGTGGTAGGGGAAGAATGTCCAATGGGGACAACGGGTTGAAACCGTAGACGACCTCGAAGGGGGACTTGCCGGTAGTCGAATCTCTTGCTCGGTTGTAGGCGTACTCGGTGATGGGTAGACACTCCTCCCACTCCTTGATGTTCTTCTTGATTAACATGCAAAGTAGAGAGGAGAGTGTGCGGTTGGTCACCTCCGTTTGGCCGTCGGTTTGTGGATGGTATGCTGTTGAGAAAAGTATCTTGATTCCGAGCTTGGCGCATAAGGTTTTCCAAAAGAAGCTTAAGAACTTGACGTAGCGGTCCGAGACAATCGTCTTTGGCACTCCATGTAGGCGCAATATTTCCCTACAAAAAATTTGGCAACATGTGAAGCATCGTCTATCTTGTTGCATGGAATGAAATGAGCCACCTTAGAGAATCGGTCCACAACAACAAACACAGAATCCTTTCCATTTCTAGTTCTAGGCAAACCAAGCACAAAATCCATGCTAATATCTTCCCATGGTTGGTACGGAATTGGAAGAGGCATATAGAGACCATGGAATTGAGCTTTAGACTTAGCTTTGCGACATGTAGGGCATCAGTTGGTGAAGCGGTTGACGTCGCAGAACATCTTGGGCCAAAAATAGTTCTTGGAGAGCGTAGCAAATGTCTTGTCGCATCCAAAGTGTCCCATTAGTCCTCCTCCATGAGATTTTTGCAGAAGTAACAAACGAAGAGAAGACTCGGGGATGCAAAGTTTGTTAGCTCTCATAAGATAATCATCTTTGATGTAGTAGCGTTCCCAAGATGTATGCATCAAACATTTGGCATAAGGAATAGCAAAAGTAGGATTATGCGCATACAAGTATTTTATGTGCTCACAACCAATGACATTCAATTCAAGTTTGGTGACAAGCATGCATATGCGGGAAAGAGCATCCGCCACAACATTTTCCTTACCTTTAATGTACTTGATGAGATAAGGAAAAGACTCAATGAATTCACTCCATTTAGCATGACGCTTGTTGAACTTAGTTTGACCCTTAAGGTATTTAAGTGTCTCATGGTCGGTATGGATGACAAATTCATGAGGGCGAAGATAATGTTCCCATTCATGCAAAACTCTCACTAAAGCATATAGCACTTTGTCATAGATGGGGTAATTGAGTTGCGCTTCGAAAAGTTTCTCACTAAAGTAAGCTATGGGGCGCTTCTCTTGCATTAACACACCTCCTATGCCATTACCACTAGCATCACGATGAATTTCAAAGGGTTTGTCAAAGTTTGGTAAAGCAAGCACGGGAGCATGAGTAAGAAAATTCTTAAGCTCATTAAATGCGCTATCTTGAGATTGTCCCCAAACAAAGGGTGCATTCTTTCTTACTCAAAGCATGCAAAGGTGAAGCAATGGTGCTAAAATTCTTCACAAATCTATGGTAGAAACCGGCTAAACCAAGGAAGCTACACACTTGTTGCAAGTTGGTTGGTTGTGGCCAAGTTTTAATAGCATTGATCTTAGATTCAGCTACATGAACACCCTTAGAAGATACAACGAAACCCAGGAAAACAAGCTTATCAACACCAAAAAGGCATTTGTCCATATTAGCATAAAGGTCCTCCTTTCTAAGAGTTTGTAGAACGGTGCGAAGGTGGGTGACATGCTCCTTTAGAGATTTGCTAAAGGCAAGAATATCGTCAAAGTAGACCACAACAAATACACCAATGTAAGGGCGAAAAACAATATGCATGAGTCGCATGAAAGTACCGGGTGCTTCGGATAAACCCATAGGCATAACAAGCCATTCATATAAGCCAAATTTCGTCTTAAATGCGGTTTTCCATTCATCACCTTCTTGGATGCGTATTTGATAGTAGCCACTTTTAAGATCAATCTTAGAGAAAATGGTAGCTCTGCTAAGCTCATCAAGCCTATCATCTAGGTGTGGCATAGGGTAACGATAACTCACGGTAATAGCATTGATATGTCGACAATCGGAACACATGCGATATGTACCATCTTTCTTGTGAACAAGGATTACCGGTACGGCACAAGGGCTCAAACTTTCTCGTACATGGCCGTTGTTAATGAGTTGTTGTACTTGCCATTGGATCTCCTTAGTTTCCTCGGGGTTGACGCGGTATGGACGCTTGTTAGGAAGGGGAGCTCCGGGGATGAGGTCAATTCGGTGCTTGATGCCTCGTAGAGGAGGTAGACCCGGGGGTAGTTCGTCGGGGAAAACATCTTGGAATTCCTGCAATAGAGAAGATAACGCTAAAGGTAGATGGTGAGAGGTGTTAGCCTTTGGTGCCTCGTCCTTGCACAAAAGGACATAGTGTATGACACTTGATGGGTTCTCACACACTTCTCTCATCTACTATTAGATGGCAAATAGAACTAAGTTCTTCTTGTCGCTCATCATGGAGGCACTCGATTTGGGCTTGTGGCGCTCACTCTCTTTTTGGTGGTTCACTCTCTCACTATTCTCTCCACGATGGGTACTTTCACTACAAAAAAATACACTTTCGTGATGATACTTGTTTGTCACAGTAGGTCACGTTTTATGTCATGCATGTACATCCATGAAAATTTTGTGACAGAATCAAGATAGTCATACATGTGCTGTCGTAGAAGTGTTCCATGACATTACCAAAATTATCATCACAGAAGTTTCCACTTTCATGACGATAAATCACGTGTCACAGAAGTGCTTTCGTCAAGGGTGACCGACACGTGGCATCCGCCGTAATAGAACGCCGTTAAGCTATCCGGTCCAGTTTTGGATCTGATAACCCGTTAAAAGCCCCGACCAATAGGGATTATCCACGTGTAAAATCATCATTGGCTGGAGGAAACATGTGTCGGCTCACCGTTGGGACAGATGTCATCCACTCATTGGACCCAAAGCACCTATGATACGTCGACACATGGCACATCCCAACAGAGGCCCATTCCTCTAAAGAGGCCAGCCCGTTTGACTTGGTCAAAAGGTGGCGGGCCGACCGATGGCAAGCCTATTAACGGCCTGTTCGCATATAGCCCATTTGCAGCTTGCTAACCAAGGGCCCGTTTATAGGCTATCCGAATTAGGCCCAGTAGCATCATCTGGGCCATCCAATATAATTCCAGCCCATTTTAACTTCTGGCCCATGTAGGGCCCATGACATCTTTTGGCCCATATGAGGCCCTTAGTAACCCTCGTCCCATTAACGGCTCGTGGTAAAACTGGCCCGTAATGAACAGTGTATCACTTTATACCCATTAACAGCCCATTATTCCGTTGGGCCGTTTCCAGCCCATGTTATCTTTCGGCCTTCTCAGGGCCCATTTATAATTGGGCTCATTTCTAGCATTCGGTTACTTACGACCTGTTACTGTCATTTTCTGCTTGTGGGCCAAATTCAGCCCATGCTTATAGTCAGCCCGTTTATGGCCCAGTAATACATTCGGCCGTTTTCATAGCGTCATCAAATACAACCTATTAACGACGACCCATTATGGTCGGCCCATGTACGGACGATTCCAACTCTAGCCCGTTTACGACCATAAAGCGATATGTTATTGGCCCATGTTTGGGCAATCGATCATACGGCCCGTATAAGGCCCATTCATGATACGGCCTGTAGAAGGCCCATTGATGATACGGCCCGTAGAAGGCCAATTGTTTCTACACCCCGTAGAAGGCCCATTGTTTCTACGGCCAGTAGAAGGCCCAGTGGCACTACAGTAAATATGTAGCCCATGGTTATTGTGGCCTAGTTTTAAAAAATAGGTTATTGCGGCCACTAGCAAACCGCGGAAAAAGAACAGCACTTACTGCAAGCAAACAAATAAACAAGACAACAAGGAAATAAATAAGCAAGCAATTTACGCTAGGCTATCACGGCTATTACACATATTACATCCATTGGGCATGAAAGTTCGCCACCAATGCAAATATAGGGAACAAAGCAGTATATCATATACACTGGTTGTCAAAGTTAGTGACCAGTGCAAATAAACGCCGCAACAAAACAAGTCCAGAACTGAAATCACTTCAGAAGATCTCAAGAAACAATATCCTGGGTACCCATAATGTTGGCAAGATGGTTAGCAAGCTTATTAACTTCATCTTGTTTGGCGCTTAAATCCACTAGCGCTTGCTGTTGCACCAGAAAGTATGCATCTGAATTCTGTAGGGACTTCCTCAATCCTTCAGCTTCCTGTCGTGACACATCTGATCGATGTCTTTCAACTTGAAGTTGAAACTCAAGAAGACGAACTGATTCAGGCAGCGAGTTCGAAGAGCTTGTGCCAGGAGTAGTGGCCAGTAACTCGAACACTATATCAATACAGGACTTCTGGGTTCTCTCACTGTCGTCAAGGTAGTTTTTATCAGCTTTCTTGGAGACCAACAGGGATGTCCGCTATCTTGAACCTTATTTGCATTACTTCCTTCACCATTGCATAACGGGGTATCGTTCTCCAATATTTTGTCCACATTCTAAAAGAGAAACAAGCAGACACGTCATATGTTAACCATGTTGTATATGAAACTCGTTTTGGTAAATCAGTTCAGTAGTAAAGTGCACAGGATAACAACATGAAACAACATATATCTATGTACCATGGTCACTTTATGGTCTATATCATTCTACTTTTTGTTGCCAAATCAAGATAGAGACACAGTTCAAATAATATTTCTTCAAGACAAAGCAGAATAGACAGAATATAAGTGTGGGAAACTATAGAGACACTTGTAATGTGCATGACATGAGAACATAACTGTTTATTCAATTGAAACTAAAATCAATATAGAGCAAGTTACAACAGCAAACCAGTTAAAGAAACAAGTTTAAAACACACCTATTGCACCATTAGAGTTTCATTTCCATCCTTCAAATTTGAAAGTAGTTGGTCAGAGTAAATACAGTGATGCAAGAGCAAAGGAGTATGAACCATAGCTACAGAACCTGACCTGAGAACAATTCTTCTTCTCCTTTAAGCGTTGAGTTGGGATTCGGAGTGGTGGTCCTCGTGCTTTGGGAACTGCAGTTCCCTTACTAACTGCTCATGTTTGGGTGCTCTGTGGTGGAGACGGTGTTGTGTCAACTGGAACTGGGTTACTATCTGCTGGGGTTGGGGTTAGAAGGGGTGTAGTTCGTTCTCTGTCCAACTGGGTAGGGGTACAATCTACGAGAATCTAGGTTATGTGTGGTGGGGCTGGTTCTTAGGCAAGTACAAACGTGGTTCTATCTGCATCAACTGGTAGCACAATCTCTTTCTGAAGACCATGTTGTTACTCCCTTAGATACTGCCATCACCCTCTCCAATTGAAATGGCTGATAAACAAGAAAAGTAATTGAATGTACAGACATTGTATGATAGACAAGTGCAATGGATAGTGGGGAATAAAAGAGGGCATGAAATAATTCACATTTATGTTTTCTAACCAAACGGGATAGCATGACACAATTTCACATATATGATGGCTAACTAAACATGATAGCATGATACAATTTCACATTATGATGGCTAACTAAAAAATATGGAAAGACATAGTTCAAAATATGATGACTATGTAAACAGGATGACATGATATAACTATATAATGTGTTTATTAAATAGGTTGGCATATCATAATTCACATACATGCCGCCTATGGAAACATGATAGCATGATATAATTCCCAGATAGAATGAGATAATTCAAAATATGATGACTGTAAACACTAAACAGGATGATATGATATAACTATATGATGTCTTTATTAAATGGGTTGTCATGCCATAATTCAGATAGATGTTGTGTATGTAAACATGGTGGCATGATATAATTCAAATATATGATTTATATAGTAAGCAAGTAAGCAGATGGCAATCCATATATGATGTAAAAACTAAGCAATGCAAGACAACATGCGTGACATGGGTAATATAACCCTGCCAAGTTTGAGCATATACCTCAAGGGGGAAATAGGACAGGTCATCAGTCTCTGAATCCTCCCCTGAGGAGCTCTCTGTATCCAGCAAGATGTCTGCTTCAGCAGGTAGCATCATCTGCTCTAAATACCTTGTTTTCACTCCAGATACTTCCATCACCGCTTCAAATGGATGATGCATAGGAAGAGTAGTTGAATATACAAACATTGTCGACAAATGGAACACTTAATACAAAAAAATGATAGCATGATATAATTCACATACATGATGATTAGCTCAACAGCACAGCATTGCATAATTAACATATATAATGCCTTTGCAACAACATAACATTGCATAATTCACATATATAATGTCTTGCAACAAGATGGCAATGCATAATTCACATATATGGTAATTAGACACTAAACAGGTGGCATTCACACAAAGCATGTCTAATCTAATCAAATGACATCGCAATGCAAGACACCATATGCACGATATGAGCAACATAACTCTGCCAAGTTAATTAGAGCATACACCTCGGGGGGAAATAGGACTAGTGATCTATTTCTAAATCATCCTCTCAGGAGCTATCCGTAACCAGCGAGATATGCGCTTCGTCAAATAGCATAGTCTGCTCTGAAGACCTTGTTTTCACTCCAGAATTTTCCGTCACCGTGTCAAATGGCTGATGCACATGAAGAGTAGTTGAATGTACTGACATTGTTAACAAATGTAATACGTAACGAAAAAAGGATGGCCTGATATAATGCACATATAAGATGACTGGCTAAGAAGGATGGCATTGCAAAATTGACATATATGATGCCTGGGTAAACAAGATGGCATTGCATAATTCACATAAATGATGAATAAACTAAACAGATGGCATTCACACAAAGCATGTCTAAACTAAGCAGTTGACATATTTGATGTATAAAGTAAGCAATGCAAGGCACCATATGCATGATATAACCAACATCAACATGCCAAGTTAGAGCGAAGACCTCATGGGGTAAATAGGAGTGGTCTTCTGCTTCTGAATCCCCCTAAGAACAGTTATGTTCCTCTTGATTATGATTCGAAATGGGTGGAGGGGGGTTGCATTTGCACCCAGCATGGAGCGACGTCTGCATCAAATTTTATTGCCATGCAAGGCTTGTTTCTTTTGCTCTACATGTTCAGTTCCATTGTGTACGATAACTGACATGCATAGGAATAAAACATAGTGACATTATGTAAGGAGTGCATGCACAAATCCAGAGTGATGGTAGAAAACTGTGGATAGACTCAAAACCAATGATAGCAGGCAAATAATAGCTTTAGTTAAAAAATACAGATAATGGCTCCTTTAATGTTTGTTTGCACCCAACCTCAAACTCATAGTAGACACACGAGATTAACCTGACAGTAGACATATAGTACTGATTGCTGCCCCAATATGTACCCCACAACCATTTAAAAACTCAAGTTTCAGCATAAGTTTGGACCTGACTCGGAGTCTAATAGGTGAACACGATCATAAAGTAGCATGTCATCATATTAAGCGATGCGTAACATAAAAAAACACGGAAGAGTGCGACCTCTCTTGCGAACCCGTGTAGTGCTCAAGGTCATCTGCTCAGTTGATGATGGTAATGCAGTTTCGTGGCTGCTGGCGGCGGGGAAGAATATCTTAGGCGGCGAAAGACAGTCTAGAGAGCAGATCCCTGCTGTGGTGAACCCTTCCGTCGTTGGAGCAGCTGAGCTGGGGTGGAACACAACACCGCATGAGCAGGACAAACCACACAAGGTTTTCTTTGACACATCTCTATAATAGAAGTAATTGTGTAAGGGCTTGTTTGAATTTGAGGATTCTAACAATGCAGGGATAGGAAATAGACAGGAATAGGATATGAATGCACGTTCAAAACAGAGAATTTAAAAACAGAGGATTTCTGCCAATCTAGGTGTTTGGTTCACAAGAATTGGAAGATCACATGATGCAAAGAAGCATGGTGAGATTAAGTCAAACCACTAGAAAATGTACCGTTATAATGCTATTATGCTACTATCTCTTAGTCTTGTGCTTCATTAATAGGAATTTGAAAAGGAGGACAGTGGAAATTAAAATTCCTATGGTTTTTCTTTCAAGGAGACACTAAAGGAACAAATCCTACAGTTTTCCTTTGCTCCATTCCTTTGCACCAAATTCATGAAAAGTAGTACCATACAAAACTTCCAATTCCTATGTTTTTCATTCACTTTCCCTTTCAAGCACTGGCAATTCCAGTAGGCAGGCTTGAGCAGGGAAAAGCCTACACTAAAAAAATGTTTTTGTGCTACTTCTATTACTTTGGACCTAGGCCACTGCCCTACTAGCTCAACTCCTAGGACCATCGACAAATGCACATCTCAAATGCGCAGAGATAAATAATGATGGCATTCAAGAGAGTCCATCATGGATAGCTAAGTTGCATGGTACCTCACTGCTTGTCATATAGTATGATAAAATGATCGTATTTCCCGTTACTCCGTGTGCTCAGTGGACAATATATATAACATGTAGAGTAAAAAAGATATGCAACAAGTGTACAACCTCTTTGGCGAAGCCATGTTGCTACGTCTTGAGCTTGCGTTGGTTTTCCCCGAAGAGGAAGGGATGATGCAGCAGAGTAGCGTAAGTATTTCCCTTAGTTTTTGAGAACCAAGGTATGAATCCAGTAGGAGACCACGCTCAAGTCCCTCGTACCTGCACAAAACGATAGCTACTCGCAAACAACGCGATTAGGGGTTGTCAATCCCTTCACGGTCACTTACGAGTGTGAGATCTGATAGATATAATATTTTTGTTATTTTTGGTATAAAGATGCAAGGTAAAAAGTAAAGACAAAGTAAAAAGCATAGCAAGATTAAAGTGATGGAGATTGATATGATTAGAATAGACCCGGGGGCCATAGGTTTCACTAGTGGCTTCTCTCAAGAGCATAACTATTCTACGATGAGTGAACAAATTACTGTTGAGCAATTGACAGAATTGAGCATAGTTATGAGAATATCTAGGCATGATCATGTATATAGGCATCACGTCCGTGACAAGTAGATCGAAACGATTCTGCATCTACTACTATTACTCCACTCATCGACCGCTATCCAGCATGCATCTAGAGTATTAAGTTAAAAATAGAGTAACGTTTTAAGCAAGATAACATGATGTAGAGAGATAAATTCATGCAATATGAAATGAACCCCATCTTGTTATCCTCGATGGCGACGATACAATACGTGCCTTGCTGCCCCTTCTATCACTGGGTAAGGACGCCGCAAGATCGAACCCAAAGCTAAGCACTTCTCCCATGGCAAGAACTACCAATCTAGTTGGCCAAACCAAACGGATAATTCGAAGAGACTTGCAAAGATAACCAATCATACATAAAAGAATTTAGAGAAGATTCAAATATTATTCATAGATAGACTTGATCATAAACCCACAATTCATCGGTCTCAACAAACACACCGCAAAAAGAAGATTACATCGAATAGATCTCCACAAGAGAGGGGGAGAACTTTGTATTGAGATTCAAAGAGAGAGAAGAAGCCATCTAGCTACTAACTATGGACCCGAAGGTCTGAGGTAAATTACTCACACTTCATCGGAGGGGCTAGGATGATGTAGAAGCCCTCCGTGATGACGGCCCTCTTCCGGCGGAGCTCGGGAACAGGCCCCAAGATCGGATCTCGTGGATACAGAAAGTTGCGGCGATGGAATTAGGTTTTTGGCTCCTGTTCTGATCGTTTGGGGTACGTGTGTATATATAGGAGGAAGAAGTACGCCGGAGGAGCAACGAGGGGCCCACGAGGCACGGGGCGCGCCCTAGGGGGGGCGCGCCCCCCACCCTCGTGACCGCCTCTTTTGTTCCTTGGAGCAGGGTCCAAGTCTCTTGGATCACGTTTGGTGAGAAAATCTTGTTCCCGAAGGTCTTATTCCGTTTGGACTCCATTTGATATTCCATTTCTTCGAAACACTGAAATAGGCAAAAAAAACAGCAATTCTGGGCTGGGCCTCCGGTTAATAGGTTAGTCCCAAAAATAATATAAAAGTGGAAAATAAAGCCCAATATAGTCCAAAACAGTAGATAATATAGCATGGAGCAATCAAAAATTATAGATACATTGGAGACGTATCACATGTCGATCTCAGTGTGATTGGGTTGGCCGGTGAGGATGCTCTGGCTAACTCGTCTATCGGAGGAGGGGAAGATGATCTTAGGCGTCTAGAGATGGAGCCCGAGGTACTGCTCCGCTGTGATTGGGGGTTTCGTCGATGGAGCAGCACCGGTGAGTTGTACGACGCCGAGGCTGAAGCAGGACAAGAGAGACAATGTTAACCTGAGTGGAATTCTAATAGCTTCTCCAATAGATGACGTAAAATACATAATCACAAAGTGCTAGATGTATACATCAGCCGCTCATCTCTGAACTTAATTGTCGAGACTGAATTTAACTGGTGAAACTGAACTTAACTGTCGAAGCTGGATTTTGCTATCGAAACTGAATTTTATTGTCGAAACTGAACGCACTAGAGGTGAGGCTACATGTCAGTCGACTGGCTTTTTCATCTCTGGTCAGTCGATTTTGCAGCCGCTGGATACGAAATCAAGGGCCTGCAATTCATCTTCAACCTCCACCCCCTTCGGCCGCCAGCTACCACCGGCCAAACAGCCGCCCCCCGTCGCCCATGGCCGACGGTGCGCCGCCCCACCCGCCCTGAAAACAGTCCCCACCGCCGGTCCGCCACTGCCCCGGCCATCCCTTTAGGGACCCCCGTGCTGAGCTTTTTCTCCGGCGATCCCCACGCCACCGCCCCACCACCGCCGGTGACCACCGCCCCCACCCTGAACCCTAAGATAGATAGTGGGGTACCTCTCCGGCGAGCCCCCCTCCCTGCTGTGGCTGGTTCTTCCTTAACTCCGGTGAACCCCCACCCCCCACCCCCTGAAAATCGACTGACCCAAAAGTTGATTCAGTTGACTGAAGTGTAGCTAAATCGGAGCAGCATCGCAAGCAAGAGCAAGAGCGAGAGCAGCAGCGCGAGCAAGAGCAAGAGCAAGAGTAGACCAGGTAGGGGACTGAGAACAAGAGCAGAGCAGCAGCGCGAGCAAGAGCTAAAGCAGCAGCAGCTCCTACTAATGTGGACGCCGCCGCCGAGGGAGCGACGCAATGGAGGAAGTGGCCGGCGACGCCGCCGTGGATGGAGCCGTGCCGTGTCGGCTCGGGACCAAGCGCCGGCAGCACCGTGAGATCGAATCAAGAAGAAAATGCGGCGATTAGTGTACAACCTCTTTGGTGGCGCAGATTAGGTCGCAACTTCATCCGAGGAAACGGTGATGATGATGCTCTTCCGGTGGTGCAGGTGAAGACAGTGGTGTGGGATTGGAGGTGGCGCGAAAGACGAGGGGAACATCGGGGAAGCTCCTTGGAGGTGGAGGACGGGGTGGCTGAACCGGCGGGACGACCAGATCGACGACGAATCCTCATCCAGTACGGTGGATGAGGGACGTCGAGGTGTTGTTGTGTACGATGTCATCGGGGAAGATGATTCGGCTGGGTGGCGGACGGAGGAGGGTGTGGGGCTTCGCAGGTTTTCCCGTCTTGGTGTATGAATGGGTGGACGGATGGGATGGGAGTGGGGAACCATGGCTTAGGGACGCGCTTGTCCGAAATGTGGGGTAAGTTACAAAAGTACACCCACCGATTTGAGGCGGTTCTTTCGGTTCAGGGGTATCATGGGCATTTCGCGTGTCGGGATTTCGTAGGAGGTGGGATTTTTCGCGCGCGTTGTAATTTTGGAATAGCAAGGCGCGGGTTGAGATGGAGGGAGTTGCCGGAGCACAACGAGACAAAGATATATCTTAAATATTTCGGGCTAACAAGGCGCGGGTTGAAATTTCCGGACAAGCCTAACGTGTACAGTACCAAATCAATTCGCAGTACAAATGTCATTGAAAACTTTGAATTCATGTTATGTTCAATTAAAATATTTCGCTACATGTATAATGCATGCAACCTAGTACTCAAATGAACGTTTTAGTGCATTCCAAACGTATATACTACCGCTTCAATATGAACTAAATTTGAATTTGTTTCTCTATTTGAATAAGATCTACAATAATGATTGTTGTGAAGTCAAAGCATTTGAATTCGTTCTCTATTTTAATAAGATCTACAATCTTCATTATTGTCAAGTTAAACCATCGTTTGTGTATTATCTTCATAGCACACCACATGATTAGTCTCGAGTTACATATGAACTATGTGTACTATATGAACTCGAACTCTATTTTTTGAATCCACTTTATGTTGATTTCAAATCATAGTACCTTTCAAGCTCCAGCTAGATCTTCACAAACTAAACCATGTCTCATATGTATAATGTGTTTATCACATTATGTATGGTGCCCCGCCCCCTACGCCTACAATTATTTAGATGTGAGTTACAAACACCACACATTACCACAAATTAAAATAAAATGTGAGAATGTTCGATATATAGTATTGTTTAGATTGTTCGATAGTTGTAAGCTGCAAACGCCACACATTACCATAAATTCAAATAAAATGTGAGATTGTTTGATGTATAGTATGGTTTAGATTGTTCAACATTTAGTTGTGAGTTGCAAACGCCATACATTATCACATTATGGTATAACATGTGCAAAACCATAGCACGCGTGTCACCGCTATATTCATGCATGCATATGTTTAAAATACTATGATCTCTTGATCAAATATATGAATCCACTTTCATATCAAATTATCATCTTTGTTAGTCTCTTACAACCACACAATCCTCTAACCTTTGAAGCTACCACTAACTTTCTCTCGGGCATGCACACGCCCTCCTCGCCCTCCCCCTCCATCAGCATTCTATCCATCACGCACATTCATTTTTTTTCTTTAGGTCGTTCTCCCACAGTCTCCACAACTCCTTTCTGACACACACCGATCGATAAACCTCTCCAGCGATGTCTGCCTACAACATAGACATGCACCTTAAATATCCTCCTTTATGTTTCCTTGCGTCGTGTCTCTCCTACGGTCCCACACACATCTGAAGTCTCGCCCCTCTTTTCATCGATCCCACAACCGGACACTCTTCCCCCTATCTAGCTAGTAGCTGGGCCTCTCACACTACCTCCTAGCTCCATTCTCTCTGTCTATCCGTCTCGCCGGGCCTTATTTATTCTAACAAATGGACGCACATCGACCAATCTCCCGCTATACATATAGCTAGCAAGGTCCTTATAACTCGTTTTCCCCCACGCGTCGATCAATCTACCTCATTAGTTGTGTCTCTCCCTTCCTCCGACAAACAACAATTGATCTACCGATCTAGTTAGGTTTTCTTACCAAACATGTGGTTCCCCTTCATCATCCATGGATGTGTCCCGACAGATCTATCACGTACAGGCACACACAGAAACACATCCCCACTCTTATTAATAATATTGCAGTTCCACCCTCAGTTTGTCTAGTAGGCCTCTCCCACCATCTTCGAGAAGCAACTCCATCACCCATCCAACACTCTACCCCTCTCCCTCCCTCTCTCTCTCTCTCTCTCCTCTCTCTCTCTCTCTCTCTCTCTCTCCGTCCCATCCTATTTCCCGTCCTTCAGTTATGTATGGACGTCGACCGATATCCCTCAAGACATAGCTGGGTCTCTCCTTCTCAACACATATACGAGTCGTTCTACCTCTAAAGTTAGGCCTCTGCCTACCCCTCCCCCCACCCCGTTCCACACACACACCGATATATCGAGAGCTCTAGTCATGTCTCCCTGCCACACACAAACTTGACCTGTCCCCTCTGACGTTCCGGTAGATAGGTCAGTCGCCATATATCTTTGACTTGCACACACACACAATTTCGATGGCTCTCTTCATCAATCTCGCACCAACACACTTGATCCTCTCTTCGACTTTATCGATATCTATGACCCCTCCCTCTCTTCTCGGGGATCGCCCGACCCTCTATATATGATATGGATAGGCCTCCATTTCACACACATTGCATGCAAAATTTTGTTTGAGATGTCATCGACACATATTCCCACAAACACATTCACGAACGCACAAGCCATTTGTCTAGGTTTGTATCTCTCACACACACCCACGTAGGTGGGGGATGTGCACGAAGAGAAGAGGTGCACGCACGGCGCACGTACGCCCGTCTCTTTCCCAACCACACCCGTGCGGGTACACGGTGGAGCTCATTTCCGTACAAAAAGGCAGCCCATGTGGTAACTTGACACGTGTACTTGTTGTCCACTAGATGGAGGGAGGATCGTCTACCACAGGCGAACAAACAAATTGCTACTTGACGCGTTATGTTAAAAAAAGAGGCAAAACATGTGGGGCCTACCTTAGAGGCAAGGCTCTATACACTGGAGTACTTTTGATGTGTCTCGTCAACTCGTAGAACGAGGAGAAGCTTGCTTAGTATGCCGTCTCCCCTGCTCATGGGCACGGGGGCTCACAGGATGAGGTGAAGCTTTCTTACAACGCCTTATGCCCGCTCCCTCGCCCACACGCGCGGTGGCTCACAGGACGAGGAGAAAATTTTACTACTCCCTCCGTCTAGGTGTGTAAGTCACCTTACAAAAATTTTACTACTCCCTACGTCTAGGTGTGCTCCCTTCGTCATGTTTATATGAAAATCCAGTATCTTATATGATTTCCGTCATTGTTTATATGAAATATCGCCGTGTTTGCATGAATTTCGTCCGGTTGGTTGACTTGATGTCATAATGTATGAGGCTACGGTTGGATGGCGTAATTTGCGGGTCGCAGGTTGGTCTGCAGGTGGCTCAGGCGGCGTGGTGGGACAAAAAGCTCATGCGAGCTCGTCTCCAATGTGCGCGTTGGAGGATGCATGAGAACCCGAGCCATTCCTCGTTCATCGGTGGCAAAGGCATCGGTGGACAAAAGGGTCGCCAATATTTTGGCTACCCTGGGCAAGTTCCAAACAGCCCCTCCCAACAGATTCAAATCCCATGTTCGCCGTGGAATTTTGCCATGTGTTGTTTTCATGGATTAGCAAGATGCCCGTGCATTCCACGGAACATCAAGATGCATTTTTTTACAAAACACATGGTGTGATTGACTGTCACAGCCCTAGCTTAGACCTTGTCAGTCTTTGCATAAGCATCCATGCATGATGTTTACATTTTATGAAACCTTGAAATGGGGATCGATTAAACCCTAGCACCAGAAAAAATTCAATAGGATGAAATAAAATCTTTTTCAAGAAACCAAAATGCCCTTTAAAAATGTTCATGATTTTCTTTAAAGGTGAAAACCTCTGCCAAAAATCATGAGCATAATTGTTGGCCATTTATGGATTTTTGAATTAACCCATACTATATTTGAATTGGGGCATTTGAATTTTATAAACATTTTAAATGCTCCAAATATTCTGAAGTCACTTGAGGGCCTCTGGATTAATACAGTTAGTGCCCATATTCATGTTCAGAATTTAATAAAATGATTTAGTTCTAAAACTAAATCAAAACAGAGAGGAAATAAATAGAAAACTGAAACAAAAGAAAAAGGACAAAATACCTACACGCACTTACCTGGCCCTCACCTGGCAGCCCATCTGGCTGGCCCAGCCCACCAAGGGCAGGGAGGTCTTCTTCCTCCCGCTAGTCGGACGCACAACGCGTGCCCGACGCGCGCACGGCCACCGCATGCCAGATCCAGCCTGCCTGCTCGCTCTACATGGCTCTAGTCGACGCCATGCACCCCCCTGACCTCTCTCTCTCTCTCTCGCACCGCAGCCTCTCCCCTCCCCTGGCTCCCTCTCCCTCACCGGCCGAGCGGCACCGTCGCTGCCCTTCGTCGCCCTCGTAGCCGCCCGCCCTCCCTCGCTTCTCGACTGGTCCACGAGCTCCGCGACGTCGTCCTAGACCCCCTCACCGAGCCATGCCCCGCCGGATGCCCTCGAACACCGACCACGCCGTCTTCTTCAACCTCGGTCCACCGATATCGACCTCGCCGCCCTGCTCAGCTCCGACCTCCCCCGAGCCCTCTTCGACGGCTGTCGCAACCGCCGTGAGCTTCTACGCCGCCTCCCCCTCTTCTTTGCTTTGTTTGAGCCCTCTAACCGCCTCCCCCACCGGAGCCGCAAGAGCTCGTCGTCGGCGTTGCTCCGGCGACCATTTGGTTGCTCCAATGTGCCAAACACGCCCGCCGCACCGCGTAGTGCCTTGCCCGCGCTTTAGTTCACGCTTTTGCCCACTGCAATCGTGCCCCATGCACAACCGAGCTCCGGTCGCCGCCCAAGTGCTCGCCGTCGTTGATTCCGAGCTCCCCACGACCTGCTGCTGCCTCCCCTGGATGCGCGGGAGCACGGGCTCCCTGCTGGTGCCCTCAGCGCGCCCAACTCCTGCCCCTAGCGCCACTCCGGCGAGCCGTCGCCGCTCTGGTTGGTCGCCAACGGCTAAATGCCGGCGGGTTGACCGCTTTGACCGCCGGTGGTTTAGCCCTGGTTGACCAAGGGATTTGACCCCCCTGGGTCTATGACATGCGGGCCCCGCCCGGCTAATTAATCTTGTCTAGGTTTAAATTTAGTTAGTTTAACCTAGGTTAGTGCTAATTAAACTAGGTTAGTTTAGTTAGACACTGACACGCGGGACCCATTGGTCAGGTTTGAACTGGACCGTGCCCCGTTGACCTGCTGACGTCATGACGATGTCAGGCTGACGCAGTAATCCTTTTCTGGAATTTAAATAAATCTTAAATGATTTATTTATTTCAAAAAATATCGAAAACTTTGAAAAATCATAGAAAATAATCTATAACTCCAATGGAAATAAGTTATATATGAAAAATGATCAGAAAAATATGAAGAATCTGTTTATGCCATGTTCATGCATGTTTGAGCAAGTTAACATCACTGTTTAGGACAAACAATGTAAGTGGCATTTGTTTATTCACATATGAAGTTTGAATTTGAACCTTGGGTTCGAACCAACTTCATCTAATCTGGACTCTAGTTACATTAGCTCAAACACAAGCATATTGCCATGTCATGATCATGCATCCTATTGTGGCATTGCATTGATTGTGTCCTTCTTTGTTTGCCGGTAACCATCCCATCTCAAGAGACGGTGTTTCCGACGACATGATCGATGACACTAATGAAGAGCTATATTATCTTCAGAAGTGCCAGACAAGCAAAACCCCTTGTTCACTCCGATACAATCCCACTCTCTTGCTCCTGCTCTCTTTTACTGCATTAGGACAACAACGATTCAACTGTTACATGATGCGGTAGTTGAACCCCTTTCCTCTGCATGCCCTGTCATTGCCACAGCAAATAGATGAAACCCACTAGCATGAGTAGGAGTTGTTTGAGCCCTGATGTGCCCACTCATTCATCTTTGTTTGTCATGCCTGCTACTACTTAGAGTTGAGTTAGGTCTGATTCATCAGGGATGAATTGGAACGGTGATGAACATGTCCTACTGTGTGTGAACACGATTTGGTAAAGGTAGCGGCGAGAGGCCATGTAGGAGTACATGGTGGGTTGTCTCATTGAAACCGTTCTCAGGAACTAAGTTCTGTGTTTGTGATCCATGAACTGCTACTACCACTCATTGGGATCCTTAATTGACCCTCTTGACTTATTAACTGCCCTAGTCCTTTGTCCAGGAGTTGCAACTAGTTTCTGGTGTTTATAGGATATGTGTTGGCAACCATGCGTAGCGCTAACCCTAGGGGTGGGCTATGATGCGGTAGATACACCATTGCACGGTGTACCGGGTGCCCGTTTGGTGTCTCGGGAACCCTGCACACATCGTTTGGGGCTGTGAGCGAAACTCCGACCGGATCTCCACGCGGATGGAACCTGAATAGGCGATAAACCTAGACTAGAGACTTGTGTGGTTAGTCTAGTCGTAGCCGACTCCCTCTCCAGGCTTCCGCTTGAAGGTTGCCGAGATACACGACGTGTACATGGTGGTAAGTGGCGAGAGCGTGTGTGAAGAAGTACACCCCTGCAGGGTTAACATCATCTATTTGAATAGCCGTGTCCGCGGTAAAGGACTTCTGGGTTGCCTATAACAGTTCATAGACAAGTGAAAGTGGATACTCTAAAATGCGCAAGATAAGCATGAGTGCTATGGATGGCATTCTCGTAGGGAGACGGGAGCAGATCCATAGTGGTGTATTGACATTGTGAATATGTGGACTCGTGTGTGTCACAGCCCTAGAATTGGTTGTAACTAGTTGCACAAGCATTCATGCATCATGTATATATTTGTGAAAGTTGAATTGGGGAAAGTAGAAAGCCTCAGAAGTCTTTTACAAAAATGATCAACATTAAAAATTGTTTCAAATAAACGCAAGAAAATGTTCCTGTCAAGCTATAAAAATATTGGCAAGAGGTAAAACTCAAACCAATATTTTTGGAGTCTCCGAAATATTTATTTTGGGCATTTGGAATTAATTCAATAACTATTTGAATTGGACTTATATTTATTATATGCATAAATATATGTTTAATAATTCTGAAAATTGTTGTGTGGCTTTGTATAAGTCCACTTAGCTGACACAATTATTTTCATGAAGTATAAAATTGATTTAGTATTTTACTAAATCAGAACAAATGTCAGAAAATAGAAAATAGAAATAAAAGACAGAGGAGAGAGATACGGCTTACCTGGCACTCACCTGGCGGCCCAAGTGGCCAGCCTAGCCCACTAGCCTGGCACTGTTGGCCAGCCCACCAGGAGCCCCACCGTCTTCAACCTCTGCCAGTAGGCAGAGGCGTTCGACGCGCGCGCCTGAGCTCCACCTCCTGATTCCCCCTCGCCCCGTCTCCGCGCCACTGGAACGGCCTCGACCCCCTCTGCCTCTCCCTCACTCTGGAGCTCTCTCCCTCTCCTCTAGCTCTCTCCGCCTCGCACCACCCGAACGCGCCCCGCCGCCGCCGACGTGCACCACCGTGGCCACCGCCTCCCCCTCGCCTCTCCGACATGCCCAGGAGCTCCGCCACCAACCAAACACCGCCGAACACCGTCTTCGCCTTCATCTTTAACCTCGGGCACCCGATCCCGTCTCCGGTCGATTCGGCGCCGCTAGGACCTCCCAGAGCTCGCTGACCCCCTCTTCGGCATCGCTGTGAGCTCCTGCTCCCAACCCTTCTCTCCCTGCCGTCGAATTCCTCCTCTAGCCCCCCTGCCGACCTCGGCCGCAGCCTGTTGCCGCCGTGCCCCGTCACCGTCGTGGCTAGAGCCACTGTCGCTCGAAGCTGAGGACACCATCGTGCTCAACTTCTCTTCACGCGCCCGTAGCCACCCCAAGATCCTCCTCCTGAACACCCTAGCGAGGAACTCGAGCACGGCCGAACTCCGGCAGCCGCAAAGCTCGACGTCGCCGTCGTTTCGGACCACCCCAGCTGCTGCTTCTTACAATGTTAGATGCGCGAGCTCTCCAGCTACGCATAGAGCTCCTCCGCCGCTCTTTTGGTCACCGGAACAACGTTTCTGAAGCCCTCCGCCGTCTCTGTTGTCGCCGGCGACGAGCTGTTGACCGGGTCCGGCGGGTTTGACCCCGCTTGATCGGGGTTTAACTTCCCCCCTGACTCACTGACGTGTGGGCCCCAGGCCACTAACTAAACTAGGTTAGTATTAGTTTAATGCTAACTAAACTTAGTTAGTTTAATTGACACTAACAGAGGGGACCCACAGGTCAGGGTTGACCTGGACCGTCTCAGTTGACCGCTGATGTCACAGTGACGCAGTGCTGACGCATTAACTCATATTCTGGATTTAACTTAATTCAGGAAATTCCAGGAAATGCCCAAAACTTCTAAAATTCATAGAAAATCATACCTCCAACTCAAATAATTTATATATGAAAAATGATCAGAAAAATCCAATCTATCCATCTGTTCTAGTTTCATGCATGTTTAAACAAGTTAACTTGCTGTTTAGTGCAAAACATGATAAAGCACTATTTAAGATCACAAATGAGTATGAACATTGAATCTTTGGTTCAAAATAGCTCAAACCCATCTGTTTGTAGTTGCATTAGCCCAACACACTCATTTTACCATGTCATGATCATGCGTCATATTGTGCATTGCATTGATTGTGTTTCTTTCTCTGTTGCCGGTATTTGTCCCCTCTTAGTAGACGTTGCTTTGATGATGTGATCTTTGACACCAATGAAGAGTTATACTATCTTTAGAAGTGCCAGGCAAGCAAAACCCCCTTGTCCATTCCGATACAATCCCACTCTCTCGCTCCTGCTCTATTTTACTACATTAGGACAACACCGTTTCAACTGTTACATGCTGTGGTAGCTGAACCCCTTTCCTCTGCATGACCTGTCATTGCCACAGTAAATAGATGAAACCCACTAGCATGAGTAGGAGTTGTTTGAGCCCTGATGTGCCTACTCATTCATGCTTGTTTGTCATGCCGGCTATTGCATAAAGTTGTGTCAGGTCTAACTCATCGGGGATGAATCGGAGGTGTGTGAACACGTCCTACTGTGTGTGAGCTAAGTGTGTGAACACGATTTGGTAAAGGTAGCATGAGAGGCCATGTAGGAGTACATGGGGGGTTGTCTCACTAAAACTTTCCTCAGGAACTGAGTTCTGTGTTTGTGATCCATGAAACAGCTACTACCACACATTGGGCCCTGAAATATGACCCCGCTCGACTGTCCAGGTCTGTCCAGGAGTTGCAACTAGTTTCTAGTGTTTATAGGTTACGTTTTGGCGGCCGTGCGTAGCGCTGACCCTAGGGGTGGGCTATGATGCGGTAGATACACCGTGGCCGGGTATGTCGGGCGCCCGTTTGGCGTCTCGGGACCCTGTACACATCGTTTGCGGCCGTTGAGGACACCCCGGCCGGATTTCCTTGCGGATGGAACCTGAATAGGCGATAAACCTGGACTAGGGACTTGTGCGGTTAGTCAGGTCGTGGTCTACACCCACGTCGGCTTTCGCTTGAAGTCTGCCGAGCACATGTCGTCTGCAGACGCTAAGTGGTGGAAACATGTGTGACAAAGTATACCCCTACAGGGTATAAAACTATTCAAATAGCCGCGTCCACGGTAAAGGATTTCTGGGTTGCCTATAACAGTTCATAGACAAGTGAAAGTGGATACTCTAAAATGTGCAAGATAAGCGTGAGTGCTATGGATGGCGTTCTCGTAGGGAGACGGGAGCGGATCCATAGTGGTGTATTGATATGGTGAATATGTGGACTTGTGTGCGCCACCTCAAACGAGTTACTTGCAGTCATAATTTAAGATAGCCACCGAGTCAAAGCTGGCTTGCTGCAGTTAAAATCCACCACCCCCCTGTTGATACCGATGCATATGTACCTAGTTCTGATGTAAGTCTTGCTGAGTACTTTTGTACTCATGTTTGCTTAATTTATGTTTTGCAGAGAGACTTCAGTCTCGCTAGTAGTTTCGCATGGACTTCGAAGTTTAGCTTGATACCTCAGCTACGATCTTGTGCCCTCGGCAGGATCTGGTAGATAGTCAGGCTTCTCAGCCTTTTTCATTTGTAGATGTCCGTACTCAGACATGTTAAGCTTCCGTATGTGCTTTGATTTGTATGCTATGATTGTTGGGTCATGAAACCCATGTTTGTAATATCTCGCTCCTCGGAGCCTAATGAATAAATATTTGAGTCATAGAGTTATGTTGTGATGCCATGTTGTATTTACACATATCGAGCATATTGTGTGTATGATTGGAATGCTTGGTATGTGTGCGATCCGACAATCTAGTTGTTTATCCTTGGCAGCCTCTCTTATGGGGAAATGTAGTCTAGTGCTTCCATGAGCCATAGTAGTCCGCTACAGCCCAGTTCACCGGAGTCCTGCTAGCCCAGCACTACTGCTCAGGACACTTAACTGGCCGGCATGTGTTTCACTTGGTTCCTGTGTCTGTCCCTTCGGGGAAATGTCACGTGGTGACATCCGGAGTCCTGCCTAGCCTGCTAAAGCCTGGGTTCCCGGGGTCCTGTTAGCCCAGTGCTATAGCCCGGATTCACACGCGGCTGACCAACATGCTCGATGTGATTCATGTATGCATGTCCCCATAGGTTGGTGCCGCTTTGGGTTCACGACTAGCCTTGTCTGCCCGGGTTCTCTGTCATATGGATGCTAGCGACACTATCATATACGTGAGCCAAAAGGTGCAAACGGTCCTGGGCCATGGTAAGGCGACACCCATGGGAATACCATGCGTGAGGCCGCAAAGTGATATGAGGTGTTACCGGCTAGATCGATGTGACTTGGAATCGGGGTCCTAACAGTGTGCGCCACCTCAAGAGAGTTGCTTGCAGTCGTAGTTCAGGTTAGCCACTGGGTCAAAGCTGGCTTGCTGCAGTCAAACTCCACCACCCCCTTTCGTTGATACCGATGCATATATAGTTAGTTCTGATGTAAGTCTTCCTGGGTACATTTGTACACACGTTTGCTTAATTTATGTTTTGCAGAGAGACTTCAGTCTTGCTAGTAGTTCCACGTGGACTTCGACGTTTAGTTTGTTACCTCAGCTACTATCTTGTGCCCTCGGCAGGGTCTTGTAGATAGTCAGGCTTCTCAGCCTTCTTCTTTTGTAGTTGTCTGTACTCAGACAAGTTAAGCTTCCGCATGTGCTTGATGCTTGTATGCTCTGTATGTTAGGTCATGAGACCATGTTTGTAATAATTGACTCCTCGGAGCCTAATGAATAAGTACTTTTAGTCGTAGAGTTATGTTGTGATGCCATGTTGTATTTACACATATCGAGTATATTGTGTGTATGATTGAAATGCTTGATATGTGTGGGATCCGACAACCTAGTTTTTTATCCTTGGTAGCCTCTCTTATGGGGAAATGTAGTCTTGTTCTTCCATGAGCCATAGTAGTCCGCTATAGCCCGGTTCATCGGAGTCCTGCTAGCCCAGCACTACTGCTCCGGAACACTTCACTGGCCGGCATGTGATTCACTTCGTTCCTGTGTCTGTCCCTTCGGGGAAATGTCATGCGGTGACATCTGAAGTCCTGCCTAGCCTGCTATAGCCTGGTTCACTGGAGTCCTGTTAGCCCAGTGCTACAGCCCGGATTCGCACGCTGCTGACCAACATGCTCGATGTTGATTCATGTATGCCTGTCCCCGTAAGTTAGTGCCACTTTGGGTTCACGACTAGTCATGTCGGCCCGGGTTCTTTGTCATATGGATGCTAGCGACACTATCATATACGTGAGCCAAAAGGCGCAAACGGTCCCGGGACAGGTAAGGTGGCACCCGTGGGAATACCCGTGCATGAGGCCGCAAAGTGATATGATGTGTTACATGCTAGATCAGTGTGACTTAGGATTGGTCGAAGTTGTGTCTAGAAATGCGTTAGTTATGTAAGGATATTGATTGGGTAAGGGAACGTAAGGCTCTTTTTGCTCCTTATACCTTATGCCTTCTGATCTGAGTCAGCCTCTTCTTTTCTATGGGGATTAAGAACTAGGCCTTCTCATCTATCTATCAGGATGACGTGTTACTAATCCATATACTTATAGGATTGATGGAATCAAGTCTCAGTTCAGTTTCTACTACTTTCGTGTATTCATAGCTGGCCTCAGAACCTTGATATTGTGATGCTGAGTGGTCATGCCACTATTTTGCAGGATGTCTCAAATCTTTTTGAGCAATTATAGCCGTTATGCTGTCCGAGTCATCCCAGGTTACTAAATAGTCTGATGCATTTGCAAATCCTTTCTTTTCGTTGTCGATGTCCTTTTTGTTAGAATAAGCACACTAACCGGTGCGTTGAGGTACTCTATTGCCTCGACATATATGTTGGAGCTATTATTATGACCCTAGGTGTTTTAGGGAGTCACCTAGTAATCTAGCCATGTTTTGTGTTCCGGTGTGATGATTCTTGCCACCATTCTCGAAAGCATCCCGTGATGCCATTTAGTAGTAGGTATTCTATTCCTGGGTTCTTGAACACGAGATTCACCCTACTTACCTCCCGTTGATAGTGTTTGCTCGTTCCTTTAGGATATTAGTAACCTTGCGACAGTCCTCGAGGTCCGTGGTATTTCTTTCTTCCAAATACCATGAACCATTAAGGAAGAAGTTCTTTGAACCAAAATATCACAACCAGAGTACTCTTGAGTAGTTCTCCATTCATAATTGTGATTCTGCTAGTTCTACCTTTCTGCATGGGTTATCTGGAAGAAACCTGTTGAACTTAGGTTCGACATATTAATCTATGCATCCACAACTCAGAAAGATATATGTCCTCTTGAGTTGTCCCTGTTCATTTGTATTCCGACCATCGCCTATCAATTGATAGTCAGGAGTAATTGTGCATCTGTGTTATTGATGCTTATTATTCTTGTGGTCCATCAAGCCATTCTATCTCGGAATGACTAGGAGAAACAAACTCCAGTACCTCACCCATATCCAGGATTGTGCTCCATAGATCAAAATGCCAATCCAGCTTTTGATTCTATTCTACACTAAAGTATTACCATCGTATGTCAAGAATGTAATGAGAATTGCACAACCTCTCATGAATTCCTGATATAGTGATACTCCTCACCATCGTTGTTCATTCCTCGGTTCCTGTGTTATCGTAACCGGAATGCCGACAAGTGAATCGTGATGTGTAAAATCAATACTCCTAGCAACTTCGTTGCTTGGTAGTTAAAGGACAATATTCTCATCCTTAGCGTGTTGGTTACTGAACCATCATTCTGAGATTGATCGTGCTACCTAGTCCTTATTTCTGGTGCACTTTTCGATCAATGAGTTAGGATAGTGTCAATCCTTGCTTATTTGATCATATCGTCTTGCCCTGAAAAGCAAGATTGTTCTCGAGCTTAGTGACATATCGGTGGTTCGTGATTTTCCGTATATCTTCTCGGAAGTATAACCAAGTTGTCACCTGACTGCTATGTTGAGTTCGTGATCAAGTTGGTTTCTTATAAACCACCCCTTTCTCCAAGAATATGTGTTGGATACCCCTGAGCTACTTGGTTAAGCTAAGCAACAACTCGGAGAGTTGGAAGATAAAAGCTGGTCTGACTTAGTTCATGTTAAGGGATATCTCTTGTGTGTGTGTTTGAAGAAAGATGATATCTTCATCGATTGGTCCTCATGATCAGTTGCTGGATCTATTGTCTTGTCAAAACTTTGACTTGAGTATGGGCTATCGTCAAGTCAAATCAGAACCAACGATGTTCGTACTGTTGTCTTACTCGTGCTTGATCCCTCGAGCATACACCATTACATCTTTTGGTCTAACCAATGCTATCACCTTGTTCAAATGATGGTGGAAGTCCAGTGATATGGAAATTCCGATGAGTTGATGTTGACCCCATCAGCAGCATTTTGTCTCCCCCATGATTCATGTTGAACATCAACCTAGTGTTGAAAACTTTGTAAGCAATGCCTTCGTGTTCCGTTCATGAAGCTTATGCTTGGATGAAAGAAGTGACTTCTCCAAGTTCACATGCATTAGGTGTAAGTTGCCGCCATGAATTTGAGGAAGGTTTGTTTTGTTTCCCTTGGAATCATCCCAAGTCAGTCATGCATACGTGCGAAGTATTCTATGGTTTGGTAGATTAATTACCTCCACTCCATATGTGTTCCTAGCACACCAAGCCACTGATTGATTTGTTCAAGGTGAAGAAGTTCCTTCTTAAGAATCATGACTTATGTTAGGACTTCGCTACCATCGTTAATGGTTCCCCTCCGGAACTCAATAGTGTTTTGTTGTAAGACTACTATGTGGTCATGCTTGTCTGGAACAACGTGTTCACATGTATGTAGCAGACCCAGCTCATGTTTTGGAGCTTGCTATCGTAGTTCATTTCCCGAGAATCTCGCAACGTCATCCCGTCGATTTGTGTTGCAAACTTTCTTTTCCAGACATGATGTCTGACATATCTTGTTACCAACCAGATCTGAATCTCAGGCAGATATGATGGTTGGAACATTCCCAACAATTGCATTCTATTCCCAGCTTGCACCCGCCTTTGTGCCATTTTGCTATGGTCTGCCTTCTCGGTATTTGTCATCCAGGATCATCTTCAAAAGTGGACTTACCTGGGCCCTATCCTTCCTCGATGATAAGCAGAAATCATCCATCGTGTTATCTTCAACAAGGTAGTCCACATCATCCATTCTAGCCTGAGAATGTCATTCCTTTGAACTCCACCAAACGATCGTTTGTGATTGCCTTAGGCTGGTATAAAGAGTTTCAATAATCTAGATTTCAAAAGTAATTATTTTCGCCATTTAAGGGAATAACTCTACGAGTCACCTCCCCTAAGGTGCCCCGTTATGGGATCATGGTAATTGTTTCCTCGCCACTTTGAAACCTATGCCCCATCTTACTCGAGCGTGGAATTGTTGTCTACCAAAATTTAACATTTGCCATCTGTTCCTCTCAACCCCTCCCTACGTGTGCTTTGTGTCTCTGCTCGAAAGATGTTATCCTGTCTCATCCCATGAGTTGATCGTGAATTGCTTGATCTTCGAGAAGATCGATTCCCGTGGGGTTTCTTTCTGTCCTCATAGTTGGATGTAGATCTCGAAGGCAAGGATGTCAAGACCAATATGATGCAATGGATCAACATATTCAAGAAATGCAGTTGGATCATGAAGATCGTGTTAGTCTGTGTCCCCTCTATCTTCTTACCTCACGTCTTGAATCTCGGGACAAGATTCTTGTTTAGTGGGGGTGAGTTGTCATAGCCCTAGCTTAGAACTTGTTTGTCTTTGCATAAGCATCCATGCATGATGTTTAAATTTTATGAAACCTTGAAATGGGGATCGATTAAACCCTAGCACCAGAATGAATTCAATAGGATGAAATAAAATCTTTTTCAACAACCCAGAATGCCCTTTAAAAATGTTCATGATTTTCTTTAAAGCTGAAAACCTCTGCCAAATATCATGAGCATAATTGTTGGCCATTTATGGATTTTTGAATGAACCCATACTATATTTGAATTGGCGCATTTGAATTTTATAAACATTTTAAATGCTCCAAATATTCTGAAGTCACTTGAGGGCCTCTGGATTAATTCAGTTAGTGCCCATATTCATGTTCAGAATTTAATAAAATGATTTAGTTCTAAAACTAAATCAAAACGGAGAGGAAATAAATAGAAAACTGAAACAAAAGAAAAAGGACAGAATACCTACACGCACTTACCTGGCGCTCACCTGGCAGCCCATCTGGCTGGTCCAGCCCACCAGGGGCAGGGAGGTCTTCTTCCTCCTGCCAGTCGGACGCACAGCGCGTGCCCGACGCGCGCACGGCCACCGCATGCCACCTCCAGCCTGCCTGCTCGCTCTGCACGGCTCTAGACAACGCCACGCACCGCCCTGACCTCTCTCTCTCTCGCAACGCAGCCTCTCCCCTCCCCTGGCTCCCTCTCTCTCGCCGGCCAAGTGGCACCGTCGCTGCCCTTCGTCGCCCTCATAGCCACCGGCCCTCCCTTGCATCCCCGACTGGTCCACGAGCTCCGCGACGTCGTCCTAGACCCCCTCACCGAGCCATGCCCCGCCAGACGCCCTCGAACGCCGACCACGTCGTCTTCTTCAACCTCGGTCCGCCGAGATCGACCTCGCTGCCCTCCTCAGCTCTGTCCTCCCCCGAGCCTGCTTCGACGGCCATCGCAACCGTCGTGAGCTTCTACGCCGCCTCCCCCTCTTCTTTGCTTTGTTTGCGCCCTCTAACCACCTCCCCCACCGGAGCCGAGATGCTCCGCCGCAAGAGCTCGTCGCCAGCGTTGCTCTGGCGACCATTTGGTTGCGCCAATGTGCCAAACACGCCCGCCGCACCGCGTAGTGCCTTGCCCGCACTTTAGTTCACGCTTTTGCCCGCTGCAGCCGCGCCCTCGTGCACAGTCGAGCTCTGGCCGCCGCCCAAGTGCTCGCCGCCGTCGACTCCGGGCTCCCCACGACCTGCTGCTGCCTCCCCTGGATGCGCGGGAGCACGGGCTACCTGCTGGTGCCCTCAGCGCGCCCAACTGCTGCCCCTAGCGCCACTCCGGCGAGCTGCCGCCGCTCTGGTTGGTCGCCATCGGCTAAATGCCGGTGGGTTGACCACTTTGACCGCCGGTGGTTTAGCCCCGGTTTTACCAGGGGATTTGACCCCCCTGGGTCTATGACATGCGGGCCCTGCCTGGCTAATTAATCTAGTCTAGGTTTAAATTTAATTAGTTCAACCTAGGTTAGTGCTAATTAAACTAGGTTAGTTTAGTTAGACACTGACACACGGGACCCACTGGTCAGGTTTCACCTGGACCGTGCCCCGTTGACCTGCTGACGTCATGACGATGTCAGGCTGACGCAGTAATCCTTTTCTAGAATTTAAATAAATCTCAAATGATTTATTTGTTTCAGAAAATATCCATAACTTTGAAAAATCATAGAAAATAATCTATAACTCCAATGGAAATAAGTTATATATGAAAAATGATCAGAAAAATATGAAGAATCTGTTTATGCCATGTTCATTCATGTTTGAGCAAGTTAACATCACTGTTTAGGACAAACAATGTAAGTGGCATTTGTTTATTCACATATGAAGTTTGAATTTGAACCTTGGGTTCAAACCAACTTCATCTAATCTGGACTCTAGTTACATTAGATCAAACACGAGCATATTGCCATGTCATGATCATGCATCCTATTGTTGCATTGCATTGATTGTGTCCTTCTCTGTTTGCCGGTAACCATCCCCTCTCAATAGACGGTGTTTCCGACGACGTGATCGATGACACTGATGAAGAGCTATATTATGTTTAGAAGTGCTAGGCAAGCAAAACCCCCTTGTTCATTCCGATACAATCCCACTCTCTCGCTCCTGCTCTCTTTTACTGCATTAGGACAACAACGATTCAACTGTTACATGCTGCGGTAGTTGAACCCCTTTCCTCTGCATGACCTGTCATTGCAACAGTAAATAGATGAAACCCACTAGCATGAGTAGGAGTTGTTTGAGCCCTGATGTGCCTACTCATTCCTGTTTGTTTTTCATGCCTGCTACTGCTTAGAGTTGAGTCAGGTCTGATTCATCGGGGATGAATTGGAAAGGTGATGAACATGTCCTACTGTGTGTGAGCTAAGTGTGTGAACACGATTTGGTAAAGGTAGCGGTGAGAGGCCATATAGGAGTACATGGTGGGTTGTTTCATCGAAACCGTTCTCAGGAACTGCGTTTTGTGTTTGTGATCCATCAACAGCTACTACCACTCATTGGGATCCTTAATTGACCCTCTCAACTCATTAACTTCCCTAGTCCTCTGTCCAGGAGTTGCAACTAGTTTCTGGTGTTTATATGATACGTGTTGGCGGCTGTGCGTAGCGCTGATCCTAGGGGTGGGCTATGATGCGGTTGATACACCATGGCACGGTGTACTGGGCGCCCGTTTGGTGTCTCGGGAACCCTGCACACATCGTTTCGGGCTGTGAGCGAAACTCCGGCCGGATCTCCTCGCGGATTGAACCCGAATAGGCGATAAACCTGGACTAGAGACTTGTGTGGTTAGTCAGGTCGTGGCCGACTCCCTCGCCAGGCTTCCGCTTGAAGGTTGCCGAGATACACGACGTGTACATGGTGGTAAGTGGTGAGAGCGTGTGTGAAGAAGTACACCCCTGCAGGGTTAACATCATCTATTCGAATAGCCGTGTCCGCGGTAAGGGACTTCTGGGTCGCCTATAACAGTTCATAGACAAGTGAAAGTGGATACTCTAAAATGCGCAAGATAAGCATGAGTGCTATGGATGGCGTTCTCGTAGGGAGACGGGAGCGGATCCGTAGTGGTGTATTGATATGGTGAATATGTGGACTCGTGTGCACCACCTCAAAAGAGTTGCTTGCAGTCGTAGTTCAGGTTACCCCTCAGTCAAAGCTGGCTTGCTGCAGTCAAACTCCACCACCCCCCTTTGTTGATACCGATGCATATAAGTTCTGATGTAAGTCTTGCTGGGTACATTTGTACTCACGTTTGCTTAATTTATGTTTTGCAGAGAGACTTCAGTCTCGCTAGTAGTTCCACGTGAACTTCGACGTTTAGCTTGTTACCTCAACTACGATCTTGTGCCCTCGGTAGGGTCATGTAGATAGTCAGGCTGCTCAGCCTTCTTCTTTTGTAGTTGTCTGTACTCAGACAAGTTAAGCTTCCGCATGTGCTTGTTGCTTGTATGCTCTGTATGTTGGATCATGAGACCATGTTTGTAATACTTGGCTCCACGGAGCCGAATGAATAAATACTTTGAGTCGTAGAGTTATGTTGTGATGCCATGTTGTATTTACACATATCGAATATATTGTGTGTATGATTGAAATGCTTGATATGTGTGGGATCCGACAACCTAGTTGTTTATCCTTGGTAGCCTCTCTTATGGGGAAATGTAGTCTTGTGCTTCCATGAGCCATAGTAGTCCGCTACAGCCCGGTTCACCGGAGTCCTGCTAGCCCAGCACTACTGCTCCGAAACACTTGACTGGCCGGCATGTGATTCACTTTGTTCCTGTGTCTGTCCCTTTGGGGAAATGTCACGCGGTGACATCCGGAGTCCTTCCTAGCCTACTACAGCCCGGTTCACCGGAGAACTGTTAGCCCAGTGCTACATCCCGGATTCACACGCTGCTGACCGACATGATCGATGTTGATTCATGTATGCCTGTCCCCGTAAGTTAGTGCCACTTTGGGTTCATGACTAGTCATGTCGGCCCGGGTTCTTTGTCATATGGATGCTAGAGACACTATCATATACGTGAGCCAAAAGGCACAAACGGTCCTGGGCTGGGTAAGGTGGCACCCGTGGGAATACCGTGCGTGAGGCCGGAAAGTGATATGATGTGTTACATGCTAGATCAGTGTGACTTAGGATTGGGGTCCTGACATTGACCCATGTAGGAGTAATCCCATGTTGTAAAAACTAATGATTGCTTGAGAATTTTATTTGATAAATGGTATCTCGAGAATTTTATCAGACTCCTTTTTTGTATACAAGGCCACAAACCCGTATTACAGGTACCAAGGCAAAAATTAATGTCTTCTAACTCAATGTTGCAAGCCACCTTGTTTCCTTGTTTGCCATGTAAATTAATGTGTATTCTTCTCTTTCATGCACGTCAAGCCAATGCTCACACTCCCGCAGGCATGCAAGGGATAATTAATGTCCTCCTTTGCTAGTAGTACTATGAGGCAAACACCATTAATATTGCATTGATTAGTGTTAGTGGCCTTGTATATCTGCAAATTGTAATTTTGATAGTGGCCTTGTACATAAAAATGGAGGGAGAAAGATGAGAGATAATGTCAGGAGGAGTGGGGCGTGGTGGTGACTGGTGGTCGGACTGGGCGGAGGCATGGGGATGGATGGCGCATTATGTCTAGGTTTGTATCCCTATAGTCCCTCTCACACACACCCACGTTGGTGGGGGCGTGCACGAAGAGAAGAGGTGCACGCACGGCGCACGTACTCCCATCTCTTTCCCAACCACACCCGCGGGTACACGATGGAGCTCATTTCTGTATGAAAAGGCAGCCCACATGGTAACTTGACACGTGTACTAGTTGTCCACTAGATGGAGGGAGGATCGTCTACCATGGGTGAACAAACAAACTGCGACTTGACGCGTTATGTTAAAAAAGAGGCAAACCATGTGGGGCCTACCTTAGAGGCAAGGCTCTATAAACTGCAGTACTTTTGATGTGTCTCGTCAACTCGTAGAACAAGGAGAAGCTTGCTTAGTACGCACGCTCCATCGCCGACATGCGTGGTGGCTCGCAGGACGAGGAGAACATTTTACTAGTACTCCCTCTGTTTACTCCTCGTCCCTACCTTGGTTAGAGAGATTATCATATTGTTTGGAATATATGTCCTTTAGTAGATTTCAATATGAACTACTAGTACATACTCCAAACACTGATGTATATAGATGTATTTTAGAGTGTAGATTCACTCATTTTGCTCCGTATGTAGTCCATATTGAAACAGACGTAATAGTACGCACTCGCCCCTCGACTCTCGCCACGTGGTGGACGTGCAGCAATTCATTCGGTCTCATATAGCCAGAATGATATATACTGAAGTACCATTATTGCTCGACTTCCTGAAGAGGAAAAGAGCTAATCGCAAGGTTAATAGTTTGGAGAAGCCAAGCGCAAGGTTTATAGGAGAACGAGTAATAGGTGTCGCGTCATTTATAAATAAATTTTTTTCTTCAGTGGCACGTACGCAATATAAATAGGTTCATATGGAGAGAAAAGGAAACCGCTCCAGTATATACATAGGCAGGACGAGCCTACACAGTTGCTTGCTGGGGTTGCTCTCTTCAGTTTTCACACTCTCTCGCACAAAACCATTGTGGCCACATGTCTAACATCCCGGCAGATCACGTCCATCGGGGGAAGGGGTGGATGCTTAGTGTAGATGCGGTCGCCGTCACCGACGGCGAAAAAGCACTGTCGGCACGTCCCTATCAGGGGTCCCCGCCATTCTCTCTCACAAAGCCGGTGAGGTTTCCTTCGTCCATTGCTCACTGCCGCGACGTGGGTAGTTTCCTCCTCCCGCCACCCTCCTCTAGGCTGAGCTATGTCCCGACATCCCTCAGGTACAACGCCCTTTACAACCGGCGTGCACCACTGCTCCAGCTGCCCACATCACTCCATGTGGATATTTCTCTACTTCTTTGCCCCACACATACCTCTACTGGCTTCTACGTACTGTATTTGTGATGAGTTTATGTCTCATCAACTAGTCCCAGTAATCTTGAATTGCACATACCGCATTGTACTATCTTGCTGATAAATTATAGTACGTACTATACAAGTACTTCCTCCGTTCCTAAATATAAGTCTTTGTAGAGATTTCACCATGTACCACATATGGTTATATATAGATGCATTTTAAGTGTAGATTCATTCATTTTGTTCCGTATGTAGTCCACCTAGTGGAATCTCTACAAAGACTTATATTTAGAACGGAGGGAGTACTATGTAAAGAGTTAGGTGTCGCACGGTGTCCAGAAAATATGGTGATGGTGTGAGGTGGGCCATGTAATCACCTCACCTGCGTGTTTTCACTGCTCTTGCACTCCTCCGCCATAAGAATGGAGAAAATTGTAATCTAGTAGTACCTCCTTTCACCGAAAAAGTGGGACATCCAGCAGTCCTACCACCTCAGTAATAATGAACAATGAGCCGTCAAATCACACAGACCCAACAGTAAGTTGGACGGACGAAGCAACCATCACTCTTGAATCCGCTTCTCCCTCCAACGTAGGCGCCAGTGAGAGGTCGCATCCGCTCTGCCCAGGCATGAATGCGGAACTGGCCATTTCGGGCGGGAAGTGCGTGCGGGCGATGGAGGGGCTTTGGGTGGGCCAGGCTGGTCAGGAGCGGGCGTGGCAGCTGTCCGCCTGTCCCTATCGGACGCCCGGAAACGAGAGGATGCACTGACTCTGGCGGCTAAAATGGTACACTACACGCCATCTCTTTGTAGGAGTAGGTCGATCTGTCGCTCTCTCTAACACACACATGTTGTGAAACACACACACACACATGCACACGCACACACGGGTTCATAGAATAGGAAAATCGTGCCAGTGCGAAGCCACATGAAGTGAGATACAAATGGAGTACGTACAAGAAGAGAAGAGGTGACGAATATTCCATCAAACCTGGACTGAGGAGTAGTACTCCCTCCGTCCAGGTGTTAAGTCATCCTACGGAAATCAGATATTCCCAAAATGTTTAGGCGTCGTCCATTAACTTCGCATCTCAATCCCCTCCTTGCCTCATTGCTAGCGAGCATTGTTACTTAGGGAGCATTTGGATCCTTAGCAAGAACAGCTTATAGCCTAGCCGGGCAAGGTTAGGCGTTTGTAACTGTTAAAATATGTTAGCTTTTGTGGGCCAGCTAGCTTGGGTGGGCTAGAAAAACCTTGCTAGCTCAGGAGAGCCAGATTAGCTCGCTTCCGACGGCAAACTTCCCGTAGTAGTAACATAGACTAGTAGGCTTCCAAAAAAACATAGACTAGTAACATATGCATGTTGTACTAGCCCAAGTTACTCACCACTATGACCAGCCTAAGCATGTAACAAAACTCTCCTTACTCTGCCTTGTTATCTCCCCCGGAAACCCATTGAATGGAGCGCAACTACGCGTTGATCAGTTAAGAAATCAACGTCGGTTTGCATGCGAGTTAATACGTGGCCCTGTGTGGTAGCTAAAACGGCATCTCTTAGTTTTTTTGGATTAATTGTTGCGTTTAGAGACAGAAATCAGGGCTTTGATCAGAGGAATGACCGGTCAAGTTTCTCCTTCTCCTCCAATCTTCTTGCACCTTGGTCCCGCTGCACCTTCTAACATGACTTATTACACCTAGACGGAGGGAGTCCTACGAGATACGGTGGCACATTGACTTATTTCGAATACAAGTGCCCAAAATTGTGTGCATGTTATAATAAGGATTCACTTAAAATAGTACGTGAGCGAACAGAGGCATCAATTGCACAGTGTTCCCGAGTAGTAGCAAGGTGTGTGAGGTAAGATACACCGCTGGCACTTTTAATTTTTCTTATTAATTTGTTTGTTTCACCCTCTGACTGGTGGGACCCAACGCACTATGTGGAGAGAGGTAACGTACTTCTGGTCAAAAAGGATGGATACGGAGCTATACGATCTCGTAGTGACCGTATAATCACCTCATAACGTATAAGCTGCAGCCTCGGCGCTTGTTTTCTAGGGTTTGCACTCTTCATACTCTCTCTCCAGTATATATATACACGCTGGAGCCTCAGCGCTTGTAGTTGCTCTCTTCACACTCTCTCACCCTCTCCAGATCTAAACAAGACTTCGTTGGCCTCTCTCTCCCCTCACTGCTGATTTACTTGTAGTTGCTCTCTTCACACTCTCTCACCCTCTCCAGATCTAAACAAGACTTCGTTGGCCTGTCTCTCTCCCCTCACTACTGGTCAAAGAGCCGGCTGGTTCCGTCCGCCGGGAAGGGTAGGAGGCTTAATGCTGTCGCCGTCGATGAGGGAGGAGGGAATCCACTACCGGCGCAGCTGTTCACTTTCACCCAGCGGCGCGGGAGGGCCTCCGACCCTTCTTCTTCGCTGCCGTACATAGTGTGGGTTGAACGGCCTCCGGTCGCCCACCGAACCACACTCCAAGAACCTTAAGGTATAATTTACTTATTCCACATGCATTCTCTAGCTGCATGTGGGCTTTTTCCGCTACTGCACTCGAATCTAGGTGTTGGATCAAACAGGAAAGCAGTGGGGAAAGTTGTATACCTTGAATCTAGGACGTGGTTCAAATAGGAAAGGAATGGGGGAAAGTAGTGGGAAAAGTTGTATAGCATGAATCTAGGATGTGGTTCAAAAAGGAAAGGGAGGGGGAAGTAGTGGGGAAAGTTGTATCGCATGAGTCTAAGACCTTGTTCAAAGAGGACATGAATTGGGGAAAGTAGTGGGGAAAGTTGTATAGCATAAATCTAGGACGTGGTTCATAGAGGAAAGGAACTGGGAAAGTACTAGTACAGACTGGCTATCCAGCACCAATGTTGGTTGAAAAGAGAAAACAATCACAAATGCAGTACGCACATCTATAATGAACTGATCTTTTGTTTTGGGGACAAGGCTGTTGAGTTTGAGCAGGACTAGATTTGCTGCACTCACATAGGGAAAGGTGTCTAAAGATAACAAAACTCGGACCAACAAAAATATGCTCCTTGGTTGTTTGTTCTTTGTTCCAATAGACTGTGCATCACCCCAGTATATCGGTAGATGCACATGGTGCTGGTGCGTCCACTGTCCCGTGCAACTCTTTAGCTGCTGTTAATCTAAGGCCATGTTTGGTTAAAAACTCCCTAGTCCCTACCTACTTGGTTCCAGGGACTAAACATGGACTAGAGGTTATTAAATGACATGCTAAAAGACCATGTTACCCCTAGTAATGAACTAATAGAGACAGGGTGCGATGCGTGGCAGGGGCAACTGTTGGAAAAAGTCCCAAAAAGACTCTCCCTCGGGGTCTTCTTTCTTTAGTCCCAAATGCCCACTTTTAGTCCCTAAAAGTCCCTCCTGTTTGGTTTAGATGTGACTGACACAGAGTTTTTTAGTCCCTCCACCAAAATGTCCCTATAAACAAGTACCCTCTAATAATTCCGCTGGAAAATTGATGCAATGCCACAGTTAAAAGCAAATTACATGTTTAACGAATTTTATTGTTAATATAATCTCTCTGTTAATATTAATCAATGCCACCGTTTGAGAAATGCTACTGTCTTGCTTTCTTTCCCATTTAGGTAAGGTAGATGCTTCTTTTTGTTGGCTTCTGTGTCATCCATCGTTATTGACCACTAGTTGTTTCCTTTGCACCTCTGTGTCAACAGGGTTATCTACTTCACCTTGTTGCCATTATGACCTTTTGTTGCATTGCACAGAACACTATTGTTTTAAGAGTGTTTTGTGTAGTTCAACCAAAATGTCACACTGACAACGTTGGTTTATTGCTTGATCTTAGTGGAACTGCACAAGAGGAGATCTTACTTCCTATATGTGTGGGCAAATTTGGTTCAGATCTTCTTCTTGTGAATTGTTTGAATGTCGCGTCATCAGAGGTCAGTACTAGCCTTCTTTCACATGATTCTGCCGTGTGCTTTCATATGTTGTGCTACTTGTATGGTTATGTTGCTTGATTTTAGTGAACTGCACAAATGGAGACAAGACTTCCAATCCGTATGTGCACCGCAATATCCCATTGAGGTAAGATAAGGATATTCTGTTAGCCTGTATTTTGCCACTTTCATCAGAAAATTAATGTCATTGTTTAGTGCTATACTTGTGCAACCTAATTGACATGCCAAATCTTACATTGAAGGTGAAGCTTGTCTGTTATTGAACCAAGTGATGAATGGGAAGAACAAGCGGAAGAAAAACAAAAATCAACTCCTGGTGCTGTAATGAAGCACTGGAACTGTGATGACACAAGTAATGATATAGTTTTGCATCTTAATTTATTGCTATGGATGGAACGATCAATTGTTTTGCCACTGATTTGATGCCACTCTTAATGTAATATGTAATTATCTCTACTTGTGCAAACAGGGATCTTCTTTGAAGAAACCATATATTTTGGTGGAACTGCACAAGATGTTGGAAACATTAATCTAATCGAGGAGTATATAGTAAGCATGGCCACCATAGTAGATAGCAACAGATGGTTCCGGAGAAGTGCTTCATCTGTATGCTCTACGAAATAAGCCTCCTGACAAAGGTTGGTACTCGCCCACTGATTTCATCCATATGATTGAGCTTTGTTATCTCTATTGGTGTTGTGCTACTATTTAGATACTGTCGTCAAAAAGTGGTATTGTCCTTGAGAAGTGCTTCATCGGTGTTGTTTTAAATATTTCCTTTCCTTTTTTTCGAGCAAACAGGGATGCTATCATTTAGTTATCCTCTTGTCTTTGCAAAATAGAATCACCCTCCTCTGAAGAAGAATATGGAGTACATGAAGTCACTAGTTCCGATTATGCCAGGATGAAGAAGCCATGTCTATCTTCTCATCAGAAGGAGCAGTTGAAGGATGGTTACATTACCCCCACAAGACCGAACTAACTTCAGCTCAGAAGGACTGACAAATCTCCATTTTCTTGCTGTGATGCGTGAGTACAATGTTGTTCTAGGATTCTTTCCGGGGAATTCCATTTTTCGAAAAGTGTGCTCTACATGGACCATGTCGGGCCCTGTTTAAACTGTCAATTCATAGTACAGTTTGCTTTATACCAATCACTTTTTTTTGTATTTGTGCAAACAGGGTACTTAGCTTGATTTCAATGGGAGCTACACAAAATGTTCATGAATACATCGAATCATTCATTTTCACCACAAGAAAGGAGGTGCCGATAAGTTCAAGGTGTTGCAACATATAAGGGCGAAATCATACAAGCTACGCGCGAATTTGGTTGATTTTGGTGGAACTGCACAAAAAGAATAGCTGGTTTATTTAGCATGAGGTGCCGTGTCAATGTCCGAACTGATGGCAAACCTTGCCCATTCCAAAATCGTAGGCATTTTATATTTTGGAATGGGAAAACCTTGTCAAATTTTGCTCATTGATTTTAGCAAGAAGACATGCGTTTGATATTTTTGAATGGGACGCCTTTTGCTGTCAGCAGTGTCGATCCGTTTTTTATTTATTATTTAGTTGTGAAGTAAATATTGGCTCTGACATGTGAATCGCTGAGATGCATAATCATCAATTGTTTTGAATGTTCTCTATGAATTGCCATGCCTCTGTGTTTGATTGCAATATACAGGAACGCTAAAAAGCTGCTCAAACTCTTTGTACTCCTTTTGTTCCTTTTTACTTCACACATTGTGAAAGTGCATACTTTTTCCTATAAGATTGGTCAAAGTAGAGGTACTTTGACGGCAGATAAAACGTGTATGCAGACTAGAAAGGACCGGAGGGAGTACATGTGAAACTGCTGCAAACAAGGTGATCACCCTGGGAATAATGCTAGTACGTATTGTTTTTGCATGTTCATCCAATGCCAGTGATACAAGAATTCGAACTAATCAAAATAAATTCATTCATACACGGTCGAATTTCATATAAACATGCCGATTTCATTACATTTCATACATTCTTCAACTAAAAAGGGGTGCACTAGAGGTATAATTAATTAACCGAAGCTACCCACCTGTGTCCTACTGAGCCGAACAGAAGCTTCAGTGACTTAACTGCAAATGCAGTTGTGTAACTGACATGTGGCCCAGATGCCTGTTGGGCCCACATGTCAGTTAGCCAACTGCACTAGCAGTTAAGTAGAAGCAGCGTCCTTCTCCAACATAGCTCTCCGACTCCACATCGCTGCCAAGAAGCTAACCGGCCGTCAATGGTCAACCCTCCTAGCTTGGCTTCAACTGAGGGTAGCAGCGGTGGCCTTTCTTGGACCCGAGTGTCGGCGACCTACCGTGTTCTACTCTTCCTCGTTTTCTATGTGGCGCGGCCTCGCTGGTAGCGGGGCGGGGCCTCGACGGAGCCGGCGATGTCCTCTGTCTCATTGCCGGCGGGCGGCGCCTCAGCGGAGTTTTAGAAATCCTCCCCCTCATTGCTGGCAGGGTGAGGCCTCGACAGAGCCGGCGGTGCCCTCTACCTCGTTGTTGGCGCCATGGGGCCTCATCGATGCCAGCGAAGCGGGGACTCGTCGGAGCCGACATTGTCCTTTGCCTCGTCCTCGGTCTCGCCAAACAGCTCCTCTCCCGCTTCATCGCCCTCTTTGTAGGCAGCCGGAGCCTCTACCACCCGCATGCGGTACCGCCAGCGCTCGAGGCGGCCCTCGCGGGCGGAACGGTACAAGTCGAGCAGCGCCTCCTCCTCCGCCCGCTCTGCGGTGATCTGCTCCTCCGCCTGCAGGTGCTCCTGGAGGAGATGGTGGTTGTAGGCGGCGTCGGCCTGCACCTCCCGGAACTACTCCTCACGCTTCTGCCTCACCATGTCCATATATTGGGCACGGGCCTTGCCGATGGTCATGGTGCAATGCACCGGCGAGGATGGCGTGAAGGAGGGGGTTAGCGCCGGATCGTTGACTACCATGTTATCCAATGGGACTTCGTCGTCCTTTGGCTGCCTGCCGGCCAGCCAGTCGGCAGCAATGGCTGCCAGCTCCTTGTGGTCCGTCTCCGCCCGTCTTGAAGAGCGCTAGAGCGCGAGGAAGCCATGGTGGGCAGTAGTGGTGTAGACAGGAGAATACGAACGGATGCGGATGACTGCGGCTATGGCCGGCCCAGCAGTTTATATAGAAATGGTGGGCAGTGGAGGGACAGACGTGTGGCGCTGGAGTAGCCGCCTCGGCAACCGCATATCATTAATGTGGGTGGCAGAAGGACGGACGGACGACACTTGTGTCGTTTGAAGGCGGAGCAATCGCATGCACCAGGAAGTGGGGTGGGCGGCGCTGACCGTTTCGGGTGGAAAGCGCACGCGGGCGAGGGAGGCGGACTGGGTGGGCCAGGGCAGTCAGACTCGGTCCAGCAGCTGGACATGCTGGCTCGCCAGCTACCTCGCCGAGTTGAGCGACGACAATCAGATGATGGACGTAGCTTCCGACCAGGAGTCGGCGCCACTGTCCAAGCCGGTTCATGCCGTGTTCACCATAGAGCAGGTTTGGCTACACTTCGACGCCCTAATGGCGGAAGAGCTACCAGCGTAGGAGGACCTGTGCTGCAACCTCTATCTCCTCAACTAGCACTAGTGAACAAGCAAACGACAATGCCGTCGCGGACATGTGGCCCTATGATCCTGGCTTCCCGAATGAGCGGCGGGTGCTGTATCATACCATCCATAGGGCCCGCGAGGCCCACTTCGTCGTCCTTCGAGTTGTTGCGCTTGCCGTGGCGCCGCCGTCTCGTGTTGTCAACATGGTCAATGGACATGAGGATGAGGAGATGACTTTACTTGGAGAGGATGACAGTGGGGACCCACCAGGCCCATAGCCGCACATACGCAAGTGTCTCCTTATTAGTACATAAAACAATTTTTTTGCTTCCTCCTGGTTTCCTAACATCAGGGTCCCACACCATTGTAAACCTATGTAGTCAATAAATGAGATAATTGCACAAGAAGCGGCCGACAGCTCGGACCAAGCAGCTCGAGCACTATTTGTGTTTTTGAGGTGTGAGCACTTCAGAGTTTTTCTTGAGCGATGTTTAGCCCAGATATTAATTTTTCTCCTCTGAACAACAACGAAAACATCGCTGCAGCTATTAACTGGGCGGGCTATGGCCTGTCTAGCCCAGGCCAGATATCCAGCCCAGATATTAATTTTTTTCAACCTGAAGATGGCTAGCCCAGCTATACTTTTTTTAGGAATACCCAGGGAAGGTCAAGTTGTTATTCTCCGCCCCGCTGGGCTGCAAATCTTTCCTAGGAGGGATGCATTAGGCTTAACAAGAAAATGGGCTTTAAGAAATAATAAATGGGATGTAATTATAAAAACTGGGCAGTAACTATAAAAAATGCACCAAACACGTAATTACTTTATAAAATATTATTTTTGGATATTGAAAATTTTAATTTCATTAATTGTTGCGAGCGCAATGTTTCGTTGGATTTTTACATAATATAAATTTATATTGAAATTGTATTTAATCTGACTAGAAATTTCGGGATAAAAATATTTCGGATCCGATCAAAATGTGGGAAATTTTATTGAATTATGTTTTGAACGGTTGGTTGAAATGGGTTGTACTTTTAACAAACTGTAAATGGGTTGTAGTAAATGCCATTAGAATTCAAAAATTGGCTGCACATTCTTACAAATCTCAAATGGGCTATAAGTTCTGTGCCACACACTTGTGGCCTTACTAAGTTGTTGCGTCCCCTAAAAAAAGAGTTGACGCGTATGCAAGGCTTTGTCAACTTATAGTCAACACACGCTTCTAGCAGCAGTGGCCGTTGGATGTGCATCCAATGGATGCCGTGCTTCTTCTTTAATATCGGATATTCTAGCTTCACCCGGCCAAAAATTGATTCCTCCCCCTGACATCTGGGGCACACCGTTTTGGAAGCTGGCCTGTGGGCCTACTAACTTGACGCGTACCAAGGGCTTTGTCAACTTAGTCAATATAAACGATTCTAGCTGCAGTGACCATACGATGTCCATCCCACGGCCGTCGTGCTTCTTCAACCTCTGGTCTTCTTGCTCCAGCCGCCCAAAGCAGCACCGGTCGTGCCGCCTGCTCTTGCCTCCCGTGGCCGGCTGTGCTGCCACGCAGGCCTCACCGCCCCTTACTACTCCCACCGCTGGCCAGGGCATCCCTCCATTCACACACACCCCCTGTTATTCTGCATCGACGGCAGCCTCACACCGCAGCCGAACCAGTGAACCCTCGTACTCCTCTCCCCGTGGGCATCCACTGTCTTCCCCGGCTCCGCGCCATCCCCTTCCTAGGCCTCGCCATCGTCCACCACCCTGGTGCTCTTGGCGCGGCGTGGTCAACGTGGTCAAGGAACGACTTCCATCAGAAGAGTACTGTACATGGAGAGGTTGACAGCTGGGTCCACGGCAGCTGCAAGGAAGTGCCTCCTTATTACGCGGAAAATAATTATTCCTCCACCTGACAGCAGGGACCCACCGGACGGGCCACCATATTTGGCGGAAAAAAAACGTTTCCCCCGTGACTGCTGGGACCCAACGGACGGACCAATGTATTTCATGAAAAAAACGTTCCCCCCGCTGTCAGCTCGGACCCACCGGAGGTGTCTCCTTATTACTCACAAAAAAAGAATACTCCCCCTCCTAGTTGGGACCCACCTTGGTGGGAGGCTGACTTGTGGGCCTACTAAGTTGACGGGGACGGAGTGTTTTGTCAACTTAGTCAATATGAACGATTCTAGCTCATGTGACCGTACGATGTCCATCCAACGGCCGTAGTGCTTCTTCAACCTCTGGTCTTCTTGCTCCAGCCGCCCAAAGCAGCCTAGTCGTGCCGCACGCTTCTTCCTCCTGTGGTCGGCTGTGCTGCCACGGAGGACTCACCGCCCCTACTATTCCCACCGCCGGCCAGGCCCTGCGGCGAAGGCAGCATCACACCGCAGCCGAACCAGTGAACCCTCGTACTCCTCTCCGTGCGGGCTTCCATTGCCACGTCTTCCCCGGCTCCATGTCGTCCCCTTCCTAGGCCTCGCCGTCATCCACCGCCCTGATGCTCTCGGTGCGGCATGGTCAACATGGTCAAGGAACGGCTTCCATCGGACATGGACTGTACATGGAGAGGCTGACAGCTGGGTCCACGGCCGCAGCAAGGAAGTGCCTCCTTATTATGCGCAAAATAATTATTCCTCCACCTGACAGCAGGGACCCACCAGACGGGCGACCGTATTTCGTGAAAAAAATGTTTCCCCCTGACTGCTGGGACCCACCAGCTACATCTTCGCACGCAAGGAAGTGTGTCCGGGCAAAAAAATGATTCACCCCCCTGACTGCTGGGACCCACCAGCTACATCTTCGCACGCAAGGAAGTGCCTGACAGTCGGGACCCACCTGGTCGAAGCGTATGTAGCATTGTCATTCTGGTCATGAACGTGTACGTACATACTGGTCGATGTAGAGGCGCGCACGTGTCGTAGTAGAGGCGCGCACGTAGCATGTACACGTACGTACAACGGCCAGTGTGCAAGAAAGAAAATACAGCTATGTACCTACATATGGGCAGGGTCTCGAACGCCTACTCGCGCATACGTACGGCCAGGGCTCGTGTACATGGCTGGGTCGAACAGAGAAACAACGTCGTCGTCATGTTCATGGGGAGCCAACCGGCTGGGTCGGAACGGAATGCGTCATCATCTTCATCGGGAGGGCTTGGACGGAACAGCCGATGCAAACGAGGCCTGGCGTACCGCAGAACATAGGAAATGGCCTTGTGTTCGACCGGCCACGTTTAAAACGGGATCCTGTTCATCGGGAGGTGTCTGGCGTACCGCAAAATGGAGGAAACGGACCTCCTACGGTCGAAACGGGGGTCCTGTTCATCAGGAGGGGTGTGGCGTACCGCAAAACAGAGGAAACAGACTTGTGTTGGAGCGCTACGGTCGAAACGGGGGTCCTTTTCATCTCCACCGTCGACCCCCTCCATCCTCCACGGGCTACTGTTCATCCACCGTCGACCTCCACCAGCCTCCACCTGCGACTGTTCATCCACGGGCTCCTGTTCATCCAGCCTCCAGCGTGCGCTACTCCACCAGCTACTAGTCAACCAGCCCTCTCCACGGGGTCCTGTTCAACCATCCCTCCACGGGCTACTGTTCATCCAGCCCTCCATCGTCTACTATTCATCCTGCCCTCCACGAGGTGGTCCTGTTCATCCTGCCCTCCACGGGGTCCTATTCATCCACCCCCACTGGGAACTGTTCATCCAAACCCCCCTCCATCGCAATGCTCACTGTTCATCCAGAGGCAACATCGATCGGCTTCAATTAGCAGCAGTAGGGAAGGAATCACTCGATCGGGTTCAGCTAACAGCCATCGATCGATCGCTCGGGTTTAGTAATGCGTAGCCTGCAGTGCAATTGCTCGGGTTTAGTTAGAGCCCAACCCCTCACTCGGGTTCAGTTAGAGCCCAATGCCTCGCACCCACGCGCGTGCGTGTACAAGAGAAACGCGCATCGCTCCGACCCGACCACCCACCGTAACTGGGAACACCCCGATAATTTCCTCGCCCTCGCTTCTACCACGGTTTTTTCGTCATGGACGGCCCAAAGAATGTCATGCAGCTGCGTCTCCGGGCTGCCCAGGACGAAAAGCCCATTTCCTATCATGATTTTTGTCATAGAAGTAGGACCCCATCACATCTATGATGGTACCGGGTTTTGTCACAATTATCGTCATAGAAGTGTCATAAGTATGACAATTTTTTTTCATTCGGCCCAAAATGTCACAGATGTGTCTTTTTTGTAGTGTTTCCTTGTCGGTGATCACTTGGCTTGGATTCATAGGTTGAAGTACGTACTCCTTTCCTTTCATCTTGAAGATATAGTGATTCGTTCGGCTGTTGTGGATGACACCTCGATCAAATTGCCATGGTCGCCGAAGAAGAAGGTGGCAAACGGACATTGGAATGATATCACACTCCAAAGTGTCTTCGTAAGCACTGATCTTGAAAGGAACTTGTACTCTATGCTCGACTTGGATAGTGTCGGAGTCGCTAAGCCATTGAACTTTGTAGGGATGTGGGTGCCTCATCTTGACCAATTGGAGTTTGGAGCATAGTTCTTCACTTGCTAAGTTATGGCAATTCCCTCCATCGATGATGACCTTGACGGACCTTCCATTGATGCCGGCCTTGGTATGGAATATATGGCATCTTTGTTCTTCTTCTTATTGATGTTGAAGAGTCAAGACCTTAGAGACAACGAGAGTGGGGCTTGAATCTTTGTCACAAAAGACTTGATCCTCTTCATCTTCGTTCACTTGCTGGTGCATGGCCACTTGCTCAAGTGCTTCCATTTCTCCTTCAGTCTTGGAGTCGTATGTACCATCGTTGTTGAGGATCATGGTGCGCTTGTTGGTACACGCAAAGGACTTGTGGCCTCGGCCTCCGCATGTGAAACATTTGAAGGAAGTTGTCTTGATGGTCTCATCGGTTGGGGTAGAGGATGATGAAGATCTTGGCTTGAAGTTGCTTGTTTTAAGAGGATGACTTGAGGTTGTCAAAGTTTTCTTGTAATTCGACTTGTCGCCGTTGCTTGTAGATGGCTTGGTTGATGTAGAAGGTGTAGGAGTCATTGAAGCTTGGGTGTTGGAGAAGCCATAGGACTTGGATGAGAACTTGGCATACTTGAAGTCATCTTGCACTTGACGTTCTGCCTTGGTAGCTTAATGCACTAGCTCGATGAGGTTCGAGGATGGTTGGAAGTCAGTGATCTTATTGATATGATGATTGAGTCGATTCGAGAAACGTGCCATAGTTTGCTCATCATCTTCCGTGACATTGGCTCCATCATGGAAATCTCCACTTCCTTGTAGTATTCTTCAACAATCTTGGTTCCTCGCTTGAGTAGTTGGTGTTTATTGAAGAGGTCACGGTTCTAGTAGGTTGGGACAACACGTTCTCTCATGGCATCCTTCATTTGCGCCCAAGTAGTGATGGGTGGTTCACCTCTTGCCGCACGACGCTCAATTACTTGTTCCCACCAAATGAGGACGTAGTCTTGAAACTCAAGGGATGTGATGCGGTCCATCCGACGTTCTTCTGTTCCTCATATATATGCAAACGGAAGATTTTGTCAACCTTCAATGCCCATGAAAGGTACTCTTCGGGATCATAGCTTCCATTGAACTTTGGCATGGTGAACTTGAGCTTGCCGTAGCATTGCTCTTCATTGTGTTGGGGTCGAGGGTGATGACGTCCTTGATGAGGAGGACTGTCTCCCTCAACTTGTTCTTGTCTTGGGTTATTTCCATTGTCTTCGTGCTCTTGGTGGACTTGAGGTGCTTGTCGAGTTTGTGGAGGAGCTTGAGGAACTTGTCGATACACTCTTGATTGAAAAATCATCTCTCGAACCTCTTTGCGAAGCGCTTCTTGTTGCTCACGAGCCTGTCGGTTGCGCGTGGCTACGTCTCGACTTGAATCTCGGAGGGCACGTTGCGCCTCAAGTTCTTGAGCTTCTCGCAATTGTTGTTCTTGAGGTTGTGCCTCGGCATCTAGTGAATGTTGGTGTAGTCGTGCTCGCTCTTTGTCTTCTTATTGGCGTTGGCGTTGCCGTTCTCATGCTTGCGCAAAAGTAGCTTGGTTTTGATGGTGTCGTTGCTCTTGAGAGTTGTTGATGGTGTCATGAATATATAGAAATATAGAAGTGTCACTAGTTGCCTCTACTTGACTAGCTCGTTGAATCAATGATGGTTATGTTTCCTAACCATAGACATAAGTTTTCATTTGATTAACGGGATCACATCATTAGAGAATGATGTGATAGACTTGACCCATCCGTTAGCTTAGCACGATGATCGTTTAGTTTGTTGTTATTGCTTTCTCCATAACTTATACATGTTCCTATGACTATGAGATCATGCAACTCCCGAATACCGGAGGAACACTTTGTGTGCTACCAAACGTCACAACGTAACTGGGGATTATAAAGGTGCTCTACAGGTGTCTCCGGTGGTGTTTGTTGAGTTGGCATAGATCGAGATTAGGATTTGTCACTCCGATTGTCGGAGAGGTATCTCTAGGCCCTCTCGGTAATGCACATCAATATAAGCCTTGCAAGCAATGCAGCTAATGTCTTAGTTACGGCATGTAGCATTACGGAACGAGTAAATAGACTTGCCGGTAATGACATTGAACTAGGTATTGAGATACCGATGATTGAGTCTCGGGCAAGTAACGTACCGATAACAAAGGGAACAACACATGTTGTTATGTGGTTTGACCGATAAAGATCTTCATAGAATATGTAGGAATCAATATGAGCATCCGAGTTCCGATATTGGTTACTGAACGGAGACGTGTCTTGGTCATGTCTACATAGTTCTTGAACCCGTAGGGTCCGCACGCTTAACGTTCGGTGACGATCGGTATTATGAGTTTATGTGTTTTGATGTACCAAAGGTAGTTCCGAGTGCCTGATATGATCACGAACATGACGAGGAGTCTCGAAATGGTCGAGACATAAAGATCGATATATTGGATGACTATATTTGGATGTCGGAATGGTTCCGGGTGAGTTCGGTCATATACCAGGAGCACCGGGAGGTTACCGGAACCCCCCGGGAGGTATATGGGCCTTATTGGGCCATAGTGGGATAGAAGAGAGGGAGGCCTAGGAGGGGGCGTGCCCCCCTCAAGCCCAATCCGAATTGGGTGGGAGGCCATCCCCCCCCTTTTCCTTCCGCCTCTCTCCCCATCCTTCCGCTCCCTGTCCAACTAGGGAAGGGGGGGATCCTACTCCCGATGGGAGTAGGACTCCCCATGGGGCGCGCCATAGGAGGGCCGGTCCTCCCCATCCTCCACTCCTTTATATACGGGGGAGGGGGGCACCCCATAGACACACAAGTTTATCATTGATATTTTAGCCGTGTGCGGTGCCCCCTCCACCATAATCCACCTCAGTCATACTGTAGCGATGCTTAGGCGAAGCCCTGTTCCGGTAGCATCATCATCACCGACATCACGCCATCGTGCTGAGGAAGCTCTCCCTCGACACTTTGCTGGATCGTGACTTCGTGGGACGTCACCGAGCCGAATGTGTACAGATCGCGGAGGTGCCGTACCTTCGGTACTAGGATTGGTCGATCGTGAAGACGTATGACTACATTAGCCGCGTTTTCATAATGCATCCGCTTACGTTCTATGAGGGTACGTAGACAACACTCTCCCCTCTTGTTGCTATGCATCACCATGATCTTGCGTGTGTGTAGGAATTTTTTGAAATTACTACGTTCCCCAACAGTGGTATCAGAGGCCAGTTTTATGCATAGATGTTATATGCACGAGTAGAACACAAAGGAGTTGTGGGCGTGGGTATATACATATTGCTTGCCATCATTAGTTGATTCTTGATTCGGCTGTATTGTTGGATGAAGCGGCCCAAACCGACATTACGCGTACGCTTACGCGAGACTGGTTCTACGGACATGCTTCGCACATAGGTGGATGGTGGGTGTCAGTTTCTCCAACTTTAGTTGAGTCAGATTCAATGAACAGGGTTCTTTTTGAAGATCAAAAAGCAATCACTATACTGCGTTGTTGTTTTTGATGCGTAGATAAGAACGGTTCTTGCTCAGCTCATAGCAGCCACGTAAAACTTGCAACTACAAAGTAGAGGACGTCTAACTTGTTTTTGCAGGGCATGTTGTGATGTGACATGGTCAAGAGATAATGCTAAATTTTATTGTATGAGATGATCATGTTTTGTAACATAGTTATCGGGAACTGGAAGGAGCCATATGGTTGTCGCTTTATTGTATGAAATGCAATCGCCATGTAATTGCTTCACTTTATCACTAAGCGGTAGCGAGTCATAGAAGCAATAGTTGGCGAGACAACAACGATACTTCGATGGAGATCAAGGTGTCAAGCCGGTGACGGTGGTGATCATGACGGTGCTTTGGAGATGGAGATCAAAGGCACAAGATGATGATGGCCATATCATATCACTTATATTGATTGCATGTGATGTTTATCCTTTATGCATCTTATTTTGCTTAGTTCGACGGTAGTATTATAGGATGATCTCTCACTAAAATTCAAGGTATAAGTGTTCTCCCTGAGTATGCACCATTGCTATAGTTCGTCGTGCCGAGACACCACGTGATGATCGGGTGTGATAAGCTCTACGTTCACATACAACCGGTGCAAGCCAGTTTTGCACACGTGGAATACTCGGGTTAAACTTGACGAGCCTAGCATATCCAGATATGGCCTCGGAACACTGAGACCGAAAGGTCGAGCATGAATCATATAGTAGATATGATCAAGATAGTGATGGTCACCATTGAAAACTACTCCATCTCACGTGATGATCGGACACGGTGTAGTTGATATAGATCACATGATCACTTAGATGATTAGAGAGATGTCTATCTAAGTTTGAGTTCTTAAGTAATTTGATTAATTGAACTTTAACTTATCATAAACTTAGTACCTAGTAGTATTTTGCATGTCTATGTTGTTGTAGATAGATGGCCCGTGCTGTTGTTCCGTTGAATTTTAATGCGTTCATAGAGAAAGCTAAGTTGAAAGATGATGGTAGCAACTACATGGAATGGGTCCGTAACTTGAGGGTTATCCTCATTGTTGCACAGAAGAATTACGTCCTGAAAGCACCGCTAAGTGACAAACCCACTGTGGGAGCAATGCCAGATGTTATGAACACCTGGCAGAGCAAAGTTGATGACTACTCGATAGTTCAGTAGGCCATGCTTTACGGCTTAGAACCGGGACTTCAATGATGTTTTGAACGTCATGGAGCATATGAGATGTTCTAGGAGTTGAAGTTAATATTTCAGGCAAATGCCCGGATTGAGGGATATGAAGTCTCCAATAAGTTCTACAGCTGCAAGATGGAGCACAATAGTTCTGTCAGTGAACATATACTCAGAATGTCTGGGTACCAGAACCACTTGACTCAACAGGGAGTTAATCTTCCTGATGATAGTGTCATTGACAGAGTTCTTCAATCACTTCCACCAAGATACAAGAGCTTCGTGATGAACTATAATATGCAGGGGATGGATAAGACGATTCCTGAGCTCTTCGAAATGCTAAAGGCCGCGGAGGTAGAAATCAAGAAGGAGCATCAAGTGTTGATGGTTAACAAGACCACCAGTTTCAACAAAAAGGGTAAAGGGAAGAAAGGGAACTTCAAGAAGAACAGCAAGCCAGTTGCTGCTCAAGTGAAAAACCCAAGTCTGGACCTAAGCCTAAGACTGAGTGCTTCCACTGCAATGGAACTGATCACTGGAAGTGGAACTACCCCAAGTATTTGGCGGAGAAGAAGGATGGCAAAGTAAAAGGTATATTTGATATACATGTTATTAATGTGTACCTTACTAATGCTTGTAGTAGTGCCTGGGTATTTGATACGGGTTCAGTTGCTACCATTTGCAACTCGAAACAGGGGCTACGGATTAAGCGAAGATTGGCTAAGGACGAGGTGACGATGCGTGTAGGAAATGGTTCTAAAGTCGATGTGATCGCCGTCGACACACTACCTCTACATCTAACTTCGGGGTTAGTTTAGACCTAAATAATTGTTATTTGGTGCCAGCGTTGAGCATGAACATTATATCTGGATCTTGTTTAATGCGAGACGGTTATTCATTTAAAAATCAGAGAATAATGGTTTTTTATTTATATGAGTAATATCATTTATGGTCATGCACCTGAAGGAAATATGCCGTAGACGCAATAATAAAGTTATTATTTATTTCCTTATATCATGATAAATGTTTATTATTCATGCTAGAATTGTATTAACCGGAAACATAATACATGTGTGAATACATAGACAAACAGAGTGTCACTAGTATGCCTCTACTTGACTAGCTCGTTAATCGAAGATGGTTATGTTTCCTAACCATAAACAAAAGAGTTGTTATTTGATTAACGGGATCACATCATTAGGAGAATGATGTGATTGACATGACCCATTCCATTAGCTTAGCACCCGATCGTTTAGTATGTTGCTATTGCTTTCTTCATGACTTGTACATGTTCCTATGACTATGAGATTATGCAACTCCCATTTGCCGGAGGAACACTTTGTGTGCTACCAAACGTCACAACGTAACTGGGTGATTATAAAGGAGCTCTACAGGTGTCTCCAAAGGTCCATGTTGGGTTGGCGTATTTAGAGATTAGGATTTGTCACTCCGATTGTCGGAGAGGTATCTCTGGGCCCTCTCGGTAATGCACATCACATAAGCCTTGCAAGCATTGCAACTAATGAGTTAGTTGCGAGATGATGTATTACGGAACGAGTAAAGAGACTTTCCGGTAACGAGATTGAACTAGGTATTGAGATACCGACGATCGAATCTCGGGCAAGTAACATACCGATGACAAAGGGAACAACGTATGTTGTTATGCGGTCTGACTGATAAAGATCTTCGTAGAATATGTAGGAGCCAATATGAGCATCCAGGTTCCGCTATTGGTTATTGACCGGAGACGTGTCTCGGTCATGTCTACATTGTTCTCGAACCCGTAGGGTCCGCACGCTTAAGGTTTCGATGACAATTATATTATGAGTTTATGAGGTTTGATGTACCGAAGTTAGTTCGGAGTCCCGGATGTGATCATGGACATGACGAGGAGTCTCAAAATGGTCGAGACATAAAGATTGATATATTGGACGGCTATATTCGGACACCGGAAGTGTTCCGGGTGATTTCGAAGAAAACCGGAGAGCCGGAGGGTTACCGGAACCCCCCCGGGAGAAGTAATGGGCCATATGGGCCTTAGTGGAGAGAGAGAGGGGCAGCCAAAGGTGGGCCGCACGCCTCCCCCCTGGTCCGAATTGGACTAGGAGAGGGTGGGGGGCGACGCCCCCCTTTCCCTCTCCCTCCCCACTTCTTTCCCCCTCCTAGTAGGAGTCCTACTCCTACTGGGAGGAGGACTCCTCCTTGGCGCGCCATAGAGGGCCGGCCGGCCTCCTCCCCTTGATCCTTTATATACGGGGGTAGGGGGCACCCCTTGACACACAAGTTGATCCACGTGATCATATTCTTAGCCGTGTGCGGTGCCCCTTCCACCATAGTCCCCGATAATATTGTAGCGGTGCTTAGGCGAAGCCCTGCGATGGTAGTGCATCAAGATCGTCACCACGCCGTCGTGCTGACGGAACTCTTCCCCGACACTTTGCTGGATCGGAGTCCGGGGATCGTCATCGAGCTGAACGTGTGCTAGAACTCGGAGGTGCCGTAGTTTTGGTGCTTTATCGGTCGGGCCGTGGAGACGTACGACTACGTCAACCAATCGCTTTCGTTGTCGATCTACAAGGGTACGTAGATCACACTCTCCCCTCTCGTTGCTATGCATCACCATGATCTTGTGTGTGCGTAGGAATTTTTTTTGAAATTACTACGTTCCCCAACAGCACCCTTGATGAGTGGTCTATTTTTTCTAAATCATGATAGCAAAGATACACATGTTCATAGTATTGAAGCCAAACGATGCAGAGTTGATAATGATAGTTCAAATTTTTGTGGCAATGCCGTTTGGGTCATATTGATATAAAGTGCATGAAGTAACTCCATTCTGATGGACTTCTGGAATCACTTGATTATGAATCACTTGGTACTTGTGAACCATGCCTCATGCACAAGATGACTAAAACTCCGTTCTCCGGAACAATGGAACGAGCAACAGAGTTATTGGAAATGATACATACTGATGTATGTGGTCCAATGAACATTGAAGCTCATGGTGAATATCGTTATTTTCTCACCTTCACAGATGATTTAAGCAGATATGGGTATATCTACTTAATCAAACATAAGTCCGAAACATTTGAAAAGTTCAAAGAATTTCAGAGTGAAATGGAAAATCATCGTAACAAGAAAATCAAGTTTCTATGATCTGATCGTGGAGGTGAATATTTGAGTTATGAGTTTGGACTTCATTTGAAACAATGCGGAATAGTTTCGCAACTCATGCCACCTGGAACACCACAACGTAATGGTGTGTCCGAACATTGTAACAGCACTTTATTATATATGGTGCGATCTATGATGTCTCTCACTGATTTACCGCTATCGTTTTGGGGTTATGCTTTAGAGATGGCTGCATTCACGTTAAATAGGGCACCATCTAAATCCGTTGAGACGACACCTTATGAACTGTGGTTTGGTAAGAAACCCAAGTTTTGTTTCTTATAGTTTGGGGCTGCGATGCTTATGTAAAAAAGCTTCAACCTGATAAGCAAGAACCCAAATTGGAGAAATGTGTCTTCATAGGATACCCAAAGGAGACTGTTGGGTACACCTTCTATCACAGATTCGAAGGCAAGATATTCGTTGCTAAGAATGGATCCTTTCTAGAGAAGGAGTTTCTCTCGAAAGAAGTGAGTGGGAGGAAAGTAGAACTTGACGAGGTAATTGTACCTTCTCCCTTATTGGAAAGTAGTTCATCACTGAAATCAGTTCTAGTGATTCCGACACCAGTAAGTGAGGAACCTAATGATGATGATCATGAAACTTCTGATCAAATTACTACCGAACCTCGTAGGTCAACCAGAGTAAGATCTGCACCAGAGTGGTACGGTAATCCTATTCTGGAAGTCATGTTACTTGACCATGACGAACCTACGAACTATGAGGAAGTGATGATGAGCCCAGATTCCACAAAATGGCTAGAGGCCATGAAATCTGAGATGGGATCCATGTATGAGAACAAAGTGTGCACTTTGGTTGACTTGCCCGATGATCGGCAGGGCATTGAGAATAAATGGATCTTCAAGAAGAAGACTGACGCTGAAGGTAATATTACTGTCTACAAAGCTCGACTTGTTGCAAAAGGTTTTCGACAAGTTCGAGGAGTTGACTACGATGAGACCTTCTCACCCGTAGCGATGCTTAAGTCCGTCTGAATCATGTTAGCAATTGCCGCATTTTATGATTATGAAATTTGGCAAATAGATGTCAAAACTGCATTCCTTAATGGATATCTTAAAGAAGAGTTGTATATAATGCAACCAGAAGGTTTTGTCAATCAAAAAGGTGCTAACGAAGTGTGCAAGCTGCAGCGATCCATTTATGGACTGGTGCAAGCCTCTCGGAATTGGAATATACGCTTTGATAGTGTGACAAAAGCATATGGTTTTATACAGACTTTTGGAGAAGCATGTATTTACAAGAAAGTGAGTGGGAGCTCTGTAGCATTTCCAATATTATATGTAGACGACATATTGTTGATCGAAAATGATACTGAATTTCTAAATAGCATAAAAGGATAATTGAATAAAAAATCAATGAAAGACCTCGGTGAAGCTACTTATATATTGGGCATCAAGATCTATAGAGGTAGATCAAGACGCTTAATTGGACTTTCAAAAAGCACATACCTTGATAAAGTTTTGAAGAAGTTCAAAATGGATCAGGCAAAGAAAGGGTTCTTGCCTATATTACAAGGTGTGAAGTTGAGTCAGAGTCAATGCCCGACCACTGCAGAAGATAGAGAGAAAATGAAAGGTGTTCCCTATGCTTCAGCCATAGACTCTATCATGTATGCAATGCTGTGTACCAGACCTGATGTGTGCCTTGCTATCAGTTTAGCAGGGAGGTACCAAAGTAATCCAGGAGTGGATCACTGGACAGTGGTCAAGAATATCCTGAAATACCTGAAAAGGAATAAGGATATGTTTCTCGTATATGGAGGTGACACAGAGCTTGTCGTAAACGATTACGTTGATGCAAGCTTTGACATTGATCCGGATGAATCTAAATCACAAACTAGATACATGTTTTTATTAAATGGTCGAGCTGCCAGTTAGTGCAGTTCCAAGCAGAGCATCATGGCGGGATCTACATGGGAAGTGGAGTACATAGCTGCTTCGGAAGCAGCAAATGAAGGAGTCTGGATGAAGGAGTTCATATCCGATCTAGGTGTCATACCTAGTGCATTGGGTCCAATGAAAATCTTTTGTGATAATACTGGTGCAATTGGCTTGGCAAAGGAATCCAGATTTCACAAGAGAACCAAGCACATCAAGAGACGCTTCAATTCCATCTGTGATCAAGTCAAGGAGGGAGACATATAGATTTGCAAGATACATATGGATCTGAATGTTGCAGACCCGTTGACTAAGCCTCTCTCACTAGAAAAACATGATCAGCACGAAGACTCCATGGGTGTTCGAATCATTACAATGTAATCTAGATTACTGACTCTAGTGCAAGTGGGAGACTGAAGGAAATATGCCCTAGAGGCAATAATAAAGTTGTTATTTATATTTCCTTATATCATGATAAATGTTTATTATTCATGCTAGAATTGTATTAACTGGAAACTTAGTACATGTGTGAATATATAGACATACAAAAGTGTCACTAGTTTGCCTCTACTTGACTAGCTCGTTTAAATAATGATGGTTATGTTTCCAAACCATAGACATAAGTTGTCATTTGATAAACGGGATCACATCATTAGAGAATGATGTGATTCACTTGACCCATCCGTTAGGTTAGCACGATGATCGTTTAGTTTGTTGCTATTGCTTTCTCCATAACTTATACATGTTCCTATGACTATGATATCATGCAACTCCCGAATACCGGAGGAACACTTTGTGTGCTACCAAACGTCACAATGTAACTAGGTGATTATAAAGCTTCTCTACAAGTTTCTCCGATGGTGCTTGTTGAGTTGGCATAGATCGAGATTAGGATTTGTCACTCCGATTGTCAGAGAGGTATCTCTGGGCCCTCTCAGTAATGCACATCAATATAAGCCTTGCAAGCAATGTAGCTAATGAGTTAGTTATGGGATGTAGCATTATTGAACGAGTAAACAGACTTGCCGGTAACGAGATTGAACTAGGTATTGAGATACCGATGATCGAATCTCGGTCAAGTAACATACCGATGAGAAAGGGAACAACGTATGTTGTTATGCGGTTTGACCGATAAAGATCTTCATAGAATATGTAGGAACCAATATGAGCATCCAGGTTCCGCTATTGGTTATTGGCCGGAGACGTGTCTCGGTCATGTCTACATAGTTCTCGAACCCGTAGAGTCCGCACGCTTTACGTTTGGTGACGATCGGTATTATGAGTTTATGTGTTTTGATGTACCGAAGGTAGTTCGGAGTGCCTGATATAATCACGGACATGACGAGGAGTCTCTAAATGGTTGAGACATAAATATCGATATATTGGATGACTATATTTGGACGTCGGAATGGTTCCGGGTAAGTTCGGGCATATACCAGAGCACTGGGAGGTTACCGGAATCCCCCGGGAGGTATATGGCCCTTATTGGGCCATAGTGGGAAAGAAGAGAGGGAGGCCTAGGAGGGGGCACGCCCCCCTCAAGCCCAATCCGAATTGGGTGGGATGCCGGCCCCCCCTTTCCTTCCCCCTCTCTCCCCCTTCCTTCCACTCCTAGTCCAACTAGGGAAGGGGGGAATCCTACTCCCGGTGGGAGTAGGACTCCCCATGGGGCGCGCCATAGGTGGGCCGGTCGTCCTCGTCCTCCACTCCTTTATATATGGGGGAGGGGGGCACCCCATAGAGACACAAGTTGATCATTGATCTTTTAGCCATGTGCGGTGCCCCCCTCCACCATAATCCACCTCGGTCATATCGTAGCGGTGATTAGGCGAAGCCCTGTTCTGGTAGCATCATCATCACTGTCATCACGCCGTCGTGCTGAGGAAGCTCTCCCTCGACACTCTACTGGATCGTGAGTTCGTGGGACATCACCGAGCCGAACGTGTGCAGATCGCGGAGGTGTCGTACCTTCGGTACAAGGATCGGACGATCGTGAAGATGTACGACTACATCAACGGCATTGTCATAACTCTTCCTCTTACGGTCTATGAGGGTACATAGACAACACTCTCCCCTCTCGTTGCTATGCATCACCACGATCTTGCACGTGCGTAGGAATTTTTTTGAAATTACTGCGTTCCCCAACAATATCATCAGCATAACCACCACCGACTTCCGCAACCTAACCCATTTTGTTCCCCTTAGCATTTTAGGTTGTTTGAGTTGTGACTTGAGTCTTCTAAGGTGTTTAGGCTACTTAGGGACGGTTGTTTCTTCATCAACCACTACCATAACTTACGCATAGGCTTGCCCACCATACACTTCCACCACCCCAACTTAACCCAATTTTGTTTGTGTTGTGAGTTGTGTCTCCTAAGGTGTTTCGGCTACTTAGGGACCATGCTTTCAACTCCGACACCATGTATAGCCCATCATATCCTTCCACTGACATAACCAATTTTGACCGTGTTTCCGCCAATACTTCCGCAACCACCACCGCATTCCTGCTACCACAATTTGACATTTGCCTTTGGAGATTTTGTGTTCGCGGTTTTTCCCGTTTCCTAAGGTGTTTCGGCTAATTAGGAAGGGTTCTAAATCAAGAACACTGCCACCCATCATCGCAACGGGAGGTAACCTCGACGATACCATTTGTATATTCCCCTTGCAATTGCATTGATAACCCCTAGCCCATTTTGCATCACTTGATCACCGAGACTAGCCATTTGAGTATTACCGACAATGTTACTTGTGCACATTAGTGATCTACACCATCCATTGCATACATACCATATCATATTGGTATCATATTATCCCTTGTGTCACAAGATTGTTCCCCGCATATACACAATTGCTATCTTAGTTTGTGCATTTCACATTGGGGCCATACAAAAAAAGAATAAGCTTTTAAAGAAAGAAAAAGACAGCAAAGAAGCTTGTAAGCAATAGCCATAGCATCATACCACATTGCATATAAGATCATTTTGGATCATCTTGAGAGGAACATCGGGAACCATACATACATATCATACTTGGGATAGAAGTCGTTGCATTTTTGTCTCCTATAGGTTGTGCACAAGTGTCGTATCTGCCTATTGAGCAATCGTGCTAGTGTCTCTCTAGAGTTGTGCAACAAGAGCATTTTCCGTGGATTCCACATTTTGATCTCATCCCTTGGTTGCACGACCCCATTTATCTATCCGTGTGTTTGTTTCCATGTGCCACATATTGCTATTGGTCTACTTGTTACATTTGCGAATTTGTGAATCTCTTTCAACATTATTGACTCTTGCTAACATTTTGCATCAAATTATTGTGCCACTATCCTCATCGAGCTCCACCATAAGCCTTACTTGCGTAGGTGTGAGAAATTGACGTGATCGGTACCAATTGAGCTATTTCCTTATTACATCATTGGGTGATCACTGATCCATTTTCAACATCGGTCAAGGTACATTTGGTATAGTTCTCTTCTTTCTCCCACTCATATTTGCTTGAGTCTTGTGATGGATAGGCTAGGCATTTCATCTCCGGTCTTCGACAACAATGACGGCGCAAACAACTACATCACCAAAGCGTCCATCTTCGATCTATAACAATAAATGCAAGGCGCGCAATCAAGATTGCGAGAGCGCATCGACAACCTCGCCACCGACTTGCGACTCTTGGACCTCAAGCTCGACAACCACAAACTAGACAATGATGCAAGGATGGAGGAGATGCAGGCCTTGGTCAAGTCTATTTCCCCTTCATCATCTTCAAGGCGGAGGCGAGCAAGTATCATCATGAAGGGCAAGTCACCTCCACATCCACATCTACATTTGCGAATTCGTCCATGTCCACATCTACATGGCGACCATCATCACATTCGTGATACAAATCATCATGAAGGGCAAGTCACCTCCAAGCAACATGTGCACGACGACGACAAACGACATCTACTATGAGCTCAAGTACGACAATGATACCATCAACATGAAGATGCTCAAGATGCGCCTACCTACAAGTCCCAACAAGCTCTATATCAAGCTACAACCAAACTTGATCAGCACAAGAGAAGACCGCGAGACAAGCACCACCAAGAAGACGCTACGGCTACTACCACCACCACTTCGGCATCTTCGCCAAGTGCTATCAAGGCATCTTCACCTTTGGACGTACGGCATCTTCGCCTACTTCCCATGAGTTCGGCTACATCGACATCTTCAACAACAAGGTGACCAACTACGAGTGAGGGCGGCACTTCCATCTTCAGAAGCCCCTCAACGAAGATGCCCGAGCATGGGAATTTCCCTTCGGTCATGGAGACGAGCTACGAGGTGCCACATCATATGGGCTTCCAACAACAAGATGACGACAAAAAGGTCGAGCTAGGGCCATCCACTTCGACCACGGCGATGAGCACGAACCTCTTCAACAACATGAAGACGGCGCCCCAATATGTCCCCTACTCCAAGTGAAGCTACGAGACCGCATATGAGACTTTATCTTTGGTCTCAGAGGAGAGTGATGTTTTTCCACATCCTACAACATTCATCTTTGGAGGCGTTATCGATGAGGAGGTTGAGCATGGGACTATCCCTTCAACTCAGGCGGCGATAGGAGTTGAGCGTGGAGACATTTTGTAGCGACCCGACCTCAGACGGTCAAGTATCTGTGCTGAAGTGTCATCGCGGGATCGGTATGCTGACACACACAGTACTCGAGGATTTATAATAGAGGTAAATCACATGTATAAAGTAACGTAAATACTATTACCTCAACCCATATAGCAGATGTAACAACAAGGTTGTGGATTCCCATCAACACGAATGGTAAAGTTGAGTGTAGAAATCGTAACCCGAACGTATCACTTACTCGTGTAAGATCCTGCAACATGAGACGTTGCAGCCACAAAGGGTCAATACATTGAATGTACTGGCAAATACACACCATAGAGCAATGATGAATAAAGGCTATCACTACATGCATATTTGGCTGGTGGAAAGCTCTAGGTTTATTTTTGCATAAAGCCAATTTTTCCCTACTACAATGGAATATATTTTATTTAGCTACAAAGTTGGTTGAAAATATTGAGAAGGTTCCTGCAACTCAATCCCAATTAAACGTTAACAACCCAACAAATTAATTAAGTAAAATGATGAGATCAACATGATAATCCAAGAACCAGATACTCAAGATGTCCAAAACCGGGGACACGGCTAATTATGATTGGTTTGTACACTCTGCAGAGGTTTGTGCACTTTTCCCCACAAGACTCGATCTCCTCCATTGGATTTCTCACACTACATGGTGTTTGAGAAACGGATGACCGAGACACAGTTTTTCAGAAGCATTAACTCTAACCCCGGGTAGACCGTACCAACCTACATCCCCTACATCTGCTAACCTACCACTAGAAGAGGTCATGCAACTTACTCCACTATGCTAGAGCCCATAATAGCTTTCGGCTCCACACGGAAGTTTCTAGCATGAATAATCATATGATCCCTCTGAGCATGGGTGGCATTCCATAGGGTGATCACGCAGGTCCTCCGGGATCCCCTTGGGCAAGCACTGGGTTTTCCAGGTGCCCGGGTAGACCACTGGGTGCTCCAGGGTGCCCCTACCATTCCACCCACATGTGTATTTAAGTAGACACCTTAAGTTAACCATTAAACAATAACTCTCACATCTGTCATGAATCACTCAACGAATCCATGTCTACGAGCTTAGCAGAGCAATACGAGCATAACGTAGAAGTAACTCCCAAGGTTTTGATGCAGGACAATAGTTCCTACCTCATCAACTACTTCCCAATACCCACATGTTATAAAGTCCTAACCTTGAAGTGTTCGAGGGTTCAAAGTAATGCATAAAAACTGGGTATGAAAGGGATATGATCAAAGTGTGAACTTGGATTGTACGGTTGATGAAGATGATTCACACTCATAACTCCTGATAGCTCTACTTGTCACACTTCGATCAATCTATCGTAAGCATGCATAAGCAATCACTCAAAAGATCGGAAAGAACGAAGAAGACAGTTCGGAAAATATCAAAACCAATCAAATAACTCTTGCAACATAAAAAAATTTCTAACAGTACCAAAATTATGTGAATTTGGCCTTATCAGAAGGTTTAGGTCAAGAGCTTCGATTTGCAAAAAGAATCAATTAAATCGGAGTTATAAAACTCAAGTTATGATCAAAAGATATTTGAATATGAATCTGAACAAATTTCAAAATTTCAAAATTTCAAAAAGTTGATGTGACAGGTTCATTGGATAGGTGAAAACAAGAGAAAACTACAGGCGCTGGTTTCATCTAATTTGGATGAACGAGTAAAAAGTTATGGCTATTTAAAAAATCAGGGCCAAGCTATTTTACGAAAGAAAAATAGTTACGGCTAAAAAAATCTAGGTCTAATGTATGAATACATAGACTAATTCATATTCTAATTATTTTACCGTACTAGTCTAGAAAAATTAAACTACGAAAGTATAAAAAGAAGAAACACGAAGAAAGATACATTTATAAGGCAGAGAAAAGACGACTTCAGAGAGAAAAATAATTTCCAGAAGTCCCGCCGGAGAGGACAAAAATATTTTTCTTTAATTAATCTAGTCAAACCAAAATATTGATTTAACCCGAATCGGGTGATTTTTGGAGGCTCTATGGGTCTATATTTATAGGTGGAAAATATGTTTAGGGGTCAAAGGCTAGGCAATGTGGGACTAAACATATACGTACGTCGATAAATTTGAAAAATCATGGGCTAAATGTTAGGCCCAGCCGCACGCTGTAGTTTTGTTAAAACAAAATTCGGTCAAATAAAAAAAAGTCTGGCTGGGCCTGGCCATGTAAGAGAGAAGAGAAAAAAATAGAATGATGGGGCGCCCGATGCCACTATGCTGCGCACGTAGGCGACAGTTAGTTCCAGGCGCACATGCAGTTTTTTTTAGAAATAGAAAAGGAAAAAAAGAATAACGAAAACAAAAGTAAAATTTTATATAGGCATATTTTATATCGAAATTTTTAGAAAAATATTTTCTGTAACTTGAACATTTTTTCTAGTGTCAAATAAAATCCACAAAATTTCAAATAATTCAAACAGTGCTACTTCTACAATAAAACCCAATAAAAATCATTTTAGAAATACGAAAATGATTTCAAAATTATTTCTCTCCAATTTTCTGATGTAGGGAATCATTTTACCCTATTTTCCATTTATTTTATTTTTGGAGAAAAATAATTTGAACAAAACCCAAATAACTCCAAATTGAAAATAATTTCAAAGGGACTTTAAATTTGATTCTTTTAAACTTCCAACTCATATTTCATATGTTTTGAATAAGTCATTTTATCTACTCTAATGAAAATCATTGAGTTGCTTAAAGTTTCTAAATTTGAAATATTTCCAAATGAAATTCAAATCTTTTCAACAATCCTTTTCATTTATTTAAATGGAATAAGTCATGTCATCTTCTCTCTAGTGTTTTGTGATGAAATAAATTTGAATTCTTGGAGATCAGAAAGCAAGGTGAAAGTTTTGGGAAAGTCATTTTATTTCCTCTCATTTAACTTTCAAAAAGTTTTGAATTTCACTCAATTTCAAACAAGCCACCACACCACAATCAACCAAATCTATTTATTCAATATAACATTCCAAAATTTAGAATTTTGGGATGTTACAAACCTACCACCCTTAAAATGAATATCGTCCTCGAGATTCGGGGAGGCTAGAAAGAAATAGGTTAGGTTTGGGGGGCTTCTCAAAATCCATCGACCATCACAGGGGTTCTAGGGTGCTACCACCCTTAGAAACATCGTTACGGTCCCATCAATATGCATTTACTCCATCCTTATTCTTGACAGGGCCGGTCTTCTCAGATCTTCCTGATAATTCCTTCTCTAGGCTCTTCCGGTAGTGGCATAACCCCTTTTCCTCAATTCTTGTGTCCTTTCATCTTGGTAAGGTTATTCCGAGACTGGGTCTTCTTAGCTAACGGTCTGGCGCCAATACTAAACAACTATCGATATCTCATGGTGGTCAAAATTTTATGGTTTCTCCTGCACGGAACGGGGCTAGGTTGAACCTCACCGTATAACCTACGGTTGGCAACAACTGCCGTGTACAAGGGAAAAAATTGCTATACCATTCTACGGTTTAAACAAGATTTTGATTGTCATCTCTCTACTATAGGCAAGTCACTCAGATTTACCATCCCATATAGCAAGGCGAATAATAAGAGGAAGTCAGTATGGTGATCAATCCATCCCACACCCAAATCATTACCTTGTATACGGTTTAGCGAATCTCGCATTCTAAGACTTGGTCATCCTCACAAGCATTGCAGAATTTCTCTTGTCGACGAACTAAGTTCGTAAAATCCATTGATTCTGCAAGCCAAACAAACATCTATCATTCCTTCACAACTCTTAGGTTTTGTGTTACTCCTATAAGATCGTCTGTCGATAAAAATCGTAACTTCTTCCAGGGTTTTTCCTTCAGCAAGAGTGTGCTTGCTTCTTGGAAGGTCCTGGGGCCTATGGGTTATGGCCCATCTCATCACTTGTAAACCTTGAACTCATCATCGGGGCAACTGGTCATTATTCCAATATCCAGCTTCCCAGCATTCTTAAATCCATCTGATTCTATTGTCTTTCTTCCTTCTATTTGGTACCAAACTAAGACGTGATTACTCAGACTCATCACGGGGTTACTATTGCTCCATATTACCAACATTCAACCTCCTTTATATCCAATAGTACTTCATCCCTTCATACTCTTGGGGTATCCCACATATCGAGACAAAACACATACTTATTTTGTCCGAAATTCACTCTGTGGAATATCATTATCTTTTCGAGGGGTCAAGGGTCCTCACAGTTACTACCACCCTTGAAATTCACAAACTCATCCATAGACCATATTTCTCATATCCTCGAAAATGGTCAAAATCTTTCTTCATAGAGTAACACTCATAAAATCCAAATCAGTATCAACAATGATAACTTTATTGATTCCCAAATTATTACAATCTCCTGCATTTCCATTACATAATTTAACTTCTCCTGAAAATAAGGGTTCTTACTACTCTATTTATTACATTCCATACTCAAGTATCAAAATTCTGAAGTACTCTGCTCATGCTTCCTTGCGTTCTAGACATTGCCTAGCATCATGTCCTACTTCTTTGCAACGTAAACAAATGACTTTCGACAAATCTTGGGGCTTATTTGTGATTGTGCCTACTCCTTGGTTTCTTGGCTCCTTTCCTGGGCACATATTGGCATAGTGACCCAAGGTTCTGCACTTGAAGCAGGTGATGTAACTCAGGTCCTTCTCTGCAGAGATTTGGTTCTTCTCGGTAAACTTTCTCTTCTTCCTCCTAGATTTCTTTGTTCCGATAAATACTTCCATTTCCTGTGGATCAAACTCCACTTCTTCCATCGGGAAGTCCTCCAAGTACTCTTGGATTTTCTTTGTGCAATACTGTGATAAATGTCCTTCTTCCCCACATGAATAACAAGCATGTGAGTAAAATCTGTTTAGGCCTTCTCCATCGCGGTCTTCAACAACTTCCTTCTTCATAGGTTCCTCAAAACTTTCCATGTGGGTTTCTTTCATTGCTTCATTCTTCTGCTGGATGGTTCATTGTACCATAGGGTAAATGTGACACTGAGCAGGGTAGTGGGTAGTCCCTTCACACAGGAAACAAGTCACGTGCATAGTGGGGCATTCTTCAGCTGGGTGACTTTCTTCACAGTGAGGGAATTCACCCTTGTGTTCTTTATGGGTGTGTCCTATTTCTCCACAGAGCTTGTGTCCACAAGGTTTCTTCATATCACTTCCATAAGCCTTCAATATCTAGGACACAAACCGAGACTTTGGCAAAGTCGACTTAAATTCTTTCCAAGTGGTTACTCCTTGCCATCCATTGATGGTTTGTTACATCCTCCACCAAGTAGCAACACCTCTTTCAAAACACTAAAGACCATGCTGGGTCATGTCCTTTCCGGCTATAGGGTTATTCTCCATGTGATCCTCCATGTTGTGAATCCATCAGTATGTCTCCAATTGACTCATTGGTCCAGAAAATATAAGCTCATCTCCATTCATCCTCTATTGGGTCCATGGGTTTTGGGGTGAGATGAGAGAGATGGAGAGGGATACACACAATGCAAACAAAAGTTTTGAAACAACAGATTTTATGTGTGGCTTTCGGAAAAACATCAAACAAAAGACAGCTCACCATCGTCGTATCTAACGTATGCATATAACAGGGGTTTGGTCTTCTAAAGGTCAAGAAATCTTCAATGTCGCTAGACTCTTCAGGTCGTGTTCATGTCTCCGATGGCTTCTTCCGATCATGCTTGTCCTTCTCAAGTTGCTCTGCCAGATCTCTATTGACGCGAAGCCTCTAGTGACATCCTTTAATATTTCTAGAGTTGCGTTCCAAACTTCTGGGTTTCAACATCCTTGGCATGATCCATGGTTCTACTGTCCTTCAGTTCCTGACAAATCTCCGGTATCTCGAGGTTGTAGCTCCTCTAGCTTGGCTACTTTCAGCTTCTGGTTCCTGAGTCCTTCACGAATTGCCTCCTTGTCAAATATAACTTCCTAAAGGTCCCTCTAAAATTCTTCATGTAATACTCCAGATCCTGGCGATGCACCAGCTAAGGTTAAAACTGCATCCTTTGTTGACAGATGCTCCATCAGCCTTCTACCATCCAATCCTTCCATGCATTTGCATGCTTAACTCCGCACGGTGACAATAGCATAAGAGGGCAATAACACCATGGTTAGCTGTGTCTATGCCCATGTTACTGCCATGAGCTATCAGTCCATAGTTGTTATCTCCTGCCTTACTGTTTTCTTGACAAAACTTTGACTTTTAACGCTCCATGTTTCGGTCTTTCTCCGACACACCTTGATCTCGAGTATTGATAACTTCAATAGTTTGATAAGTTCCATAGGGGTAGCCTTCCTAGGTCATACCAATCTGGAAATTCTTTAGAGCCTTCAAATTTTCCTAGTCTTCAGAGTCTTCAATAGTTGTAGTTTCCATTATTATAATACACGGTAAAATCCTCTTCATTTTGAAGTGATCTTAGTTGTTCGATATCTTATACTTCTTGGAGTGGTATCATCATCCGAATCTTCGTTTGGTCAAAAGGGGAAAGGGGTATAGTCTCACTAAAAGGGAATATTTGAATAAGCAAAGAAGAGAAGAGAGGTAAAAGATCTTTTGAAAGTGAAGTTGTAGAGAAAATATTTCCTATGGGCTTGCCAGTTTCTAGGGTCACGTCCTACAGTCAACATGTGCTCTGATACCATCTTGTAGCGACCCGACCTCAGACGGTCAAGTCTCTGTGCTTAAGTGTCATCCCTGGATCGGTATGGTGACACACACAGTACTCGAGGATTTATAACAGAGGTAAATCACATGTATAAAGTAACGTAAATACTATTACCTCAATCCATATAGCGGGTGTAAAAACAAGGTTGTGGATTCCCATCAACACCAACGGCAAAGTTGAGTGTAGAAATCATAACCCAAACGTATCACTTACTCGTTGCAAGATCCTGCAACATGAGACTTTGCAGCCACAAAGGGTCGGTACATTGAACATACTGGCAAATTCACACCATAGAGCAATGATGAATAAAGGCTATTACTACATGCATATTTGGCTGGTGGAAATCACTAGGTTTATTTTTGCATAAAGCCAATTTTTCCCTACAACAAAGGAGTATATTTTATTTAGCTACAAAGTTGGTTGAAAATATTGAGATGGTTCCTCCAACTCAATCCCAATTAAGAGTTAACAACCCAACAAATTAATTAAGAAAAGTGATGAGATCAACATGATAATCCAAGAACCAGATACTCAAGATGTCAAAAAGCAGGGACACGGCTAATCATGATTGATTTGTACACTCTGCAAAGGTTTGCGCACTTTTCTCCACAAGACTCGATCTCCTCCGTTGGATTTCTCGCACTACATGGTGTTTGAGAAACGAACGACCGAGACACAGTTTTTCAGAAGCATTAACTCTAACCCCGTGTAGACCGTACCAACCTACATCCCCTACATCTGCTAGCCTACCACTGAAGACGTCATGCAACTAACTCCACTATGCTAGAGCCCATAAGAGCTTGTGGCTGCACACGGAAGTTTCTAGCATGAATAATCATATGATCCCTTTGAGCCTGGGTGGCATTCCATAGGGTGATCACACAGGTCCTCCGGGATCCCCCTGGGCAGGCACTGGTTCTCCAGGTGTCGGGGCAGACCAATGGGTGCTCCAGGATGCCCCTACCATTCCAACCATTAAATAATAACTCTCACATCTGTCATGAATCACTCAACCAATCCACGTCTACAAGCTTAGCAGAGCAATACGAGCATAACGTAGAAGTAACTCCCAAGGTTTGGATGCAGGAAAATAGGTTCCTACCTCATCAACTACATCCCAATACCCACATGTTATCAAGTCCTAACCATGCAGTGTTGGAGGGTTGAAACTAATGCATAAAAACTATGTATGAAAGGGATATGATCAAAGTGTCAACTTGCCTTATACAGTTGATGAAGATGATTCACACTCATAACTCCTGATAGCTCTACTCGTCACACTCCGGTCAATCTATAGTAAGCAAGCAATAGTAACCACATATAGGCAATCACTCAAAAGATCGGAAGGAACGAAGAAGACAGTTAAATATCAAAACCAAGCAAATAACTCTTGCAACATAAAACAATTTCTAACAGTACCAAAATTATGTGAATTTGGCCTTATCAAAAGGTTTAGGTGAAGGGCTTGGATTTGCAAAAAGAATCAATTCAATCGGAGTTATAAAACTCAAGTTATTATCAAAAGAAGTTTGAATATGAATCTAAAGAAATTTTGAAATTTGAAAATTTCAAAAATTTGATGTGACAGGTTCACTGGATAGGTGAAAACAAGACAAAACTATAGGCGTTGGTTTCATATAATTTGGATGAATGAGTAAAAAGTTATGGATATTTGAAAAATCAGGGCCAAGCTGTTTTATGGAAGAAAAATAGCTACGGCTAAAAAAAATCTAGGTCTAATGTATAAATACATAGACTAATTGATAATCTAATTATTCTACCGTACTAGTCTAGAAATAATAAACTACGAAATTATAAAAAGAAAAAAAACGAAGAAAGATACCTTTATAAGGCAGAGAAAAAACGACTTCGGAGAGAAGAAATAATTTCCAGAAGTCCCGCCGGAGAGGAGAAAAATATTTTTCTTTAATGAATATAGTCAAACCAAAATATTGATTTAACCCGAATCGAATGATTTTTGGAGGCTCTATGGGTCTATATTTATAGGTGGAAAAGAGGTTTAGGGTTAAAGGCTATGCAATGTGGGACTAAACATATACGTACGTCGATGAAATTTGAAAAAAATCATGGGCTAAAAGTTAGGCCCGGCTGCGCGCGGTAGTTTTTTTTAAAATAAAATTCGGTCAAATAAAAAAAGGATGGTTGGGCCTGGCCATGTAGGAGACAAGAGAAAAAAATAAAATGATGGGACGCCCGATGCCACTATGCTGCGCACGTAGGCAACGGTTAGTTCCAGGCGCACTCGCAATTTTTTTTAGAAACAGAAAAGGAAAAAAAGGAATAACGAAAACAAAAGTAAAATTATATATAGGCATATTATATATCGAAATTTTCAGAAAAAGATTTTCTATAACTTGAACATTTTTTCTAGTGTAAATAAAATCCAGAAAAATTCAAATAATTCAAAAAGTGCTACTTCTACCATAAAACCCAATAAAAATCATTTTACAAATACCAAAATGATTTCAAAATTATTTCTGTCCAATTTTCTGATGTAGGGAATCATTTTACCCTATTTTCCATTTATTTTATTTTTGGAGAAAAATAATTTGAATAAAACCCAAATAACTCCAAATTGAAAATAATTTCAAAGGGACTTTAAATTTGATTCTTTTAAACTTCCAACTCATATTTCATATGTTTTGAAGAAGTCATTTTATCTTCTCTCATGAAAATCACTGAGTTGCTTAAAGTTTCTAAATTTGAAATATATACAAATGAAATTCAAATCTTTTCAACAACCCTTTTCATTTATTTATATGGAAGAAGTCATGTCATCTTCTCTATAGGGTTTTGTGATGAAATAAATTTGAATTCTTGGAGATCAGAAAGCAAGGTGAACGTTTTGGGAAAGTCATTTTATTCCCTCTCATTTAACTTTCAAAAAGTTTCGAATTTCACTCAATTTCACAAAAGCAACCACACCACAATCAAACAAATCTATTTATTTAATATAACATTCCAAAATTTAGAATTTTGGGATGTTATACATTTGCACCAACATCTCTCCGACACCCACATAGGATGAGATGCCACAATTGCCACGTGAGGAGAGCCACCACCCCATGATTGAGATGAGTGACTCCACCATATATCACATTGAGTGGATTTCCTATGAGAGGATGAGTGTGACCACTACTAGCCCATACATGAGAGCATGCCACATATCAAATGTGAGGTTGAGAGTCATTTGAGTGACTCCACCAACCATACGAGTGAGAACATCCAAGAGGGAGTGAGTGATCCACAACACTTAGTGAGTGAGGTAGTTGAGACGACACGTGAGGCCACTATGATTTCTAACGACTTACCCTCTACTCGAAGTGTATTTTATTCTTTAGTGCAAGGTGTCCGACATGACGACATGCCTATCCTTGACGAATCCATACCTCCAATGGAGACAACGATGGCCATGGTGGATGATGATGCACCCCCCACATGGCTCCATCAAGATGAAGATGACAATGACTTGGTCTTCGACACCTCACCTACAACACATGAGCGATTCTCCAAAGGTAACATAGGTGACGGTGCTTCTCTTGTCCCACTAGCGGACTATCCCACCAATGATTGCTTCCATGATGTTGATCCACCCATGCTTCATGCTAGTGCGAATTCCTCATGTCATGACTTACCCATTTATGACGAATATGATGATGAGCATGTTGAGTTGCCTAGTTGTGATGCTATGCTCCATAGGATATCATGTGAAAATTCTATTGGTCATGTCATGTTTGAAAATCCATTAAACTTGTCATATGCTATGAGTGAGATCTCCCATATTGCAACATTTCGATCTCAACATCGTAGCTATGCATGCCCCATTGAAATAAATACCATTTGTACTTATGGAATAAATGACGAGATGATGGTCATTGGCTTTTGTTTTTCATGTGACGATATTGCCATGCTTCCTTTACATGATTTGCACAATTCATCTACTATACCATGCCATGATCACATTGTTCCAAATATGCTTTGTTTTGGATGTTGTCTATATTCTCCAAGTTATCTTTCCATTAATGCTCATGAGGAGACCCCCATAGTTTCCACATACATATTAGGATATTTTGATGCATTACATACTTTGAGTCTCCATTATGCTATACATAATAACAAACCTCTCATGATGGATGACATGTTTCTATATCACGCATCTCATTTATTTTAGCATTGGCTATTTTGTGCTAACCAACACATGCACATGCGCATCATACTGGATGATGTGTACATATACCAAGCACACATTTTCCCCTTTGTCTTTGTTTTGTGTAGGTACTCACATATACTCGTCAACCTCTCAATCCCCAGAGTTGACGAAATGAGCTCTTGAGAGCAAACATGACTTGGGATCCCGTGAACTATCGTTACCACCGTTCTCTTCGCACACCGACTTCGCACATTCCTTTTACTTGGCTCTCACACGGCTATGTGCTATATATCACTTGTCACATTATTCCCATTTTACCATGTTAACTTTGTATGTTATGCTTGATTATATGCCTTTGCCATGCAATTGTGACCCTTGCTTGCATCTACCCATGATTCACCATTTTACTACTCATATTTATATTTGCATGCTTGGTGGAGATCCTTGTTGCTATTGCCATGTTTATCATGTGGCTCATGCTATTGTTGACTCTTGTGTTGGGAAAGCCATGATGTTCCATTTCTATTTACATAGAACCTCTTGCCAATACAATGATGACACTTTGCTCATATCTTGTTTCCATGTTTGTGATATGTCATGTGCATTATATATGCCCACTATTTGCACACATGCCATGATTACCATGATTCCTACTAGTAAGTTGCATCTTCGCACTACTATCTTGTTTGACTTGATCACTTTGATTGCTTGCTTTGTCGCATAACCCATGCTCCATTTTTACTCGCTTTCTTGGGTTGATGACTTATATATTCATGCCTCTCACGTTATATATCTTTATCATTGTCTATTGTATCCATTATTTGCACCTCTTATATGCCATTATAGTGAGTGCACCCATGCTATGCTTATCTATCTTGGAGACATGGGCATTTTACTTGTGAAGCTTGCTTGTTTCATAGAGCCTAATGTCTTTGGTTGTAGTCGCATCATATGCTTTCATACCATGCCACACCTTTTTCTTTGTTATGTCAAGACTGATGAGAGAACTTGTTGGGTATTTCACCACACGAATGATATGTTTTGCTTTCATGCTAACCTCATTTGTTTTTCCGAGCGTTTGTCATGTTCTTTCCTTTCAAAGGAATCACAAGGCACCACTATCATGAGACATATTGATTATGTGAAGGCGTACATGACGTGCAACTCCAACATCTTCGGGAACATTTATAAGGTGAACTCCTTTCCTTTGAGCCATCCTCACATACGCATATTGGATGGGTCATTCTTTCATTGTTGTTTCCTTCTTCTTGTCTACATGATACACATATTGGAGGGAGGATCGACATTGGTGATGGACCCTATGGACCTTCAAGTTGAGGAGTGCCACAACATCGAGCTTTGGTACAACACCACACATAACAAATTTGCATCTTATGCATGGATTGACTCAAATTATGATTTCCTTGTTGCATCTTGTATTACCATGTCATCCATGATATATGAGCTTGTGCACTTTCTTAGAAAATTTGTTGTGATCTTTCTTGATGATATATTCATACATCATGATGATATTGCCTACCATCAATTGCATGATAACTTATTCATATTGAGCATCCATTGCCATATTCATGCAATTGATAAACCGTCTCACTATGACATCATTTTTCACCGTGGTTTCATTGATCATATTCAGAACACATTTCTGTGCACAACGAATGCTTTTGCTCCCATGAATGCTTTGCATATAATTATATATCATCTTGATAAGCTTCATGTGCGTTGTCATGAACAATCTTGCCGCACAGACTCATTCTTACATGATGGATACTTTGTGTGCGCTAACCATTGTATTTCCGAGTGTCATTTGTGTTTGCTCTTTTTGCATGTATACCACTCTGGCGACACCTTGGAGTACTTGGATTGCGCAATGTCTTCAACTCCGCCCAACTACAAGTCCGTCAACAAGAACCGTTTCCATGGTGATGAGGATCACGATCCGAGGTTGGATCATTCCCAAGGGGGGGAGATGATGTGGAGCATCCTACGATCATCCCCATGTACACTTCAACTACTCCCCAAGCCCCAAGAGGACATACGATGAGACCTCGACCATACGCCATTAGACACAAGGTGAACTCACTCCTCTTTGATCCGTCACTTTCCACATATGAGACATGGTTACTACCTCATGCATGGACCTTGTGTATAATCAGGCTCATACGAGATGACCATGGAGAATCAAAGGACCAAGCCCAAGCATGGAAGATAATACGGAAGAAAGGAGAAGAAGACGGAGCAGCTGCTGGAGTCAGCCCGGACGTCCGGACCTCTGCCTGGATCATTCCGACTCAGCCGGATCATCAGGATGGACCCCGGATCATCCTGGTAATCCCACAGCCACAGCACCCAAAGCTTGCAGCATCCACCCGGCGGAGCCGAATCATCCGGACGAGGACCCGGATCATCCGGACGAGGACCCGGATCATCAGGACTATTCCCGGATCATCCGTACCCCCCTCCGAATCATCCGGCCTTTGCCTGCGCGCATGACTTGGGCTGAGGCCCGTGTACCCCTTCGCCCCTCACTTACCCCTTCATGAATTAGCACTATAGATAGACCCCCTCCTCCTCCTAGTTAGGGTTAGCAAAGGATTAGCTCATTTTTGAGATATAGCTTTGCTCATCCACTTGATACCCTTCTCCATTGGGGTTCACGACCTCCTCGGAGAAGATTCCCCAAGTGGATTCAAGACCCCTCACAGGAAGATCCCTCGCGGATTCAAGGCCTCCTCATGGAGATGAACTAGTTACCCCTACGTATCGTCCTTTGTTGGATTTGGATCGTGTATCTCTTTGTGTTTCGAGGATCTAGCGCATGTGTGACCGAATCTTGTTGGTTTGAGTGATTATCTCATGTTTCCCCTCGTGTTTTGCCCTTGTGTTCTTCGTGTTCATTGCGGGATCCGCTCCTTTTGTGAAAGATCGGGCGTCTAGGGTTCTACCCTACGTCATACTACAACCTCAACGTCGACCATGAGATTCCTTTCTATGTGACTCTAGAACCCAAGGAGTACCTTGAGTGGGAACACTTGAAGGATGACTACCTCAAGCTACATCAAGTTCCTCCCGAAGATCAAGCGTAGTGCGCCACAAGAAACTTCCACGACTACGCGTCAACATGGTGCCTTCACACACCTTCGGAGAGCTATGACATGAGTTGGCCCAAGACGAAGAGAGCTTTGAGGTGAGAATTCGTTCCTCCAACCTACACGGAACAACTTCTACGACAATTGGAGAACACCATCCAAGGATCCAAGTACATCGATGCGTACTTCAAGGAGATGAAGAATGCCTTGCGATGAGCCAGCGTGGACGACCCCATTTCAATGAAATTCCACTTCATGATGGGATTACACAATGACATCTCCAAGACTATCTTCCTTGAGAACTACAATTCCCTCGATGACTACTACATTGGTGCTCTCAAGGCAAAACAAGTACTCATGAAGGCCAAGGCTTCTCCACCCCAAGCACACTTCTCGAAGACCAAGCTCCAAGACGACTAGCATGAGGCTAGTACCACCACGATGTCCAAGCCCGACGAGCTCCAAGACAACACTCCCAAGTTCGACTTCACCGCCATCCCTCTTTGTGGCATTGATGGTGCCGAGTCTACTTCAACTCTTTTTCAAGATGGTGCGGTGATGACTACTACTAGGGAGCCTGAGGGAGTCCTGGATTAGGGGGTCTCCAGACAGCCGGATTGTATCCTTTGGTCGGAGTGTTGGACTATGAACATACAAGATTGAAGACTTCGTCCCGTGTCCGGATGGGACTCTACATGGCGTGGAAGGCAAGCTAGGTAATACGGATATGTATATCTCCTCCTTTGTAACCGACCTTGTGTAACCCTAGCCACCTCCGGTGTCTATATAAACCAGAGGGTTTTAGTCCGTAGGACAACAGACAATCATACCATAGGCTAGCTTCTAGGGTTTAGCCTCTTTGATCTCATGGTAGATCAACTCTGTAATACTCATATCATCAAGATAATCAAGCAGGACGTAGGGTTTTACCTCCATCAAGAGGGCCCGAACTTGGGTAAAACATCGTGTCCCCTGCCTCCTTACCATCCGCCTTAGACGCACAGTTCGGGACCCCCTACCCGAGATCCGCCGGTTTTGACACCGACATTGGTGCTTTCATTGAGAGTTCCTCTGTGCGTCGCCGTAAGGAAGGATGCCTCATCTCGTTGTTAAAAACAACATTACCGCCGGGGGAGCCCTGGCTGTCGGCCAAACTCTCCGGCTAGGCAGTTTCATCATGACCGCCTGTTCGGCTGCTGCACCGATGATGACTTCTCGGGTAATCGAAAACAGCCTCCACGTCGGCTCGGAATTCGCTGAGCAGGTGGATCCAATGGAGCTCTCTTCTCTAAACGAGCTCTTGGATCGCATCGCCGCCTTGGTAGTCGCTACGGACTATGATCGGATTGGGCTTAAACCATATCAAAGGGAGATTAACTCTCCACCGGTCACCCATCATGTTGCGGTGGTGGAGGAACAATGCGGCGATTCTTCCTCCATCTTGAGGACTAACTATGTCCGAATTCCTGAGCTCTCCGAGCAAGATACCCGTTTATGGGAGGACATCACCGAAACCCTGAATCTAGAGTCAGGCAGCGGGCCAGACTCATCGGGCAACATCCCGGAATCCGAACTTCCAAGATCGGAAACTCCTTGGCCCCTGGGTCTCAGATCGGGTAGGGGTTCGGACTCAAAACCACCCACCCACCCAGACATAAACGATCTTTCCCACTTCAGGCAAGAGCCCTGTGAAACAGTACATCATTATTGGGCCAGATTCCTCCTTGTGATGAACAAGGTTAAGGACTGCCGCGAGGAAGACGCAGTTTCACTTTTCTTCAATAACTGCACGGACAAGGGAATCCTTAACGCCATAAGTCACCGTGGCATGTCATGCTTCGCCGACTTGGCGTCCATAGTACGAAAGTACTATGCGATGGAAAGTGCCTGGAAAACCGAAACGAAATTTTGGGATAATTCGGCTCCGAATATACACCCAGTCTGAGTTAAAAGGGAGCACTATCATAAGACACCCGAGTTAATTACAAAGAAATAAAAACCCTCTACAAGTCATGGAACCGTATTGGAGGGATGGCTTAACGGACCCTGCAAAATTCATAGCACAACGGACACCATACTAACGCACTGCCTTAGAGCATGTTGGATACTTCGGCAGGTGGCCAAAAGTGGTGAGGACCTTCTTATCCCAAATACCACATAGCACCATCCCGTGGACAATAATACGGTATTAACAGTTTTTGAAACCTTCGCATCAAATAATAGGCGCAAGCGAACACTCTGCAGCCTCGCCGAAATCTGCCACGTAGCAGCAATGAATCCATGGAGTGACACGGCTATTACCTTCAGTGCCAGTGACGAACCTAAATTCCGAACTGCTCAAGCACCAGCTGCACTGGTCCTCAGTCCAATTGTGGATGGCTTTTGACTCACCAAAGTACTCATGGACGGCGGCAGTGGATTAAACCTCATCTATGAGGAAACTTCAAAAAATGGAAGGAGACTGGAACCGCATTGAGCAAAGCAGCACAACCTTCAGAGGAATCATCCCCAGTTGGGAAGCACGCTGTGCTGGGAAAATCACACTACATGTGGTATTCGGCACGTCGGAGAACTATAGGTCCGAAGAAATTACATTCCAAGTGGCCCCGTTCAGTAGTGGATGTCACGCCCTTCTAGGACGGGAGGCGTTCACGATCTTCCAAGCCATACCCCATTATGGGTACATGAAGCTCAAAATGCCCAGGCCCAACGGAATCATCACTCTTGCTAGTGATCCGGACACAGCACTCCGTGCCGAAAATAAAACAGCCGCATTGGCCCTCGAAGCATTATCCGAAGCCCTTTTGGCCGAGGAATTAACTACGCTACGCTCCACGGTAGACAGGGACGACATAATACTTGACAAGAGATCCAAGTCCACCTCTTTTAAACCAGCGGATGAAATAGTCAAATTCCAAGTCCACCCAACGGACCCTACAAAAACAGCCTCCATTGGGGCACAGTTAAGCTCCGTCGTGGACGCCGCACTACTAGATTTCCTGCACGAAAATTGGGACATATTCGCCTGGCACCCCTTAGACATGCCAGGAATCCCACGCAGGCTGGCCGAGCACAGCCTCAATATACTAAAGGGATGCAAGCTGGTCAAGCAGGCTCTTCGGCGTTTCTCTGAACCTAAGAGACAGGCCATGGGAGAGGAACTAGCCAAGTTATTGGAGGCCGGATTCATTAGAGAAATAAAACACCCGGACTAGCTAGCCAACCTGGTGATGGTACCAAAGAAGGACAAATGATGGCGCCTATGTGTCGATTTCAAGGACCTCAACAAGGCTTGCCCCAAGGATCCCTTCCCCCTCCCCCGCAGTGATCAAATTATTGATGCTACCGCAGGACACGAGTCATTGTGTTTCCTCAACGCATACTCCGGCTACCACCAAATCAAGATGGCGGAGTCCGACCAAGCCGCAACGGCATTTATAACACCACACGGCCCCTTCTGTTTTAACACAATGCCTTTTCGGCTCAAAAACGCGGCGCAACATATCAGCGCATGATCCAGACATGTCTGGAGAAACAAATCGGCAAAACAGTAGAGGCATACGTAGATGATGTGGTCGTTAAAACCAAACACGTCGACTCTCTGATAGACGACTTCAGGCTCACATTCGACAACCTCCGAACATACTACATCAAGCTCAATCCGGAAAAATGTGTTTTCGGCATACCAGCAGGAAAGCTCCTGGGCTTCATTGTCTCCAGTAGAGGGATTGAAGCTAATCCGGCCAAAATCTGAGCTCTGTCACAGTTGGCTATCCCAACGGACCTCAAACAAATCCAGAAACTAACTGGATGTGTGGCGGCTCTAAGCCGCTTTATCTCCCGCTTAGGAGAAAAGGCATTACCCCTTTATCGCCTCCTTCGGCGCACCGAAACTTCAAGTGGACGAACGCTGCCACAGCCGGATTGGAAGAAATAAAAGCCATACTGGCAACCAACCCAATCCTGGCCATGCCAGACATCGGCGAACCAATGCTATTGTACATTGTGGCGACTCATCAAGTTGTAAGCGAAGTGCTCGTCGTCTAACAAGAGGCTGACGGACGTAAATTCCCTCTTCAAAAGCCGGTATACTATGTATCCACTGTCCTCACTCCATGCAAATCACGATACCCACATTATCAAAAGATAGCCTATGCGGTATTCATGGCATCCCGGAAGCTGTGACACTACTTTCAAGAGTGTTCGATTACAGTAGCCTCGGAAGTGCCACTTAACGATATTATAAACAACCGCGACGCTACGGGCCGGATTGCCAAATGGGCCATTGAGCTCCTCCCATTCGACATAACATAGAAACCTCGGCGAGCCATTAAATTGCAAGTATTGGCTGACTTTGTCGCCGAATGGACGGAAGCCGAACTCCCTAAAGAGTACGGCGCATACTCCAATTGGATCATGCACTTTGACGGTTCCAAAATGCTGGCTGGTCTAGGGGCTGGCGTCTTCCTGACGTTCCCAACCGGAGATACCGTTCAGTACGTATTGCAAATATTGTATAAAGACTCCAACAACGCAGCTGAATACGAAGCTCTGTTGCATAGTCTTCGGATGGCAGTCTCCATGGGCATTCAACGCTTGGAGGTGCGTGGGGATTCAAACCTCGCAATATCCCAAATAAATGGATACTTTGATGCCAAGGATCCGAAAATGGTGGCCTATCGAAACACCGTCCTAACGATGTCAGCTCGGTTCGAGGGGCTCGAATTTCACCATGTGGCTCGGGAAAACAATCAGGCGGTGGATATCCTCGCCCGCATCGCAAAACACGACACGGTTCCCCCCAACATCTTTTTGGAGAGGTTGTTTAAGCCATCGGTGGTATGGGAAGGGGACACCGGTAACAATAGTCCGGAGCCGGCCAAAACACCCGATACCGAAAACTCTGACATAATTGGAGGCTCTGCCACCGAAATAACACGTTCATCCCACATAATAATGGCCGTCATCGCCCCGTGGATAGAACCATTCCTAGCCTACCTAACTAGGCAGGAATTTCTCGAGGACCACACCCTTCTTTATGGTGTACGGCGCAGAGGCAGTCCTGCCATGCGACATAATTCATGACTCACCTCGAGTGCGCATGTACGAAGAAAGAGAAGACGAGCTCGATCGGCAAGACAGTCTGGACACCCTGGAGGAGGAGCACGACGTGGCAAAAGCCCGTTCCGCATTTTATCAACAACAAGCTCGCAGATACCAAAGCAGAGAAGTACGGGCCAAAACTTATAATGTTGGCGAATTAGTTCTACGCCTGCCGGAGAAGAAAAAGTCCAAGCTCGAGCCCAAATGGGAAGGTCCCTTCATTATTGACCAAGTTCTGACTGGTGGAGCGTACCGTCTACGGGATGCATCGAATAATCGACTTGAGCCGAACCCATGGAACGCAGCCAGGCTCCGAAGATTCTACGCCTAGCGCCGGACTCTATGTTTGTCTCCTTCCTTTGTCCATTTTTGAATATATATTATCTGTCTTTTTTCTCTTTCTTTCTTTTATTCTTTCTCACGGCCTTCAAGGGCCAGCTTGTTCCTTGTTTGCACATTACAGATACGCTAACCGCGCTCATTATACCTGGGGGCTTCTTACACAGAAGCTTAATTATCCATCTGGGCTTCATGCCCAGCACATGTGTTACTCTTCCACATGTACCTTTTCTTCGCCATTATATGCATCGATATGACTTAAGTTTTGGCCAAACTGGGTTGCATGGCTCTTGTATTTATGACCTACGTTCCCGTTAATTCGGCTAGGGCATATGGGGAGCACCTCTGCGATTGTTACTACCGGGTCAGCTGGATGTGTACCTCAGACCGGGTGAAGCCGAAAGCTAGCGTTCTTAAGGGAATATTCGGTCGGTGAACAAAAGATTATTTTGATTTATTTATTTTCCATATGTGCCCCCAGATGTTTTCCTGCGTTTCGCCTCGCAGTCCGGACATGCATTTTAGGGCATGCGTACCCAGGGAAAGGAACCCTTAACGAAACTATTCTCCCTAGAAGATGTTTCTTACTACCCATGTAATATAACATAACTAGTTGGGCACTTTTCTGTTCAAGCACTAATGACCCCTACGCCTGGTCTCCACGCATACCCCGGTTCTTATATAACTGAGCGGATATTCGGATACACTCCGGACTATCGGGTCCTGAGGTTGAAGCGGAAAGGTCCGCCATGACAAATGATCTACAATCCGGCTAGAAGGCATTATACATGTCATTTTAATTACATAGTCATGTAGACTGACTAAATTCCTCTTCTATACCATCCAACAGGCAGTCTAGCCTACAATCCTATTGGGAATACTTTGCGGGTAATTCTACTTGCCATAGACTAAGCTAACGGGGATCTCTTTCCCGTCGGGCCCCACAGGTCCGACCTCGGCCATCTGATTTGGGTCAGCCTTGGTATACCGCATCTTCACCATGGCCCAGGCTTCCCTGGCACCTTGATGGTAGGCAGATATCTTCCATAATCGGAAGCGTCGCCGTGCTCCCTTGAGCTTCTCCACAAGCTCTCCAATGCCTTCTGGCAGGGAGACGGATGGCCACAAGGCCTAGGCAATACCTTGCATCACCTGCCGAACTTGTTCGTGCAGCTGTGAGAGCTCGGTTAGAAGATCACCTGCAGACCCGGGCATCTCCTCCACGGGACGACCCATCAGCATACCTGCAGACATAACTCTGTTAGCCGGCGTCTTCGCCGTCCCCTTTATTAAGGGTTCGTTCAAGCACTTACTAAATATGCCGCGTCGAAGCCGCTTATTCTCCTTCTCGTAGTCCGCCAGCTGGGCTCGAACATCTTTCAGTTCCATGCTCAGCTTGGTATTGGCGTCTTGGAGATTGTTTTTCTCCCACCTGACCTCAGTCAGCACGCGTTCGCTAGCCTTTAGCTGTCGTATGGCGTGCCGCTCCTCCGGATTCTCTCTGGATTTATCTGCAACATCTATTATTAGATCTACAGGCATGCCGCATGCTATATGGTACTTATCATTATTTGAAAGAAATGTTACCAGCTGGGGACTTTTTTCCTTCAATGCGGCAACAGCGGTCCGAAGTTGGGTCTTGCATTCCTCTAGCTCCTGTGACAGTCGACTATTCTTCTCTGTAAGAACCTGCACAATAAGAAGATCCTTAAATCAGTTCTGCTAACTGTTTCAAGTCTTAGGGGCTACTGATACATATAATCGTCAGATTTTGTTACCCGTATATACTTTACATACTGGTCCGTGGCTCTGGCTAGACCACTTTGAGCAGCACGGAGGTACGCCTCTCCAGAATTGTAGGCATCAAATGCCTCTGGTGAGAAGCAAGTGTCACGGAGTACGGCCCGGCGACGCCTATGATTCATGGCGCTCTCCACTTCTGAATGTGTAGCGGATAGCCTATCTACATCCTCTGTAGGGGGACTATCCGGCGTCCGCCCCATGTCAGCTTCCGCCTCCATGTCCGGTCCTGGAGCCCTACTGGTGGAAGCATGATCGGTATACTCGCCGGACACATTCCGGTGAGCGTTTTTTCTGTCAAAGAATCCTGGACGTCATTACATTTCAAGAAAGACGACAACCACGGAGCGGGGTTTCTGTCATACCTTCGCGCCGGCGTCTCCATCCTAACCGCCTTCCTCTTTGGCCTGCCCGGCCTCGGTGCCTCTTGTTGGCGAGTTGCTGCGGGTTCGGCATGGCGTCCCGAATGCCTTCCCTGTAAAAGCACCATATGTATATGGTAGGTGAAGTGTCTAAAAGGGGATCCTAGTTTTTGGAGTTGGGATTTTTGGTTTTTCTTACATGCGACGCAGGAAGCAGTCCGGGATAGTCGGCCGTAATGGCCACCATGGCGTCATCACAGCTTAATTGATAGAACTGTCGGTCTATCAGCTCCACGAATATGACCGGATCTTCTTCGAGTCCGGCATCGAGAGCCCGGTCGAGGTCCTCTGGTTGTGGAGATGGGATACTGACCTCCCTTATCGCTTTTCGCAGTTCCTGCCGCAAAATGGCAAGGTGAGTACCTACGACAAAGAATGCGGGAAGAATGGGAGTAAGGAGATATAACTCACCCACCTTGGGGGGTTGTACATGGAGAATCCATCCCGTGTATTAATGCGGATGAACTCCACTTCCTCTCCCTTGAACAATTCAGACAGAATTTTTGGTAAAGCGGTGGCGTTGTCCGGACCCTTACGCCTGCAACGGGTGGCGTCATCTTCCCTGTTAAAACACCACAAGGGGTGCCCTCGATATTGAAGTGGTTGCACTCCTCGCATTATGCATATTGACATAACCTCGACTACTGTCAATCCTGATTGAGCCAGCGCTTTAATCCGGTTCATCAGGTAGAGGACTTCTCCGTTGTCTTCCTCCTGGGGGCTCCGTGGGCGCCAACTTCGGCGTTTCCTCAAAGGAGCATTGCTGAACTCAGGAAGACCCCGCCGAACAGGGTCTGGAAGGGGGACGTCCTCCATATAAAACCATTCCGAAGGCCAGTCTTCGGACGTCTTCTTTGGAGTACCGGACAGGTATCCGGTTTCGGCGATGCGCCATATTTCGGCTCCGACCACTTGATAAAGTGACCCCTTCGGTGTGCGAGGGACGAGGCAAAATAACCTTTTCCACAGGTCAAAATGAGCCTCGCAGCCCAGAAATCAGAAATAACTCGCAAAGGGCAACATAGCCGACAATGTGTAAAATGGAAGCAGGGGTGAAATTATGCAGTTGGAGGCCGTAAAACTCCAGGAGCCCGCGGAGGAATGGATGAATAGGAAATCCGAGTCCCCTCAAAAAATAAGAGACAAGGCATACCCGCTCCCCCGTAGAGGTGCTGGGGAAGCTCTCCGCTTGCTCCCCGCCATTGTAGGTGGCGAGCCCGGCTCGGACGGGCACCATATACGACAGAGGGAGAAATCCCTTAGTTTGCAGCTCGACTAATCGACTGTGTGGGACTGAACACCTCTCCCAATCACCAGGCTTAGGGCTACGGGGGCGGGAGGAGGAGCTGCGGAGGTCGGCCATGCCGGAGTGGATTTTTGCGAAGCACGCTCCGATGGATTCGCGCTGGGGGAGGATGGTATGGATTGGATCTAAGAATCCCCATCCCTTTAATAGACACTTTATTTATCTAGCTAGGGAGCAAATGTAAAAACGCCCTGGCGCCGCGCATTCATTCGATGCGTGGAAGAAAGCCCTTACTGGGCACAGAAGCCAAGAGGTTCAACATTTATGGGACTGGACACTGCTTGACAAATGTTCGAAATTTGGAGAAGAACCCACGTTGCAATGCCGAAGACAACACTGCGCGTCGGACTCATCGTCATTGAAGCCTAGTTCGGGGGCTACTGAGGGAGTCCTGGATTAGGGGGTCTCCGGACGGCCGGACTGTATCCTTTGGGCGGACTGTTGGACTATGAAGATACAAGATTGAAGACTTCGTCCCGTGTCCGGATGGGACTCTACTTGGCGTGGAAGGAAAGCTAGGTAATACGGATATGTATATCTCCTCCTTTGTAACCGACCTTGTGTAACCCTAGCCCCCTCCGGTGTCTATATAAACCAGAGGGTTTTAGTCCGTAGGAAAACAGACAATCATACCATAGGCTAGCTTCTAGGGTTTAGCCTCTCCGATCTCGTGGTATATCAACTCTTGTACTACTCGTATTGTCAAGAATAATCAAGCAGGATGCAGGGTTTTACCTCCATCAAGAGGGCCCGAACCTGGGTAAAACATCGTGTCCCCTGCCTCCTGTTACCATCCGCCTTAGACGCACAGTTCGGGACCCCCTACCCGAGATCCACCGGTTTTGGCACCGACAGAGCCTCTCAAGCAACAATCTTTGGAGGCGAGCAACATGGTGACGAGCAAGGATGATGCTTCCATCTTAGGAGGCGAGAGTAATGATGTGCCATCTTCAGCATTCATCCATGGTGATGGTGACGAGATGATCGAGCATGGGATTTTCCCTTCGGTCATTAAGGAGATTGATGATGTGCCATCTTCAGCCTTCATCCATGGCGACGACGATGAGATCATTTAGTATTTCACCTCGGCCACGGCGACGTATGATGACTTGAGTGACTTGTGCCACCATATTGAGAGTGAGAGTGACTTCACCACTAGCCCCATATATCATGTGTTGCCCCAGTTCCCATGTGAGGAGAGCCACAATCCCCACCACTTGAGTGAGATGAGTGACTCCACCATATGTGACTTTGAGTGCCCCTATTTTGAGGGAGTGAGTGAACCACTGATACATCTCTGTCGTATCTACTTTTCCAAACACGTTTGCCCTTGTTTTGGACTCTAACTTGCATAATTTGAATGGAACTATCCCGGACTGATGCTGTTTTCAGCTGAATTTCCATGGTGTTATTTATGTGCAGAAACAAAAGTTCTCGGAATGACCTAAAACTTCATGGAACATCTTTTTGGAAATAATTAAAAAAATCCTTGCAAAAGATGAAGACCAGGGGGCCCACCACCTGTCCACAAGGGTGGGGGGAGCGCCTGTCCCCCTAGGGCGCGCCTCCCTACCTCGTGGGCCCCCTGGAGCTCCTCTGACCTCGACTCCAACTCCATATATTTGCTTTCGGGGAGAAAAAAATCAGAGAGAAGAATTCATCATGTTTTACGATACGGAGCCGTCGCCAAGCCCTAAAACCTCTCGGGAGGGCTGATCTGGAGTCCGTTAGGGGCTCTGGAGAGGGGAATCCGTCGCCATCATCATCATCATCAACCTTCCTTCATCACCAATTTCATGATGCTCACCGTCGTGCGTGAGTAATTCCATCGTAGGCTTGCTGGACGGTGATGGGTTGGATGAGATCTATCATGTAATCGAGTTAGTTTTGTTAGGGTTTGATCCCTAGTATCCACTATGTTATGAGATTGATGTTGCTATGACTTTGCTATGCTTAATGCTTGTCACTAGTTGAGTTTGACAATTTCATTGTTAAACAAGAAAACTTTAATTCTTACTTTGGTAGACAATTGAAATATAATTCTGATACGCTTGAATACTTGGGTGATTATATGGCTAATATCAAAGGTGAACTTAAACTTATTAGTAAACATGCTCCTATGGTTACCACTCAAGTAGAACAAGTACTTAAAGCTCAAAATGATTTGCTCAATGAATTGAATAGTAAGAATAATGATAACGTTGTTAGAGTTATGACTAGAGGTGGTAGAATGACTCAGGAACCTTTGTATCCTGAAGGCCACCCTAAGAGAATTGAGCAAGATTCTCAGAGAAATAATGTAGATGCACCTAGTCCTTCTAATAGGAAGAGAAGAAAAATGATAGGACTTTGCATGCTTCTAGTGAACCTATTACTGAAACACCTGAGAATCCAAATGATACTTCTATTTCTGATGCTGAAACACAATCTGGTAATGAACCTGAAACTAGTGATAATGTTAATGATGATGTTCATGATGATGCTCAACCTAGTAATGATAATGATGTAGAAATTCAACCTGGTGTTGATCTTGATAACCCACAATCAAAGAATCAACGTTACGATAAGAAAGACTTTGTTGCTAGGAAACACGGTAAGGAAAGAGAGCCTTGGGTTCAGAAACCCATGCCTTTTCCTCCCAAACCATCCAAGAAAAAGGATGATGAGGATTTTGAGCGCTTTGCTGAAATGATTAGACCTATCTTTTTGCGCATGCGATTAACTGATATGCTCAAAATGAATCCTTATGCTAAGTATGTGAAAGATATTGTTACAAATAAAAGAAAAATACCGGAAGCTGAAATTTCCACCATGCTTGCTAATTATACTTTTAAAGGTGGAATACCTAAGAAACTAGGAGATCCCGGTGTACCAACTATACCATGCTCCATTAAAAGAAATTATGTTAAAACTGCTTTATGTGATCTTGGAGCCGTTGTTAGTGTTATGCCTCTCTCTTTATATCGTAGACTTGATTTGAATAAGTTGACACCTACCGAAATATCTTTGCAAATGGCTGATAATCAACTGCTATACCTGTCAGTATTTGTGAGGATGTGCCTGTTGTAGTTGCAAATGTTACTATTTTAATGGACTTTGTTATTCTTGATATTCCCAAGGACGATAGTATGTCTATTATTCTTGGAAGACCCTTTTTGAAACTGCAGGGGCTGTTATTGATAGCACTAAAGGCAATGTCACTTTTCATGTTAATGGTACTGAGCATATAGTACACTTTCCGAGGAAAAACCTCAAGTTCATAGTAGCAACTCTATTAGAAAAATACCATCGATTATATTTGGAGGTTTTGAATTTCCTCGTCCTACTGTCAAGAAGAAATATGATATTCTTATTATTGGGGATGTGCATATCCCCGTTGAGGTAAATAGTGTTATTCGAAATTTCTCGGGTTCCATGTTATTCGGAATGAGTTCGTTAACAAGACTTCATCAACCATGTTAGTGGATTCCTTTTGATGAGCATGAGATGGATGAAACTAGAAGGCACAACCTTCCGTTCCTCATTTTTACTTTCTGTTATTTATATAAAATAAAATAAAATAAAATAAAAATAGTATTTTTCTGTCTGTTATCTGATTTATCCATGCAATATAAAAATACCCCAAAAATAAAAGTTTTCCAAATGCCCTGAAATTTAAATATGATTTTTTCTGGAATATTTGGTACTGAGAACACAATAGGAGGAGCTGGCACCTAGCCACGAGGGTCAGGGGCGCACCGTACCCCCCTGGGCGTGCCCCCCTGCCTCGTGGGCCCACGGTGGCCCTCCTCCACTTATCCTTGCACCCACACACTCCTTCTTCCTCCCACAAACACGAATATTCAGCTCAAACCAAAGTCCAAGCTCATTTTGCTGCCATTTTCGATCTCCTTGCTCAAAGCACCTCTCACAAAACTGCTTGGGGAGATTGTTCCTTGAGGAAGAAATATGCTTAGGAAAATGTACCAAGGTGGTTCTTCAAGGAAGCAAGGACCCAGGCTTGCAATGCATGATGCTGATGAAGAGCCACCAAGAGACGCTCCAGTGCGTCCTTGTGAATGGCCTTCGGAAAACTTTATGGATCGAGCGGGAATTAAGGAAGAATTTAACGCATATTTGCGTAACGCTGATCTTGTGAGCTTCGAGGAAGAGAAGTGCAGCCAGTATCACTATCTCACTAGTTCCTTTGTGAGGATGTTTGAATTTTGATCTTCACGTAATTCTCCAACTGCCTTGTTTGATCCTTATGAAAAATCTTATACTATGGACTTAGAGGATTTTACCGCTGCTTGCAAACTTCCACAATGGGGTAGTGTCAGGGAACCTCGCAAATCTGAATTTAGAGATTTTCTTGCTAGTATAACTGTGGGGAAATCTAGAGATATAACACAAGCTACCATAGCGAGCATTCACTTTCCTGCTATACATTATTTTGCTCTCTTCATAGGTAGATGCATTAATGGTAAAGATGAAGCATGCTATATGTGTGTTCCTGATCTCAGTATTCTTAGGAGTGCTGTGTTAGGAGCCAAATATTATAATTTGGGAGCCATTGTTGCACGTAGGTTGCATCTTAATAGATTTAATGGAGATTTCTTTTGTGGAATTTATGCAACCCGCTTAGCTAATTTTCTTGGTGTAACCATACGTGAGGATGATATTGAATTGCCTCCTGCTTACCTAGATTTTAATGCTATCGTTCACCACCAGTTTGTTGAGAGGAGTGAATCACCTCTCCAGTATCGACTAATTTTTGACAGACGCCGTGTTGTCTATATTACTCTCCCTGCTCATGCCTTCTTTGATTATCAGGCAAAAGGAAGATATGTTATTACAAGAGAGGAGGCAGACGAGTACGAGAGGAGGGCGGAGGCCGCTCGTCGCCATGCTGCAGCTCAGGAGGCAATAGCCGCTGCATCGCAGTATGACCCCAACTATTATTATGGATATCCGCCAGGCCAACCGTGGCCATAGACCAACTTAGGCCAAAAGCCTAAGCATGGGGGAGTACGTATTTCCCACCGACATTACATTTATGTTCACACACTCATTGCTAGACATCGGTGCTCATACTTTTTCATTGTATCATCCATGCTAGTTTATTTCCTTTTTATGCTTTGTTCTTGTGTGTTTAATAAACCTTAAGAAAAACCAAAAAAATTAGTCGTAGCTTTTAATTAGTTTACTTTCCATGCTTGTAGTATTAATTAAAAAGAAAACCCAAAAAGATTTCCTATTCTTCTTTTGCTTGTTGGGAGCTTTCCCGTGTAAATAGTTTTATTTCTTTTCTTTTCTTTGGGGGTCGATAGGAGAAGACCATAATTAAATTGTTGAAGTGGCTCTTATATGCATTATTGTTGATCTGACAAAAGAGCTCATATTGACTTGTCTTCTCCTGTTTATTGAATGCTTGCAGATTCCAGCTTAGTCCAATGCACGTGCACTATTATTATTATTCACACGATTCGGTCGTGCAAGTGAAAGGCAATTATGACGATATATGATGGACTGACTGAGATGAGAAAAGGTGGTATGAACTCGACCCCTCTTGTTTTTGTAAATATGATTAGTTCATCGTTCCTGATTCAGCCTATTATGAATAAACATGTTTGCAATGACAACTAGAGATCATAGTTTCTTGGGCCATGCTTGATTAGCTAGGAGCTTATAATGGTTTACCTTGCGTGCAAACATGCTATTAAAATGGTTGTGATGTGGTATGATAGGGTGGTATCCTCCTCTAAAGGATTTAAGTGACTTGACTTGGCGCATGTTCATGCATGTAGTTGAAACAAAATCAACATAGCCTTCACGATATTTATGATCATGGTGGATTATACCCTACTCATGCTTGCATTCAGTGTTGATTAATTTTAATGCATGTTCATGACTGTTGTCGCTCTCTAGCTGGTCGCTTCCCGGTCTTCTGCTAGCCTTCACTTGTAGTAAGCGGGAATACTGCTTGTGCATCCAACTCCATAAACCCCAAAGTTATTCCATATGAGTCCACCATACCTACCTATATACGGTATCTACCTGTCGTTCCAAGTAAATTTGTATGTGCCAGACTCTAAACCTTCAAATAAATGTCTTGTTTTGTATGCTTGAATAGCTCATGTATCAACTAGGGATGTCTGTATCTTCCATGTTAGGCGGGTTATTCTCAAGAGGAGTGGACTCTGCTCCTCACTCACGAGAAAGTGGCTGGTCACCGGGATGCCCACTCCCATGCTTTATGCAAATCAAATCAAAATAATTGCAAACAAAACTCCCCCTGGGATTGTTGTTAGTTGGAGGCACTTGTTGTTTCGAGCAAGCCATGGATTGATGCTTGTTGGTGGAGGGGGAGTATAAACTTTACCATTCTGTTTGGGAACTGCCTATAATGTGTGTAGCATGGAAGATATTGCCATCTTTTGGTTGTTATGTTGACAATGAAAGTAGACCGCTCAAAATATTATTCATCTCTATTTCAAAACCAAGCTCTGGCACCTCTACAAATCCCTGCTTCCCTCTGTGAAGGGCCTATCTATTTACTTTTATGTTGAGTCATCATCCTCTTGTTAAAAAGCACCAGTGGGAGACAACCGCTGTCATTTGCATTCATTATTGTTAGTTTACATTGAGTATGACTTGACTGGATCTCTTTACCATGAATTACAATGTCTAGTCATTCATTGATCTTTAAAGGTGCTCTGCATTTATGTTTTGCGGTCCCAGAAAGGGCTAGTGAGATACCATCCTATTATATCATATTATGATTGTTTTGAGAAAGTGTTGTCATCTGAGATTTATTATTATTGCTCGCTAGTTGATTATGCCATTGATATGAGTAAACTTGAGACCTAAGCATTATTGTGAATGTGGTTAGTCATAATCTTTGTGAAAACTTGAATGCTGGCTTTACATATTTACAACAACAAGAGCAAACAGAGTTTGTAAAAGTTTTTCTTTATGAATTTTAGTTTATCAACTGAATTGCTTGATGAGAAGCAAAGGTTTAAGCTTGGGGGAGTTAATACATCTCCGTCGTATCTACTTTTCCAAACACTTTTGCCCTTGTTTTGGAAATATTAAATAATCCTTGCAAAAGATGAAGACCAGGGGCCCACCACCTGTCCACGAGGGTGGGGGCGCGCCCCCTACCTCGTGGGCCCCCTGGAGCTCCTCCGACCTCGACTCCAACTCTATATATTTGCTTTCAGGGAGAAAAAAATCAGAGAGAAGAATTCATCGCGTTTTATGATACGGAGCCGCCGCCAAGCCCTAAAACCTCTCGGGAGGGCTGATCTGGAGTCCGTTCGGGGCTCCGGAGAAGGGAATCTGTCGCCATCGTCATCATCAACCTTCCTCCATCACCAATTTCATGATGCTCACCGCCGTGCGTGAGTAATTCCATCGTAGGCTTGCTGGACGGTGATGGGTTGGATGAGATCTATCATGTAAACGAGTTAGTTTTGTTAGGGTTTGATCCCTACTATCCACTATGTTCTGAGATTGATGTTGCTATGACTTTGCTATGCTTAATGCTTGTCACTAGGGCCCGAGTGCCATGATTTCAGATCCGAACCTATTATGTTTTCATCAATATATGAGAGTTCTTGATCCTATCTTGCATGTCTATAGCCACCTATTATGTGTTATGATCCGTTAACTCTGAAGTGACAATAATCGGGATACTTACCGGTGATGACCGTAGTTTGAGGAGTTCATGTATTCACTATGTGTTAATGCTTTGGTCAGGTAATCTATTAAAAGGAGGCCTTAATATCCCTTAGTTTCCGCTAGGACCCCGCTGCCACGGGAGGGTAGGACAAAAGATGTCATGCAAGTTATTTTCCATAAGCACATATGACTATATTCGGAATACATGCCTACATTACATTGATGAATTGGAGCTAGTTCTGTGTCACCCTAGGTTATGACTGTTACATGATGAACCGCATCCGGCGTAATTCTCCATCACCGATCCATTGCCTACGAGCTTTCCATATATTGTTCTTCGCTTATTTACTTTTCTGTTGCTATTGCTATAATCACTACAAAATACCAAAAATGCTACTTTTTCTATCGTTACCTTTTGCTACTGTTACCACTACTATCATATTACTTTGCTACTAAATAATTTGCTGCAGATAATAAGTTTCCAGGTGTGGTTGAATTGAAAACTCAGCTGCTAATACTTGAGAATATTCTTTGGCTCCCCTTGTGTCGAATCAATAAATTTGGGTTGAATACTCTACCCTCGAAAACTGTTGCGATCCCCTATACTTGTGGGTTATCAACCACCACATAAAGATAGTGTGATAGTTGCTAGGGCATGTGAGGCCACTTTGATTTCTAACAACTTAACCTCTACCTATATTGTGTCTTCTCATTTGAAGCTTCGATTCACGACGACTTCGTCCTCCCTTTGGACAAGACGATCGCCATGGTGGAATATGATGGACCCCCACATGGTTCCATCAAGATAAAGATGACCACCATTTGATCTTTGCCACCTCGACTACACTACATGAGTGGAATAACAAAGGTAACATAGGTGACGGTGATACTCTAGTCCCACTAGTGGACATTCTTGACATTGATTGCTTTCATGATGTTGATCAACCAATTACCATGCTTCATTCTAGTATGATGTAGGGTGCAACCCTAGATGGCCGATCTTTCACGAAAGGAGCGGATCCCGCGATGAACACGAAGAACACGAGGAGAAATCATGAAGGGAAACACGAAAAAATCACTCAAACCACCAAGATACGGTCACACATATGCTAGATCCTCGAAACACAAAAGGAGATACAAGATCCACGATCAATAAGGGACGGTACAAAGGTAATTGGTTCTTCTCCGTGAGGAGGTCTTGAGGGGGTTCTTCCCGTAAAGGGGTCTTGAATCCGTTTGGGGGATCTTCTCCGAAGAGGTCGTGGACTCCAACAGAGAAGTAACCAATTGGATGAGCAAAGCTCTATCTCTAATATGATCTATCACATTGCTAACCCTAGAAAGAGGGAGGAGGAGGAGTATACATAGTCTATGTGGGCAAAGGGGTACATGGGCCTCGGCCCTTCACTGTGCGCAGACAGGCGGAGCCGGATGTCCTGGCCTTCGTGAGGAGCCGGATGTTCGGGCTAGCGGGGCTGGTCTTGGTGCTCTCTGGATAGCCTGCGCCAGATTTCTAGGCAGGTGCCGGATGTCCGTCCCATCCTGGGGCGCCAGATGACCGGGGGTCAGCCGGATGTCTGGCCGCTGTAGACTCACCTGGCGTCTGTCTCTCTCTGGTCTTCTTCTGGTTGGTGGCGCCGGATATCCGGTGATGAGAACATCAATACCATTGTTACACCCACAGCCCCTGCTGCTATACATACTAGACCAATTACTATAGCTCGCGCATGCCAATTGAATTACTAGGTGCTTCCATTTCTTGGTAATGATTCTAATGTTCATGAGAATATGATGTTGCCTAAATTGGATACATTTGTTTTCCTTAGAAATGAAGGGCCTAGCTTGGACAAGAAAGATGAACCTCGGGGCCAGTTCAAGCATGGAGATGATGGCATGCGCAAGGGGAACAAGAAGGGAGTTACAAGTGATGATTCCAGGGCTTTGAAGCCACCATAATGAGTGCATGAAGCCTTGGACGAAATATACAAGATGCCACTTCATAAATTTCGTCCAGAGGCTATTCTAGCTGGTGCGTCACCTTATTTTTGGGCCAAGCCCATGTAATTTGGAAATACTTGATTATAGGTTGTTTTTAGAGTTCGTATGTGTGGGGAAACAAGAGTTAGGGTTGGTTTCGCACCCCTCCTCCAAGGGCCACGAAATTCCCCCCTCTCCCCTCCATATATACAGCCCTTAGGGCATCGTTTAGACTTTGGGTTTTGATTAGATTAAAAGTTCGCCATAGCTGCAACTTCGCGTACTTCGTTTGTGTTCAACGACCAGACAAAGACGTGATAGAACCCCACCTTCATCACTAAAGCTTTCATCTTATATTCGCAATATCCAGATTGCAATCTCAGTTTCTTGCTTGTTCTTCATTTGCTGGTAGGAAACAAACCCTCGTGGTTAGGTTGATCGTGCTCTGGCATGGTCAATAACCCCTCGGAAGTTGGTTTAGCGATTGCTAAGGCGCAACGTCTCGCACGTTCGTAGTCAGATCGTCATGGTCGACTCCCACAGAAAACGATAGCCACCATCTCATCAAAACATCGGGTCACCTTCACCTCTATCAAGTGGTATCAGATTTCTAGGTTGCTCGGTGAGATTTTACAGTTTTTCGTAGTTTAGATCGAGTTTGTTCTTCATACCTACAGTCCATGAAAAAAAGCCAAAAAAATTAGGGTTAGTTCATCATATTCAAACCAATCTGAGCCTTTGCATAATCTTTTTAGGGTTTTGCATTGTTGAATTTGCTATTGCATCGTCGTGTCTAGTTGCTGGTCTTAGTGTCTAGTCCTTTAGAGTTTCGAGTTCTGTTCACAAGTTGTTACGCCGCCGCCGCATCATCATCATCACCGTTGCCATATACCACCATCATCGTCACTGCTGCCATATACTACCATCATCATCACCGCTGCCATATACCACCATTGGCATTGCCGCTGCCATATACCACATATCCACCGCCATCACGATAATCTGAGTCCACCTCCATTACAAATTCGCCACCAGTCCGTGTGACACCGCCCTACATATATCCGCCAGCAGTCTGAGTTTCCATCGGTTTCATCTCCGCCACTAGTCCGAGTCCAGTATTTGTGTATTTATGTTTGGTTTCCAGATCACGCCATACTCCGAGTCACGACAGAGTAGGATTCCCTAATATCCGTGCCACCCGCAGAAGAAAAATAATTCCAGTTTAAAAAAAACTAAGTCTGGAAAATTCTGGCTACGCAGTTTTTAGACCATTTGTAGACTTTTTTGAAAAAAATTGTCATGGAGCAAGAAAAAGAGGAAAGAAGTGCAAAAAGGGAAAAAAATCAGAGAGTGCTCCTCCCTTTTTTATGTGTCACGCCATGATTTCGTTCGTGTTCTAGGATCAAGTCTCTAGTACGGTCTTGCCAAGGACCAGCACAGTACCGTCGTTGAGCGTATATTGAACTTTACATCTCTGAATTGATTATTGCTAACCCTTCTTGCTACCATATTATAAGCCTTCCTAGCTCCACATACATCTACGTCATGTGTTTGACTCTCCCTGGTACTCGCTCTATCCAAGCTTTGAGAGTTTTGACTACAAGGGTTGCCGATCACCGCCTACTGTTGGGTAAGAACTAGTAAGAATTTGAGATTTGCTTGACAGATTTGTGACACCACCACTTGTTAGCAGTCTATAGGACCATATTCTTGTGTGTTTCTATTGCTGCTAACCATGGCAGGATCACAAGCCGACGAGATTGACTAGGAGAACTTCACAAACAAGGAGCTTCATGATAAGTTTCAGCAAATAATGAGTGGACATGTGCAAGATGTGTTAAACAGATTTGAAGAGGCCATGGAGAAGATAGATGGCATGGAGAAGATGTTCGAAACGAAGCTCGATAACAAGTTTACTGAATTGCTTTCGTGTTTTCCACCACCACCGCCGGCTGCACGTGTCGCACCTCTACGACAAAAACAATGATGTAGGGTGGAACCCTAGATGGCCGATCTTTCATGAAAGGAGCCGATCCCATGATGAACACGAAGAACACAAAGGGGAAACCACGAAGGTAAACACAAGAGAATCACTCAAACCAAATAGATTAGGTTACACATATGCTAGATCCTCGAAATACAAAGAGATACAAGATCCATGATCAAGAAAGGACGATACAAAGGTAACCAGTTCTTCTCTATGAGGAGGTCTTGAGGGGTTTTCCCATGAAGGGGTCTTGAATCCAAGGTGGATCTTCTCCGAAGAGGTAACGGTCCCTGAGGGAGTCCAGGATTAGGGGGTGTTCGGATAGCCGGACTATACCTTCAGCCGGACTCCTGGACTATGAAGATATAAGATTGAAGACTTCGTCCCGTGTCCGGATGGGACTTTCCTTGGCGTGGAAGGCAAGCTTGGCGATGCGATATTCAAGATCTCCTACCATTGTAACTGACTCTGTGTAACCCTAAACCTATCCGGTGTCTATATAAACCAGAGGGTTTTAGCCCGTAGAGGATAAACTCCATACACAAAGTAAATCTACTCTTGTACTACCGATATCTTCAATATTAATCAAGCTGGAGTAGGGTTTTACCTCCATCGAGAGGGCCCGAATCTGGGTAAAACAAAGTGTCCCCAGTCTCCTGTTACCATCCGGCCTAGACGCACAGTTCGGGACCCCCTACCCGAGATCCGCCGGTTTTGACACCGACATTGGTGCTTTCATTGAGAGTTCCTCTGTGTCATCGCCTTTAGGCCCGATGGCTCCTTCGATCATCCACAACGATGCGGTCCAGGGTGAGACTTTCCCCCCGGATAGATCTTCGTCTTCGGCGGCTTCGCACTGCGGGTCAATTCGCTTGGCCACCTTGAGCAGATCGGAAGCTACGCCCCTGTCCATCAGGTCAGGTTTGGAAGCCTAAACTACACGGCTGACATCCGCGGAGACTTGATCTTCGACGGATTCGAGCCACAGCCTAGCGTGCCGCACTGTCTCGATGGGCATGATATAGCTCTGCCGCCGAACAACGTCTTGGAGGCCGCACATGCATTGGTTTCGACCATTGATTCGGAACCTAGTGCACCGATCGAGGATCAGCGGTTGGACGCTGTCTCAGGCGCTGCGATCTCAAAGGCGATTGAGCCGAATTCCAGCCCCGCACTCCGCATGGCCCGTGCCTCTGAGGAGCCGGATTCCTCTTCGAACTCTGAGCCCCCCGCGCCCCTGCGAATCGAATCCGAGTGGGCGCCGGTAATGGAGTTCACCGCAGCAGACATCTTTCAGCATTCGCCTTTCGGCGACATCCTGAATTCTCTTAAGTCTCTCTCTTTATCAGGAGATCCCTGGCTGGACTACGGTCAGCAAGGGTGGGATACGGACGGTGAGGAAATTCAAAACCCACCCACCACCCACTTCGTAGCCACTGTCGACGATCTAACCGACATGCCTGACTTCGGCTCCGAGGACATCGAGAGCATGGATGACGATGGAGGAGATATCGACGAACCAACGCCCATAGGGCATTGGACAGCCACCCCATCTCACGATGTGTACATGGTGGACACCCCTAAGGGAAACGACAACGAGGAAAAAGGGGATAGGATGAGTGATCGACCCCGCAAAACGCAATCAAGGCGTCGGCGCAAACGCCGGCCCAAGCCCCGCCTCGACAAAAACCCAGTCATAGAGCAGGACGAGCCGGTCGACGACGAACAGGCCTTAGAGCAACCGTCCGAATAGGGCAACACGGATAGAAAAACCGAACATCCCTCCCACGGCAAAAACGGCATTCCAAACGACCGCACGCCAAATAAACCTATGAAGAAGAAGAATCTCCATGACAGGCTCGTTGCAACTGCACGCAGCCTAAAAAAGCAGAAGCGGAAGCTAAAAACAGCGGAAGATGCACTCCGGATCAGATGGAGCAAGGTAATCAATGCCACAGATAAGTACGGCGACAGTCGCCGCACTAAAAGCCATCCGAAAAGAAAGCTACTGCCTGAATTCGACAAAGAGGCCTCAGAGCCCTCGTATTCAAAAAATGAAAAAGCCACACGGTCGGATAGACGACCCCATAAGGCAACAAGTAGCGCCGCACCTAAATCGGCATGGGACCCTCCTAAGGATTCGCATCATGGCCCAGTCAGGTCAATTTATGGGCCAAGAAAGCAAGCTCTCGTAAGCAACGCTACGAAGCCATCATCAGAATCCGGCATACCCAAATACAGGGGTGCCGCACACCCCCTGTGTTTTACCGATGAGGTCCTAGACTATGAATTCCCAGAGGGATTCAAACCCATAAACATAGAGGAATACGATGGAACAACAGACCCTGGAGTCTGGATCGAGGATTATATCCTCCACATTCACATGGCTAGAGGAGATGATCTCCACGCCATAAAATATCTACCCCTTATGCTTAAAGGGCCAGCCCGGCATTGGCTTAAAAGCCTTCCCGAAAACTCAATTGGAAGCTGGGAAGAGCTCGACGATGCTTTCCGAGCAAACTTTCAAGGGACCTATGTCCGCCCCCGGATGCAGACGACCTTAGTCACACAACTCAACAACCCGGAGAATCAGCTCGGCAATTTTGGAATAGATTCCTCACTAAAAAGAATCAGATAGTCGACTGTGCAGACGCCGAAGCCTTAGCAGCTTTTAGACATAACATCCGAGACGAATGGCTCGCCAGACACCTCGGCCAAGAAAAGCCAAGAACAATGGCCGCACTAACAAGCCTCATGACCCGCTTTTGTGCAGGGGAGGACAGCTGGTTGGCAAGGTGCAGCCCCAGTGACCCAAGTACATCCGAAACCAGGGATGAAAACGGAAGACCGCGATGCAACAAAGACCATCGCCGGACTAAGGACAAAAGTCCGAAGAGCACGGCAGTCAATGCCGGATTCAAAGGCTCACGACAAAATCAGGAAAAATCGACCCCAGAATAACAGGGACGATCCATCCAGCTTAAATAAAATCCTGGACAGGATATGTCAGATACACAGTACTCCTGGGAAGCCTGCTAACCATACCCACAGAGAATGTTGGGTCTTCAAACAATCCGGCAGACTCAATGCCGAACACAAGGGGCTCGACACACCAAGCGAAGCCGAGGACGAACCCCAACAGCAGAGCACCAGGAAACAAAAGAACTTCCCACAAGAAGTAAAAATAGTGAACTCACTTCACATAACAAAACGTGCGGTGCCCGTAAAGGTACGCACCACACGACCCATCCCCAAAGGATCCTGCCACTGGTTGTCAAAACCGATCACCTTCGATCAGCTAGATTATTCTAGGAATACCTGGAATGTAGGATGGACTGCCTTGATCCTTGATCCAATAATTGGCGGACTTAAGTTTTCAAATGTCCTTATGGACGGCGGCAGCGGACTAAACCTGATATATCAGGATACAATACAGCACATGGGGATAAACCCAGCAAGAATCCATCGCAGCAAAACCTCCTTTCAAGGGGTAATACCTGGCCCGGACACCCATTGCACGGGTTTTCTTCGGCTCACATTCACATTCGGCTCTGCCGATAACCTCCGCCGCGAAAAGCTGACCTTCCACATCGTCCCGTTCTCAAGTCGCTATCAAGCACTACTGGGACGTGAAGCTTTCGCTCGATTTAATGCAATACCACATTATGCATCTCTTACGCTTAAGATGCCCGGTCCATGAGGCATCATCTCTTTGATGGGGAAGCACTAAAGTGCGCCTCCCCAAGCGGAGGATAGTGCGGCCGCTTTAACAGCCCCACAGCAAAATGGCTTCACCGGCCAAAAAACTTCAAAATAGGTCATTTAAAGACCATGAACGCGGATAGACGAGTTCGGTGCAAAATCATCATTGATGCAGGCCTAGAAGCCATATACCCCCGCACAAGGGGCTCCACGCATACACAAATAAGAGACAATAAAGCTCAACCTTACATATCTTACTTTATACTTTGCTTATTTTACATTTTTTGGCACAACCCGTTTTTCAACTCAGTTCCTCTCTTTTACAGATGAACGTCGTGCGGCGCCCATCCAGGATACGGCACAACGGAGACACAGGCGCAGATGTGCAGTAGGGACCCGTCCTAAAGGATTCTTTTTAGATTAAGACCCTGCGTAAACCTTTTTTACTGTCTCTTGTCGCTATACATCCCCTGGTTTTTCTTACTAATATAACCAAGGAGGAGGCTGGCGTCTTGGCATGTGGCCATGTCAGAATTTTTGCACGTACCTAGACACTAGGGGCTTTTTCAATAAAGAGTGCTGTTTGGCCCGCACTCATAAAGACCGAACACCTTAGGGAATGTTCGGCGTCGCGAGTTTTGGCATTATATGCATCAGCTCCGAATCATGTCTTTGGTCAAATGTTGGGTTGCCGTCTTTGGTCAAATGTTGGGTTGCCCCACTCCTGAGTTCGGCTACCTTACGTTCCGCTCTATCGGCTAAGGTAGCACCAGGAGAACTACTGCGATTGTGCCCCCGGTTCGGCCAGTGCGAGCACCTCAGTAGAGAAAGCCGAAAACTGACTGTCATGATGTAGCATGAGACTGGTCAGCCACTCGATGACCGATCAGAATCTATCGGATTCCTCCACCTTGACGAAGGACCGCTTCCCGGTCAGGCACATACGCGCCCCGAATTCGGACAAGCGCAGTGGCCACCAAGGAGCTACCTAAAGAGTCTCATTTTCAAACTCCTACGGCTAAGTGAAAGTGTTAAAGCATTATAGTCCGGTTGCCTAGCCCGCTGCGCTATCACCTCCTTTGTAGGACCAAGACGTTGGGTTAAGTGTGAGAATGCGTCTTCCGCGAGCACCCCCGCACTATGTGCGTGGGGGCTGAAGCCAACGACTGCCATCTTTCAGATTCTATACATATAGATATATATATATATATATCTTAAAACGGCCGATTAGAAGGTGTTTACAATACTTGGAGGCACAAGTATAAAATCAGCCACTACACTTTATCAAAATATTAATTTATAATTACATATGCTATCATAACATAGCATCTTTCGGGCACTACGTCTCTATTACACGAGCGCCTTCAAGAACTTCCTGAAAATAGTCCTCAGAAGGTACTCGGCTTTGGTCCGAATGTCGGGACGCAACAACGCTGGTCTCCATCTCTGCCCAGTATGTCTTAACACGGGCTAGAGCCATCCTAGCGCCCTCTATGCATGCTGACCTCTTAATTGCATCTATATGCGGCACCGCGTCAAGAAATTGCTACACCAAGCTGAAATAACTCTTCGGCTCCGATCTCCTCAGCCATAGATGATCCATGATGTACTTCATGGCGAGTCCGGACAACCTATTCAGTTCGGCCCACTGAGCCAAACGATCGTCCACTGCCAGTGGACGCTCTGGATTACGAAACTTCGACCAGAAAAGCTCTTCCACTTCGCAATCTTTCTGACATTGAAAGTGTTCAGTCGCATTAGCGGCACTCGTTGCCAAGTCCAGATAGGTGTCCTTCACACTCCACATCTGGTCCAACGGAGCAAACTTCGGATCACAAAACTTCCTGCGCAGCATAAAGGGCTTTCTAGCCGCAATCTGTTCGGCCTGACACAGCTCCTCTTTCGCAGCTCTCATCACAGAGCGAGCGTCCTTGGCATCGGCAACGGCCTTTTCTAAATCCGTTTGTCTCGCCCGGTCTTCTTTCCCAAGAAATTCACAATGGTCTGCAGCACTCTTTAACTTCTCGGCCATCTCGGCCATCTCCTCTTTGCTTCGGCAGCGAGCAGCCTGTTCGGCTCTCAGCTCTTCAAGGGCCTTCTTGGCAGCCGCATCACTTTTTCTGGCTTGCTCCTTAGCTCGGGCAAGTTCTGCCCTAAGATTCTCCATGGCGGCAGTACCATCTGCATCAAGCACACACATTGTAAGACACTGGCATGAAGCTCCTCTTACCTGATGCCGCCCGAAGAATTACGTACCTTGAGCCTCATCAAGCCGCTTGTAGACAAGCGCGATGTCGGCATCTGCCACGTCCAGTTGCCGCTTTAGTTTGGCCAAATCATTAGTCCGGTTTGATTCCGGAGACCTCGCCACCTACATTCAAAGGCGACATCTCAGACCTGGGATTATGATCCTCTACGTGTCATCATTTCTTGACAACACGCAGAGTCTCAGGGGCTACTATCTACACAGGGCGCATCTTATTTATGCGCAACTGACAAAAGTGTACATTATCTAACGTACCTCAAAACCCGTCAGTAAAATTTTGACGGCCTCATGCAATCCGCTTTCTGCGAATGAAATCCTTTCAATCACCGTGCCCATCAAGGCTCTTCTGAGAAAGAAGCTCGCCCCAGCAGAATCTTTAGTTCTTCCGGCCGAGCACCAGACGGTGCCGGACTTGTCCTATGGCCTCTTTCGAAGACCGGACGCGGAGGACTTCGGGGGGCCGCACTGCCACCTCCCATCCCTGCCGGATTCGGAGAAACCCTCCGCGACGACACCTCAGGGTCGCCCGCCTCACTGGACAGCACAGCAGGGGGAGGTGTCCCGCTCTCCATCATCTCCGGAAGAAGATCCCCCGAAGACGAGCTCTGCTGCGAGGGGCCGAGGTCCGAGCTACAAGGTAAAATTTCGGCTAAATCTTCTCAAATGCAAAATCACGGATTTCTCTCATCCCTCAAAAGGAAAATCTTTTCTCCACTTACGGCTCGCTTGAGGGTTGTTCCCCTTGAGGGCGTAGTCCGGCCAAGGAACTTCCTGGCGTCGGACCCTTTGGCGAGGATTTTCTCCCCCGTTTTGAGGCCATGGTTTCTGCGTCGTCAGAAGCGGCTCTCTTCTTCCCTTTAGGAGAGGAATTGTTGGTTCCTCCCTTCGGAGCAGCCTCCTTCGAGGAGGCCGCAGCTTCCTTGTCCTCCCTCTCCAAAGGCATTATCTCCAGCATCCTGACTAGCACAGGATCCGGCCTGGTTTCAGGAAGGGGAGCCGGACACCTAATCAGCTTCGCCTTCGCTGTCCACTCCTGTCCAAAAAGACGGCTCTTTTAGGGGCAAATTTATGATGATTATACGGATGGAAGGTACGGGCACAAGGTTGCTTACTTGAGTATCCGGGCGATTGCAGCTTAAGCCTGCGTCCTCGGTTGAATCCGGACACATCTCTTGTGATCCGAAGAACAGTTTATACATCTCTGCGGGCGTTGCGCCCATAAAATTTTGGAGAGCTCACGGCCCCTCTGGATTAAACTCCCACAGGCGAAGGGGGCGACGTTTGCCGGGCAATATTCGGCGAATCAGCATGACCTACATCACCTTGACCAAACTGAGGTCTCCTTCCAAGAGATCTTTAATTCGGCCCTGTAACAGGGGCACGTCTTTCGGAAAACCCCAATCCAATCCTTTATTGACCCATGACGCTAGCCGTGATGGGGGACCCAAGCGAAAGGCAGGAGGCGCCGCCCACTTGGCGCTCCTGGGAGCGGTGATATAGAACCATTCTTGTTGCCACAAGCCGAGCTCCTCTTGAAAGAAGCCCTTGGGCCATGGAGCATCAACATTCTTACTTATGACGGCACCTCCGCACTCTGCGTGCCGTCCCTCGATCATCTTCGGCTCCACTCCAAAAGTCTTGAGCCATAAACCGAAGTGAGGATTAACGCGGAGGAATGCTTCACACACAACGATGAATGAGGAAATTTGGAGGATGGACTCCGGAGCTAAGTCATGAAATTCCATCCCGTAATAGAACAGCAGCCCCCTCACGAAGGGATCCATCGGGAAGCCTAACCCCCGAAGGAAGTGAGACATGAACACTACGCTCTCACCGGGCTGGGGATTGGGAATAGCTTGCCCTTGAGCAGGAAACCTATGCGGAATTTTGGCGGTCAGGTACTTAGCCTCTCTCAACTTTAGCAGATCCTCCTCCGTGACGGAGGAGGGCATCCATCGGCCTTGAAGGTCGGAACCGGACATTGTCGAAGGTCCGAAGCGCCTGGAATCTGAAGCCAAGGGTGTTGGAACTCGAGGCGATGGGCGAACTCGTTTGAGGTTGGAAAAAGGAGTAAGGCCTTGGTCTCTTTATAAGAGGTTGAATACCAGGAGCCCTCCCCGTAACCGTTTGGGACTCGCCTTTAATCGAGAAAACATGCTAACGGGCACAATTGGGTTACCCACATCCGTATTAATGAGAATCCCTAAAAAAGGGCACACGATCTCTGCTTTGACAAGACGTGCCAAGGAAACCGCCTCGCAAAACATGCTGAGGTGGGGAAGTAAAAACGATTCGAGTAGAGGACTTGGCTGTAGTGTGATGGCGCACTTCAGAATACATCAGCAGATTTGATTTGTGTTAATATTATTCTCTCTATAGCAATATGTGGAAACTTATTTTACAGAGCCGGACACTACTCTTGGTGATTACAATATTTTATGAAGGACTTGGAGGAGGAACCCGCCTTGCAATGCCGAAGACAATTTGGACGCCGGACTCGTCGTCATTGAAGCCTGGTTCATGGGCTACTGAGGGAGTCCTGGATTAGGGGGTGTTCGGATAGCCGGACTATAACTTCAGCCGGACTCCTGGACTATGAAGATATAAGATTGAAGACTTCGTCCCGTGTCCGGATGGGACTTTCCTTGGCATGGAAGGCAAGCTTGGCGATGCGATATTCAAGATCTCCTACCATTGTAACCGACTCTGTGTAACCCTAACCCTATCCGGTGTCTATAAACCGGAGGGTTGTAGCCCGTAGAGGATAAACTCCATACACAATCATACCATAGGCTAGCTTCTAGGGTTTAGCCTCCTTGATCTCGTGCTAGATCTACTCCTGTACTACCCATATCTTCAATATTAATCAAGCAGGAGTAGGGTTTTACCTCCATCAAGAGGGCCCGAACCTGGGTAAAACAAAGTGTCCTCAGTCTCCTGTTACCATCCGGCCTAGACGCACAGTTCAGGACCCCCTACCCGAGATCCGCCAGTTTTGACACCGACAGTCCCTGCAATGGAGTAGATCTAGATGGATGAGCGAAGCTCGGTCTCACGTATGAGCTAACACAATGCTAACCCTAGAAAGAGGGAGGAGGAGGAGGACTATACATAGTCTAGGTGGGAGAAGGGGTACATGGGCCTCGGCCCTTCACTCTGCACAGACAGGCGGAGCCAGATGTCCGGGCGTCGGGCCAGATGTCCAGGCCTTCGTGAGGAGCCGGATGTCCAGGCTGGCGGGGCTAGTCTTGGTCCTCTCTGGATAGTCTGCACCGGATTTCCGGGCAGGTGCCGGATGTCCGGCCCGTCATGGGCCGACGGATGTTCGGGAGTCGGCCGGATGTCCGGCCGCTGTAGAGTCACCTAGCGTCCGTCTCTCTGGTGTTCTTCTGGTTGGTGGCGCCGGATGTCTGGCCGCTCTAGCTCCGTGGCGACTCCACTTGAGGCACTTCTTGATCCACTTCCGTGTGGACTTGTCCTATGCTTAGAGCATCTTCATGGTTGTCTCCTTGGTTCCCGAGCACACGTAGTTTCTTTGCATTAGGTAGCAACCATTTCTTGCATGAGTTGAAAGGGGAAGCATTTAGGAACGGGTTCACCTTGCGTCCAATGGTGTATATTTGAGGTCTCGTCATATGTCCACTTGGGGCTTGGGGAGTAGTCATAGTGTACATGGGGATGATCGTAGGATGCTCCGCATCATCTCCCGTCCCTTGGGAAAGACCCGACCTCGTATCAAAAACCTCATCACCATGGAAATGGTTGTCATGGACGGATTTGTAGTTGGACGGATTGGAAGACATGGCACAATCCAAGTACTCCAAGGTGTCGCCGGAGGGGTATACATGCAAAAAGAGCAAACACAAATGACACTCGGAAATACAATGGTTAGCACACACAAGGTGTCCATCAAGTAAACATGTGTCTGTGCGACAAGATTGTTTGCAAGAAGGCACATGAATCATAGCGAGATGATATGGAATGAGATGTAAAGCATTCATGGGAGCAAAAGCATTCATTATGCACACAAATGTATTGTGAATATGATCAATGCAACCACGGTGCAAAATGATGTCATAGTGAGACGATTTATCAATAGCATGAATATGGCAATGGATGCTCAGTATGGCTATGCTATCATGCAATTGATGGTACGCAATATGATCATGATGTATGAATATGCCATCAAGGAAGATCACAACAAATATGCTAAGGAAATGCACATGCTCATATATCATGGATGACATGGGAATACAAGATGCGACAAGGCAATCATAATGTGATTGAATCCATGCATAAGATGCAAATTTGTTATTGGTGGTGTTGTACCATAGCTCGATGTCGTGGTACTCCTCACTTTGAAGGTCCATAGGGTCCATCTCCAATGTCGGTCCTCCATCCGATATATGTATCATGTAGACAAGAAGAAGGAAACAACAACGAAAGAGTGACCCATCCAATATGCATATTTGAAGATGGCTCAAAGGGAAGGAGTTCACCTTTAGTAGTTTGTCGAAAATGTTGGTGTCACACATCATGTACGCCTTCACATAACCAATATGTTCCATGATAGCAACGCCTTGTGAATCCCTCAAAATGAAAGAACATGGCAAACACTCAGAAAAACAAAAGAGGATAGCGGAGGTGCAAAACCTATCATTCGTGTCGTAAGATACCCAACAAGTGTATGCATCATGCTCATCATAATAAAGGACAAGGGAGTATTTCATAGTATGGAGGCATAAGATGCGAGAACAACCATATACAATAGGCTCAATCAAACAAGCATGTATCACAAGTAAGGTGTCAAAGTCTCCGATATCAATAAGCATAGTATGGTTGCACTCACTACAAGTGGATATGAGAGAAGCAACTAATGGACACAAGAGACAATGATCAAGATATATCATGTGAAAGGCATGAACATATATGTCATCAACCGAAGAAAGCGAGTAAGAATGGAACATGGGTGATGTGACAAAGAAAGCAATTACAGTGATCAAGTCAAGCAAGCTAGTAGTGCGAAGATGCAGTGTACTATAAGTAATCATGGCAATCATTTCATGTGTGCAAATAGTGAGAAAAATATCACAAGCATGAAAGCAAGATATGAGCAAAATATCATCAATGTATTGGCGAGAGGTTCTATGTAAATAGCAATGGAACATCATGACTCTCCCAAAACAAGAATCAACAATAGCATGTGGCACATGGTAAACATGGCAATAGTAACAAGGATCTCCACCAAGCATGCAAATACACATAGAAGTAGTATAATGGTGAATCACATGTAAGTGCAAGCAAGGGTGACAATTGCATGGCAAAGGCATTGAAAGAGGTATAACATGCAAAGTGAACACGATATAATGAGCATAAGGTAACAAGTGATATATAGCCCAAAGCCGTGTGAGAGCCAAGTAAAAGGAATGCGCGAAGTTGTTGCGCGAAGAGAACGGTGGTAAGAATAGTTCACGGAATCCCAATTTGTCGTTGCTCTCAAGAGCTCTTTTCATCAACTCTTGGGATTGAGAGGTTGACGAGTATGCGTGAGTACCTACACAAAACAAAGGCAAAGGGATAATTGTGTGTGCGTGGTATATGTACACATCATCCATCATGATGCTAGTATATGTACACACCATCCATCATGATGCGCATGTGCATGTGTTGGTTAGCATAAAATAGCCAATGCTCAAATAAATGAGATGCGTGATATAGAAACATGTCATACATCATGACAGGTTTTTTATTATGTATAGCATAATGGAGACTCAAATTGTGTAATGCGTCATGGGGAATACCTAGAGCATTGTTATGCATGGAATGCATATGGTGCAAGCAATTATGAGAATCATGCAAAGTATGGAATGCATCAAAATATCATAATATGTATGATGAAACTATGGGTATGTTCTCATGAGCATTAATGGAAACATCACATGGAAAATATTGACAACATCCAAAACAATGCATATTTGGAACAATGTGATCATGGCCTGGCATAGTAGATGAATTGCGCAAATCATGTAAAACAAAAGCCAATGACCATCATCTCGTCGTTTATGCCATAAGTGCAAATGGGATTTATTTTAATGGGGCATGCATAGTTACTATGTTGAGATTGAAATGATGCAATATGGGATATCTCACTCATAGCATATGACAAGTTCAACGGATTGTCAAACATGACGTGACCAGTAGAATTTTCACATGATATCCTGTGGAGCATAGCATCACAACTAGGCAACTCAACATGCTCATCATCATATTCATCATAAATGGGTAAGTCATGACATGAGGAATTCGCACTAGCATGAAGCATGGGTGGATCAACATCATGCAAGAAATCATTGGTGGGATGGTCCACTAGTGGGACAAGAGAAGCACCATCACCTATGTCACCTTTGGAGCATCGCTCATGTGTTGTAGGTGAGGTGTCAAAGACCAGGTCATGGTCATCTTCATTTTGATGGAACCATGTGGGGGTGCATCTTCTTCCACCATGGCCATCGGTTCTCCTATTGGAGGCATGGACTCGTTGAGGATTGGCACTTCAGTTTTTTGGAGATCTAGCACCAATACGGAAAACACACTAGGAGTAGAGGTTAAGTCGTCAGAAATCATAGTGGCCTCACGTGTCGTGTCAACTACCTCACTCACTAAGTGTTTTGTCTCACTCACTCCCTCTTGGATGCACTCACTCATATTGTTGGTGGAGTCACTCAAATGGCTCTCAACCTCACATAGGATGTGTGGCATGCTCTCATGTGTGGGGCTAGTGGTGGTCACACTCATCCTATCATAGCAAATGCAGTCAATGTCTTATATGGTGGAGTCACTCATATCACTCATGTGGTGGTGGCTCTCCTCACATGGGAATTGGGGTATCTCGTCATATGTGGGTGTCGGAGAGATGTTGGCGCAAATGTCTCCATGCTCAACTCCTATCGCCACCTTGGTTGAAGGGATAGTCCCATGCTCAACCTCCTCACCCATAACGCCTCCAAAGATGAATGCCGTAGGATGTGGCAAAACATCACTCTCCTGCGAGATCAAAGAGAAGGTCTCATGTGCGCTCGTGCAGCTTGACTCGGAGTATGAGTCCAATATGGGTGGCGTCTTCATGTTGTTGAAGAGGTTCGCGCTCGTTGTTGTGGTTGAAGGGGATGGCCCTATCTCGACCTTCTTGTCATCGTCTTGTTGTTGGAGGCCCATATGATGTGGCACCTCATAGTTCATCTCCATGACCGAAGGGAATTTCCCATGCTCGGTCATCTTCCTTGAGGGGCTTCCGAAGATGGAAGTGTCGCCCTCGCTCGTAGTTGGTCGCCTCGGACTTGATGGAGTCAATGTAGGCATTCTCGAGGGAAGTAGGCGAAGATGCCGTGTGTCCAAAGGCGAAGATGCCTTGATAGCACTTGGCGAAGATGCCGAAGTGGTGGTGGTAGTAGTCGTAGCGTCCTATTGGTGTTGTTTGTCTCGCGATATTCTCTTTTGCTCATGAAGCTTGGTCATAGCTTGATGTAGAGCTTGTTGGGACTTGTAGGTAGGCACATCTCGAGCATCTTCATGTTGATGGTGTATTTGTCGTACATGAGCTTGATGGCGATGTCGTTCATCGTCGTCATGCACATGATGCTTGGAGGTGACTTGCCCTTCATGACGATCTGTATCACGAATGTGATGATGGTCACCATGTAGATGTGGACGTGGACGACTTGCGCTTGCATCGCAAGGGTGCTCCGAAGATGACTGACTAGCTCGTCATCGTCTTGAGGATGATGAAGGGGAAGAACGGTTGATCAACAAGGTCCGAATCTCCTCCATCCTTGCATATTCCTCCTTCTTTTGTGCGGAAAGCTTATTGTCGAGGTTGTCTCTTGTACGTAGCTCGGAGTGTCGCATGTCGATGGCGAGGTTGTCAATGTGCTCTTGCAATCTTGATTGAGCGCCTTTCATTTGTCGTTGTAGATTGAAGATTGATGATTTGGTGATGTAGTTGTTCGCGCTGTCGTTGTTGTCAAAGACTGGAGATGAAATGCCTTGCCTATCCATCACAAGACTCGAGCAAATACGAGTGTGAGAAAGAGAAGAACTATACGAAATGTACCTTGACCGATGTTGAAAGTGGATCAATGATCACTCAATGATGTAACAAGGAAATAGCACAATTGGTACCGATCTCGTAAATTTCTCACACCTACACAAGTAAGGCTTATAGTGGAGCTCGGTGAGGATAGTGGCACAAAAATTTGATGCAAAATGTTAGAAAGAGTCAATAATGTTGAAAGAGATTCACAAATTCGCAACTGAAACAAGTAGACCAATAACAATATGTGGCATCCAAGGAATGAGCACAAAATGTGGAATCCACGAAAAATGCTCTTGTTGCACAACTCTAGAGAGACGCTAGCACGATTGCTCAATAGGCGGATACGACACTTGTGCACAACCTATAGGAGACAAAAATGCAACGACTTCTATCCCAAGTATGCTATGTACATGATGTTCCCGGTGTTCCTTTCAAGATGATCAAGATGATCTTGTATGCAATGTGGTATGATGCTATAGCTATTTCTCACATGCTTCTTTGCTCTTTCTCTTTTGCTAACAGCTTATTCTTTTTTTTGGCCACAATGCGAAATGCAGAAACCAAGATAGGAATTGTGTATATGCGGGAACAATCTTGTGACACAAGAGATGACATGATACCAATATGGTACGGTATGTATGCAATGGATGGTGTAGATCACTAATGTGCACAAGTAACATTGCCGGCAATACTCAAAGGCTAGTCTCGATAGGCAAGTGACGCAAAATGGGCTCGGGGTTATAAATGCAATGGCAAGAATATAGAATGATGTCGTCGAGGTTACCATCAATGGTTTGACAAGTGTACATAAGGACGAATAATGATGAAGTGGTCAATGTCGATGACGACCTCGTGGCGATGATGAGCGGCGGTGTTCTTGATGTAGAACCATTCCTATTTAGCCGAAACACCTTAGGAAACGGAAAAAACGGCGAACTCAAAATCCATAACATCAAATATCAAAATGGTGGTAGCGGGAATGCGGTGGTGGTTGCGGAAGTATTGGTGGAAACCCGGTCAAAATGGGTTAAGGTGGCGGAGGTGTATGGTGGGTAAGCCTATGCGGAATTTATGGTGGTGGTTGATGGATAAGAGACCATCCCTAAGTAGCCGAAACACCATAGGAGACTCAAATCACAACTCAAACAACCTCTATTGCTAAGGGGATCAATATGGGTTAGGGTGCGGAAGTCTATGGTGGTTTTGCGGATGATATGGTGGAAGCCCTAGGCAAAGATGCCAAAGTTCCAAAAAAAATTATGAAGTCAAATGGTGTTGAAATCTATCTAGATGGATGGGGGATGTCAATAGCTACTCAACGAGCTAAAAACGCGAAAATCGGACTCCGAATGTGAAAGTTATGGTCAAAACGGTGAAACACGGGATGCTGAAATCCCAGGGGTCGGACATCCGGGATTGTGGGCTGGATATCTGGGGGTTAGTGTCCAGAACCATGTGAATTTCGTGCTCCAAGAGCCGGATATCCGGCTTGGGGCCCGGATGTCCGGCCCGACGATTCCACATCTCGTTTGTGGCGGAAATTTTTGTATTGGGGGCGGAAATTGATGATTCGGGGGAAAAATTTGATGGATCTCATGGATGGAAGGTGGGGAAACTTGGGGAGATGCTAGATCCACTCAAAACCAAGCAAATCCATGGATCAAAATGAACAAAACTTCATCACACCAACAAATCACAAAAAAATTGGGCTATTTTTGGTGTGGATTTTCGAAATTGGGGAAGAACACAACAAAACTAAGCTAGAAAAAGAGGGGTAAGGGCTCCAAATACATGATAAACGTGGCTCATGATACCAAGATGATGTAGAGTTGAACCCTAGATGGCCGATCTTTCACGAAGGAGCGGATCATATGATGAACACGAAGAACACAAAGGGGAAAACACGAAGGGAAACACAAGAGAATCACTCAAACCAACGAGATTAGGTCACACATATGCTAGATCCTCGAAACACAAAGAGATACAAGATCCACTATAGCGACCCAACCTCAGACGGTCAAGTCTCTGTGCTTAAGTGTCATCCCTGGATCGGTAACGCTCACACACACGGTACTCAAGGAATTATAACATAGTTCAATCACATATTTATTACTTCGAGTGTCTCAAAAATAGTACTTATTACAATAATATGGGTGAAGGCCATCCTAATAAGATAACTGCAGAAGCACCAAACATAAATGAGTCCATCCAACTCCATGACAATACTGAGTGCACGACAACGACCTAGCGTACCTTACTCTTCGTCTGAAAATTCTGCAACATGATACGTTACAGCCGTGTAGGTCAGCTTTAACACCCCAGATGTAACTTTCCACATTTGTAACTCCAACTCTTGCCATTTTTGGCTATGTGATATAATATTCCCTCCATGGCTGGGTTTTTGTCTTTCTTTTTGCATTTGTTCATGTCATGCATTTCATATCATGTCATCATGTGCATCGCATTTGCATTCGTGTTCGTCTCATGCATCCGAGCATTTTCCCCGTTGTCCATTTCGCAATCCGACACTCCCACACGCACCCGGCACACCCCTCTTGTCTTGTTTCGTGAGCGGGGGAAAAACGTTCTCGGAATGGATTATTATTTGTCGAGTGGCCTTGGCACATCACCGGTAGACAACCTGTCAAATTTCGTTCCATTTGGAGGTCGTTTGATGCCCCAACGGTTAACTGGGTAACCGCAAAAGCCTGTTTGTTTGTGCAGCCCAACACCCCTCCAAAATAGCCCAATAACCCATCTAAACCCCCTCCATGCTCTCCGTCATTGGATCACGATCGTGTGGGCAAAAACCGCACCTCATTTGCACTCTCCTAGATCCCTCTACCTATAAATGTGTGCACCCCTCCGAAATTCGCACAAATGAAAACCTAGCCCCACTCCCCTCGAGCCGCCAGACAATTCCCTCGCCACCGACGGACGTGTCCGCGCCGCCGCCCTGACGAATCCGGGCGCGACATGTCAGCATCTCGGTGATGCCCCGGCCTCGCCGTCTCCGACGACTCCCAAGTCCGGCGACGTCCTCTCCCCGTGCTCCGGCGGCTCCTTCCTCCACTTCCGGCGAACCTTGCGAACCGTGCCACACCAAACCCTATATCTGGGAGGAGGTTGACCCCGATTTTCCACCAAGTCCTTTTCTGCATAATTCTTATGCCCTCTTTGACATGTGATATCTCGGTGACCGTGGCTTCGAATAATGCATATGATATGTCGAAATGTTCCTCTCGTTAATATCTTCATGTTAGTGGCACTTGCATGCCCATTACTGTCCATTATGATGCCATTTTCCTCATTGCGAGAGTGTTATTAAATGTTGTCTGCTGGAAGTTGACAGAACTTGATGATTTGTCATTTTTGTTGCATTTTGTGTGTGCATCCTATGAGCATGATTTCTACATGTTTTATGATCTCCATCATGCCATATTTACAGGGGTACAAGCCTTGTATTTTTGTGTTATATGTGGTGACTAGCACAAGCATGCAAAGTAGGCTCCGTGATGTTACTGTTTTTAGGCACTTTGGATTTTGCTAAGTCCTTTTCCTGATGTTATTTTGATACCATGTAAACTTGTTGCCACCATGAGATCCATGCTCATTTTGAGATAGTTCAGTAAGGATGTTTTGATGGTGTAGACTTTCTCTATGCATTCATGCCTCTGGTTGCAACTAAGGAGTACTCTAGATTGTCATTACTATGCTCTACTTTTGCTAAATATTGTTCCAGGAAGATTGTTAACATGTTAATCAATATTGCCATGTGTTTTGCTAGTGGTACATGCATCCTATGAAGTTTATCTTGCCATGTTTAGCTTCATGAAAATGTCTTATTACTGCTGGTATGCATGTGTTGTCATGTAATGCTTTGAGGTGAGTGGCATGAGCTTGCAAAGTTGCTATCATGAATCTGTTTATAAAACTTGCTATGTTTACATGGGTACCGTAATATCTTCTGTGCCTTTTTGGCTCATGATCAGTAAGGGAGTTTTGTTAAGTGCTTTTAGTAGAAGCATGCCATGCCTTTGTTTGCTATGTTAAGTTCCTCTAGCATGTTGCTAGCTAGCTCTAAACTTTTCTTCCTGATGTTGTTTATGCCATGTTAGTATTTTCAAAGTATGTGAAGCTGATATCTTTTGCACTTTTGCCATGCTTGTTTGAACCTGTTCTAGTGTGATTTAGCCGTAGCTCAGTGTTCATGTTTTGTCAAGCATCTCTTGTACATCACTGAAATAATCTTTGTTGCTATGTTGGAGTGCAGTAGCTTAGTTTCTTGTTGTATTCTAAGTGCTAACATGCTGTTAATCGCAGATTTGCACCATTCTTGTGTTGCTTGTCAGTTGCAAACTGTGAATCCGTTTCCGGTGATCCTTATATCAATTTCAACCGAAATCACCTCATCTTTCCACCGGCATACTTGGTTTGCCAAGTTGATGCGTTGATCATTCTTTCCCCTTCGGGGCACGCATATGCATTGCATATCATGCCTTGCATATCATGACATGTATTACATCATGTTGCTTGTGCATTGCACCATGATTGACTACTGTTCGATTGCTTGTGTTCTTGGTTTGGGTAGAGTCAGGAGATGAGTATGTGAACGAGGATCAAGCTTTCGACAACTCCGAGAAAATTGCAGGCAAGATGACCATACCCTCGATATCACTTCTATCTTTGCTTGCTAGTTGTTCGCTCTATCGCTATGTCGCGCTACCTACCACGTGTTATATCATGCCTTCCATATTTCGATGTCAAGCCTGTAACCCACCTTCCTAGCAAACCATTGTTTGGCTATGTTACCGCTTTTGCTCAACCCCTCTTATAGCATTGCTAGTTGTAGGTGAAGTTGAAGTTTGTTCCATGTTGGAACATGGATATGTTGGGATATCACATTATCTCTTATTTAATTTAATGCATCTATATACTTGGTAAAGGGTGGAAGGCTTGTCCTTATGCATGGTGTTTTGTTCCACTCTTGCCACCTTAGTTTTTGTCATACCGGTGTTATGTTCCTTGATTTTGTGTTCCTTACGCGGTTGGGGTTATGGGACCCCCTTGACAGTTTGCTTTGAATAAAACTCCTCCATCAAGGCCCAGCCTTGGACACTACTTCCCAACACACACATGTTATCAAAGTTCTACACATGCAATGTTTGAGGGTTGAAACTAATGCATAAAAACTGTGTTACTTGCCTGGCTGACGATCGGAAAACCCTAGAGATTCGTAGAAGCAAGCCTCGCACTCCGGAAACTCTATCGTGAACAAACAATAGTATACATAAGCACTCAAGCATATGAAGCAAAGGTAAAACCAAAAGAAAAGATCTAAATTGAAACTTCAAGTGAAGAGCTTTGATTTGAAACAAGAATCAACCGAATCCGAGTTACGAAACTCTAACTATGATCAAAAAAGTTCAAATTCAAATCTGCTTGAAACCAAATTTAAATTTCCAAAATCATGTTCAAGTTGTTTATCTGAATAGAGGGGATCAAAACGAATATTTGGGCGTTGGTTTCACCCGATTTGGATAAACGAGCAAAAAGTAATGAGGGTTTGAAGATCAGGGACTAATATGTAAGAAAACTATTCACGAATAGGTCCCTAGCCAAAAATAAAACTAAAAAGAAAAATCTATCAGACAAATGTCCGCTAACAGAGACTAACGAAAGAATTTTTTCGTTTACAGAGAAAATCGGGTGAGCGTTTGCTAAATAACGAAACCTAAAAATAAAACCTATCTAAACGAAATAAACCAAACTTAGAAAACCGAACTAAACCAAGAAAAACCGGATCGGTTTATACAGGTGCTTCGGCGGCGGATCGGATTGGCGGTGGCTCTAGCGGCATGCGGCGAGGCGGCGACGGCAGCGGGAGCAACTAGCGGGGGCAGCGGCTTGCGCGGGCGGCGACGACGGCGCTAGTGGGCGGCGCAGGTAGCGGCAGCGGCGTGGAGGCGCGGCGGCTCGGCGTCCGCGGCGGCAGAGGTGAAGGAAATATTCCCTAGAGGCAATAATAAAGTTATTATTTATTTCCTTATATCATGATAAATGTTTATTATTCATGCTAGAATTGTATTAACCGGAAACATAATACATGTGTGAATACATAGACAAACAGAGTGTCACTAGTATGCCTCTACTTGACTAGCTCGTTAATCGAAGATGGTTATGTTTCCTAACCATAAACAAAAGAGTTGTTATTTGATTAACGGGATCACATCATTAGGAGAATGATGTGATTGACATGACCCATTCCATTAGCTTAGCACCCGATCGTTTAGTATGTTGCTATTGCTTTCTTCATGACTTATACATGTTCCTATGACTATGAGATTATGCAACTCCCGTTTGCCGGAGGAACACTTTGGGTGCTACCAAACGTCACAACATAACTGGGTGATTATAAAGGAGCATTACAGGTGTCTCCAAAGGTAGATGTTGGGTTGGCGTATTTCGAGATTAGGATTTGTCACTCAGATTGTCGGAGAGGTATCTCTGGGCCCTCTCGGTAATGCACATCACATAAGCCTTGCAAGCATTGCAACTAATGAGTTAGTTGCGAGATGATGTATTATGGAACGAGTAAAGAGACTTGCCGGTAACGAGGTTGAACTAGGTATTGGAATACCGACGATCGAATCTCGGGCAAGTAACATACCGATGACAAAGGGAACAACGTATGTTGTTATGCGGTCTGACAGATAAAGATCTTCATAGAATATGTAGGAGCCAATATGGGCATCCAGGTCCCGCTATTGGTTATTGACCGGAGACGTGTCTCGGTCATGTCTACATTGTTCTCGAACCCGTAGGGTCCGCACGCTTAAGGTTACGATGACAGTTATATTATGAGTTTATGCATTTTGATGTACCGAAGGTTGTTCGGAGTCCCGGATATGATCACGGACATGACGAGGAGTCTCGAAATGGTCGAGACATAAATATTGATATATTGGAAGCCTATGTTTGGATATCGGAAGTGTTCCGGGTGAAATCGGGATTTTACCAGAGTACCGGGAAGGTTACCGGAACCCCCCGGGAGCTAAATGGGCCATGATGGGCCTTAGTGGAAAAGAGAAGAGGCAGCTCTACATGGGCTGCGCGCCTCCCCCTTCCCCTAGTCCTATTAGGACTAGGAGAGGTGGCCAACCCCCTCTCTCTCTTTTCCCCCTCCGGGAATCCTATTCCAACTAGGATTGGGGGGAATCCTACTCCCAGAGGGAGTAGGACTCTCCTGGTGCGCCACACCTTGGCCGGCCAGCCTCCCCCCCTCTAGTCCTTTATATACTGAGGCAGAGGCACCCTAGAACACACAAGTTGATACACGTGATCTATTCCTTAGTCGTGTGCGGTGCCCCCAGCCACCATAATCCTTGATAATACTGTAGTGGAGTTTAGGCGAAGCCCTGCTGCTGTAGTACATCAAGATCGTCACCACGCCGTCGTGCTGACAGAACTCTTCCCCGACACTTTGCTGGATCGGAGTCCGGGGATCGTCATCGAGCTGAACGTGTGCTCGAACTCGGAGGTGCCGTAGTTTCGGTGCTTGATCGGTCGGATCGGGAAGATGTACGACTACTTCCTCTACGTTGCGTCAACGCTTCCACAATCGGTCTGTGTGGGTACGTAGACAACACTCTCCCCTTTCGTTGCTATGCATCACATGATCTTGCGTGTGTGTAGGAATTTTTTTTTGAAATTACTACGAAACCCAACAAGAGGCAGCGGGCGGCGCGGCTTGGTGGGAGGAGAGGGACCGGTGCCACGACTTATAAAGCCTGGGGGCGGCGACTTGGGGTAGGGGGCGGCCTGGGGAGGTGGACTCCCGGTCGGTCACGGCGGCCACGGCGGTACCGTGCTCCGGCCGGACTCGAGAGAGGCGGCCCGGCGCTTGGCTGGGCCGGGCTCGTGACTTGGGCCGGCCTAGTTCGGCGGCGGGAGAATTTTTTTAAAATAATTTTCCCGAAAAAGAAAAATCCAAAAATAAAATAAATAAAAATCCTAAAATCACAAAAATAATTTTCACGGTCTTCTCCTAATATTTAGGACAACATGAACATTTTTCTGGGCCAAAATGCAATTTTCCCTAATTTAATCGAATAAAATCTCAAATAAAATTCAAATACAATAAATATTTTTATTTAAAATTGATTTTTCATTATTTTCTCTCTTTTGAATAAGTAATATTATCTTCTCTCATTATTTTATTTATTTTGAAATAATTGGAAAAAATAATTTCAAATAAAAATCACCTTGATCCAATTTACCAATTTTGAAAATTCAAAAATGGAATTTTTATGAAAACCTCCAACTCTCTCAAATGATCCTTGAGTTGCTTAAGGTCTCTAGGATCAAAATGTCCAAATAAAACCAATTCAAAAATGCAAGTATCATGGATGCATATGATGACCTAATGATTAACATCCAAATAAAAAATTGGGATCTTACAAACCTTCCCCCTTAAGATGAATCTCTCCCTCAGGATTCGGGTTGGCTAGAAAATAGGTGTGGGTGGTCTTTCCATAGGCCTTCTTCTCGCTCCCAAGTGGCTTCTTCCTCGGTATGGTGGCTCCATTGAACTCGGCTGGCAAACTCGAGAATCTTAACGGGTTTCTCCTCGTAAGTTAGGTCACTCTCCAACTGAATAGCTTCTAGGGGCACTGTATCTCTCAGTGGAATAACGGCCATCTCTGCATGGCACTTCTTCAATTGGGAAACTTTAAATACATCATGAACTCTTGACAATCCTTCGGGTAACTCCAAATTGTAGGCTACTTCTCCCATACGTTCTAGAACTCGGTATGGTCCTACAAATCTTGGGGCTAACTTTCCTTTAACTCGGAATAGTATATCTCCTCGAAGTGGTGACACACGGAGATATGCTCTGTCTCCGACTTCATAGGCTACGTCATTGCGTTTCGTATCACCATAACTGTTCTGCCTGGACTAAGCTACCTTCGGTCTATCACGAATCAACTTAACCTTCTCTTCAGACTCTCTGATTAAATCTGGTCCGAACAATTGATGGTCTCCAACTTCATCCCACATCAAGGGTGTCCTGCACCTCCTTCCATACAAAGATTTGAAAGGGCCATCTTCAAACTAGCCTGGTAGCTGTTGTTATATGAGAACTCTGCATAAGGCAAATTATCATCCCAACTAGATCCATAATCTAGTGCACAAGCTCTCAACATGTCCTCTAGAATCTGATTGACTCTCTCGGTCTGTCCATCTATGTGCGAATGAAAGGTTGTACTGAACTCTAGCCTGGTACCCAAAGTCTGGTGCAACTGATTCCACAACTTCGAGGTAAACTGTGTTCCTCTATCTGATATGATGGTCCTCAGAACTCCATGCAGACATACGATCCTAGTCATATATATCTTGGCCAACTTCGAGCTCCTATAAGTGGTTTTCATGGGGATAAAGTGAGCCACTTTGGTTAAGCGATCTACTACTACCAAAATGGAGTCGTATCTTGATCATGTCCTGGGTAATCCGGTGATGAAATCCATGCCAAGCTTATCCCACTTCCATTCGGGTATCGGCATAGGCTGAAGTAATCCTGCTGGCTTCTGGTGTTCTGCCTTAACTCTCTGACATACGTCACATACTGCTACATACTCAGCAATATCCTTCTTCATACCTGTCCACCAGAAACGTTCCTTAAAATCCAAATACATCTTGGTGTTTCCTGGGTGAATCAAGTATGGTGAATCATGAGCCTCCTGAAGTGCTAACTTCCTGATCTCTGGGTCATTGGGCACATAAATACGGTCCTCAAACCATAAAGTTTCGTGCTCATCCTCATGAAAACCTTTAGCCTTTCCTTTACTCATCCTTTTCTTTATCTCTGCAATATCCTTATTAGTCTTCTCGGCTTCTCGAATCTTTCCCAACAATGTAGACTGAACCTCCAATGTTGCTACGAAACCGCTCGGAACTATCTCCATTCGAAGTTCTCTGAGATCATCGGCTAACTCCTGCAGTAATCCTCCGGTTACGAGAGTATTTACACAACTCTTGCGGCTCAACGCGCCTACTACAACATTGTCCTTTCCTTGATGATAATGCAACTTCATATCATAATCCTTTATGAGCTCCAAGCATCTCCTCTGCCTACGTGAAGATATACTTCAAACTCTTATGATCCGTGTATACATCACAATAGTTTCTAATAATAAAATGTCTCCAGGTCTTGAGCGCATGCACTAGGGCTGCTAACTCCAAATCATGTGTGGCATAATTCAACTCATGTGGTTGAAGCTGACATGAGGCATATCAGACAACTCTTCCATCTTGCATAACTACACCTCCAAGTCCCTGGTGAGAAGCGTCGCAATATACATGGAAATCCTTGCGTATATCCGGAAGAATTAGCATTGGGGCTGTAAGTAAACATTTCTTCAACTCCTAAAATAGGCAGGAGCGTTAGTCAATCCAAAAGACATGATCGTGTACTCATATAGCCCACACCTTGTGGTAAAAGTTGTCTTAGGTATATCCTGTTCTCGGATTTTCAGCTGGTGGTATCCCGATCGAAGATCGATCTTGGAGAATACTTTAGCTCCCTACAGCTGGTCAAACAAATCATTGATCATTGGTAGTGGGTATTTGTTCTTGATCATCACCTCATTCAGTGCACGATAATCAACAACCATTCTCAAGGATCCATCTTTTTTCTCAACTAAGAGCACTGGGCTCCCCATGGTGATGAAATTGGTCGGATATAACATTTCTCCAATAACTCCTTAATCTGCTTCTTAATTTCGTCCAGATCATTTGCGGGCATCCGATACGGTCTCTTCGATATTGGTCCAGTGCCTCGTAACAGCTCTATCAAAAATTCTATGTCTCGATCTGGTGGCATGCCTGGTAATTCCTCTGGAAATACATCAGGATAATCCTTCACAACTGGCACTTCCTCCTGAACAACTCTCGAGAGTGAATTTACTTGAGTCCTCCTTGGCGCATGCCTAGACACATACTTGATCCGTGTACCCTCTGGGTGGTAAGGAGAAATGTTCTACTAGCACAATTGATATTTCCTCCATACATAGATAGCCAATCCATGCCTACTATCACATCCAATCCTTGTGACTCCAAAATTATTAGGTCTGAGGGGAAAATATGCCTACCTATGGTCAATTGCAAATGAAAACATCCTCTGCTAGCCATATACTTTGCTTTAGGTGAGCTTACTAACATAGGTGTCTTAAGGGCTACGGTGGGCAACTTAAACTTATCCACAAATCCCCTTAATATGTATGAATGCGATGCACCAGTGTCAAAAAGGACAATAGCAGTAAATGACTTAATCAAAAACTTACCAATAACTGCATCGGGCTGTTCTTCAACTTCCTCCACGTTGATGTGGTTCACCTGCCCTCTAGAGAAAGGGTTGGGCTTCTTTTTAGAGCTTCCATTTCCGTTCCCATTCTTTATCTCAGGACATTCATTGGCGTAGTGTCCAGTCTTCCCTCACTTGAAATAGGTAACGTGACTCAGATCCTTCTTGGCGGGGGTTGCTAGGTTGGAACGGCTCTGATTGTTGTTTCCTCCATTCCCATTCGCATTCTTAGGGCCACTATGATTATGTGAACTTCCTCCATTATGATAATGTCCTCCATGGTTACGGTGGATGTGTCCTCCCGAGTTCGGGGTAAAATGAGGCTTCTGCTGAGCTCGAGAGTTGTACTTCCCCTGTCCATACTTTCGTTTGCGATTCTCACTCTACTGCTGCTTGCCTTCAATCATAAGAGCCCTATCTACCAGCTCCTGATAGTTGGCAAATGTTGCCACCATCAATTGCATACTCAGCTCGTCATTCAGCCCCTCCATAAACTTCTCCTGCTTCGCGGCATCTATGGCCACATCATCTGGGGCATAGCGAGCTAACTTGCTGAACTCATCCACATACTACGCCACATTACAGTTTCCCTAGTGTAAGTTGTGAAACTCATGCTTCTTCATGCTCATGGCTCTGGCTGAGACATGGGCAGTGCGGAATGCTTGCTGAAACTGATCCCAAGGGACATTGGCGATGGGGAAAGTGACTGTGTAATTCTCCCACCATGAGGCTACGAGTCCATCCAGTTGATGTGCGGGAAGACGCACCTTCTCAGCATCTGTGCAACCTGCAGTGGTCAGCTCCCTTCCAATCTTGCGGAGCCAATCATCAGCAACAATCGGCTCGGTGCTACTAGAGAACACCGGCGGATTCAACCTCAGAAAACAGGCTAAGTTGTCGACCGGAGATGGCGGCGGTGGGTTGTTATTGTTGTTGTTGTTGTTTTTGTTGTTGTTGTTGTGGTTGTTACAATCGATCATACAATCGATCTAAGCTACCATTACAAAATAATGGGACTATTACTATATACATGGAAGAATACTAATGATAATATGGTGGTCGACTAGAAATTTTGTTCAGTGGAAGACTCCATGATATCTGCTGAGCTTCGTCTTCATAATCATCATCATTGTTAGGGTCGGAGTCTGTGTCGTCTAGTATGATGTAGTCTTCAGAACGAATGTCCTCTTCAGGTTCGGGATCACCCATGAATATTCCTAGGTTCTTCTTCAGGTCTTCATTCTTCTCCCGTAGTATTGCAATTTATTCTTCATATCCATCGCATGTAGACTTGAGTTCCTCTTCTAGCTCCATGTTCCAGGTCATCACCTTCTTCATGTCTATCATATTGGCGCACATTTGGTTCTCCTAACGACATATGTGCTAATTTAGCTCATGTATGTAGGCTGCAATGGATTTATCCCCTCATGGTGCAGATCATCTCCCATTGCTCATGGTGCAGAAATGTTCTACTAGCACAATTGATATTTCCTCCATACATCGATAGCCAATCCATGCCTACTATCACATCCAATCCTTGTGACTCCAAAATTATTAGGTCTGAGGGGAAAATATGCCTACCTATGGTCAATTGCAAATGAAAACATCCTCTGCTAGCCAGATACTCTGCTTTAGGTGAGCTTACTAACATAGGTATCTTAAGGGCTACGGTGGGCAACTTAAACTTATCCACAAATCCCCTTAATATGTATGAATGTGATGCACCAGTGTCAAAAGGACAATAGCAGTAAATGACTTAATCAAAAACTTACCAATACTGCATCCGGCTGTTCTTCAACTTCCTCCACGTTGATGTGGTTCACCTGTCCTCTAGCGAAATGGTTGGGCTTCTTTTTAGAGCTTCCATTTCCGTTCCCATTCTTTATCTCAGGACATTCATTGGCGTAGTGTCCATTCTTCCCTCACTTGAAATAGGTAATGTGACTCAGATCCTTCTTGGCGGGGGTTGCTAGGTTGGAACGGCTCTGATTGTTGTTTCCTCCATTCCCATTCCATTCTTAGGGCCACTGTGTTATGTGAACTTCCTCCATTATGATAATGTCCTCCATGGTTACGATGGATGTGTCCTCCCGAGTTCAGGGTAAAACGAGGCTTCTGCTGAGCTCGAGAGTTGTACTTCCCCTGTCCATACCTTCGTTTGCGATTCTCACTCTATTGCTTCCTGCCTTCAATCATAAGAGCCATGTCTACCAGCTCCTGATAGTTGGCAAATGTTGCCACCATCAATTGCATACTCATCTCGTCATTCAGCCCCTCCATAAAATTCTCCTGCTTCGCGGCATCTATGGCCACATCATCTGGGGCATAGCGAGCTAACTTGCTGAACTCATCCACATACTACGCCACATTACGGTTTCCCTGGTGTAAGTTGTGAAACTCATGCTTCTTCATGCTCATGGCTCTGCTGAGATATGGGCAGTGCGGAATGCTTGCTGAAACTGATCCCAAGTGACATTGGCGACGGGGAAAGTGACTATGTAATTCTCCCACCATGAGGCTACGAGTCCATCCAGTTGATGTGCGGGAAGACGCAACTTCTCAGCATCTGTGCAACTACAGTGGTCAGCTCCCTTCCAATCTTGCGGAGCCAATCATCAGCAACAATCGGCTCGGTGCTACTAGAGAACACCGGCGGATTCAACCTCAGAAAATAGGCTAAGTTGTCGACCGGAGGTGGCGGCGGTGGGTTGTTGTTGTTGTTGTTGTCGTTGTTTTTGTTGTTGTTGTTGTTGTTGTTGTTTGTTGTTGTTGTTGTTGTTGTTGCTACTGTTGCTGCTGCTGCTTTGGTTCTGGACTAGCAACTGCATCAAGGCATTCTGCTGTTGGATCAACTGAGTGAGCTCCGGTGGGAAGGCAAATGCGGGGTCATGTCTCGGAGGCATGTGATTAGTTTAGAGGGGTGAGAACAGAATAGAGTGAGGTCTAAAGAGAAATCACTAACCATACGCACATGAGACAAACACATTCATTTCACACCACTCAATTCAAACAAGATCATACAATCGATCTAAGCTACCATTACAAAATAATCGGACTATTACTATATACATGGAAGAATACTAATGATAATATGGTGGTCGACTAGAAATTTTGTTCAGTGGAAGACTCCATGATATCTGCTCAGCTTCGTCTTCATAATCATCATCATTGTTAGGGTCGGAGTCTGTGTCGTCTAGTATGATGTAGTCTTCAGAACGAATGTCTCTTCAGGTTCGGGATCACCCATGAATATTCCTAGGTTCTTCTTCAGGTCTTCATTCTTCTCCGTAGTATTGCAATTTATTCTTCATATCCATCGCATGTAGACTTGAGTTCCTCTTCTAGCTCCATGTTCCAGGTCATCACCTTCTTCATGTCTATCATATTGGCGCACATTTGGTTCTCCTAACGACATATGTGCTAATTTAGCTCATGTATGTAGGCTGCAATGGATTTATCCCTCATGGTGCAGATCATCTCCCATTGCTCATGGTGCAGAAATGTTCTACTAGCACAATTGATATTTCCTCCATACATCGATAGCCAATCCATGCCTACTATCACATCCAATCCTTGTGACTCCAAAATTATTAGGTCTGAGGGGAAAATATGCCTACCTATGGTCAATTGCAAATGAAAACATCCTCTGCTAGCCAGATATACTCTGCTTAGGTGAGCTTACTAACATAGGTATCTTAAGGGCTACGGTGGGCAACTTAAACTTATCCACAAATCCCCTTAATATGTATGAATGTGATGCACCAGTGTCAAAAAGGACAATAGCAGTAAATGACTTAATCAAAAACTTACCAATAACTGCATCCGGCTGTTCTTCAACTTCCTCCACGTTGATGTGGTTCACCTGTCCTCTAGCGAAATGGTTGGGCTTCTTTTTAGAGCTTCCATTTCCGTTCCCATTCTTTATCTCAGGACATTCATTGGCGTAGTGTCCATTCTTCCCTCACTTGAAATAGGTAATGTGACTCAGATCCTTCTTGGCGGGGGTTGCTAGGTTGGAACGGCTCTGATTGTTGTTTCCTCCATTCCCATTCGCATTCTTAGGGCCACTATGTTATGTGAACTTCCTCCATTATGATAATGTCCTCCATGGTTACGATGGATGTGTCCTCCCGAGTTCAGGGTAAAACGAGGCTTCTGCTGAGCTCGAGAGTTGTACTTCCCCTGTCCATACCTTCGTTTGCGATTCTCACTCTATTGCTTCCTGCCTTCAATCATAAGAGCCATGTCTACCAGCTCCTGATAGTTGGCAAATGTTGCCACCATCAATTGCATACTCATCTCGTCATTCAGCCCCTCCATAAAATTCTCCTGCTTCGCGGCATCTATGGCCACATCATCTGGGGCATAGCGAGCTAACTTGCTGAACTCATCCACATACTACGCCACATTACGGTTTCCCTGGTGTAAGTTGTGAAACTCATGCTTCTTCATGCTCATGGCTCTGCTGAGATATGGGCAGTGCGGAATGCTTGCTGAAACTGATCCCAAGTGACATTGGCGACGGGGAAAGTGACTATGTAATTCTCCCACCATGAGGCTACGAGTCCATCCAGTTGATGTGCGGGAAGACGCAACTTCTCAGCATCTGTGCAACCTACAGTGGTCAGCTCCCTTCCAATCTTGCGGAGCCAATCATCAGCAACAATCGGCTCGGTGCTACTAGAGAACACCGGCGGATTCAACCTCAGAAAATAGGCTAAGTTGTCGACCGGAGGTGGCGGCGGTGGGTTGTTGTTGTTGTTGTCGTTGTTTTTGTTGTTGTTGTTGTTGTTGTTGTTGTTGTTGTTGTTGTTGTTGTTGCTACTGTTGCTGCTGCTGCTTTGGTTCTGGACTAGCAACTGCATCAAGGCATTCTGCTGTTGGATCAACTGAGTGAGCTCCGGTGGGAAGGCAAATGCGGGGTCATGTCTCGGAGGCATGTGATTAGTTTAGAGGGGTGAGAACAGAATAGAGTGAGGTCTAAAGAGAAATCACTAACCATACGCACATGAGACAAACACATTCATTTCACACCACTCAATTCAAACAAGATCATACAATCGATCTAAGCTACCATTACAAAATAATCGGACTATTACTATATACATGGAAGAATACTAATGATAATATGGTGGTCGACTAGAAATTTTGTTCAGTGGAAGACTCCATGATATCTGCTCAGCTTCGTCTTCATAATCATCATCATTGTTAGGGTCGGAGTCTGTGTCGTCTAGTATGATGTAGTCTTCAGAACGAATGTCCTCTTCAGGTTCGGGATCACCCATGAATATTCCTAGGTTCTTCTTCAGGTCTTCATTCTTCTCCCGTAGTACTGCAATTTATTCTTCATATCCATCGCATGTAGACTTGATTTCCTCTTCTAGTTCCATGTTCTAGGTCACCACCTTCTTCATGTCTATCATATTGGCGCACATTTGGTTCTCCTCTTCTCGTAGAGTGGCGGTGTAGGTTCCGATGAATCTTGGTATGCCGATGCTCAGGTACCTAGTGACTTCCTTCAAGTGTCGGCCAAAAGGTGTGTCGCCAGTTGATTGAGTGAACTTGTTCTGTGGGTCCGCCATCTATAGAGTGGAAATGGAGAAGAGTCAGAAATGAATAGAGAAGAGTATCCTATGGCTTATCCTAATGGTCGCATCCTACAGTCAGCGTGTGCTCTGATACCATCTTGTATCGACCCGACCTCAGACGGTCAAGTCTCTGTGCTTAAGTGTCATCCCTGGATCGGTATTGCTTACACACACAATACTCGAGGAATTATAACAGAGTTCAATCACACACTTATTACGTCGAGTGTCTCAAAAAGACTACTTATTACAATAATATTGTTGAAGGCCATCTAAATAAGATAACTGCAGAAGCATTAAAGATAAATGAGTCCATCCAACTCCACGGCGATACTGAGTGCACGACAACGACCTAGCGCACCTTACTCTTCGTCTAAAAATTCTGCAACATGATACGTTGCAGCCACGTAGGTCAACACATGGAATATGCTGGCAAGATAACATTATAGAGAAATGAAAAAATAACGGCTATCACTACATGCATATATGGCTGGTGGAGGCTCTATGGTTATCATTTGCATAAAGCTAGTTTTTCCCTACAACAAAGGAATATGTTTTATTTAACTACAAAGTTCATTGAAAATTATTTAGAAGGTAACCCCATCTCAATCCCAAAATTAAAATTAATAACCCGACAAAACTCATTAAGGAAAGTGCTGAGATAAACATAATAATTCAAGTACCAGATACTCAAGATGTCCATAACCGGGGACACGGCTAACCATGAGTAGTTCATACACTCTGCAGAGGTTTGCGCACTTTTCCCCACAAGACTCGATCTCCTCCACAATATTTCTCGCTCTGCATGATGTTTGAGAAACGGATGACCGAGACACAGTCTTTCCGAAGAGGTCCCCTTAACCGATAGATAGGTCGGTACACCTATAATCCCCTACATCTGCTAGCCTATCATGGAAAGGTTTCCCACAACTTATTCAAAAATGCCAGAGCCCATAATGGCTTGTGTCTGCACACGGAAATTTCTAGCATGAATAATATTATGATCCCTTTGAGCCTGGGTGGCATTCCATAGGATGATCACAAGGGTTCCCCGGGATCTCCTAGGACAACACTGGTATATCCCCTGGTGCCCACAACCAATCCACCTAGATGTGTATTAAAGTAGCCACCTTAAGTTTCCCTTAGTTATAAATAACTCTCACATCTTTCATGAATCTCACAAACAAATCCACGTCTCCGAGCATACCAAAGTAGCGCAATCATACCGCAATAATACCCGGGGTTTGAATATAAGACAGTAGGTTCCTACCTCATCAACTACTTCCCAAAACCCACATGTTATCAAAGTTCTACTCATGCAATGTTTGAGGGTTGAAACTAACACATAAAAACTGGGTAATAAAGGAGTATGATCGAAGTGTTACTTGCCTGGCTGACGATCGGAAAACCCTAGATATTCGTAGTAGCAAGCCTCGCACTTCGGAAAATCTATCATGAACAAACAATAGCATACATAAGCACTCAAGCATATGAAGCAAAGGTAAAACCACAAGAAAATATCTAAACTGAAAGTTCAAGTGAAGAGCTTCGACTTGAAACAAGAATCAATCGAATCAGAGTTACGAAACTCAAACTACGAAAAAAAGTTGAAATTAAAATCTGCTTCAAAACAAATTTTAAAATTCCAAAATCATGTTCAAGTTGTTTATCTGAATAGAGGGGATCAAAACGAAGATTTTTGCGTTGGTTTCACTAGATTTGGATAAACGAGCAAAAAGTAGTGAGGGTTTGAAGATTAGGGACTAATGTGTAAGAAAACTATTCACGGATAGGTCCCTGGCCGAAAATAAGACTAAAAAGAAAAATCTATCGGACGAATGTCCGCTAACAGAGACAAATGAACGAATTCATTCATTAATAGAAAAAATCGGGTGAACGTTCGCTAATTAACAAAACCTAAAAATAAAACTGATCTAAACAAAATAAACCAAACTTCAAAAAAACCGAACTAAACCGAGAAAACCTGGATCAGCTTTCACTAGTTCGGCGGCGGTGGCGGATCCGATCGGCGACGGCTCCAGCGGCATGCGGTGAGGAGGCGGCTCACGCGGGCGGCGGCGACGGCGCTAGCGGGAGGTGGCAGCAGCGGCGGCAGCAGCAAGCAGCGGCGCGGCTTCGGCAACGGCTGAGGTGGCGGGCGGCATAGCTTCATGGGAGGAGAGGGCCCGAGGCGGTGACTTGGGGCAGGGGGCGGCCTCGGAGGCGGACTCCCGGTCGGTCACAGCGGCGGCGGCGGTCCCGTGCTCCGGCCGAACTCGGGAGAGGCGGCGCGGCGCTTTTCTGGGCTAGCCGGCGACTTGGGCCGGCCCAGTTCGGCGGCGGGAGAGTTTTTTTTTAATAATTTCTCCAAAAAATAAGAATCCAAAAATAAAATAAATAAAAATCCTAAAATCCCAAAAATAATTTTCTCCGCCCTCTCCTAATATTTAGGACAACATGAACATTTTTCTGGGCTAAAATCCAATTTTTTCCCTAATTTAACCCAATAAAATCTCAATTAAAATTCAAATAAGATAAATATTTTTATTTAAAATGAAATTTCCATTATTTCCTTTATTTTTAAGAATTCATACTATCTTCTCTCATTATTTTATTTATTTCGAAATAATTGGAAAAAATAATTTCAAATAAAAATCACCTTGATCCAATTTACCAATTCTGAAAATTCAAAAATGGAATTTTTATGACAACCTCCAACTCTCTTGAATGATCCTTGAGTTGCTTAAGGTCTCTAGGATCAAAATGTCCAAATAAAACCAATTAAAAATGCAAGAATCATG